>NW_026087631.1:52645472-53245472 GCF_022539395.1 Myiozetetes cayanensis | reverse complement strand
GTCTTGTAGGTGGTCTGAATTAACAACTCTGGAATTTGTTTTGAAACACATAAAATGAAGGTAATCATTCTTACTGTTTATGCTGTTTGAGTATCAAGATCTGTGCAAAAAGTATGAGATTTTCTGGCAGCTGAAACAGTTAAAGGACTGGATGACTGTAGCAGTAAGACTAAAGACTACATCAGTAGAATGGCTAAATCCTGTTTAGGCAATATCAGTCACAAACTATTCCCCCAGGAATAGAACTCACTGTAATTTTCTACATAGTAAGAGAATAGAATGAAAGACCCCATCAAGATCTTGCAAAAATATAGCTGCATGCACAAAAAATCCTGGGCAAGGGTGCAAAATAATGTACTACCCTGGTTGCAGCTCTGAAATATGTGAAATTGCTATAGCCTTGAAGAGTTGTGGTGTTCCTAGTGCAGGACCAGGTTCTGTTGGACCTTTGCAGTAGGAAGATTGTGCAGTTCCCCACATTCTGTGTTCAGTAGCCTGTCATTGCACTGTATGAATTACGCTTACCTGGATTTCTTGCTTCCTACTCTCTATGCAGTAGCAAAATGCTATTTCTACTGTAGTGTGCTCAAGAGAACAGGAAAATGGACCCTTGAAAAATAATAATAAGCAATTTTAAATCCTACAGAACTAGCAGAGCTAGCAGGAAACCTCAGCAAAGTATTTTAAGGCATGTCCTAAGACTAGATGAGAATATCTTGTAAAATATCTACTTGCTGTTGGGTTTCCAGAGGCAGATTTATACAATTCAGCTTGGAGAGAAAACAACAGAAGAAAACCAAACCAAAACTGCGCTTTGCTTTAGAGTACCTCAATGTGCTTTTGCCACCTGAGTAGCTAGGATGGAGGATGGAGCAATGTGAGGCTGATAGCCCATCAGTACGGGCCTGCAGTGAGTTACAAGGCTAACACCTGACACACAAGGTCACTGATGGTCCTCCAGCAGTGCCATGGACAGGGTGTGCTGCCAGGGCAGGCAGACTTTAGGCAACCAGGCTGAACATGGGTGTCATGGCAGCCAACAACACGGTGCAGGAACTCTCAGCTTCCAGCTGCCTCCAAAATTAAGGAGATGATAGTGCACATGTAGTCATTCAAAATCCACAGCTTGTTTTATCCTGTCTTAAGTCAAGACTGAGCTCTAAAACTGGCTTGAAAGGAAGCATATGTTGGGACTCTGGACTGCAGGGCTACTCAGTTTCATGTGACAGGACATAAATTGTATTTTACCCTCAGAAGCTAATTCTGTAACTTGCAGTTCTTCAGTAAGAATTAAAAACCTGCCAAACCCACCTCCTGAAACCCAGACTATACCCCACATCAACAGACCACTTTCTCTCTTGTTCAGAAGGGTTCAAAACTGAACCCTGGGCTGAAAGGAAGCTCAAAACTACAGCCTGATGGCAATTATTTTGTCTTGTCACTGTTTTTTTTTACCTGATAATGTTTTATTTATCCATCCAGTTTTGTGGTACAATGGGTATCATTGCTTTCAATGTTTTTATTATAATCTATTGCTGAATTTTAAGTGTCATCCCAATTAGTAAACATGATCTAATTATTTAAAACCTCTCTATTTTCCCTTTAACAGTGGACGAGCAATAATTTTTTTTTTTCATGTAAAGCCATGTGTTCTTTCATAGCAAATTTCAGGATAAAATTATGCAAAAGCATTATTTTCTAATTTGTTTCTTTTTAATAGTCAAGAGTAAATTTTTTCAATTAATTTTCATTGCAGTTAAAAAAAGTATTCTTTCCTCTTTTTGCTTCTAACTTCTTTTTCCACTAACCAGATGGAAATTACTCTGATAAAAAATAATTAACTTTTTCCACTGGCAACTAAAGTAAAATGTTAGTTGGTGTTATTTTTCTCTCACTTCAAGACAGAAAGCTGAAAGTGAGAGAAAATGTTATTTTTAAAAGCACTAGTGTTGCTTTCTTCACTTTTTTTTTTTTAATATTTGACTTCCCTTTTACTATGGGGAAAGTGGGGAGAGTAGGAAACAAATGAAACACCAATTGAAATGGGTATTTCACCATGAACAGACAAAAATTTTCTCTCCTTTGCAATTTAAAAAGTAATCATTAAAATTGAAGTAATATAATTTAAAATACTTGAAATGAATGCTGAGTAATTTTTATTTTGTATGTAGGTCAAAATAAAGCCTGCCATCTTAAAACATAAAGTATTTCCACTCTTAAAGAGTCTTTCATAGAGACTTAGTCTCTCATGCAGCCCAAATCTCTGGCTGTTCATCCAGGTGATCCAGCTCTCTCTGGTGATCCTGGCTTTCACCACATCACTGCTGCAGGAGAAGCTCCTCTGGTAGTGCCAGCTTGAGGATATTAAGAGATGAGGATGCTTCCCTGCCTAAGAAAATGGCACAAGGCGAGAGTTGTCTTTGTGAACCCCATACCTAGGTGTTTGCAGGGACATGAAGAGTGCATGACTATCACATTGTGGCCAGTGGCTGAAGAGTGACACTCCTCTGCTGGGATCAGGGTGACGTGCTGACTGTACCTCTGCACCTGTGCTGCTCTGCTGAGTTGCCCTGAAGGAGCATCACAGGGAGGAGACTCTGGGAGGTAAAGGCCAGGCCATGTGGGGAGAGTAGAGCTGCTGACTGCAGGAAATGAGGAGTGTGGGGTCACACATGGGGGAGTGGGAGTATTGGGAGTGATGGTCGCATTGGGAAGGCATCAGGTAAGGTATGAAATGTTATAGGTATTATCCGCTATAATAGTGGTGTCATATTCTTGACTCAGGCATCAGGAAACACTTTCACACTGATAGTGATGGAGCAGTAGCATAGATTACCCAGAGAGGTGATGGGAGTCTCCATCCATGGAGATACTCAGACCCTACACAGCTCTCAGAAACATACTGTAAGTGGCCCTGCTTGAGCAGGATTAGACAAGATGATCTCCAGAGATCCCTTCTGATGCCAGCTATTCTGTGATTCTGTCACCTCTAGTGTAGACTGGCAAAGCTTCATCTCTAGAAATTAGAGCTTCCTCCTTATCCTTATGAAATCCTACCAACTTTAGGAACGTGTTTCATGACACATTGTGCAGTCCTCAGATTGGCATTTCTCTCAGTGAAGATAGCCTTTACTTTCAGTGAAGTTCTTAAATTCAAATTCAAAGAATCATAGAATATTCTGAGTTGGAAGGGACCTGCAAGGATCACCAAGTCCAACTCCTGACCCTGCACAGGACCCATCATGACCCAAGAGTCCCACTATGTGCCTGAAAGTATTATCCAAATGCTTCTTGAACTCAGACAGGCTTGGTGCTGTGACCACTTCCCTGGGGAGCCTGTTCCAGCACCCAACCACTCTCAGGTGAGGAACCTTTTCCCAATATCCAATCCAAATCTCCCTTGAAACAGCTTCATGCCATTCCCTCTGGTGCTGTCAGTGGTCACCACAGAGGACAGAGTCATGAGTGTGTGCCCCTCCAGTTCTGCTTGTGAGAAAGCTGTAGACTGTGATGAGGTCTTTGCTCAAACTCCTCTTCTCCAGAATGAATAAACCAAATTACCTCAGATGCTCCACATATGGCTTCCCCTCAAGGCCCTTCACCATCTTCGTTGCCCTCCTTTGGACACTCTCTAATAGCTCAACATCTTTCTTATATTGTGGTGCCCAAAACTGCACAAAATATTCAAGGTGAGGCTGCCCCAGAGCAGAGCAGAGTGGGACAATCACTTCCCTCAACCAACTGAGGATGCTGTGCCTGATGCCCTCCTGGACACGGTTGGCCCTCCTGGCTGCCAGGGCACTGCTGACTCAGATTCAACCTCCGATCCCTTTCTGCAGCGCTACTCTCCAGCCTCTCATTCCCCAGTCTGGATGTCAATTGGTCTGAAGTAATCCCCATGAATATGTAATTTTTTTATGTAGGAGTGACATTTGGCCTCAGACAAAGGGTCAACCTAAGGGTTTGTACATCACTGAAACCTCATTTGAACTTGAAGACAGGACTTGAATGAAACCTGAGTATTAGTGGGTAACAAATGGCACATACCATCAGAGTCATGTTTTAGACTTCAAGCACTTTATTTAAAAGTGCCTATTTGCTTCAAAAAATACTAGATCTAAAAAATACAGCTCTACATGTAATGTTTGACCATATTCAACTTGGGGACTCCAATTTGAACACACTAAAACAGTAAAACCAAACCAAAACATAAAAAAGCCAGACAGGTGCAGGTCTCAATCACTGTCTCTTTGAAACAGCAAGACATATTCCACAGTCCAACGATTTTGTTCTTTCTTCCACTGAAGGGGCATATCTATGTGATTGAGCTGTAGCTAGTCAGCTGGTATCACTTTCCAGCAGTGAGGGTCACTGGACACTAAGTCAGCTTTATGCAGCACGTCTTCACATTTCACTCAGCAGTAGACCTGATTATATGCTCCATATTGCAGAATATAAATGGGTATCCAGATAGGGAGAGGTGATGACAAACAAATCTACCTGAATGAGATACCAAAAGGACAAATCACAGTGTGAATCCTGGCCATGGAGTTGGGATCCTGCAGAGCTTCCTCAGAGACGTGTTCAAGAGGTTAAAGCACCTTTTCTTGTCTTATCTTCCATCTCAGATGATGTGGCATATGCTTTTGAATAGGTAAGGGCAAAGGTCTTCATCTGTCGAAGAGTTTAGCAAAAGACCATTTTCTTCTGAAGGTAACCTCTTGTCTTTAGGGTTTTAATGTGTGACATATCTTCCATCACAAGACAGTTTGACTGTAACAGTTCACTTTTTTTTATATATCATGTTCTAGCTTCATACTATTTTACAGTGCTGTATAAACTAGAAGACTACCTGAACAGGCTATTTCAAACATAACTGTATTCCCTATCTCTATGTAAGCATTTTCTTCTCTGATAAAATACATTCTCTTCATCTCTTACTTTGCAAACTCACAGGTACCTTTCCAGTTATGGATGTCTTAATTTTTCCTTAAAATCAGAAAGTGCTTAAAAGCACATATAATGCCTTCTGAGTGCATATAATGCCACTGGTGTGCATTTCTCAGAGTATCATATTTAACCTGCTCTGCTTGTGAGGCCAGTAATTGTTTTACCTTCATGTCCAGGAACCATTATCAGTCTATTCTGCAACCAGTTGGCAAGTCCCCTTGGTAAACCTCTTCCATGCTCCAGAGACTAGCTGCTCTTGTTGGTGATTGAAATAAAAGCGTATCCCAGAGCTAGGGATTGCAGCAGGAGAAGCCTGATGCTGGTTTTCTCCAGTGGACACCAGGTGGCAAGTCTTGAGGGTATCTATAATTAGAATAGATTATTAGGGAGGGGGTCATACAGGACATGGCCACAAGGGGATGGGCATTATACCACCTCATGGAAACTGACAGGATCAGCAAGGAAATCATAAAGTCACAGTGGGGCTCAGATGAACAGGACTACCCAAAAAGCAGCACTCCGTTGCTTTGAATACCTTGCAAACTTTAAAACTGCTGCTAGTTCTTCTGCATCTTTGCCCTTGCATTTGTTCTATCAGCAGTGTCAACTGTAGTGAAGAATAAGCTCCGATGCTCTTTACTAATGTGTCATCTCAGACACCTAACATGGCTGTGAAAATGCCTGTCTGTACTCTATAACGTTCAGACCAATGGCAGTTAGAAAAACAGTCTACTTTTGATGCAACATCCAAATGCATCATGCCATATAAGCTACAGCTCTCAGGGCTGTAGTGATGCAGAGGAACTAGTCATACTAAAAACACTAGCTACTATAGACAGATACAATGTTATGGACCAGCACCTTTAACACTGGTGTTTCAAACTCAGTAGCGACAACCTGATACGCATATTAATATGTTCTGTGCCCCAGAACTAAGTACAAAGAAAACAGGTCTGATGTATTAGTTCATGGAGGCAAGTACTCAGTTTCTGAGCAGCAGGCAGTGCATTTGAGCACCCAGCACTAGAAGAAGCTTCATTCAGAGGGAGTGTCTTCTCAATCAAGGACCATAGGTTACCTTAAAAACCAGGCTGTAAAAGTTTATATCCTTTCGTAGGTCACAATGAAATTTCTCCCACATCACTTCAGCCATACAAGTGGTTTAGTGTAAACCAGTGTGTTGCTTATGGCAGTAAGAGGAACACTGCACAGAGGATGATTTATTTGACTGCTTTAAGCCATTTTAAGAAAGGATAAAACACTTTTAGAAGGTGGTTATCTCTTCAGTGGGTTTCAGTAAGTTCTGGGGAGCAGTGTGTAATATCTATATGAAGACAAATGAAACTTTTGGTTTTGTCATTGTAGAGGTTTTCCAATACCATTACTCCCTGGAGCTGCTTAAGCCAAAACCTTTTGAACTTCTGGAGCTTTAAGAATATGGGTTTCAGCAGCTTGTCCAAATGCAGTTTATTTTTCTGGTGTATGTCATATATCCATGGGCATTGAATATGTGCAGAAAGGCTATGTCTGAAATATTGTATTAAGTGAACTGCTTTCAAATTAAAAAAGCCAGCAAGAATATTTAAATTGCTGGGTGTGGATGTGCGTTTAAGTATGATTCAAATTTTGCTGCAGTGCTACAGCAAGATGCAGGAGAAAGGACTCTTGGCCTTGGGCAGTGGCACTGCTTTTCACCCATCGGCTGCTGGAGTCCCGATGCCGGCCTTTCCACACGAGCTCCCCAGGTCTGCCAGTGAATCACCTGAGGTTCCTCACCACCCTCCTTCAAGGCTGGGACCCCCGGCGGGCCTCGGGGTGACCGGCCCGGCGGGGTGACGCCCCGGCCGGTCCCGGGGAGCCAGGGACGCCAGGGGCGCGGTGCAGGGTCCAGGTGGGGCTGCGCGGGCCCGGGGTCCCACCGCCGGGGCCGATAGCCGGGCACAGCCCTTGGCATCCCCTCGGGGCGTTGTTCGCCCCCCGCGTCCTTCCTGCTTCCGGGGGCCGCCGCGGGGAGGATTTGCCGCAGATGACATCAGCTGTGGATGCTGGAAACGCGGCGGCGGCGGCGCGGAGGATGCGCCGGCTCCCCCCCTTCCTCCTCCTCCTCCTCCTTCTCCCCACCATGTCCCTGCCCTGCACCGTCTCCGTATAAAAGCGCCGCCGCCTCCCCACCCGCCTTCACTCTCTCCCTGCTGCCTGCAGAGCCATCGCCGAGCGGCCCCTGTCCCCTCAGCGCCCCGGAGCCGCGGGGCGGAGGCGATGGCCACCGTGGTGGTGGAAGTGGACTCGGAGCCCTCCTGCAGCATCCCCAACCCCACCTCCACCTCGCCCAGCCTCTCTCACCGCTTCCTGGACAGCAAGTTTTACCTGCTGGTGGTCATCGGTGAGCTGGTGACAGAGGAGCACCTGCGGCGGGCCATCGCCAACATCGAGCGAGGTGAGGCGGCGGGAGCCGGGGCGCCAAGGGCAGCGCCGCGACACCCCCCGCCAGAGCCCTACCCCTCCCTGGGCGCGGCCGGGATCGCCCCCCGGACACCCATCCCGCGCCAGCCGCCCGGCCGCGCTCTCCGGCTCTTCGTTCCCGAGGGTCCTGCCACAATCCCCCACCCACGCCCCCATCGTGTGGGGTGCGGGCGAGGTGCGGGCGCGGCGGGGCGGCGGCTGCGGGAGCCGCAGCGAGCCCCCCGCCCGCCATGGCGGGGCGGAGGGGCCGGGCGGGAGCAGCGCCCGCCGCCAGCCCGTCTGCCCGCAGACACCGGCGGGTGGGCGTGGCGCGGTCCGCACTGCGGTCCCGGTGGCAGCCCGGGGCGGACAAAGGGCGGCTGGGGATGGCGTGGCTGGGCTGGAGCGGCGGGGCGGGTGCTGCCCGCAGTCCCCAGTTTCTCAACGCCAGACCAAACCGGCGGGTTCAGGGCGTTTTCCCCCTCGGCGGCAGAGGCTGCGCGAGTGGGAGCGCAGCCGCGCCTTTGTGTCCAACTTTGGGCGGTGGGACTTTTCTCCCGTCTGGGGAATTTTTCAGGACCGAAGCTCTATATACGTTTATATGTATTCCAATAAAGATAACCCATATGAGTAACAAGGCTGTTACCTGAGTGCTCAGCCTCCTTATTGTCCGGCTGCGGGCTGCTCTGACTCGGCGTTTGTTTGTCCTTTTCTTTAAACAGCGATGCAGGATTGTATCGCAAGTGAAATGACAGTTTAATAAGTTTTCTTGCTGGTTCATGATACAACAGATTGCAGTGTATATGCAGAAGGGGCGGGGGGGGGATGGGGTGGATTTTGCAGTATTAGTGGAATGAAGCACAAAGAAAATTATTGCCAGACCCTACAGTTTGTTAAACTCAGTTGATACCTGATTTTATATCATGCATTTTTTTTGTTCTGGGCTGGAGGAAGCCAAGATTTCAGAAACCTGCCATTGTTAGAGGGAAGGAAGAGACCCCAGAACGGGGAATTGGTAGCAGCCTTGTCATGTAGGTGTGGTTCAGCAGTACAGCTAGGACTTCATCTGTCTCTATTGTTGCTTTCTCAACCATTGTTGCTTTAGTTGGCTATTTCTCTGGATTCTTTTTCACGATGGCTTGTGGTAAAAGGCTTCCTCATCTCAGCTAAGCAGTTTTTCCATGACCTGTTCATCTTTATTGCTACCATTGTCTCCTAGGAAGAACTACTGAGGCAGGTGCTTTGTCATTCAGAGCCTCTTCAGCACTGCACTTTCTTAATTCTAATTTTCAGTTGTGTCAAAGTGAATTGGCTGCATTTTTGTTAAATTGTTAAAATTGTAGAACAAATTGTTAAAATTTCTTCCCTCAAAACAGCCAGTACCCTTCCTTTGAAGAAATGCTCTTCAGTCTCTTCTTGAATCTTCTATTGTACAGTTGCTGCTGCATAGCTCAGTTGCTGCTACCTCCTGCCACTTAAGCATAACGCCCACTTACAGGTTTAGATGTTCAGAGGGAGCATTTTGGCCTTTTAATTCATAATTTTGGATTAGAAGTCACCTTGCTGCTTCTGGTATCAGACAACCTGATTGAGATTTTTACATGCTAAGGAGGAGTACTTGATGAAATTTTGAGGTACATTGTTCTGAATGGGAGTCTGAAGCTCTGTCTACCTGAGGCAAATATGGGCTTAGCTAATATCTTTCTCTTTGGAGTGTCTGCTGTAGTCTGAAAAAAACCCCACTTCTTTCAACTTTTATGCTCAACAGAGCTTTAAATGCGTTTTGGTTCTTGATAACTCAGCCTCCCTGTCTTCTCTGGTACATCTCCTGAGTACCATCACTGAAAACCATGGATTCGTGCGCCAAACTGCAGAGCAACGTGTCAAAGAAAACATCTGCTGATAACACATCAGTGGCGTGATGCTACGCAACCTGGTGGAATGCAGAATCATTTCTTAGTATATCATGAGGAGAGAATGGCGTGGCAAGATGCATTTTCAGTAATTACATTTGGGATGCGACTTTGCTAAGGGGGCAATATTCCAAACCACTGTTCAACAAAAGAGAAGAAAAAAGTGAAGAGAAAGCTTCAAGATTTTTCCACCGATTTGGCAAATGTTACTGGGTGTGCCCTGCCTACTGTCTGATTAGTCCTGTGTCTAGTGGCATTGCACCCTTACGACTGCAGAAAGAAAGAAATAGCTCCACTTCAGCCATGTTTACAGCAGTTACGTCCATGCTGTTAATGATCTACATCATTGGATTGACCTTGGATTTTAGTTCCAGGTTTACCTTCATTCTACCCCAAACCTTATTTTGTTATGTCATGTATTTAATACATTATGCTACTCTGTGATGTACATGCATAATTTTTGCATCCAGACTGCTGAATGATGCAGTTGCAGATTTGGGACATTCTATCAAAATGTCCAGCTTTGGCTTCTAGGACTTCTGTGTGCGTAGGGCATAGAGGCTTTTTTTACCTTGTTTGTTTTCTGGTTCGGTCGTCCCCTTCCCCCCCCACCCCCCCAGTTTATTTTGTGTTGAGTCCTGTATTTTGGACATTGCCTGGCTCAGCATTCTTGACTACATCAAGTCAAAATCTTATCCCTTGTGTTTGCGACAAAAACAGCTAGGCATAGTGGACAGATCCTATCATTAGCAGCATTGCTGAATCATAGTCCGTTGCTTAACTGACCTCCAGAAAGCTTTGTAGTCTCTCCACACAAGCTTGGTGTGATGGGCCAGTGAGCTGTTTATCTTCAGGCTTCTTGAAGTTCAGCATTCATTCGTTCCGCATACTTCAACTTTATGGTCAATGTTGGTTTAATAGTTATAGTTTTCATATGCGCTCTGTGTATGGTATTGTGTCATTTTTGCTTTCTTACTCTCAAATATTCCAACACCTGGAAAATATTAAAGTCTGTTGAGCTGTATTTGTCTGTCAAAACTGGCCCCAAAAATGCACCGTATGGACAAGAGATTTTTTGATAAAAGAAAATAAGGAGACCTGCAGAAGAAGCTTGCTGCTTATGCCTCAGAACAATGATGCATCACTCATAAAGTGGAGGTTGCTGGTTATAGCTGAGTTATTTTTCTCAAGTGGTTATGAAACACACACTACTCTATTTTCAAATTTTTTGAGAGATTAAAGTTGTAGCTACTTAATAGCTGGTAGCGTGTTACAGTAGTAAGCATGCTTCTACCTGGACTCGGATGCTGACAAGGAAAAACGCTGGATGTATTCTCCTTGAAGAGGCTTCAGGCTATTGAAATGCAGATGTTCTTATTTGCATGGAGAACCTACTCAGAGCTGTGGTGGGAGACTGGCACTGTAGATCTCGTTTCTCTGCTATTCCCCCACTTCTTTTCATCATTCAACCTGGCAACATGGCTTCTACCATCTAAGCCACGATATTTCCGCTGCCCTGAAACAAAATATATAACATGGGGATTAGCAACTGACAGAGTTACCAGCAGTGTTAGTGTCTCATGGTCAGGGGCTGTCCACACACCTCCCCAGGCATCCCTTTGTCAAACTCCACAGTGGTTTAACACAACAACTTCATGCAAAGGCATGGTCCGACATATGGGGAGGGGCCACCAGACACTTCCTCACCAGCCATCCCTTTCATGTTTGCCACTTAATTTGTGTATATTTAATGATGTTCTTTTAGAACAAAAGAAAACCAGTGTAATTTTGGTTTTCAAAATTACAGCAGTGCCTGGACTGACCTGTAGTGCTACTGCCTGATCATTTTTTCAAAACTAGAAGATTTTTCATAACAATTTCAAAGCAAGCAAATGATAGAAAAATCTAAAGCATGTTGTTCTGTTGGTGTTTTTTGTTTGTTTGTTTGAGGTTTGGTTTGGTTTGGTTTTTTGTTGCTTGTTTTTTAATTAGTCATCAAAATCTTATGGAAAAAAATAGAAACTTGTATCTTGGCTGCAAAGATTTTTTTTTTTTTCCTGGTCAAATTTCCATCCTTAAAAATATGTTTTCGAACAATACATTTTTTGGTCATATATATGTCAAGAGTCTCATGTTCTAAGTAGCTGGGGAGGAAAAGCAGTAGGGATCAGAAATGTGCTGTTTGGTTTTTAAAAGAAAAAAGATCAAGCATAGCATTTTTAAATCTCAAAACTAGAGTTTTGACACTTCATAAATAAAATATAACAAATTTTAATTTAAAATATGGGATGCTTCAAAGCTTTTGAATTAAGAAGTCAGCAATTTAATACTTTAAATATTAATTAGCAACATGGTAGGTAATTTTTTTTTTTTTTCCTCAAAAGAGCAATATGCAATGTGACAAAAGTGTCCTCTGAGTAATTCACTCTTTCATTTTTGTAACCCTGTATATTTCTATTTTAAATTCAAGTCGGGGACGTTGGTGACTTCTTGTAAAGTGGCTATGAGGATATGGGACCAGCAGTCCTAAAGCTGGGGCCTTAAAGAATGGTCACCCTTCGGAAAGGCAGATTTGCTCTTTTTGATTCCTCTCAGAGTCCTTCTTAGCACTCAGCACATTCTAAAAAATAGCAATGTGCCTTGAAAGGAAGTGAGGCTGGGTTTGGTATTTAGAAATATGCAAATAGCATGGATGCAAATGGAGGCATACTCTGTTAAAACTTCCAGTGCTCATGTTTCAAGCTAGATATGTTTTGTATTTTGAATTTTAGGAATCCGGTCATGGGACACAAACTTGGTCGAATGCAACTTGGATCAAGAACTGAAGCTTTTTGTGTCTCGCCATTCAGCTCGATTCTCTCCTGATGTTCGAGGTGAGTTTAAGAGCAGAACTAATAAATTACACTTTGAAATTGCCTAGTCCATTGGTTTTAGAGCCTTATTAAAGTTACGAAAACTTACCTTTTTGACTGAACAGTTTCTTTATATAGCACCAATTTAGTAACCCCAGATACTGAAGCTTACTCTAATAGGTAGAGTAAAAACCAAAAAAAAACCTGAAAGGTTTACTCTACATTTTGATGGAGCAGAACTGATGTCACAGCTGTTGCACAAGTGCAGCTCAAGCCCCGTGTTTCTTCCCAAAGGACATGGACTTTTCTCTTCCTTGGTGTGAAAAGCTGAGTTGTGGTGAGTCTACCTTCACTCACAGGAACTTTCTTTGGCTTGTATGAGAAAATCAGAAATTGTTAGGGCTCATAAGACTAAAACTCTTTTGCTACCTTTTTTCAAACCTGTCCTTCCTCTAGAGGATTCATACAATAAAGTGAAATATTTGTTTTCCAATTTGGTAAAGTGTAAAATTTGGTTTTGTTCTAGTTGTGTGGGAATCAAGTGTTTGGTAAGTTTTCTAAGATTTCATTACTCGAATACAAATGCTGAGTAAGTATGGATAATTGAAATTAATCAAGGTTCTCATGTAAAAATATCTGACCTTCAAGAAGTAGTAGAAATTGTTGTCCTTGGTGGAATCATTATGGCCATGTGCACATTGACTGGAGCAATGTAGTACTGATGAGTGTTATAAATCCAGCTTCAGGGGTATCTCTTAAGTGGTGAAAAAGGGCTATGAAATGTTGTTTCTTGCTACTGCATCAAATTCCTAAAGCTAGTTGGTATACATTGTTGACAAAGAGATCCTGATGCCATGCTAGTATGACAGCATTGATCTGTGCAAATAATAATGTGCAAAAATGTCTTGTGTGACTAGTTTTTCTTCTTGCAGTATAATTTAAGGTAGTTTTTTCTGTATCTCCCCATTAAGTAGTAAAACATTGTCAGAGTTAAGAAAACAATTACATACATCAATGATTCTTCCTCTGGTTTGAAAACCAACAGAACTAATACAACAATACATAGCATGAAGATTTTGATACAAGGCAAAATCTTGGTAGTAAACTCAGGCCTAGAATACATGTCTTTCATTTCAGTTTAAATGTCATGAAGGCAATTAATATTCTCAGTCACACCAGTTGCCTGGTTTTTACAGAGAGGGAATTTATTTTTAAGGAAGGCAAAATGCAATGCATCTCATTTTTAACATATGTACATTTTACTTTAAAACTTAAGGGAGACAAAAAGATTCCATGTTTCTCCTTTAGCAAAAATATTACAGCATGCCTAATGTTTTTACTGTCTTGTTTAGATGACACATTCTGGTACCACTACATAAATTAAAATAAAGAAAATACTCCTGTTTCATATGATAAATAAAGTTATGTATCCCCTTTTCATCAGAAAGAATATGGAATTGTTGGTGAATTTTTTTCTAGGAATTGTATTTTTGGTTGATGATTTTTTTTCCTTGTTTGTCTAGACTTGGCTGTTTAGTCTGTCATTGTGTTGAATTACAGCTTAATTGCATGTGACCGGAATTGATCAACATCTCTAACAGGCAGAAATGAATGTATTTTTCACTACTGCTCAATCTTTAAACAAGAAACCGCCAAAATCTGTGTTTAAAGAGCATTAAGGGAGGCCAAAACTTGAATAAAGGCAATATCCAGGCATAAAGCTGTCCCTCTTAACCAACTTTGTGTCTAAAATTTTGTGGAGAAGTCCATTTGCACCTCCAGAATCCCCTTGTACAGATCCAAGGATCATTATTTTAGTTTCTCTGCTGTTGAATTAGAGGTGCATGAGGCTCCTTTGCAGCCTCTCTACTGTTTGACAGACAGAAGGTTTTTTTGTTGACATTTTTTTAATAATGTTTCAGAATCTTTGATTTCTGTTACAGCACCCAAATGTTGAATTCTGGGTGTTTAACTGCTGAAATGGTCAACTTCCATACTAAAGAGATGATTGTAAGTATGTATTCCCATATGGTCTCAAACTTAGAAAGTCTATGGGATTTAGGTAACTAGGTAACCTTTTGTCCAGGGAAAGTATTCATCCAAGGTGATGGTTTGTCTGTGGAATGTAATTAAACAGCTTTTTTTTCCAGCCCTTTGAGACTGAAGTCTTTGTGTGACTCACATGTAGGGACAGTTTACTCTTGAGGAAGGCTCCTAGTGTAGTCAGGTCTGCCTGCTGACTGAAGCCTGTTTGATTATTGTGTTTAATTATGCGAATTGCAGTGCCAGCTCAGTACATGCTTGTATGCTTTTCAGAACAGCTCGAGGATACTGCACAGCAGCAATGTGAAGGGTAGGGCTCGTTCACCAAAAGGAAGCTTGGAGGAAATGCAGCCAATTCTATCCTCATGCCGTATGCCTGTGATGTCAAAGGAGAGACATACAAGACATTATCTCTGTCAAAGCATTCCTGTGTTTTCACTTTAAGAATTTTAAGGTTTAATCCTGTGTAGTGAATAGCAATGTACATACTGATACTGCAGGGAGCATGACTTGATCCAAACGCTTGTTTGTGTTCTTTTCAAGGGAATGGGTTGTCACAGTGGTATTTGTGCACATTGTGCTTAGCTGTTGGGCAGTTTATGGGTGATTTATGATTCCTGAAAAATAGGATTCAGATTGGGAATGCCAGCAGATCTTTTCTGCTATCTTGTAAAGGAGCTGAGTTAGCAGACTCCCTAATAATAACAACAGATCTTGGAGAGATGATGTCAGGTGCTGGTGAAAAATGAGCAGCACAACCAATTAAGTGATTGCAAAGACAACAGGCAACATGATTTTAAAAGGGCTACTCCAGTGGTGCCTCTGTTTTCTCTGTCATGTAATGATAACTTCCATCTTATGTTAATATCAAAAGGACAAGATATACAAACAATGAATGTACAAGCTGGAGAAGGAACTGTGCATCTGGTAGTGAGGCAGAGCAAATGGGGAGTCTTGGAAAGAGCTCCATTGAAATTGCAGCTGCACCTACCAATCTTTTCTTAATTAATGAGAAACTTTCAGCTGCATAAAGCAGCTTCACAAAAAACTGAATAAATGGGTTTAGGCATGGGGGAGTGTGGAGCCACTGAGGGCCCTTCTGTAAGGCCCTTCCACACTACCATTTTGTCTCTCAGCTTCTACCTCGGAATATTTGACTGTGGCTTTGGTGGATGTTCAAGCCCTCTAGATGAAATCCATTTCATTTAAATAGCTGTTTGGTAGCTAGTCGCCCCAAACATTCTAATAGATACTGCTCAAGCTTTGTACTTTATATGTTGTCCTGTGGTTACCAAGAGCATGTGTGTTTCCTATCTGAAAAGTACCAGGAGGCCCCCTGTTTGCCCAGTAAGCTAATACAGGCACCAGCTGTTGACTTAAGTCACTCCTTTCCTTACCTGTGCCTTAGGCTTCATAACTGGCAGCTTGCCTGTTGTGAGTGTGAGACATGTTTGATTTCCTTTTGGTAGCCACCTGCAGCAGTAGCAGCAGCAGTGGGCTTGCTTCTGTCAGGCTTCCTAAAGAAAGGTCATGGTCATGGTCCTCTGAAACTGTGATTATCCGAAAAAGCCTTAATAACTTCTATTCTGGAAGTTACCACTTTAAAAGTTACTGTTTAGGACTGTTAGTAACCTGTGGAGAATAACCTGTGGAGAATTTTTCGATCTGGGGATTTTGGTCGTGAATGCCCACAGCTCCGTACTTTGCCAAAATGCTGTATAGTCCTATGGCCTTTGTCAAAATAGATCTAAATCCAGTTAACATCACACCTAGTAGCTTGCAGTGTGAGCTTCTGAAGTTACTGATAAAATCCTAAAGGGCATGGTTTTAATACCGATTTACTGAAAACTGCAGTTTGCCAAAATTTGTCAAGTCAGAGGACATAGGTACTTTTGCAAAACCTATCACTTGAAAGAAAGAAGAGACACGAGAAGGCAGACCAGATTTCTCATGTGGTATCCGAGTACCATCACTCAATATCTAGGAATTAATTTTGGTTAGTATGTCAAGTAGTCTGGTATGAACATTTAGGGATATGCCATAAATATGATTCTTCTGATATTAGAGACTACAATAGCTGGAATATTTATCGAGTGGGGTCATTTTGGCTCATTATGTGTTTGCAGAGGTTAATTTTAGTTGCATACTAGACTTGTTTTTTGTCTCTTAAATATTTACACCTTGGTAGAAAGAAAATGGAGGCAGACTAGGACTGGAGAAGTGAATTGAGCTGACTCACGCTGCAGTGGCAGTGAATGGTGTCCCTGCAGGGTGACTTGCAGCTGCCAGTGGTCCAGGGCTGTGGCAGTGGTGCTGCCCATGGCACAAGGCCAGGGAGCACCACGTCCTTGTGGAGGCTCTCGGCTGGAGAGCACATGCAGTGCTCTGGACTGCTTGTGAGATTTTTTTAGGGGGATCCTAGGATTTTGATTGTTCAGGAGAGGATTACAATGTAACAGCCTATATATTCAGATACAAGAATTGTCAAAACCTTTTCTTAGTTGTAATCAAAATTACAGAAATGGGCTAATAAGGGACTTTACCATCTTTTTTCCAGTGAATAAGTTATTGCAGTCATGTGACAATCATTCTGGGATTGACTTCCATTTTTGCTTTTTTTTAGGCAAGATCTCAAAGAAAATTAGCATGAATTTACATTGCTGCCAAAACACCAGTACCTGCTGATGCTAAGCCGTTAGTGTGAGTCAGCAAAATTACTGAGAGGTTATTTTTGAATGCTGCATATCACGAGTATTTACAGTGAGTTCAGTAGTCTTAGAATAGCCCACACTTTATGAGAACAGGTTTTTAACCTGTGTGAGGCAGCTACCAAAGGCACAGGATTAAGTTAGTTATGAATAATGATAGAATTTTAACCGTATTATGAAATTTGAATCCTTGTTCCTCGTTATTAGAATGATAATTAAGCATACCTAATGGTATGTACCCAAAGGTTATTTTATTAAGTATAGTTCTTAATTTGTCCTTTGTGAGATTCTTCAGTCTTTCTTTCTAAGATTTTGTTTATGTGGGGTTTCTGAAAACGAAAACTTAAACAGTGTTTTATTTTTGACCCCTGCCCAGCGTCATTTATATGACCTACCTCTCATCTCTTTCATCATGGATTTATAATAAATGTGTAACCAGAATATCATTGCCACTTCTTAAATCTAATTTCTGTTTGTCATGTGCATCGTTTTCCTAAGATATCAGGTTTTTTTGATTTTGTAAAGACTTACTCTTTTAATTGTCTGGATTTTCTCTTACTTTGTTGTCTAGTTTATAAGTTATTGAGAGAAACATTAAGTGTTTTAATTGGACTTGAGAAGAGACTTGATCCAAAGGCCCCTGAAATAATTGGATTGGACATTGAATTAGAGAAAATGCTATCTAGTATTTTGAAGGTGGAACAAATTATCTCATAGTGAGGGAGAAAGTGAACATTTTAACTCCTTTATTACCAGACCAAAATGTTACTTTATTTGCAATGAACTGTGTACCACTATATTTAGAAATATGACCACACCCAGGTAAGAAGAGTTGAGACACTCCTTGTCTCTAGACTAAGTGGAATGGGGAGCACATTGTTACTCCTGTTGCCAGCTATAGTATGAGAGTTGCTGCTGTGGCTCCTGCCATCACCCTTGTCTATAAGACTTGTCTGTAATGATAACATGAGTCACTGTTGTGTGTCCTTATGCCCCTGCCTCCTGCATAGCCGTATGGGGGACATTCTGCCTATCATAACTCTGGATAGCTTGGGGTTTTATTTAAAACAGTCAGTCAAAAAACTCACAAAAAAACCCTGAAAACCAAACAAAAAACCCTCTTTCAATGAGATTAACCATATTCTTAGGCTGTGTAATCTCTGAATAATTCTAATGAGCCATGGAGACTTTCACCTGGAAGTCAACTCCTCACTGCCAAAGGCAGCCTTTGGAAGCTGTACCAGTTTTATGGCAGTTCTGTAGCTCTTCGGGAGGAAAGGCCGATCCCAGCTTTGGTTCCCATATCCTGACTCATACATAAGCTTTTTTAGGTCTTGTAAGCTCCTTATGGTGGATTGAGTATCCGCTTCACCTCTGAGAGGGTGGAAAGAGCAAAGGTAAGAAAATACATGAGTCCAGATAAAGGTGAATTAACAGGTGAAGGAAAGAAAGACAAAACCAAAAAAACAACACAAACCAAAACCAAACCAACAAGCACAGTGAATGAAATTGCTTAGCAGCTCACACAGGCAAACTAATGCCCAGCCAATCTTTGAACAGTCACCACCTTGATAACTAAAACCCTCGCCTTCTTCCTCTGCTCCAGCTTTTGTTGCTGAGCATGATATTATACAGTATGGAACATGTCTTTGACCACCTTATGTTAGCTGTCCCAGCTTTGTCTCCTCTCAAATTCTTGTCTTCTCCCACCCAATCACTGGTGGATGGAGTGGGGAAAAAGAAAAGTTTGATACTGTCTGGGCACTGCTCAGCACTAGCCAAAACACTGGTGTTATCAACACTGTTTTAAACTCAAATCCAAAACATGGTACTTTACTGGCTGCTGTGAAGAAAGTTAAGTCAATCACAGTGAGAAATACTCTTCTAGAAACTTCCATGACACTTAGACAAACCTAGAAAATATTTTTTTCTAATTTTTTTTACATGGCCAGTACTTTAAATAGATATAGGAAGCAAACCTTCAAGGGTATCTCAGAACAGGATTTAGCACTTGTCTCAAATTAATCATTTAGTGGCATTACTTATAATAATTTGTATAGTTCTATTGATTCTTTCAAACTTATCATTACTAGCTGCAAAGCTCAAATTCTAAAAGTTCATTAGATGTGGAAGATTTAAATATTTTTTAAATACTAATTAGGCTTTCATGCATTTAACATTTCTAAGAAACTTCATAAATTTTAATCTTCTGACAGGAAGTTTTAAAAAATTCCATTCCTGTTACATTTCAATCCCCTCTATATTAAAAAAAAACCCAAACAAATTGAAATGGTATTTCATTTATTTTTTATTATGTTCCTCAATGTGAATTGCTGAATCAGATGAAAACGTCACCTTTCAGGATAACACATGAAAGACATTAAAGTCACCAAAAAGAAATCCAGATGGAGATGGCATAATATTTAAGCAACTCTTTCAAAAGTAGGAATTGGCTTCTTTGATCATAGCACCATCTCAAGTGCATAACTAGTTTGGCTGCACCAATGGTATTTGTGAAGAGTCCATAGTAGTAGTAATAGTAGTAGTAGTTGCGCTGCACCTAGCAACCCTCTGTATTTATTAAAGCCTGTAATTATTAAGAATGATTAAGAATCACATTTTGTCTTCATCTTTGGTGGGATAATGTCGTTATATATCAAGCAGGGGATTATCATGGGGAAGGAGACCTTGCTAACATTGTCATTTTGTGTTGAATAGGAGGATCTCATAGTATTAATCTGTTAGGAGCTGTTGAGTGGGGGAAAACCATTTACTGGGCTATGCTGATTGGTGTGGATTGTGGGTTCTCCACAAACGTTTATAGACAGTAATAAGGCAATGCAAAACATTCAGATTTCCTTAAGCAGTACATTGAAAAGTATAATACAATCGTGTTAGACCTGTACTTACCTAAGAAGGTATTGTTTTGCCTTCTGGACTGTTTCATGGCCTGTGTGCTCCCTTTCTAATTACATTGCTCTAAACTGAAAGCAAATTCTGTGCCAAGGAATTGGTTTCTTGCAGAAAATTTGGGAAAAACGTAGAGATTTACTTTATTTTACAAGTCTCTACTTTTTTGAGTTTCACACAGCATGATATATGTTGACAGAGTTGGTGCTCCTCCAGCTTTCAGTCCATTCCTAACTGGAGGATTGCTTTCCCTGCTGGTGTTGGAGACAGCTGAGCATCTATGAAATTACCTACCTCCTCATGTATCTTTCATATATCTTTCAGACGTTCCTAGAGTACTCTGAGAATCAGATGAGTTTTTAACACAGTGCCTGCTTGCACTCCAGGGGAGCAGCAGTGGTGTATATTCAGCCCAGGGCAATATTCCAGTCCTGACAGAGTTAACACTTTTTCCCTTCTTGTCTTGATTTGTAGTCACAAAAAAGCAGGGATGATGTTAAAAGAAAGGGCCACCCCAAAAGCTTTCCTTCGCTATAGAAAGTGCAAGTGGTGGCGCAAGGTAGCCCTGTGTAGAGCTACCCTGAGAGCTGCAGATGAGCTGATGCCTCTACCCAGTACAGTGCAGCCCCAGACTTCAGTCCCTCAGAGGAGAATGATCTCATCAGTGATGGACCTCTCAGAAGATCATCAGGAGGGTCTCACCATATCAGTATCTAGCTTCACCACAGCTCTGAGTTAGCAGGGCTATAATGCCATGTTTCAGAGATAGCTTTGGTGTCCCTGCAAGGGTAGTTTTTTGCATGGACAAAGCATGATCAAAGGTTTTTTTTTCTGTGACACTAAGATCCAAAATTATCTTTCCAATTTTCCTGATTTTTTTTTGTTATTTCTTGAGCTTGTTTTAAACATTGTATCCTGTTCCCTTCTGCTTTCCTGAAATGGGTGAAATGCTGAGTTTTCAAATTAGCATACAAATTAGCAGATGTTTTCAAGACTTCAGAGAAGCTTGTGTTCATCCTAGATGACACTTTTCTTCCTTTACCCATGCTGCTCCTCCTGGAGTCTTTCTATATGTCACAGTAATTCATGGTAACTTAATGGTAAAATGTGAATGGCATCTTGTAAGGATTGGCTCTTCCAGGCTTGCTGCCTTTCTTGGAGCGGCACCACAGCTGACAACAAATAAATGTTTACTTTTTAAGAGATAAGTTTAGGAAAAGCTGTGGTCAGGGATGATTCTGTTCACAAATGATGTTTTGTAGTTTTTCCTTTCACTTTTGGCTTCCCTCTGCTATTATGTTGGAGGAGACTTCTGTCACTTCTAACTTTTTTGTTGGTCTTAACTCTGAACAGATTGATTTCTCTTTGTCAGTGATTGTTAACTTAACCTAAGGAACATTCAAATTATATTTAGACAAAGGTCATTACTGAACCCCACCAAATGTTACTCCCTGTACTATCCCATGTCTGTGACTCACATGCAAAAATGGGACACTCTCAGAAAATATTAGGGCAATATTAGACCAACTGTTTTTTGTTAGTCTAGGTAATTCAGTTGTGTGTTGGCTGTGGACTGGACACAATAAAACATTTCATCAATAATCTTGAGGGGGGAAAAAAAGAGATGTTTTCAAACCAGGAAAGACAGTTCTGAAACCAGCAGAGAGGTAGCTTCTGTGGATCTGCCATGCTGTAGTCCTATGACAATAGTCATTTTTTTGTAAGTGGAGTTGATAGGACGCTATTTGTGGTCAAATGACAAATGGCTGCATAAAGCTTGGAATCACAGGTGCTGTAGCTGATGACACAATAACAAACAAATTCACTGCTGAGTTTGATTGTTTTCCATTTTTAGTGTCAGAGGTATTTGCAGCAAATATTTTTAAAAATCCTGATATTTTTGAAATAGGAGAATCATAGAATCATAGAATATGCTGAATTGGAAGTGGCCCATCAGAGTCATCAACTCCAACTCCCAGTCCTATGCAGGACACCCTAAGAATCACACCATGTGCCTGAGAATGTTTTCCAGTTGCTTCTTGAATGAACTCTGTCAGGCTTGGTGCTGTGACCACTTGCCTGGGGAGCCTGTTCAGTGCCCAACCACCCTCCAAGTGAAAAACCTTTTCATGATTTCTAAGCTAAACCTCCCCAAACTCAGCATCTTGCCATTTCCTTCAGTCCTGTCACTGGTCATGAGAATGAAGAGATCAGTGCCTACCCCTCCACTTCACCTCATGAGGATGTTGAAGATCACAATGAGGTCTCCCCTCAGTCTAGTCTTCTTCAGGCTGAACAGACCAAGTGACCTTAGCTGCTCCTCACGAGGCTTACCCTCTATAAAAATAAGTACAAGCAATCTCAGTCTTGCAGCTCTGTTCATATTTTGTCATTATTCCTGACGCCTTAAAAATTTTTATGATTTTCAGATGTTAGGCTTTTCCAGTATACAACTAAGGTGTAGCAGTATTCTTCCCATACAAAATCCACTTCTACCAAAGTTTCTACATAAAATTCAGCATCATAGCCTGCAAAGTTACTTTATTGAAAAAAACTTCAAATGAGCAATTAAGAAAAAACCAAAAACCAAACACACATATAACCCACATCATATTTCTTACTCTCCATTTTTTGGAAATTACCTGCCATGGAATTATGCTCCCTTGTGCTTTTTTTTTTGCCAGTAGATGGCATTCACAATGCCCGTGATCGCTGCTGTGCAGTAAATGACCACATACTAAAATCAGGATGAATACTTGTGTTCCTAATGTACGACATATGTTTCTATTTAAGATCTTACTTGGAGTTTAAATTTCAGAGACTTCAGCTCTATTGACTGTGAAAGACAAATCCCTCAATGTGAAATTAGCTCAGCAAACTTCAGATCTCTCACTGGAGGAAAAGCAGAGTATAGCTTATGCAGAGAAAGAGCTCTCTCAGTTTGAAGACCACAGATAGTGATCATTTAATGAAAATTATTAACAGTACATTAACTCTGAAGAGTCAGTAGGGAGAAAAGCAAGTTCATTAATCATACTGCTATATTTGTGCATAAATTAACACATCTGTAGATCTAGTTAAGAAAACCAGCCTTACAGATCATGCATTCTCTGTATTTTCAGGATATCTCTAGTAGCCCTGAGCCTTTTTTGAAGCTGCAGTATAAACCACACCAAGACATACAGTAGTGCCTGTCTCCCATGCTGATTTTAGAGCACAGCATGGAATAAAAGACCTGAGACCTAAGCAAGTAGAGTCTGACTCACTTGTCAAGTTTAGTAAATATCAAGTTTTTTCCCCCTGTCTCGGTCTGTGCCATGACAGTCTGTTAGGTATATAGGAGTACAGTAGCAGGTAGTTTGACAAAACAGTTCAGTATTGTCTGTTTAAAAATACTTGTTCATACAAGTTAAATCCCAGTGTGGCGTTTTGTCTTTCCTAGAGATGGGAAGAAAAATCATGTCTTTCTAAGTGACTGTAGAACACATGATATATCATAAATTTCATAAATGAATTTTAGTTCTTAACTTTGGCCCTCAACTATGCAAAGACTGACTGTGGCAGTCACACTCAGATGCTGTGAACAACCCATGATCTGGATTATTCGACTGCCGTAATGTAATGGCATTCTTTTTGTCTTGCTTCAGCTTCTCATTGAGGTCTGCTATGCCAAGAGTGCCAGTACGGAATCTAACAACAGTGATTTATGCAGTGTGGTCTTCATTAAAATTCAAAATAAGGCCACCTACTCTCTTCAAGGAAGCTACTAGCCAGATGTTAGAAAGTAAATACTACAGGGATCACTCAAATTGATTTGAAAGTAATAGTACATATGAAAAGCTGAGATTAGCCCTTTGCAAAATCATGTAACTCCTTCAGATTTCTGGGCTGTATTAAATAATAAACCAAACATGTGAGGACCTTTTTATGAAAGTGAACACCTGCATACGTCTGTGTGGGCAAAATCTTTTCATATATGCAAATACTGATAAATAGACAGTCAAATACTTTTCAGTTGACTTAATTGTGGTGGAGTAGCAGAGCTTTGGATGCTCACTGGAAGCAGCTGTCTGTTATCACTTATTTAAAAAATCCAACCCAAACAACAAACAAAAAACAACAAAACATCCAAAACCATACCCAGTAGTTTATCTTAACATTCTGATTACCAAAACACTTTGACAAATTCTGTCTTGAACAAGTGTAAATTATGAGGAATTTTACTGAAAACAGAAGGGTCTCTCCAGATCTACCCTGTTATACGTTAGGGCAGCATTGGAGTGCTGCTGAGGGATTGCAATTCGTAGACATCTACAGACAGTTTTGAGGGAAATGGCTGTGGGCAACTATGCTTTGTAACAGGTTCTGTGTATAATAGCATGCAACGCTGCTGGGTTGCTGTGGCACCACTTGAAATAAGACTTAGCAATTCTCTCCTATGGTTTCCTTGCAAGTCTGCAAGGCAATAAATTGTCTGACTTCCATTAAACTTAAGACTCTGTAGGAAGCTGAGGGTCTGTCCAAAGCATAAGCCAAGCTAGTGAAAAAACTGCCTGCCATCTCTGACAAAGCTCCATGTCAAGGGGGAGTGAAATGCCTTTAAGTGCAACCACGTGGAGTGGAAATGTGTGTTTTGTCATTGCTAAAGCACTGTTGCCAGTCCTAAATCCAGGAAGGCTTACAGGGTAAAAGTTAAAATGCCATGGGGAGATGAAGTAAATGACGTTTTGATTATCCCTCCAAATTTGTCTTTGTGACTGACACAACCTTCAAATCCTGGGGGAAAGAGAAGTGGCAAGGAGTAGTCTTTTGCCTTTTGTCACCTCTGTTGTGTCATCCCGCCCCTCTGCTTATCTTATGGCTGAGGGTCAATTAGAAGAATTTGAGGCTGAAGATATGGAAGGGAGTTTAAATTGCATCTGTATGGATTGCAATCTGGTGGAGTTCATTAGCATGCAGGCAGAGTTCCTAAGCCTTTCTGCTTCTCTTCCCGGAGCTCACGACATCCAGGTATTTCCACAGTTCCTCAGATCTGTTGTGCCTTATGGGCTTGGCCTGCATTTTCATATTAGCACAGTTTAATTAGGAAAGGAGAGATTGTTGTGACTCCAGAATGATCTATGGCTATGATAGATCAATATTTATTACAGAGATTTTTTCGAATAAATATCTGCTCTGTTAGGCAGGTTTGCTCATTCAGATGCCTTAGAGCCATTTAAGAAACAATTAAAGTGAAGTGGAATATTAAAAAGGATTAACACTGACATGACAGACCATGTGTTCTCCCTAGTTACATCTGCATTCCTATGCCTTGAGATTCTCATTTGATACTTAGGTTGGATAGAGGGATCTGTGTTGCTGCCCTTCCCTTGAAGCAGCGTAGAGCCTAAGGAAGGATGTAATATGGGTCAAGGCATTGGTTAAAAATTATCAATCCCAAATGTAAACACATACCTGTAGAGTAATATGCAACCACTGTGCTGGGTAGAACTTTCAATAACTTAATTCCATTAAATTTATTCTGGTTATGCAAATTTGTTTTGACAGGTGAGTGTGAATTGCTCTAGTCTGCTAAACACTTAACACGAGTGGCCAGCTTTACAGAGGCCATACAGTAAATGTCACATGAGGAGGCTTAAGTGATCAGATCATTGTTGATTTTCTTTTTGTGATTTTTGTTTTCAAATTAATTTTAGTGTTCTCTGCAAGGGAAACAGTTTTCCCTTTAGGGACCATGTTGAATAATATGCAAAGTGTGCTCATTTGTGACCATTCATAAAGGTCCTGAAACAGAAGGCATAAATCAAAACCTTTAACAGACTAAGTCAAGATAAAAGACTTAAGTTTAGTGCATTTTCATTATATATAGCTTTATTTAATGTATGTTTCTAATATTATGCCCCAAAGAGGAGATACAAGGACTCCCTGAAACAATCCCTCAGCCTTGGCCATACTGATCACCACCATTGGTCTACCCTGGCCTCCAATCGGGAGGCCTGGAGACACACCATCTGTAACACTGCTGCTGCTTTTGAGAACACACGCAGGATCACTCTCGAGGAGAAAAGACAACGCAGAGAGAATCGCATCTCGTCGATATTCCCTGGGGAGTCTTTCTGCTGTGCCTTCTGCAACCGGACTTGTGTATCACATTGGCCTTTTTAGCCATCAGCACGCTTGTAGCAAGCGTGGGTGGAGCCCTTCTCAAATCTTTGTTCGGGAAGCCTAGCCAGGATGATGATACATTATAAATATTTCTGTTTTAAAATGTGCATTTTTCAGGTTAACATCTTGCAAGCTACACAGTAATGTAATTTTGTAGAAGTGTAACTATCTCCAAAAAATACAGTAAAGACCACAATCACAAAGTTAAAAAGTACTCAAATTGGCAAATACAGATGATTTGACTAGTTCAGCATAAACGGACCTCTCTTTTCATTGCTGAAATCTTCAAATATAAATGAATTTGTAGCAAGTCTTGTGTATGAAATTGTGTTTTTGGAAATCAGTCAGAATTTTGCTCTTGATCCCAGTGAAGGCAGGTTCGACTCCCATTATTTATTATTTCTCTTCTCCATGGGTAAGTACTTTTTTGTTAAGAAAGAATACTTGTGCACTTGTACAAGCTAGAACTATCATCAGTCATAGGTCAATTCATCAACATCTCGCAAGAGTTCTCCTGTTAGTGTAATTTCCTTAGAAAATTAAGTGTGCCAGACTTAAAATGGGTCACAGTGCATATGGAGAAAAGAAAAATACTGCAACTCAGCCAATCACACAAGACAGCAGAAGCTTCCAATGGAAATCTAATGGCAGTCTTCGTATTTCTTTGTCAAGACAAATCTTGAAAGTCATGGGATTTCTATTACCCCAAAATGAGAAAATAAATTAAATGCTGTGTTGTTTTAACCTTTGGGGGGGGAGGGGGGCAGGGGAATGCAGCTATGTTGGTATTGTGTTCCTTAAGCATCCCCCTGTGTTGTTTTTTAAAAAATTATGATGATTCTAAAAGTGTACTTGAGTTATGTTCATTTAATACTGGGAGAATTAAATGTCTTACCAGTGCCAACACTTTGTCATTTTAATGAAGTACAGTTCACAAGTGTCTGTAATTACACAGCCTGTGTGCAATCAGCAAGATTTCTAAAGGGAGTCTACCACATCAAAAATAGCATTTTTCTTCATTGCGAAGTCTAATTTCACCTGACATTTTGCCAGCCAGGGCATAAACTTTCTTCAAGAGACAACAGAGTATCCCTGGTCTCCTTGAGAAAAAAGAAGGTGGAAAATTAAGTTATTATGAATCTGCTTTTAACTATGTTAATTAAATATTACATCATGTAGGTTGACTGCTGAAGATCTTAGATATTTCTTTTATTGTTTCAGTAATTTGCTCTATTTGTTATCCATGCAAAATATTTTTGATAACTCATGTTGATCATACTTGCTAACAAACCAATGCCTACAATTACTGCACTTATGAATATATCTTCAGAACATACATTATTAGAAGGTTGCTAATGAGTACAGCAGTAGTTGAAGACATTAATTAATTAGGGTTGTTTTTCCTGTCAAAGTATAGGAGAATGGATGATGACACTGGAAAATGCTGGAGCATTTAACTCTGTGGCTGTGTATTTAAGGAGAAAATCAGTCAGTCTGTTTCAGAAGCACTGGTAATGCAAAATGTTTTCTCAGTTATAAAGGTAGTAGATATTTAATACCTTGTTCAGATCAATTTATTATGAAGCAGCATGACACTTTGTACTGTGAATCTTAATAATGCCTAGAGGCCTTTATATGAAAATTGCTCATTTAATTTTCACTGGATTATTTTTCTCATTTAAACAACAATAATAATGTAAAGTTAAGTGCAGAGCTCCAATAGCTTGGAAGGTCCCTTTCCCAATGTTCTTAAACTAATTTTGAAATATTAATCTTTTAAAATGTAGCTTCAGATTTCAAAGATCAATTTAATTTCATTTTTTGTTGGTGTTATGTGGAGAGTTGAACATTGTTACTAGTTCTCTTAGTTCACCCAAAGCAGTATGCTTATCACCAAAGCATTCAGGACATTTTTTAAAGCAAAACTTCTGTCACTCCAGATGCTTGAAAGGAAGTAGGCAATAAACACAACTTGCACTAGGTAAGTGATTTCTATTGTCAGAAAAAGGGATCTAGCATAACATTTAGATCTATGTGGTTGGAAACCAGACATGTAAAAGATGTACTTTGTCATTGAGATGGATATTGATAATGGAATTGCCTGTGAGAGCACAGTCTGCCAGATGATGAATAGATCAGCACTAGCACAGCTTCTCAGAGGCTGCAGATCTGTCCTCTAAGGCTGAGGAGGAGTGATGTGTTAGTGACAGCAGTTCTCAGGGGAGGAACAATGGGGACTAAGGAATATATCAAGTAGAAGATCAGTGAGAAACAGACAGACAGGATGGCTTTTACTCACCTTCTATGCAATCTCTGAATGTCCCCCATGGCTATAAAAGAATAAAATGGCAGAAATTTACTTCTGTATTGTTCACTTCTACATTTTTTTTTAATAAAAGCTAGTAATAACCCCTAAATCTAGACCTTTAAAAAGCCTGTTATTTCCCAATATCAGCCCAAGGGAAATCTTACTATTTCCAAAGTGATATATTTTTTCCCCTGGAGGCAATACCTATTAATAGTCTATACTGAAATTCAGACCTGGAAATTGCTTTTGTGTTCCCATGAAAAAAGAGTGAGTGCAGTATATACTTGGTGTTACATGTACTCTTCAAACATCATTTTCAGGTTTATCAGTGCTGAAGAAGAATTCCTAGAAAGCTTAAACCTTTAAAATTTTATCAGTTCAGTGGCTCTTCCCTGGTCAGACAAACTGTACAGGTCAGTAATCGGCATAAAAATATTTGAGGGTAGAGATTCATCATTATTGGGTTTCTTTAAAGTTTTGGGGAGTTTTGCTTTCTCATTCCTTTGCTAAGAACTCCCTTTTACTGTACATACCTGATAATTGGAGATGAATTGCAGCAAATCTTGACGTGATCTCATAGTTCAGAACTATAAATGGTTGGCTTAATTACAAAGAAATCTGCATTTGTTAACAAAGTAATAAAATGCAGAAATGTGGTGGTTCTCCCCCAGCTGGCCTGGGGGATTCGGGAAGAATTAAAGTTAACAGGAAGCTTTGTTCAGGGGAGAATTACGCCCGGACCCGGAAGTTGTAACAATATGGTTTTCCGGTAAAATGTGCTGAACACAGCAAAATGTGTTTCGTGACATGCGCAGTAAGCAGAGTTATATAACACCGTTAGTGGCCAATGGAAGAATATTTATGTATGTGGGAACCAGTGGAGAGTTGACATGTGTAGCCTAAAAAGTGTATAAAAGCAGCAGACATCGTGCAATAAAGTGTTCCAGCCTCTGGATCCACACGGGTTTTGTGTCGTGTCCCGCCTCAACCGCGACACAGAAATATGGAGTCAGTCCCCAAATGGGAGGCCATATGTGCACAGGAATGCTTACTCTGCATAAATAGTAAGCTGTTTATATGTATATATGTAATTTGCATAAACAATGTAGAGGCCAAAGTTGACACAAGACCCTTTGAAAAATTATTTTAGAATTAAATTTTCTTTCCCTTCCTCTTTAATAAAACATAAGAGGTGGAAAGCCAAGTCTTTTTTTTTTTTTTTTGGTGCCTTATTTAAACAGATTTCCATTCTGAATTTTTGTAGAAAGAAGGCAAGAAAATTGTGATTAATATCAGAGAAAGTCGGTAAAGTCCATGTATTATCAAATACAACTAATCAGTGCTGCTATAAGCTGTTATATTTGCAGATAATTGTGCTGATATCACATTGGTTATGTGGTCCTTATGGCTGTGTGGACCACAACATAGTGCAGACCAACAGAAATTAAGGCTACATGAGAGTTGACTCCCTCTACAGAGCATCCAGGTGTGCCCTTGCTCTGGATGTCTGGGAACCTAAGAGCCCATGGTGCATGTTTGACATCTTGGAAACCCTTGGTACTTGCAGGCTGTTGGATCATTCTCCTGGTAGCTGCCAACCCAGTTCCTTTTTTGAGGATAAGAATCCCAGTCTGCAGTGCTCTCTCTCCGTTCCCTTTCTCACACTTCCTTGGACTTGCTTGTATGTTTCTTATGTTATTCCATTTCTTTTGTGGTTTTCCCCCTACTTAGACTCCAAGCCCATCAGCATAGGAAATACATAATTTTCATAAAAGAAAAGACTACTCAATTGCTATAAAGGCCAGAACTAGATGATTCATAGGAAACTTTTAAGCTGAGAGAGGCAATTTTAAATGAGACTTTGTATTTTTCTGTATTTACAGAAGAAACAAAACCAATTTGAGCACCAGAAATGTAACTGAAACCCAATGTTTTTGTGAACTTTCATTACTCATTTCAAAATGGTACAGTAGACTTTCAGCTTCCCATGCTTTTTTCCTAAGGGAAGAAAATTACAATAGTCAAATTATAAACCACTCAAAACTAGTAGCTTATGAAAAAAGTCCTGAAAATGTTGTATTTGTGTCTGTACTCCTGGGTCATGCTGGTGATATGGTTACAACCTAGCTTTGACAGGTATACTACAAATGGTCTTATACTGTCAGATGAATTCTGAGGAGAAATATAGCCAGATCCCAGGAGAAAATACAAGAAAACAATTTCTTTGTCAGGAAATTACTTTATGGTTGTATATCATTCTGTTCATTTCCTTTGCTAGACCACTTCGTATATATTGCCATGGATTCAGACATTGTTCTCTTGTTCCTGCTCCACATAGAAAATAGAGATAGGTCTACCTGTAAGTGGTACTTAAACCATTTAATGTATTGTAGCCAGAATTCGTTAGAAGAATTGTGCAGCAGTATGGTACACAGTAAACATGAGATAACAGTGCAGGAGATTCAGCTGATCCTTATCAGATGAGTGCTCCAAATCTTTCACCAGTTCTGTTGTCCTTCTCTGTACTTGCTCCAGCACCAAAGTGTCTTTCTTGAATTGAGAGGCCTAGAAATTAACATGGAACTCAAGATGTGGCCTCACCAGTGCCGAGTACAGGGGGATAATCACTGCCCTGGTCCTGTTGGTCAAGCAGGACCTGCCTTTCACAAACCCATGTTGGCCAGGCCTGATCCTCTGGTTGTCATGTACGTACTGTATGATGGCACTTGAGATGATCTGCTCCATGACCTTCCTTGGCACCAAAGTCAGACTGAGAGGCCTATAGTTCCCTGAATATTCCTTCCTTCATATAGATGTGTATCACATTTGTCAGCCTACTGAGACCTTCATGGTTACCCAGGACTGCTGAAAAATAATGGAAAGGTACTCAGTGAGCACTTCTACCAGCTCCTATTGGGTTGATTGCATCCATCCCTGGAGACTTGTGCTGTTCTAAGTGTTGTAGCACATGGCTGACTACTTCCTCTTGGATTAACAGGGCTTCATTCTGTTCCTGATGTCTGTCTTCCAATTCAGGAGTCTTGGGTAGCTGGAGAATAGCAAGTCTTATTATTAAAGAAGGCATTAAGTACCTCAGTCTTTCCTTCCACATTACTGCAGTGTTTCCTCCCACATCTTATAAGGGATGGATATTTTTCTTAGCCCTCTTTTTGTCGCTCCTGTATTTATAGAAACATTAGACCCGGGTTCAATTCCCGGTCAGGGCCACTCCCGGGCAGGTGGAGCTCGTTAGCCCTTAAAGGCAACCCACCTACGTCCTAAGGACCTCGCTGCCACCGTCCAAGCTCGCTTGGCCCCGGCAGATGAACCTTAGGATTAAAGGGTGGGCTCAGTTCCGCGCACACTGTGTCTCACCTAAAAAATCCAATGCGCAGGCTGGAAGGTGTAAAGACCTTCCCCGGATCTTCGCTCGCGAAGACTGGCCATTATTACATGGAGCAGCAATTATTATTATTATTTATAGAAACATTTTTACTTCAGTAAAACTTTTACGTCAGGAGCCACATTACATTCTATTTGGCTTTACCCCTCTAATTTTCTTCCTTTATAACCTCATGACATCCTTGTAGCCCTTCTGAGTTGTCTGCCCCTTCTTCCATAGATCATAAACTCTTTTTTTTTTTCCTGAGCTGCAGCCAAAACTCTGTTCAAACAGGATGGTCTTTGTCTCCACTGTCTTGTCTTTTGGCACATGGGGACTGCCCGATCCTTTGCCTGTAGGATTTCCTTCTTGAAGAATGTCCAGCCTTCCTTTACTCCTTTGACCTTCAGTACTGTCTCCAAAGGGACTCTGTCAATCAGTGTCCTAAACCACCAAAGTCTGCCCTCCATAAATCCAAGGTCCTGTTCCAGTTCTGATGCCCCTCCTTACTTTTCAGAATCAAAAACTCATTTCATGTTTGCTGTGTGCGAGATGGCCCCCAACCATCACATCACCCACCAGTCTGTTTCCACTGACAAGCAGTAGTTGGGCACATTCCCTGGTTGGTTTTCTCATCATCTATGCTTAGACAGTGTCTTCCACACACTACAGGAACCTCCTAGGCTGTTTTATCTCTGCTGTGTTTCATTTCCAGCATACATGTGTTAATTTGAAGTTCCCCACATGAACAAGGGCCGATGATCATGATACTTCTCCTAGCTGCTTTCATCTGCCTCGTCATCCTTATTTGGTGATCTGTAATAGACTCTCACCAGAATATGCTCTCTGTTGGCCTTCCCTCAGATTATTACCCGTAAACACTGAACCCTATAATGACCGTGATTAAGCTCTAGATAATCAAAACTCCCTAACATGCAGGGCTACCTAAAAGTCTCTCCTTCCTTGCCTGTCTCTTCTGAAGAGTTTGTAACCTTCCATTGCAGCACTCCAGTTGTGCAAGTTGATTTTAAGGTTATCTGTGTAGAAATTGTTGCGCTTTTTTCCCTATTGAGCCTTAAAGCATCTGAGAACTAGACTGGTTACTAGTTGCTAGTAGTGCTTGAAACGGTGCTGCAAGAACTCGAGAGATGTCAGAAGCAACAGTATCTACCCTCAGGGAAGAGTGTAGAAGTCTGACCAGGCAATTTCTTTATATTTAGTAAATCCCTCTGTCTGGTCTTGTAGAATATTTGTTATACATTTATTTTTGTGTCAGTTGATAAGCCATGTGTGCTACAAAAAGAAATCACAAAAGACAGGCATGAATAAAATCAGACATGCTAGAAGGTAAGAGAGGACAGTGAAATAACTTTCCATTTCATCTTTCACTTGTCTTAAGTTGTCACTGGATAAGTATCTGGTATGATAGGATTTGTCTACAGCAACAAAAAAAAACATAAACTGGCAGGTACTGTTTGTGGACCAAAGAAGGGCAGCTACCTGGGTGCTGATTTGCACATACACTTAGAGAAATAAACACCTGTGAGAGTTTAAAGGTAATGATTTAAATAATTAGCACCTTCACAAATGTATTTCCTAAAAATATGCTTTCAACATTAACCTAAGGCACAACAAAAAGCTAATAATTGGGATGAATAGATATGAAATCAAGAGATTGTCTTCTGATACAATTATAGTATCACAAAAGCTCTATTACTACGTGGCTAGTTCTGAACTCACTCGACTGACTCAATCAGTGGACTTAGAGATTTGGCTGAATCATATCCTTCAGAGATGTAAACACTTGGTTGTATTTTAATGTTTGGGGTTTTTTTAACAGAGATGTAAAAAACATCTCTTTTAAATGTAGAGCTTTTTAAACTTTCCCTTTGTCTTCCAATTTGTCTCCCTAGTCTGATTTTGTTGAGAAGAGCTAGAATGACAGTAAAAAAGGACACACATATTTGCAGGTGCTTGGACCTAAATTAGTAAAATTAGACCAAGAGCTTTAACTGAAATTGTTTTTAAGCATTCTGCTGAGATAACTGTTTTTTTCTTTGAACTATTTACTACAGCTCTTAATCCATTTTGTGGTTGAACCAGAGAGTTTATGCTGGAGCCTCTGCTGTACACATATGTTGCAAAACTCAGTCCACAGTAGCTGCATACTTATGCAAGACATTTTGAAGTAGAATTTCTTAGGCTTCTTGCTAAGTGCATGCTAAACATAGGTTAACTGTGAATCCACTGTTGCTGTGCCAATTTATATTGGATCGAATCTGTGCAGGGGATGGGAAGGTAATTTCCATGTGACTTGCAGAGGGGATATAGAAGTATATGAGAGCGGGGGAATAATTTAGGTCTGAATTCATAATATTAGACCAAGAACAAACTCACAATTAACTTATTCTTGAAGTAACAGGAAAATTCACATTGTGGTGCATGCTGGATGTATTAATTAATTTAAAATCTGTCAATGTTAAGTTTCCTTGGGATTACTAATTAGCAAGTTAAAATACTTCTGGCAGTCTGAAAATTTTGTGTTTTTATCTTATAAAACACATTTTCTAGACTGTTGTTTTTAATTAATCTACTGAGCTTATCCAACTCCACTGAAAACAGTTGTATCTGCCCTTAGTCTGTATCTTATGATGTTTCTTCTGTTTCCACCATTTGTGATACATGGTTCATGAGAAATCTACCAAATTATTTCTATACAGAAGAACAATATTGAAGGAGGTGATTCTGCCCTTCTACTCTGCTCTGTTGAGACCCCATCTGGAGTACTGCATCCAGCTCTGGGGTCCTCAGCACAAGAGAGACATGGACGTGTCGGAGTGAGTCCAGGGGAGGTCACCAAGATGATTAGAGGTTTTAGCATCTCTTGTTCTAGGAGAGGCTGAGAGAACTGGGTTTGTTTGCCCTGGAAAAAAGAAGGCTTTGGGATGACCTAATTGCAGCATCCAATTGCTCCTGAAGGGAGCCTTCAAGAAAGATGAAGAGGAACTTTTTACAAGAGTGTGTAGTGACAGTACAAAGGCAAATGGATTCAAACTGAAAGCGAATAGGTTTAGGTTAGATATTAGAAGGAAATTCTTTGCTGTGAGGGTGGAACAGGTTGCTCACAGAACTTATGTGTGCCCCATCCTTGGAGGCATTCAAGGCCAGGCTGCATGGAGGTCCAAACAATCTGGTTTAGTAAAAGGTGTACCAGCCCATTACAGGGGGTGTGTAGTACTTGTGTTATTTTTATTGCAAATCATGTACAATAGCCATAACTGGAACAAAGATCCCTGTGCATAGCAAGTTATAGGATGCAAGTATTTCCAAAACATTCATTAAACAACTTTACAAACAGAAATGCAAACACTAAACTGACATTGCTTTATTTGAAGTGCAGCCATGTGACAACCTAATTTACTGCATCCAGAAAATTATAACAAAAACTAGCAAATATATTAGCCAGGGAAATCCTAAGTAGGCAGAAAACAAAGTACTCCTATGTGGGAATTCAGTTGTGACACACAGACTATTATGCAAGATGAAAGAGATGCTCTATGGACAGAACCTTGATATTGTGTCTAGCTGAGTCACCACAGCTCCAAGGGCATCCAGACATCTACAAAGAGATGAGATAAGTCCCTGCAGGATCTGGCTATCCTTTGAACGTTTTTCCCATCAAGGACTGGAAGGTAAAAGAGTAACCTTGATTCTGCCACTTTTTGCAAAGTTTATATATCTAGCACTATCTCATCTCTGAAGAGGAAAAAAAAACAGAAAGAGTCGAGGGAAGGACTAATGCCTACTTGCACTGAGAGTGCACTGAAGAACCCAGAGGTCCATTAAGAAACAAAGTACTCTTGCTATTAGTGTCCCAGCCATCAACTTAAGAAGTCTGATGTCATAGCCACAGGATCAGTGCAGACAATTCAAATACTAATGGTCCCTCACTGCCCTGGGTGCCACCGCACTGTCCCTCACCCCAGGGAATCGTGGGGTTTTTTTTACCAAAAATGTTCTCTACTATTCAGTCACAATGATATATAATAATTTGGAGGTACAGTGTGGATGACAGTGTGGTTTAGAGGTAGGGGGGAATGAGCAGGATTAGATGACACTTGAGCCTGTTGCAAGGTGTAGGTTGAATGCTACCTTTACAGCAGAAGTGACCAGAGTCATTAGTTGTGGTGAAGATGGGAGAGTGTTCTTTATTCTGCTCCCTGCAGAAGACCTACTGCTTGCACACATGCTAGTACAGAAGGAACACCTTGCAGAAGTGCTGCCATGCTACATATAAAGCATATAAACTAGGACAGTACTTGACCATTGTTATAGACAATATCCATCAAGTTTGAATAGTGACTTTGCAACTTTTCTCTGATTTTCCTGCCTTTTCTATTTCCTTCCAGAATCTGGATAACTGCCTTCAGTTCCCCCCTTATATCTGATGCTAGCCTCCAAAGCAAGTTTTCAAATTTTGGATCAATGTGAGTGAGAAATAGGGCTGAGATAGGTATTAATCTGTGAATTGCAAATCAAACTTCCAGCCAGGAAATGCAGACTTCCACAGCACATGAAACATTTGGTAGAGCAGCATAAGATACTTAGGGAAGAAAAGAGGAAGGCTTATTAAGCCTCAATTTCTTTTCTATTATACTATTTTATGAATTGTATTTTAATGTATTTTAGCTAGGCTTTAATCAAATAGGTGATTACCTATGAAAACTATGTTACCACCAGCTGTAGAAGAAGTTTCCCTTAAATTACATTTTTTGACATATAAGTACTGTTGGTCTCACCTGAAATGGTTTAGGGACTTGCAATCTTATCAAGTTTTCCGTCTTTCAGTACTCCTTTTTTTTAATCTGAGATTAAAAAAAAGGCATTGGTTTTCTCTGCAGAACTTCAGGGGTTTTTGTAGTTCATTGATTCCATTGATTCTGTTTGAAATGCAAATAATGACAGAAACTATAGGCCAGCAGATGCAGCTGTGAGACAAAGCACTCACTCCAAATGTAAATGCAGCATACACAGGGACTAACCCCCCATCCTTGTGGCCTGAAGGGGTTTTGTCAGGAATAAAGCAAGTGCTCCCAGGAGCTCAAGAAGTAAGCTGAAAGGAATGCTGAAAGGAAACCAAAGGTAGAATTTTGACCTTTGTCACTAAAAATAAAGATTGCAAAGCTGGTCAAAGGTTTGAGCTAAGAAAATTTTAATTGAAAATACCCTTCAATAGAATTCTGCTAAAATGTTTTATTTTTTCCTTATATAAAGGATTTTTCAGATACAAGCAAAATGTGTCAAATCTTATCTTCCTTTTGCTACCCCCACAATTTACAAATCGAACATGTCGTAAAAAATAGTTCATTTCAAAACTCTTACGAGATAAGCATTGTTTTCTATACAGTAAGATTGGCATTATCAGGGATATTGTTACAAAGGTTCCCTTCACCTCAGTCTGTTCAGCAGTGGGGTAAAAGGAGGAAGGTCACCAAAGCTGAGGCATGGGTACTTATTCTGGTCAGAAGCAGTAGCAACAGCTATGGCCTAATGTGCTGATACTGCCCATGTCCACTCCACTGGGGGACTTGCAGACATAGAATGTCCCAGATGTCTCCTTTGCCTCATCACATCTAATACATGCTGCACTCATTGTCATGCTGCTTTTGTGTTCAGTGTTTGTACTTCAGTTTATGTCAGCTCACATACTTCTTGTGAACTTTTGCCCCTGAAAATTACAGTTTAGACAGAAAGGAGACAAGGAACAAGAGGAGAAGGGAATGAGTGGAGAAAAGATAAGATTTTTTTAATTAATCAACACAAACACATTCGATATTTTGCAATGGTGGTGGTGCAAAGGAAATGAAATTCAGTTGTGTAAAGTGGGGAGGGGAGACCTCATCCTCATTGTAAGGTCAGAGAGCCAAACCCTTTCAGAGGATCTGGTTTCCTATTTCCATCCCAGTCATCGGGAGCTGCAGGTAGCCAGCAGTGGATTTGGCCAAGTGAACACTCTTTGTTCAGAGCAAGAATTAAGATCTTTTGCAGTTCAGAAAGGTTTAGGATTTACTGCCTTACAAACTGTAAAGATGCACTGCAGTCCATAAATTAAATGAACCTATTGTTTAATATATTATCTGATGCTAAAGTAAGCAATGAATGTTCTTCTTAGAGATTAAAATGGCAGAGAGGAGGGCATTATAGAAACTGAGTATGTATATGGATGAAGAATGGCGTATAGAGTAAGTCTGGCAATAGTAGGGCAGTAAGTGCTCAAGCATTTGGAATGGACAGGGTAAATGTGGGCAAATGTTGGCATAGATCAATGTTCAGACAAATGAGAATGAAGCACCATCTCCTAGTTATGGTGATACATAGGAAGGTTAATATACAGAAGTCAAGTGAGGGAAAAGAGAATGGTATCAGTGTAATAAAAACTTCAGGTCAGACCCACTAATTGATTTTGTGCTCATGAATATCATGTAGTGTGCATGCATAACTCATGTGGCTTGAAAACTGACCCATGCTCTGAAGATACAAATGAGCCCTTAATATTTTAATTCTCTCATCTGACTTAGCTGACTGTTAGGTGTTTCTGAGAGTTTTATGCATTAAATGAAATACTTCAGTGCCAGTTGGATTCTCAGTATCCCTGAGCAGATCATGAAAGCAATTTATTGCATTCAAAGGAAAGCTGCATGGGACATTTTATAAATATTTTGAAATAACAGCAAACATACTGTGTCTTGATGATATAAAATATAAGGCCACATGCTTTCACCTTGGGGAACAGCAGAGATGGTGTATGCTTGCAGATCAAGATCTAATATTCGCTAACAGCAAATATATTAAATCTCTATGCAATGAGAGCTATGCCAAAGAACTTCTGGTTTTGTTTTATAGCAACGAATTCAAGGACAGTTTATAAATAAGTGTGCTAATTTTCTTGAGAGTCTTTCATACTTTTTTGTTTCTGTTCTTTGTCATATAAAGGAGAAACATTTTCCCTCAATTGTAACTATTTTAATGAGGGTTTCGTTGATGAACAAATCAAACAGTAGTGTCAGGGTCTAATACTCATACCAGACAATATTTGTACTTGGAATTTGATTGGACTCTACCCCATGCTTTGCTGTCATCTAAATTAAAAGCAAAAGCACTGGGTACTGTCTCACATTTGGAGAAAAAAGGCCAAAGAAGCCTTGTTGGAAATCCAGAAATTGGGAGGGGGTCAGAATGCTAGGGAGGGGGTCAGAAACATTGTTTCGAAATCTATATCTAATTTATTCCTACCCTGTTAGTGATTACTTAAAGCAGTGGAGAGTGTGGATCTGACCTACCAGTTTTTTTCTGGAAGTGATGGGAAATTAAATTCACCTCAGCAAATCTGCCCATCGTTGCAGAGCTTGGGTCCTCAAACTGGGGTGCAATCTCCCTGTGGATTCCCAGAGTGAACTATCATGAGATAGTGATAAGGCACTTTCATGTCCAGGTGGTACCCGCTCTCATCAAGGGTGATTTTGATGTGTTTATGAAATCCCCATGCCTTGCAGATCAGTAAATGGGTCTTTTTCTGGTTCTCTCCTTTAAATGAGTGTTATACAAGCAGCTTTAGGATAAGCGCTGAATGTTTCCAGCAGTGCAGTGATTAACATATATGGTTTTATATTTCATCTCTCATAGTTATATGCACCTCTTACCCCATATATAAACCTCTTTATGGAAATATACAATCTCCTATCCCATGCCTACCAGCAGTCATATTCAGTTTTAACTCTAGTGTTCATAAAAAATGAATGAAATTTTGCCCAATGACCTATTAAAAATTGAATAGCAGCATATGGGATTTAGTCATGCTGCTAGGCTTATGTGGGGAAAGCCACTGTAAAGCAACAACTCTTCTTATAATCACCAGGGATTTATTTTTTCCAGGTGCTTAAAAATCAGCTATTTCAGTGCCTATTCTTTTTCAAATGAGGAAGGAACAGGGCCTCTGGGTTGGCTGAGTTTTTCAGCCATCTAAGTAGGACTGTGTACCAATGAGGAAAGTGGGATATGGAGCACATCCTGTGGCACTGTGTGAGCTAGAAGTTGAATTAGAGTAATTTTCTATATCAGCTGGGGGTAAAAAGCCCAAACCCAAAAAGCTGTGCACTGACTGTACTTTGAAGAAGAGGTCTCCAGAAATTACCTTTAAGGTAAGAAATGCAGGCAATAGAGAACACTCTTTTTCTTTGGAGAACACAGTGAAACCTCACCCTTTGTGCAATGGTGATGTTTCCTTGCTTCCTGCCACCTGTGCAGACCTAGTGCATACTAGACAGATGCACTAGACCTAGTGCATAAGACAGATATGGCTTCGGGCATACTCATTCTGAATTTGTACAGCGCTTGACTGCCCTAATGCTACTTTTAGAATTGACTTCCTTCATTTACCCTGCACACATCTGTTCTTAGACAACGTGCAACGTTACACCATCATATCTCAATCAGGAAGATGTTTTTCTCTTGCTTTTTCTAGAGGTCTCCTTCAGGGTGTCTTGGAGTGGGTCTCCTTTTGTGTGCGCTTCTCTCAGGGCTTATTGGTGTCCTCAGGGAGTCTTGCCAAATGCTATAAAATTCCCACTTCTGCCACTTTAAATTCTGCAGAATTTTTGTGGTGAATCCCTGTAGGAATAGATAAATCAAAACAAAGATGTTGATTGTTGATAGATGATGTATACTTAAAAATTTGCCATGAAACTGCCCTTTATCTACTGAATTTACCACACTCTCTCATTCTCAGATAATGAGAGCTGAGGATTTTTTTCCCTGTTATTTGGATCTTCTTTAAGAAACTCCCAAGACCTGTTCTTTTTTTCTGGCTCTTGTGTCTTATCTGGGGAAAAACACAGCATTAAGTTAATTTCAATAGTATGACCCTTGGAGCCAAAGGTGAGAGCCTCCAGATTTCAGGGCTCCTTGAGCACATTTCCAAAGGCAATCCATGCACAGAGGTAAAGACAAAGCCTGGATCTTGCTGGGGACAGGGGCCTAAGAGTTGGAGGGACTGTCTTTATAAGTGAGAAAGTGGGTTGGCTCTCTTTAAACATCTGAGCAGTTCTAGACCCCCTAATTTAAACAGAACTTTTGATCTCTAGGATCCACCCTGTATTGCTCATGAACTACCACTTAAATAAGTTCTCAGTGTTGTTATGAAATCCCTAGATGGAATATGGATACAAGACATCTTTTAAAACATATGAAATGAAAGTACTGTATTTTAATTGCAGTGCTCATTCCTGTATGTTTGTATGAACACAGCAGCTCTGTTAAAAATATTCTCACAACACATCTGTAGAGTTTAGTTTTGATGCTTAAAATGTGTCATCTTAGCAATCCATTGCTGGAGGCTACTTGGTGTCGATTGCCAGAAGTAATTAGAAAACCAAAATTTGTTTAAAAGGTTGATGATCACCATTCGTTGTGCTTTTACCCTAAAGCATCCCAACAGGATGCAAACCACAGAAATTACTTGTAATACAGAGCCTAGTGTTTCTTTTTTTAAGTTCTCTAGATTTCAGAAGCAGGAGTTGCCAGGGGTAATTTTTTTTCACAGCATGATGTATTATCTGTGTGATGAAACCAGCTTTAATTATTCAGTTGGTGCCTGCAAACAGTTGCTTAGTGATTGTGTCCTTTTTATTCAAATGTGAAGTAAAACTCATTTGTGTGCTAGGTCGCTAGCTGGTTTAAGTCAGCATGACCCTGCTGATTTAACTGGTATTCACTTAGAAAACCTAGTTAAAAATACCTTTGTACATTTAAGGCTTATCTTTTGTAATACTTATATAGATAAGACAATGCTGACCAAAAAAAGAAACATCTCATATGGTTTTCAGTGTACTAGTTTCTCTTTGATGGATGTCTTTATTTGCACTGATGGTTGTCCTGAAGAGTACTTAAAATCAGCCCTGCTGCAATTTTACATTTGGAAAGTACTTGGTGAAGCCAATCAAATGATAACTCAGGAAGACTAGCCAGTGTGAAGTTTACACTTAAAAGCATCACAATATATTCATTCCTAATGAAACATCTTTACTTTTTTAAGGATTTGTGTAGTGCAAAATTACTTTTAAAAGCTCTATCATTTGCTTGAAAATATTCAAACTGAAAATAAGAAACACATGTTGTTCTCAGTGGGAGAGAAAGTGTCAGGAGAATAGATCCATAGCAGCTTACAGATTAGTCTCCCAAGCAGACCCTGATCTATGCATGTATTGTGGAAGCAGATTTCTAGTTACAGGGCACCAGGTGGTCACCTATGGTTGATTTAAGAAGCAAACACTGCCACAAATGCTATTAGTAGTGTGTAATGAGATTAACTCCCCATAGTACTTGCAATATCCTTGAGGTTTTTTCCCTAAAGCAGCAGAGGGCTAACACTGCCCCTTAAACAATGAAGTTTAATCTTTCATTGTTGTGTGCACATAACTCTCCTTGGCATTAATAGGAGTTAAGCATACACAAAAAGTGAAGAATAGACCTTGAAGTTTAAGCAGTCTTAGGATTCTAGAGGTTTCCAGCAGTTTCACAAAGGACCAGACCAAAATTGTACTATTCCCACTGGGTGACATTAAGTACTTTCAGAGGCTTAAAGGGTGATTGGGGGTTCCAAAATAACATTGAAAATTTAGTAAAAGGTAAGAATAATTAGCTGCAAGAGACAGAACCCGAGGCAGAGCTCATATTTAATTAAATGTTTTGCTTTCTCTGACAGGGTGGGCTTTTGCTTTCTTTCATTTTAAAGTAAATAGTTTTGATATGTGCTGAGCATGTGGGCTTTCTGGGAGTTTGGTGAGTATTTATCCAGTTAGAGATGCTCCACAGAAGTTCTTGTATATGCAGGAGTCAACTGTTTCTCTAGGTGTGAGTTCTGCACCCTCCTGTAAAACCTTGCTGGGGCTGCATAAAGCAGAAAGGATCCTACCATTATGAGTCTGCAAGAGCAGTCCTCTGCTCCTCAGCTCAGAGGCTGCCTGAACTATTTCTAGGGGCGTCTGCTTCTTCCTAAAAAGAAGATGACTTAACAATTTGAGCACTTGAAGATTAAAATAGGTGTTTTCAGAAGTAGTTCTGTTCCTTACTGATTTTTCCTTACAAAGGTTGATGCAGTGAGACGGTACAGAGCCAGTAAAGAAATAAAATAATCCAGTCTGGACTCTTGACTGACCTCTAAAGTCTGCTCACTTTTTGTCATTCAGAGGGCAAGTTTTTGCATTTTGTCACACTTGCTGATTCATTGTTTTCTGGTTTCTTTCTTGTATCAGCAGATATGAGCTATCACTATTTGTTTTTCATATATTGCTTTTTGTTACTACAGTTTCAACCACTGATTAGGGTAATTGCTTTGTGAAATTTTTAGAGTTTAGGTATTAAAATACATTGCTTTTGAAAGATAATATTTGGATATGGGTTTGTATTTCCTGAAGACACTTTCTGTTTTTTCCTTCCCTCCCTGTTTGTGATGTTCTAATTACAGGGTAGTGTTGACTTTTTTGGTCTTACAGTATAGTCCAGTTGGTTGTACTTACGCACATCATCAGAAAATTAAAGGCCAAAGACTGGAGGAACTACTTTGTGGCTTGTTTTAATTCCAGAAATGAAACCCTAAAGTGTTCCTTTTGTGCTGAAACAGGTGTGCCTTCTCATTTTCTTCTTTATAAAACCTGTAATTAATTAATAGTACTTGCCTGTATTCTACGCAGAGGCAATTGATTTCATATTGCATTTGCAATTTATATAAAACCATCACAATGTAAAACTGCACACATCCAGTAAAGAATTAGAGAATGAAGGTGTTTCAAGGCTTTTAAGTGAGTCTTTCTCTTGGCAGAGCAAGGCCTCTGCCTTGGGTAGAACAGTTGCTCTGCTGTTTCAGACAAGGAAAATGGTTGCTGCTAGAAAGGGACAGTGAATTCACATCCAGAAATTGATTAGCAACACTGCTTATATGTAAAAGCAGAATAAAAGCTTTGGGCAAGTTGTTCTATGGAGCTGGGAAGCTCGATGGTTGCCGGGGGAAAAGCTTAAACCTGCTTCTCATTAAAGGCTTACAAACAGAGCATCTTGTTATGTTTTGTAGTGTTTGCAGAGGCTCAGGGATATTCCACAGCTGGTAATTAGTGGATAGTAATTATACGTTCAATAGAAAACAAGTTTCTAAAATGCACAAAAGTAAGCCCAAGTATTAAAAAATATAAGTTTTCCACTGTAATTCAGCTATGATGATGAGTTCAGGATAGTGAAATTAGTTATTTGTTCAGGAAATAGCAATAAAACTGTGATGTTACTTGAGAAAGAACTTCACAGTTCTTCAAGGAGTACCACTAGGTAAATTTGTTGAGGTATTTTGGCAAAAAATATGGGGGTTTTGTTGTACATTATGAACATTACAGTTCAAGGCAAGGTTATGAGCTGGAGTTTTTTTACCCAAGAAAATTTGCTGATTGCCAGACTGTAGGAAGATTCAACCATAAATAATTTTATATTCTGCAAAATTAAGTATCTGATCTGTAGTGCCAGCCTCCCTGCAACAGCCTTAGTGCTTGCAAACAGATCTGTCATTCATTAATCATAGGCTGCCAAGGAGAGGAAATCCTTTCTGATTTGAATTAGAAGGATAGAAATTATATCTAAACAGAGAAAAATTTAATAAATACGTGGAAAAGAAAATGTGCTCTAGGGAAAGAATGGATTCCCTATGTGTGAAGCCCTTATAGGCTGTATTGACTTGTCAGACTTTCAACAAGGATGGCAGATGAACTTAAAACTCAGTTGCATACAGAGTAATGACACCAAGACTGGAAATATCCTCCAGAGGATTTTAATTGGAGCTGTTGGATTTGGCTTCAGCTACCATAATGATGAAAGCCCATTAGTAAGAAGGCTGTGGCAATTTAGAAACATTAACAGAAACCTTCTGAAGCGATCAAAATTCAGATACTTCTCCCTAAAGAGAAATAACAGACTGAAAACATATTCAGGTAGAGATGTCTATAAAAAGGAAAGGCAGACTTCTGAATAATTTTTTTTCTGAAATATTCATTTCAATATTTATCCCTTTTCTACACATTTTAAATTTACATCAGCTTTTCCCTGATGCTGCTGTGCTCCATTTTCCTTGTGAAAGGTGGGAGTTGCAGTGAAGTGCACAGAAGCATCTGCAGAGTGTGCTGCAGAGAAGAGGAAAAAATTCTGAGCAAGCTTCCCTTCCCTGGCAGTTGGGATGGTGGGGGCAGAACAGCACAGCCAGGCACTGCAGCACAGGGAGGTGAAATGAAAGGATGTAAAAAAAATAGGTTTTAGCAACAGCAGCATTTGAAAGGAATTAAAATAAACTTAACGGAGGTTGTTGGGTATTTTTTGAAATACAGGAAGGATCTTTACTATTTGGTTAAATACCACTAGGGAGAAACATAATTCTGATGTTCCCTATCTTGTTTTTAACAGCAGATATGTATAATCAGAGAACCTTTTCTATTCATCATTGAGCTCAGTGACAGTTTTCCTGTGGAATACATTTAGATTTGAGTTAGATGCTGTGCTAATTATTGGAGATCAGAACAATCATATTTTGTTTTAAAAGTAATTAAAGTAAATCTGATTATTGGGTGGTTTTTTTCCCCCAAAATCATCCCTTGCAAAAAGTGCCAACTATGTTTGATTCACAAATTTACTTAGCACTTTTAACAGAGTAAATGGTTTTGTTTGTAATGGGAATATATCAGTCACTTGGTATAACAAAAAACACTTAAGCTTCTAACCAGTCCTGTGACTTATGATATATGGTGTGTTCAATAAACAGTGAAGTATGAGGTAATGTGCCACAGAGATATTGAGAAATAAGTAGCGATTTTTTCCAAATAAGATTTTATTTGGCTATTTGACAGTTAGGATATGAGAGATTGCTTTTCCGAATAACTGAGTAAAGGTAAAATATCACATTGCAGGAACTATTGTAAATAAATTGTAGTGGGAAGTGGTCTGTTCTGCTCAGGATTTTTTTAGTTTCTGGGTCCAAGATATTTTTGAGAGGTAAAAGAAGAAATTTCCTTCTTTCTGGACAGAGAAAGTTCTGTGTGGGAGAGGTTTATGTTGTGCAACTCTGCTTCTCTCCCTGGTTAGTAACACTCCCAAATGCAGTTTCAAATGAGGACTTTTATTGACCTTCAGTACTGATGAGTCATCTCTGCATCACTGCAGTCTCCCATCGTGGTGTGTGCTGGCTGCCAGTTTCTATGCAGTACCAGGACAATGTGCTGTGCTGCTGAAAGCTAAATCTCCAGGTTCACAAATTAGTTCTACAGTGCATCCTAGAGCAGTCCTTGCCATTTGCTATGTAATTAAGATGTAAGCACAGAAGAGAGATTAATGAGAGACAACTAAAGGATTACAGCTTAAAAATGTAGAGCCGACAGTGGTACACATGCCATTATCTTGCTCTTAAGAGCTTTTTAAGGTTATTACTTGTAATGGAGGTGTGTAACTCAAGACAACTGCTTACAGAGAACCTCACATTTACCTACCTGCCTGCCCTCAAGTTTATGACATACAAAATCTAACAGAGAAAAAGATAAAATTGCTTGGCTTTTGCCTAGGTAGTCCCAGTCAAATTTCTCGGAAATTTCAGTTGGCATTGGTTTCTATTTTTCTTGCCTTTTGAAGCTAGAGTATCAAGGTCTGCAGTGATAACATTGTTATTGTTAGATAATATGGATATCTTAACAGTCAGGCATGTGGTTTATGGAAGAATTTCAGCTCTGGGAAGTAGCTAAAGATGACTTAGGGAGTCCATCAAAAAATAATCCAGTATGCATAGCTTAGCTTTTTAAGTATTCAGTATTTTCTAAAACTGAACAGATAGTGATGACCTTGTGGAACCAAGAGGATTGTGTAGCTGCACCACAACGGTTGTCTTCTAAAGGTTCGTGTTTCTCACAACCTCGGAAGTTGTTTCCCTATCTGTATTTTATGGGGTTAAAATTCTTTCACACCTATCAAACATGTTCTAAAGGTAAAATTAATTGTGAAAGTAGTTCTTCAGAGTTCACGGTGTCCACAGTGTTTTAATTTACAAAACCAATATGTGGAGATACTCCCAAACAAAATTAAGATACACATTTCAGGAAGCCACTTTGAATTGTGAATATTTTGGAGGAAGATCCTAAGTTTTAATTATAATTAATAAGTTCTATGTATTACCTTGAAAATAATGGAAAATATAATTCATATAAAAAGGATCTAAAGGCAAACCAGTTAATGAATGCAGCAGTCTTCTAGCTGTCTCTGTTTCAAGGCTGGAAGGGTGATCCATGAGGAATAAAGCCCATGTCAGACACTTGATTTGGAAACAGGTATCTTCTCAAAGCTGCATTGACTACAGCCATGCTGTTGAACAAGGTAGTTCTCATAACTAGGGACATTGCATGGCCCTCTAGTAAACAGACATTACTCTTCACTCACTTTCTGCTCAGATATTAAACTGCTCAGCTATCTAAACACTCCTATTTCCCCCCTCCTTCCTATAATTACAGGACATGATTTCTTTGATTATACAGCTGCACTCCTGTGTCTGGAAAGCATTCCAGCTATGCCAGTTGGGATTTATGTCCTTTCCTTTCCATCTTCTTGCTGAAATCACAGTGCTGCTAAATAGTGGTGGACAAGGCTTCTGGGAGTTAAATTTTACCCACCATATGGATTGTAAATGACACGGGTCAATGGAAGAACAGAAATGGCAGAGTTTGGAGATGGCTGTGCCTGACCATGGCATCAAATGAGAATTTGACTGACTACTGGATATAATTTTTTCTTAAACAAAGTCAAGGATGAACCCATTTATCAGGAGCATTGGATTCCACTACTGTTACAAGTTCAGTATATAAACAACAGATGTAATCTTGTTTTCTTTGACTTTGATTTTATTGAGGTCTTCAACAGTCTTGGTTTTAAATTTCGCTTCTGTCCAGAGCCTCAGTGAAATCAATAATGAAATCACTAGGGTACTTTGTTCAGTTTTTGTGGCATAGTCCCTTTTTCGAGAGATAGACTGGGTTTAGTTTAGTTTATAATATATAAACTCTTCTTGTTATTGTGCTTTAGACTTCTTGCTTCAACTTTTTTTTGGAGTTCCTTTTTGATTTTTAATGTTTTAGCAGTCCTTCAAAAACTCTGAAATTGTAAAATAGCAAAAATGTGCAAAATACCATTTTCTGAAGGTGATAAATTAGAGTTGAAAGTAATAATTTGCCCTGACAAGAACAGATGTTAGTGAAAGGCCGGCAGTTTGCTTCCACTTGATAAATAGCTGTATTTTGACAGCAAATTAGATGTCACGCAAAGTTGGCAAACATGCAAGAAATCAATATTTAGTATGAAAAGATAAAAAAAATAGTCTATTGATGAACAAGATGTGTAAAAAGAAGATATAATGCCTTGAATTTACTTCAGGATATTTCAGTGGGAATGGTCGCAGAGCAGTGAGGTCCCCTGCAGTCACAGAATCACAGAATATGCAGAGTTGGAAGTACTAGAGATTCAAGTTCGAGGCAGAAAATGTGAGTTATGAGAATTAGTGCAAACAGGTCATCTTGCTTTCTCTCACTGCCGTTTAAGAGTTCTGAGCAAGGATTGGTGAACTTGCTTCATGTACAGTAGCTGGAGGCAGAATCTTGCAGTCCCTATTCAGAGTGCACAATCATCTTCTGTCTAACCTTCCACTTTCAGGGCTCTGTTATTACCTGAAAGTATAAACTTAAATGAGATCTGACAGATAAGGACTTACCAAGAACAAAAATAAAATTATATGCCTTATTTTATTAAATAAATGTGAGCTTAAAAATCAAAAAATGCAATATGCTGCAGGACAGTGCCTCTCAGGACTTGTAGTTAATAAATTGTTGAAAGTCAAATGTGGGTAGGAAAAATGTATCACCAGGCTGCAGCTGAACCATATGAAACTTGAATAAGAATTACATTTATTTGGGTAGAGGGAGAAAATAAAACAAGGATTTATGCATTCTGGAGAGTCACAACACAGTTCAGTATTCCAGCTGATCAGATGCAAGAAAGATTAACCTAACTTTGCAAAGACAAAGCATAATCCTCTATAAAAAACATGTAATATTAGATACGAATCTGAACTAACCACTGTGTCCAGAGCAAGCAGGTTTAAACGACGGCGATGAAAACAGTCACACTTTGCAGTCAGCATCTTTCTTCGAAGTCCTTGTCACCATCAGAGGGCTCAGCAATGTTAGTAGAGCTGACTTTTTGTTCACAGCTGTCACGCCAAGTTGTCGTCCTAGCAGGTATATGGATTTTATTTTCATGTAGAAATGTGTAAAGCACTCTGATATTCACACATATATAGGAGTTCTTTCTGGAAAAAATTACTAAGCCTTCCTCGCAAGCATCTTAAATTTAAGAAGCCTTTGGGCTGAATTGAGCCCTGGAGGCACTGAATCTATATTCTCTGGAATAAATTAATTTACTTCTGTGTTATGCACTCCCCATCGTGTCATCTAGTTACATGGCTGACTGATTACCCTCTGCAGCCACCGGCATCACCTGCAGGGCTTTCAGACCGTTCCTGGAAGGGTTTTTCTGAAGTTCTGTTCTCATAGTCCAGTGCCTGAGCATGATACAGGACGTATTTCTCCGTCAAGTCTGCAAATAATTTTCTTCTTCCTTGCAGATACAGAACTCCAGATTTTTGCAATGTCAGAATTTCCTTCAGTGACTCTATAAAACCTACTCCCTTGCTTAATGCTGTACGCTTACCTATTTCTCCATCTTGTAGTTAAGTTCAGCAGAAGCTTAGCGTGCTTTGGTGGCCCTGTCTAAACAAAGAACGTGGAGATGATGGAGTGTTCCATATAATTTATGCAAGATTTCTTCAGATAATTAATAATCTGCTGCAAAAGGGGATCTTGATCCTTTCTCTTTGGTCTGGAATTTTTTGTTGCAATGTAGTTCCTCCAGGCTGATAGTGTGGGTGGCTGGGGGCTGGTTACAATTACAGCATTATTGACAATTTATACCCATGGATCTTTATATTGAAAACAAGGGAAAATAGATGTATTCAGTTAGTATAAGACATAGTAACCTTCAGTTGGCCAGTAATCCAGACTCTTGAGTAGTCTGCTGATAATATAGAACAACCATGATGAACAGAATGTTAACACGTCTAGTTTTGCAGGACAAATTTGATGTCCTAGAAATAGAAGATGAAACAGTGAGCAGTTTAAAATTATTTAAAATGTATGAGTTATTGGATTACTGTTGGCTGGGCAGAAAGCTCCTTTTTTCCAAAGGAATTTATTGCTTTAAATGTATCATGTGCAAGGGATATGATAACCTTCTAATAACCTTCATCCAACATGGTGAATTTGAAACAGATTTTACTTGAGATGATTCTTGAACATCGGTTATTGCTTCCCAGCATAGTGACTGACAAGCCCCAGTACTATCTTTCGGAGTCTTAGCAGCCCAAAGATCATGCTCCATATGGCCTCTTGCTCAGTGGTGAAGACCTTTGTTGTGTTCTGCAGGCTATTTATTACTTCTGGTTTTGCTGAAGGTGTGTTTTCTTCTACCAGTTTAATTGAATGTAAAAGAATGTCTGATTTGCCCATGCCTTGACCTTTAGCTCATGGGTGCATAGAAATGGAGTATAAAACCCCTCCTCTCTCCCCCCACTTCTCTTCTAAACCACCTATACACTAATAAATATAAAACCATTTAGTTAAGAATGTTTTTTGGTCATCCAGCTCTTGCTTAACATGAATGTAAAGGCAAACAGGACAAAAGCTTGGAAGGTGTTACTACATGTGGACATCAATAAACAGGGCATTGTCCTGAGTAGGAATTAAAATACACTAAGCTTTTTCTGCCATCTATACCAAGAAATGTGGAAAAAGTTTACATGTTTCTGCTCCTCAAATGCAGTGTTGCCCTATTAGGAAAATGTCTTTTCTTCAGTGAGTTTATTTATCTGCTAAAAATGTCTTCTCAGACTTTAAAAAATAACTCCAGGAATGGATGTTTTATGGTTCATTTGGAGGATTTTTCTCCCCTCAGTGTTCTCTCCTCAATGTCCTCCACAAGACAGAGGCAGCTGGGGTGACTGCATGTTAGAGTTAGTTACAGGTGCAGAGCACTGAACGTTTCTAGCTGCAGAGAGTTCATTGCTTATTCATGGCTTGTGGGAAGTTTCATTAGCCAGCCTTGCAAGCTGTGCCATCCATCTGTTAATACCACCCAGCACGGTCACTGATGTAACACAGCAGCTAGAACACAGCAGTCATGCATTTCAGTGGTGAAATGTTGCTTTCGAGTTCTTTACAATGAAAAATAAGAGATGTTTAAAGTTGCCAAAGAGATGTGTTTGAATGCCAGCTCAGGTGTCAAACAGTTATCATCTTCAGAGAGAAGGAATACCTTCACTCTTCCTGCCAAGAATCACTGCAGGTGAGATTTAAGATCCTTCCTCTGTGTTTACTTTGTGTGGGAATAGCATTGATGGGGAGCAAGTGAGTGTTGATGTCCACCTGGAGTGGCAGGAGAAGCTGATGGGAATCCCTCCGTTGAGTAACTTATTGCCTACAACATGCAAATCCATGGGCAGGGGTTGCACAGGCATGCCCAGTAAAAGTGTGTCACTAGTGATCCTTGGTTAAACAAGATTTGAAGGAGGACTTGATTTCTCTTCCTTGCCATTCATTTGCATTTTGTGTTTGCACAAATTTAACATAGTGAAAAATAGGCCTTACGTTCACTCTGCTTAACTAGCCCAAAAAGATCGACTGTGTAAGTTAAGAATTCTGTTCAGTCACTTTTCTAGGAAGTATTACTGACACCATCCCCATCTCAATAATCATAAGATGAATGTCATTGATATTTGGCTAAGTAGGGGAGCAATAGCATTGTATGGCCATAGGAAATGGGATGATGCATGCGGAAATCACCCTTTAAGCAATTGTCTCATGCTGTTCTCTCTCTTCTGGTTCTGAATGAAACAGCTACCAGGACTCTTTACAAATATAGGGTATTAATTGGAAGCTTTACTTAATAAAATCAAAAGGTGATTTCTTCCAAACATGAACAATATTTATATATGAAAGATATAAAGCCTCAAAGATAGGGCTTTGACTTGCTTCCCAGAAATTATAAGCAGGTAAAATCTTTCCACTTAACGACTTCTGTGTGACCTGAAAGTTTCTTCCTTTCTTCCTGTGTCTCATAACAGAAATGATCTGGGGGGCTGCAAAAATCCATTAGATTTAAAGGAATCCCAGATCTTCCACATAAATCTCAGATTCTCCCACTCCATCTGTAATTTAGTAAGTTGCAGTCTCTTGCCAGTTGGTGACATGCCTTGCTCAGCTTTCTGCTCCCACACTGTGATAATTAATTTCTGTCTGATAAAACTGTTCCCGTGGGAGACTTTCCTTCATTCCAGCTGAGCATCTCAGGGTATCAACCTGGGCAGCAAGCCTGCGTTGCTCTTACAAAATTGCAAATAGTTTTTAAAAGTCTTTTTTTTTTTTTTTTTACTTCTCAAGCAGTGACATGGGACCATGTTACCGATATCAGCAAGTAGCTGCAAACTTCCCAGGTGTTCTATGGGATGGGAACCCTTGTAGTGACTCACAAAGTGCCAGTGCTGGGTCCCCACCCTGTATGATAAGCAGTAACACATGTCAACGCCAAGGAGTTGAAAAGAGAGACAGTCACATATGCACATGCATGTCTGAACACACACTGTGTACATGGTGCAGACCAACAGGATTGCCTCCAAAAATCAGTCTCAAGGCCCATGAACCCACACAAGCACTAAAGCTGGGTGTCTGGCCTGTGGGAGTATAGGATGTAAATAACCACCACTGGTGCTGGTCAACAGGAGTTGTAGCTGTTCGGGTCAAATCCCTCCCAGCTACGCAGATACATCACCTGGAGCAGCTTCAGTTAAGTCCAAAGTGTGTTCTTTGAGCCACGTGGACACTGTGCATCTTTGTTTAACTTAGCATGTGGTTAAATGCATTTCTTTTCTGCCTGTGTTTAATGCGTTAATGTCTAATGATATATGAGGCTTAGTCTGGCCTGAAGCAAAGATGGGCTCAATGCCACCAACTATTATGCAAGAAATTTCTGTGAGCTAAAGGGTGATGATTTCTTTTGTTTCCTTAGCAGACTAGATTCAATAAACTCCACCTAATATTCTAATTTAAGGGAAATCTGAAGAACAACTAAAATATCAGACCATAGAGCATCTTCTGAAGGAGTCTGCAGTAACAGAGCCATCTGGATGTGCATTCCTGTTAAACAAGGAGCAAAGCTATAAAAATAAATCGTATTGCAAAGGGTAATGCCAGAACTGGATGTTCCTGAGAGTGAAAGGCTTGCCCTCCTCCCTTTTTGTAATATATAGTCTGTCTTCTTCTTTCAAGGAAGTATAGCAAAAAGGAAATAAGAAAACTAGGTTTCTGCAAGCTAATTAGTCTGAGTCTCTAGGCACTGTCATGCACAAGAGAATAGACTACAACCCTGTCTCACATTTTACTTGAAAACACTATTTCCTTCCCCCCCCCCCCTTTCCCTTCTCTTTGTGTCATTTGATTGTGAACTTCCATGCTTATAAATGTAGAGATTCCCCAGAGGAACAGCGACAGACTCATCACAGTGGGGGCTTGGTTGGGCGAGGAGGAGGAAGGCAGGAGAGTGCAGGGAGGTCAGCGAGGAGGGGGGGCATCACTGGGGTGGGTAGGGTCGCGGCCAGCAGAGTTGGGTCTGCCCGGGGCAGGGGCGGGGGCAGCACTAAGCCTGCCTGAGCCGGGGGCAGTGTGGGAATGGCTGTCTGATCGTCCTCTCACACGGTGCCCTCAGGCATGCAGAGCTCCTTTCAGGCTGACCATCCTCAGCCTCGTTAATTCACTTCTCTTGACAAGGGAGTTTTTCTAAGTTGGCAGATAGGTAACTTGTTCTGTGTCCCTCATAGTCCCTTTTAAGCCAAATTAATTATTTTAATTGTTTCATATTGCACCAAGCAGCCAAGCCGTTTGCTCAGAAGGGCGGCTCTTCTGGGTTTTTAGACTAATTACCAGTCTGGATTTCTGAATGACAATACGGCTTCTAATTAATCTCGCTGCAGTTCCCACAGAAAGAGTCTGATAAGAACTTGCCAATTAATGTAAGGAAAAAAAATCAACAGTCCTGTTGTGTTTTTCTGGCTCTACTCCCAGTCAGATGAATATCACTACTAACTACAGAAACAGACTAAGTATGAAAGGCAGTGGGTTGCGAGGCTCCTCCAAACTTCCACAGACTTACAATTACGCAGGATCTAGATGCTATTTATATGCCCTTTCACTCTTGTTACCTGACATTGCTTGCTATGGTTTTTGTAAGCAGGAGGAAGACAAAGTGGGACAGCGCAGCAAGTGTCCAACCATACCCATAGGGAACTTTGCTTACACCATGATGGTTGAATTTAATTTCTTATCTTTTTCTTTCTCTCTTGCAGGTCAGAAGATTCTTCACCACAGAAGTGATATCTTAGAAACTGTAGTCCTCATCAACCCCTCAGATGAAGCGGTTAGTACTGAGGTAAGTCAGAAATACTTCATTGGACGTCTCGGAAAAGCTCCATTAAGGGGACATGATGAGAGCATTTAAGCAGATGTAGTTGAGATGATTACAGAGAATCAGTCACCACCTTCCACTTAGTGACTGACAAATTCCAATAATGTCCTTCAGAGGTATAGCAGACTTAGGACAGGTCCTAACTCTGAATGAAAGGGCATATTAGGAGCAAATACAAAAAACATCAGGCATCCCTGGATTTTTTCCCTGGCTTCCCAGACTTCTGACAAATTGTCAGAGGCATAGGAGAGAAACACACTTCTGATCACAGCATTCCTTTTGTCGTAATGCACCAAATTCTCTTCTTGATGCAGCGGAGGTAGCTGTGGTGAAAGTGCATCTGCTTTTATTCTGCTTTTTCATTGTTTGTTAGCTGTGGATGCCTATTTTACATATGAAGAATGTGCCTGAAGGTGCCCAGGGACAAATTTGGGTCTTTGAGAGGAATTACCAACTATGTGGTAGTGACTCTACGTTGATCTATCTGTCCTTCAAAAAGCATGTGACATGATTAATGGACTCTGGAGAGTGCCCATAAGAAGACTACCAATTCGTTATGAACTCAGTAGAATCAAAGAACTGATTGCGTAGCTCAAAGACAAAATTGGCGTATTTAGCTAGTGAAACTGAAGGTTGAAATAATAAGGATAGTTTCATTGCTGACCTGTGTTGGGAAGCACTGCCACAATATCATTTCTGTTGGGAAATGAAGCGGCTCTGCTTCTGGTACATGATAAAATATCAATTTGTTACCAACTTTAAGTAACGTTACATGCAAATAGAAGAAAGGAGTCCAAAACGAATGAAATTTCTGAAGTTGTAAAGGTTTAAAAGTCATCTTAGTTAATGGCAGCTCATTCACCAAAAAACAATGCATGAAGATCCTGTTACAAGCCACTAGAAGAGGTTGGTAAGGACAAGGGTTCCACCTGGGTTCAACTCAATACATTTGTTCAGACTATAAGCCTACAATGTGTGTGCATGTGTGGACGAGTAGAACAGCCAAAAAAGCTGCCAATAGTAGGGAAATGCTATTTCTTTATCTGTTGCTTGTCATTTCTTTTATGGATGACCACATGGAAGAACATGATTTGAGGCCCATTAATGACTTCTGAACCCTGGCCTTACTGCTTTGGCTCTGGAACATGTTTGGCTACGTTACAGTTAATTTCATCTCACTAGACTGTGGGAGCCAATCTTTTCTTTGCATTCATCTTGCCAAACTGGTCACAGTCAGAAGTTACAAGCTGAGATTTGAAGTTGGCTGGCTAAACCAGGCTCTGACTGGACACAATCCAGAAAGAGACAATAAGGAAGAGGTGGAAGAATTAAATCAGAGTTTGAAGTAGACATGCTCTGCCCAATACAGCAAATAGAAAACTTAGTTTCACATATCAAGAGATTTCCAAGTTGCATCTGGGGAGACAGTGATATACTGTGAAGCTCTGACTTCATCAGAAGAGGAAATTGAAACTATTCATTCAGAAAAAACCAAACCAAACTAATAAACCAACCAAACCACAAATCAAACAGAAAACCAAAACAACAACAACAACCAACCTCCCCCCGCCTCCCCAAAAAAGCCCCCCAAAAATAAAAGAAAAAACAGAAAGAAATATGATATTCCTGCTATTCTGTCTGCTAATAGCCATACCTAGTGGTAGTCCAAGCATGGTTCTGCCTGAAGGTCCTGTCATATTCTGTCAAATGCCAAAATACCTCCCAGAAGAGAGAGGCCCAAAGGAAGAGTCGTTGAAGTTTCCCAAAGAAAACAAGTTTCTGAAACCCCCATGAATATGTACTTCCTTCTTAGGAAGTCCCCTCTCTGTTGATCCTGTGACTACCATAGGTGTGGGAAAACACTGATCTGCTGATGAACCCGTCTCTATTCACACTCCATCTTTACCTCCATTTTGACTGAGGCTACCTCTTGCTTGTACACTTCCTTCAAACAGTTAACCAACAGTTAAACGAAAAAAATCATCACCTTGCAGTACTTGTTATGAAATTTAGTGGTCTTGAAGTCAGGAGACAAATTTCTGCTAGCCCTTCAGGAAGCCTTGCTTGTACCCAGACACAGAATTTATGCGTATCTTTAAGGTCTTCCATGTGTATCATACTTCCTACTCCGTTATCTGCAAGCATTTATTTACTTTTTTTCTTCCCATACTTTGCTAGCTCTGCACAATGTACTTTATTATCAATTAATAAAATAGGGTGAAGGGGAATTATATGACAGTCACATATCAGTGATTCACAAGTCAGGAAATAGTTTTGCTGTTGCAAAACCTGGTGAGTTTTCACAAAAGTTGCCAGGGTGATGAGTACTCCTGCCAGTAACAACAGAAAACACAGAAGAGGAAGCCAGTTCTGATATGGTTTTAATACAGCTAAAACAGAAAATCTGAGCAATGCATATCAGACAGATGGCTGCCCTTGTCTACATTTTTGTCTACAAGAGAAATAGATACACTCAAACCATCAAGGATATTTCAGAATTTATAGTTAGTTCAATCGGTGACAGACCAACATTAGTCCTACATTTAATTAAAGGAATTTTTTGCTGCTCGGCATCAGGGTCATGTATTTAATAAAATAACAATGACAATTTGGTAGAGTTGGGATATTCTTTTGGATATAAACTCTCCAGTCTCTCTTTTCTACTTGTACTAAAAATGTGAGTTGTTCAGCAGGGATTCAGGTTAAGCCTTCCTGGCTCAGCCTCCCAGGCATTAGCAGGAGTTTTTTAGAACAACTGATTGCTTAACAGTCAATATAAAAAATTGAAAGAATGTCTTGCAAGGAGAGAGGAGGTGATTGTGTCATGTCCATGGAGATGGAGCTTGGATGCAACATCATATGGAATTGTCCCAGATAGACTCTGCTCATTTGCTCATTTAGTTAGTATGTGGATAGCCTTGTTCTAGAGTAACTATTCATTTAATAATTAAATTTAATTTAGTTTCATTTAATTCTTCCTTGATTTTTCAGTTGTCCATGAATACTTTTGAAGTATTTGCAAAATATTTATTCAACAGTACAGAATCTTACATAGGTTTTATTTAGTTTTGTTCTTAAATTGAATTCAGCCAATAGAAATATACTGAATATATATATTTCTCTTAGCATTTTCTTACTACCCTGGGGGGTAGTAAACAAGAATGACTAGTAAGTGCAGTAGGATCAAGTAAAGTAACAAGCATCTGCTTTTAAATAATTTACCAAGTTTGTCCTGATACAATGCTGTTAAAGGAAACAAATAGTTATACTATTAGTATGTTTGTTCATTGAAAAAATTAATTTTTCATTCAAATTTTATTCCGTTCTGCTCCTTGATGTTTTTTTCATGTCATTAGTTTGTTTTATTCTTCGGACCTTCTTTCTAATTGCTTCTAGTCCCTCCTTTTTTCCCTTTTTCACCTTTCTCATTGTCTTTTGTAAACAGCACTACAGTTGATAATGTTTTGACAGTCCTACTCCAGACAATGGTTTTAAATTGGGAGAAATAAACTGTATGTGCTCAGTGGAATGCAGAAAAACATGGTGAATCCCGTTATTGATGTATTTCTCTCCTTCACTCTAGGTGCGCTTAATGATCACAGATGCTGCGAGGCACAAGCTCCTCGTTCTCACCGGACAGTGCTTTGAAAACACAGGAGAACTTATTCTTCAGTCAGGATCTTTCTCTTTCCAGAACTTCATTGAGATCTTCACAGATCAAGAGGTTAGTTTGGAAAAGTGTCTTCCATACACTGTTGTGTGATGGCAGACATTTCTAGAATACTAAAAATGCTCTCTGATAGAGTTAGCTTAGGCAGCCTGGTGCTACTGGTCTTTACTCTTCGTTATAGGCTTTATTTCAAAACATTTATTTATTTTGCTTTAGATTTCATGTAAATTGCTTAACAAAAGCATTAAATTTTGATTTGGGGAATTAAATTACAACTTTCAGAAGGAGAAAATCAAGGAACCTTTGACAATGGAAGGAGATGGTGCTGTGTTTAAAGTACCCAGGTTGTTCATCTGAGGTGCACATACAAAGCAGTCAAATTGGACTTGACACCACGTTCTTACGTGGTGACTGCTAAATAACAGGTGGCATTAATAGGACAGAGGGTGCCTGTCAGAACAGTTGTATTTTTTGTACCATCTACCTGCTTAACTTCTTTATATTAGTGTTTAAAATTTGGCCAGTGAATCTGTAAAACTTGTGATTTTTACATACCACAAAGATAAGCATGAACTATACCAGTATTTATTGCCATTTGTTTCATGACTTGTTATTTTGCTGTCTTTCTTAATGTAGTGTGTCTGAAAGCTCCCATAGGGCAGGAATCCATAGTAAACAAGCTGTCACACTTAGTTTGGCTTCTGTGTAAAGTATATATTTAAATAATCTGGATGGCTGCATCCCTAGGGATTTAGTTTCCAGTATTAATTAGTAGCATGTCAGCGGACTGAGATTTGAAAGTTTAGCAGTGAGAAAGCAAAGTTTGCATGGCCTTATTGTATCCATGTGATCTATTCCCAGAGCCTCTTTGTTCAGCATATGTTTGTAGGATAGGGAAAGAACTGAATTCCTGCTCTCTGAAACATGCATGACACCTAATACTCACAGACACTTCTCAGAGCTACTTTTCTCTGAAATTACAAACCCAAGCTCCTTACATCCCTAATTAGCGACACATAATTAATATACAACTGCATAGGCTGGAACTCAGTGATCTCTGTCAGAGGTCTTTTCCAGCCTAGTTGATTCTGTGATAAATGCAAAACGAGGGGCAAATGCCACCATTACCATTAGGGAACAAAACTGTTGGTTTGAAAGCGGAGGAGTGAGAGGGTTGGTGGTCAGTTACAGTCACTGAGGGGTTGCCACAGTAGTGGGTGTGCAGGGCATACTCCCATGGGCTATGAGTAAGGCTCATTTGGCTCATCCCTGCAGCTGGCAGTATGCTCACCAGCCAGCTGGCATGGCTCCTGGCAAGCATTGGCTTCCAGCCTATTGTTTCTGAAGCCTCAGGGTCTTGCTGTTTCTACAAGTTTTCACAAAACCGAAGAAAGATGACGCTTGCCATACTGCAGTTCGTGTGTGCAACTTTTTTTAAAAACTGGGGGAAAAGAAAGATCATAAAAAAGGTCTAGAAAAAAGTGATAAGTGGTTTTCTAAGTGGTGATGAGATGAAAGAATTCATGTGTGGTCCTGATCCCAGTGGGCTTGCCAGTGCAAGGTTCATGGTTGGACCCAATGATCTTAAGGGTCTTTTGCGACCTAAACAATTTTATGATTCTATAAGCATGTAAGGTTTGTACTTGAGTACAAACATGAGTACAAAGATGAGTACTGCATAGAGTTGGTGTTTCTGGCCTCTGCCCGTTTTTACTTCACTGGGCCAAACCTGAGTTGACAAATAAGTAAATAGCCTTTGGGAGATACTCATATAAAGTCTAACCAGAAATCCCTCTGTAACATGTAGAGCTGCCTTCATGCAATGTCTAAAAGTAGGATTTTCAATTTCTCCCATGCTGAAAGGTTGAAAATGTCATAGTCCCCTGCTTCTTCAAGAAAAGCACCTTTGTGGTTCAGGGTAGGAAACAATACTGTGTTTTCTCTGAGCAGCCAACTTGCTATATGTCTTCACCAGCACCTTTAAAACTTAAGGATTCCTCAACAAATGTCTCTCAATGTTCACAAAGACAATTGGCTTCACGGGCACATTTCTTTGCTCCCAGATTGACTTTGAATTTGAAGAGGAGAAGGAGCAGTTACGTCTCCACATTATCAAATGAGTGGAACTGTTGACATCCCTGGTGTCACCATCTGAAATGCTAACCCACTGAGACTTGTTCTGGGGCATTTCTGAACTTGCTGTTCCTAAGGGTTTTGATCTATGTCTGGAATAATCTTTCTTCAAATTTTCATTGGCCTGGACTATCAGTGGTTTAACACTGTCTACATTATGCATGCCAACTTTTAGGGCAAAAAGTCAGAACTTAGAAGCATGGAGCATAAATCCAGATATGGTGTAATATATGTGGGAGACGACTAACCCTAAACCTTCGTGCAGTATATTCGTTGGCACAGTATATTCGTTATCCCACTATATTACCATATGATTTTTTTATCTAGGCAGAAAATTGACTCTGTACAATAAAGAGTCTTTATCCAAGTTATCTCCTTATGTATGCAACAGACTTGAATTTATTCATTCAGAGGAAGTGATTTTTTACTACATTTCACTCTCCCTAATAATGTGTTTTCAACCCTGACCAGAGACATCTCATTGAGATCCTAAATCCATTTCAGAGCTCTGGTCTGTGCTACCCCTCTTTTCTTATTTCTCCAATAGACAACAGCAATGCTTACCCTATTGTCCTTATCTTTCTGCCTTTTCAGCCTTTTCTCCATTGATTTTGTTTTGTTTTGTTTTTTCATTTGCTCTCTTTCAGATAGGGCCATGTCTGATATATGGGTAAGAATAATTTATGCTCCTGTCAAATGGTTTGGATACTCAACAAAGGATGACAAAGCAATGTAGAAAATATTTATTTTCAGTTTTATTTATCTGTTGATTGGACTATTAAAAAAAAAAGCCACTGTATCTTTGTTGAGTCCTATTTTCAGAAAATATGTAACACAAAGAAAAGAAGTAAGACCTACACACAGAGAGGCCTAAAGAGATCTAATGCAATCAAACATCTTTAATCTTATATATATTCATTTCTGCTGTTGATACAGCTTGTGTTCCAAACATTTCCAATTACTTAGCTTTTTTTCATTATCCTTATGAAAACTGTTCTTACAGCTTGAATTGATATTTGAGCTCTGTAAAGAAGGCTACGGTATTCTCCATGATGATGTGCTGGCATGTTTTCCACTGACATTTTATATCTGAATTACTTCTTTAAAGAAGTTTGATGCTCTTTTTGTTAAGAGCAATTAGAACAGAAATGAGCTACATTTAACTGAATTGTCAGTTAAAAAAAATCACATGACAATATCTGCAGAAGTGGGATAAGGTATAAAATACATCATACTTTTTCACATTAGTCTACTTATCTGGGACCATCAGATTCTGCTTTTTGAGTTCAGACTGGAATAGAAAACAGCTCTTCATACTGTGGCATAGAAATCCTTATTTTCTGTACCTTTATTACAGCAGTTGGTGTTGATACTAGGATGTTAATAAATGCTATCAAAATTAATGGAGTTGCTTTAGATTTCAAGTTTTGTGGTCCATGAGTTTTAAATCAAACTAGTGACAAGAGAATTTTTAAGCCTAATGTTTGGGGTTTTTCCTGGTTTTTTCTTTAGCCCTGTACCTTGTATTCTCAGAAATACAAAACTTAAAATCATAGATTCATAGAATTGTTAAGGTTGAAAAAGATTCACAGAATTTGGGTTGGAAAAGGCCTCTAAGATCATCAAGTCCAACCCTTTCCCAGCACTGCCAAGTCTATCACTAAATCACCTCCTCAAGCAACACATCTACACGTCTTTTAAATCCCTCCAGGGATGATGACTCCACCACTTGCCTGGGAAACCTGGTCCAGTGTTTGACAACCCATTTGGGGAAGAAATTTTCCCTAATACCCAATCTAAACTTTCTCTGGTGCCACTTGAGACTGTTTCCTCTCATCCTGTCACTTCTTACTTGAGAGAAGAGAGCAACCCCCACCTGGCTACAGCCTCCTTTCAGGTAGAGAGTGAAAAGTTTACCCCTTCAGCCTCCTTTTCTCCAGGCTAAACAACCTTAGCTGCCTCAACCACTCCTCAAAAGACTTCTACTCCTGACCCTTCACCAGCCTTGTTGACTTTCTCTGGACACATTCCAGCATCTCCAATGTCTTTCTTGGAGTGAGTGGCCCAGAAACTTGTAGCTGTTTCCACCTTTGAAGTAAAAATTAATTTCTTAATCCCAGAATAGTTAGGGTTGGAAGGGACCTCTGGAGTTCATCCAGTCCAACCACCTAGTCAAGGCAGGGTCACCTACAGCAAGTGACACAGGAACGCCTCCAGGTGGGTTTTTAGTGTCTCCAGAGAGGTAGACTGTGTGACCTTCCTGGACAGCCTCTTAGAGTGCTCTGCCACCCTCCATGAAAGTTTTTCCTCATGTTGAAGTGGACCTTGTTGTGTTTCAGCTTATGGCCATTGCTCCGCATCCTACTGCTGGGCACCACTGAAAAGGGTCTGGCACCATCCTCTTGGCACCTGCCTTTGAAATATTTATGTGCATTAATGAGATCCCTTCTCAGTCTTCTCTGGACTTAACAAGCCCAGCTCCCACAGTCTCTCCTCATAAGAGAGATGCTCCAGACCCCTGATCATTTTTGTGGCCCTCTGCTGGACCTTCTCCAGTAGCCCCTTGTCTTTCATGAACTGCGGAGGCCAGAACTGAACACAATACTTCATATGTAGCCTCACTAGGGCCAGGAAGAGGGGCAAGATCACCTCCCTTGACCTGCTGGCCATGTTCTTCCCAATGCACCCCAGGATACCATTGGCCCTTCTGGCCACAGGGGCACACTGCTGGCTCATACTCAACCCAAGACTTCCAGGTCCTTCTCTGCAGAGCTGCTTTCCAGCAGTTGGCCCCCAACCTGTACTGGTACTTGGGGTTATTCCTGCCCCGGTGCAGGACCCTACACTTGCCTTCATTGAACTTCATTCTCTCCTCCCAACTCTCCAGCCTACCCAGGTCCCACTGAATGTCAGCACAGCCTTCAGGTATATCATCAAACTTGCTAAGGGTACATTCTTTCACTTCATCCGTGTCATTGATAAGCAAGTCGAATAAAACTGGACCCAGCATTGGTCCCTGGGAAATGCCATTGACTACAGGCCTCCAGCTGGATTCTACTCCACTGATCCTGAGCCTCTGAGCTCTGCCATTCAGCCAGTTCATGACTCACTTCACTGTCCATTCATCTGAACCACATTTCCTGAGCTTACCTATGAGAGACAGTGTGAAAAACCTTGCAGAAGTTGAGGGAGATACCATTGCACTGCACTCCCCTCATTAACTATCCTGCCTTACCATCACAGAGGGCTATCAGGTCAGTCAAGCATGATTTTCCTCTTGGTGAATCCGTGGTAATGACTCCTGATGACCTTCTTTTCTTCTACATGATTGGTGATGACTTCCACAATGATCTGTTCTGTCACCTTTCTAGGGACAGAGGTGAGGCTGATTGGCTGGTAGTTTCCTTCTTGCCCTTTTTAAAGATGGGAGTAACATTGGCTTTCCTCCAGTCATCAGGCAACTCTCCTGTTCTCCATGATTTTTCAGAGATGATGGAGAGTAGCTTAGCAACAGCTCCCTCAGCACCCATGGGTACATTCCATCAGAGCCCATGGATTTATGGGTATTAAGTCTGTCTAGCTGATTTCTAACCCAACCCTCTACAACCAAGGGACAGTCTTCTTTTTTCAGCCTTCTTCTCTTATGTCCAAGGTCTGAAATTCCTGAGGGCCAGCCTCAGCAGTAAAGACTGAGGCAAAAAAGGCATTCAGTAGTTCCACCTCCTCTGTGTCTTCCGTGACCAGGACACCCATCTGATTCAGCAGTGGTCCCATATTTTTCCTAATCTTCCTTTTGCTGTTGATGTACTTGTAGAAGCACTTCTTGTTGTCCTTGATATCCCTTGCCAAACTCAGTTCCAAGTGGTCCTTGGCCTTCCTCGTCACATACCATCTTATTCTGAAAGTATTGCTCTAGTCCTCCCATGTGGCCTGTCCCTTTTTCTGCATTCCGTAAATTTCTTTCTTCCATTTGAGATTTCCTAGAAGCTCCTTGCTCATCCATGCTGGTCTCTTGCCTCCTTTGCTTAATTTCTTGCTCATGGGAATACACTGGTCTTGAGCTTGGAGGAAGTGATGCTTGAATATTGACCATCTCTTTTGGTCTTCTAAAGCCCTAAACCATGGGATTCCTCTAAGTAGGTCTTGGAAGTGGTCAAAGTTCAGGATTCTAGTCCTGCTTACTTCTTTGCTTCCTCCACACAGGATCCTGAATTCCACCATCTCATGTGCTGAAAAACTCTTCTGCAGGCAGTCTTGATAAATCTGAGAGCAGTACAGGCTTTTAAGGAGTCAGCCTGCAGAAAGAGCTGCAGTAATGATGGTGTGGTACAATATATCCCGTGAGAAAAGGACAAAGGATGGCAGCTGTCCCTAGGAGGATGCTGGCCTCCTGCATGATGCAGTTACTTTCTGGCTGTTAAGAGGTTGTGCTTTGTCCTTTAGATATTTGGCTGGCTCTTCTGGTTGAACTGGGGCATCAGGCAGACTCATGAGCCAATGGTAGAGATGTAGTGGCAGTGCAGGCTACATTAGCCTCATAATACTCATACCCTCTCAATATAAAAATTTGTACCATCCTTGTATAAAGAGTGGAGGAGGGATGAGGAAACCTTGGGTGCTGTTGTCCTTTGGGCAATAGTGACCAGGAACAAGGTCTTCCTTTATGTTTTAAAAAATACAGCATTGAACTAATTGTAATAACAGTTTCCTTTGGCTTCTGGGATGGGTACTCACTGCTGCAGAAGTAAATGAAAAAGGTTTTTGCTAATTGATCAGGAAATACTATGTTCTGACATTATTGTAATTGAAAAAATGAATTTGTGTGCATCTTTTTGTGTTTTTGTTTTATAACCCTAGATTGGTGAATTATTGAGCACCACACACCCTGCCAACAAAGCCAGCCTAACTCTTTTCTGCCCTGAGGAAGGAGACTGGAAAAATTCCAATCTTGACAGACACAACCTTCAAGACTTTATAAACATTAAACTCAACTCAGCTTCTATATTGCCCGAAATGGAAGGACTCTCTGAATTCACAGAATATCTGTCAGAGTCAGTGGAAGTGCCATCACCTTTTGACATTTTGGAACCTCCAACCTCAGGAGGTTTCTTGAAACTCTCCAAACCCTGCTGTTATATTTTCCCAGGGGGAAGAGGGGACTCTGCATTGTTTGCAGTGAATGGATTCAATATGCTTATCAATGGAGGATCTGAAAGAAAGTCCTGCTTTTGGAAACTTATCCGGCACTTGGACAGAGTAGATTCCATTCTGCTCACTCACATTGGAGATGACAATCTGCCTGGAATCAATAGCATGCTTCAGCGAAAGATAGCTGAACTAGAAGAAGAACAGTCCCAAGGGTCTACCACCAACAGTGACTGGATGAAAAATCTGATCTCACCCGATCTAGGAGTTGTATTTCTTAATGTACCTGAGAACCTGAAGAACTTGGATCCTAATTTTAGAGTCAAAAGGAGTGTAGAAGAAGCTTGTTTTACTCTGCAGTATTTAAACAAATTGTCTATGAAACCAGAACCTCTTTTCAGAAATACAGGAAATACCATTGACCCCATAATTTTATTTCAGAAAATGGGAGTTGGCAAGCTTGAGATGTATGTGCTTAATCCTGTCAAAAGTAGCAAAGAGATGCAATATTTTATGCAGCAGTGGAGTGGTACTAACAAAGATAAAGCTGATTTCCTGCTACCAAATGGCCAAGAACTAGACATTCCATTATCCTATTTCACCTCTGTCTCATCCCTGATTGTGTGGCACCCTGCTAATCCTGCAGAAAAAATAATCCGAGTTCTGTTTCCTGGAAACAGCACCCAATATAATATTCTAGAAGGACTAGAAAAACTCAAACACTTAGACTTCCTTAAACAACCAATGGTTACACAAAAAGATCTAACTGGGAACATTGCTAGTCCAGCTGTGAAACAAGCGAAGTTGAAACAACGAACAGACAGCAAGGAGAGTCTCAAGCCTGCGGCAAAGACACCACCAAATAAGCCTGTGAGAAAGGAATCTAAAGAGGAAACACCAGAGCCTGTGAAACCTAGTCTGGTACCAGAAAAGCCTCAGAAGTTGGAAAGCAAAGAAAAAGTTCCAGTTAAAAAAGAAAAACAAGCAAAAGTAGAGACCAAACCAATAGTGGTGGAAAAAGACATAGTAGCTAAAGAAGAACAATTAGTAAAATCTGAAACTCCTGAAAAACAAAGTACAGATGTAAAACCAAAAGTGTCAAAGGAGAAGACAGTGAAAAAAGAAGTCAAAGGAAAACCTGAAGAAAAGAAAGAGGAAAAAGAAAAACCAAAGAAAGAGGTTTCTAAAAGAGAGGAGAAAACACCCATCAAAAAAGAGGAGAAACCAAAAAAAGAGGACATCAAGAAAGAAGTTAAAAAGGAGGTGAAAAAAGAAGAGAAGAAAGAAACTAAGAAGGAAATAAAGAAAGAAACTTCACAAAAAGAAGCTAAAAAAGAAGCTAAAAAAGAAGAGAAGAAGGAAATTAAGAAGGAAGACAAAGAAGCCAAAAAGGACATTAAAAAGATTCCTAAAGAAACAAAGAAAACAGCTGCTGCTTCAAATGAAGCCAAAAAACCAGCAGCAAAGCCTAAACCACAAAAGAAAGAGGAACCTGCTAAAAAAGAAGTAATACCTTCTGGAAAGCCAAAGGAAAAAGGAAAAGTTAAAACTGTGAAGAAGGACCTCAAAGTCAGTGGAACACAAGCTGCTCTTGCAGCAGCTGGGACCATAACTGTAGCAGCTGCAGCAATTACTACTGGTGGAAAGGAGCTTGAAGCAGAGAGATCCCTTATGTCTTCACCAGAGGACTTAACAAAGGATTTTGAGGAATTAAAAGCTGAAGAAGTAGAAACAACAAAAGAAACAAAAGTTCAAGTTGCGCTTATAAAGGATGAACTGAAACTCAATGGCACAGTACAAAAAGAAAAATTGGATAATGAAGGACCTGCTGAGTCCTCTGATGAAGGCATAACTACCACAGAAGCTGAGGGTGAATGTGAACAGACGCCTGAAGAACTGGAACCTGTGGGAAAGCACAGCGTTGATGACAATGAAAAGTTTGAAGATGAGGGAACTGGCTTGGAAGAATCATCTGAAGCAGGAGATTATGAAGAAAAGGCAGAGACAGAAGAAGCTGAAGAACGAGATGAAAATGAAGAAGAAAAGACACCCCTGGATGCCACAAAACCGTACATGCAAGAAGCAAGAAAAGTTGCAGATGGCTCTGGAAAAATGATGACTGGAATAGAGGCTAACATTAAAGATGAAAAGTATATTGAAAAGGCAGATTACAAGGCATCCGATGAACAGGCTGAAGAAGACAGGGAAGAAGCAATAGAAAAGGCAGAAACTGAAGAGACTGAAGAAGATGAGGAAGACAAAGCAGAAGACATCAGAGATGAAGAGGAAACTGAAAAAATAGAAGCCGAAGAAGATTATGTGATGGCTGTGGTAGACAAAGCTGCAGAATCAGGTGAAGCTGAAGATAAATATGGCTTACTCATAATTACACCAACTAAACGATCAGAGTCTCAGTCTCCAGTAATTGAACCAGCCTCTTCTATCCATGATGAAACACTACCTGGTGGTTCAGAAAGTGAAGCCACTGTTTCTGATGAAGAAAACAGAGAAGATCAACCTGAGGAATTCACTGCTACTTCAGGTTACACACAGTCCACCATTGAAATATCCAGTGAACCAACTCCAATGGATGAAATGTCGACACCCCGAGATGTCATGAGTGATGAAACTAACAATGAGGAAAGTGAGTCACCCTCTCAGGAGTATGTGAACATCACCAAGTATGAGACATCACTGTACTCTCAAGAGTTTGGCAGACCTAAACTTTCTCCACTTCCAGATGCTTTTAATGGATTATCTGAAGGATCCAAAACAGAGGCCACAGAAGGTAAGGATTATAATGCCTCAGCTTCCACCATCTCACCACCTTCTTCATTAGAGGAAGACAAATTCTGCAAATCTGCATTCCAAGATGTATACCGGCAAAAAGAAAGTGAAATCCATGGCACTACCAAAATGGACATCAAAGGACCCTATCAAGAAGATATTGTTGGAAAACATACTTCAGCCAAGAGTCCAGCTACCAGTTTGTCCCCTCCGTCACCTGTTGCTAAAACACCACTGGGTGAACGTAGTGTGAACTTTTCACTTACTCCCAATGAGATTACTCCTTCTGAGTCAGTCCCTGTTGCTAGATTGCCCGATGTACACCAAGAAATTGCTGAGGAGCACTGTGCAAGCCCCGAAGATAAAACGTTAGAAGTAGCATCTCCCTCACAGTCTGCTGCTGGTAGTGCTGGCCACACACCTTATTATCAGTCTCCCACTGATGAAAAGTCCAGTCAGCTTCCCTCTGAAACCAGTGAAAAGTCAACAGAAGCACCTGTTAGCTTTGAGTTCAGTGAAGTCAAAGATGACTCTGCAAAATGCAGAATAAGCCCAATGGATGAGCCTGTGCCAGATTCAGAATCTCCTATTGAAAAGGTTCTCTCGCCTCTACGGAGTCCACCACTGATAGGTTCAGAGACCACTTATGATACATTTTTGAGTGCTGATTTAAAGTCTCCCGCCAGGGATTATGGAAGTCCTTCTGAGAGAAAACCTGAAAAAGAAAAATCACCTGTTCAGATGAGCCCAGCTTCAGAAGCCAGCTCTGTGGGCCTTTTCCAAGAAAGACAAGATGAAAAAAGCATGGAGTTTATGGTAATTAGGGAAGGCTTCAGCCTGGAAAGGAAAATGGAGGATACAGAACCCAGCAGTTCTCAGTCTTCACTGGTCTTGCATGAGCGGAAGTTAGCAGATGATCTCTCACCGACTCAAGTAGATATCAGTCAGTTTGGCTCTTTAAAAGAAGATACCAAAATGTCAATTTCTGAAGGCACTGTTTCTGACAAGTCTGCTACTCCTGTTGACGAGGTTGTCGCAGAAGACACCTATTCCCATATAGAAGGAGTAGCTTCTGTCTCTACAGCATCTGTTGCCACTAGTTCATTTCCAGAACCAACTACTGATGATGTATCTCCCTCTTTGCATGCTGAGGTTGGTTCTCCCCACTCTACTGAAGTTGATGATTCCCTTTCAGTGTCAGTTGTACAAACACCAACAACTTTCCAGGAAACAGAAATGTCTCCATCTAAAGAAGAGTGCCCAAGGCCCATGTCGATTTCTCCACCAGATTTCTCACCTAAAACTGCAAAATCAAGAACACCAGTGCATGATCACAGATCTCTTGAGCAGTCAGCTATGTCAGTAGGATATGGTCGGGAGTCCCCTGAGCAGTCTTTAGCAATGGACTTTACTAGGCAGTCTCCAGAATATCCTGCTGTAGGCACTACTATACACCATATATCTGAAAATGGACCAACAGAAGTAGATTATAGCCCTTCAGATATACAGGAGCCTCCTTTCACACAGAAAATTTCACCCATGGAGCAGTCATCTTACTCTCAAGAGAAGGATATTTCAGAAATTATTTCAGTTTCTCAAATTGAAGCTTCATCCTCAACTTCATCAGCTCATACACCTTCCCAGGTAGCTTCACCACTGCCAGAGGAAACTTTTTCAGGTGCTGTTCCACACAGAGATATGTCACTATATTCTTCTTTTACCTCAGAAAAGGTGCAGAGCCTGGGAGAAAAGCTGTCACCAAAATCTGACCTATCTCCATTAACTCCAAGGGAATCTTCTCCTCTGTATTCTCCTACTTTTCCAGATTCACCTCCTGCAATCAAAGAAGCAGTATCGACTAGTCACACACATTTGTTGTCACAGCAAGTGTCCTCTGTCAAAGCCTTTGGTTATCAGGAATCCCTAACAAAGGACAGTCCAGAACCTTTACTGAGCCCAGAAAAAGAAGATTCAGAGAAAAGCAGCAGGTCACCTGAAGAACTTAGTTATTCATATGAGACCAGAGAGAAAACGACTAGGTCACCAGAGAATATTAGCTATTCTTATGAGGCAGTTGGAAAATCTACTAAATCACCTCAAGGCATCGATTATTCCTATGAGACAACCAGAAAAACTGCTAGGTCACCTGAAGCCACAGATTATTCCTATGAGATAACCAGGAACACTACTAGGTCACCTGAGGGTACAGATTATTCCTATGAGATAATTGCAAAAAATATGAGGTCATCTGAGGTCACAGATTATTCTTATCAGATAACAGGGAAAACCACCAGGTCACCAGGGGCCCCAGATTATTCCTATGACACACTTGGGAAAACCACCAAATCACCTGAGACCACAGATTATTCCTATGAGATAACTAGGAAAGCTACCAGATCACCTGATACTATGGATTACTCCTGTGAGACAAGGAAAACCTCTAAGTCACCAGAAGCTGTTGGCTACTGCTATGAGACAATTGGGAGAACCACCAGGTCATCAGAGGCCATGGCTTACTCCTATGAGACAACGGGGAAGGCCTCCAGTTCACCTGAAGCCACAGATTACTCATTTGAGACAACTGGGAGAGCCACCAGGTCTCCCGAAGCTACCAGCTATTCCTATGACACAAGCGCACATTTCACTCCAAGTAAATCGTTAGCAGAATCCCGTCAAGATGTTGACTTATGCCTTGTGTCCTCTTGTGAGTATAAACATCCCAAAACTGAACTTTCACCCTCATTTATCAACCCAAATCCCCTTGAGTGGTTTGCAAATGAAGAACAGTCTCAAGATCAAGAGAAGCCTCTAACTCAGTCTGGGGGAGCTCAGCCACCTTCTGGGGGAAAGCAGCAAGGGCGGCAGTGTGACGAAACCCCTCCCACATCTGTGAGCGAGTCTGCCCCATCTCAGACTGATTCAGATGTTCCCCCGGAGACTGAGGAATGTCCTTCCATCACTGCAGATGCTAACATTGACTCAGAAGATGAGTCAGAAACCATTCCAACGGACAAGACAATTACGTACAAACACATTGACCCACCACCTGTCCCAATGCAGGATCGTAGCCCTTCCCCTAGGCACCCTGATGTTACCATGGTTGATCCAGAAGCTCTGCCAGTTGATCAGAATTTAGGTAAACCTTTGAAGAAGGACCTCAAAGAAAAGACAAAGACAAAAAAGCAGGGTACAAAGGCCAAGTCATCTTCTCCTGTTAAAAAAAGTGATGGTAAATCAAAACAAGTGGCTTCACCAAAGCCAGCTATAAAGGAATCTTTAGACAAAATTTCCAGAACAGCTTCTCCAAAAAAGAAGGAATCTGTGGAGAAGGCAACCAAAAATATCTCTAATCCAGAAGTAAAGTCTCGAGTGGAAGAGAAAGATAAAGACACCAAGAATGCAGCAAATACAACAACATCCAAGTCAGCAAAGACTGCAACCGCAGGTAAAGACATTTCTCTCATGTTACAATTTTCTTAGTTGTGAGTGAAGTTAGTTTAGCTTTTCATCAGCTGAGAATGTGGTTTGTAGCAAATCCTCAAAAAAGTCCCAGTTTTGAATCTAAATCCAGCATGTAAAGGCCACATTTAAATGCATGGAATTCACTAGTTTTACTTTTGTAATCTGAGAAAATTGATGTGTCAGTTTGCCCAGAGAGTACATAAAAGAAAGAATTTAATACTTTAATACTAACTGTCTAAATGGTTAATCACCTAATAGTATTAAAAATACCACTTTTGTAGGTGAAGTGAAATCAGTAGCAAAGTGATTCCCCCTTTATTCATTGTGGCAAATAGGTAGGCACAAGTCACTTTAACATAAATCAATGCAGTTTAATATTGTGGGAGACAAAGTCATGATCAGTCTTTGGATGCTTTCATTACTATGCTGGATTGATTTTAAAAGGAGCATTTAAAAAAATTATAACATTAGTAAAAGCACTTCCAGTGAACTAAGCATGTACATCACATAATCCAGTTAAAGTCTTACGCCATCAGTGATGATTAAACATACAGAAGTTAATGTCATTTTGAACGACTGTTGTATTTCCTAAATAGCAATAAAATATGACTTATATAATTGCAGGAGGCATTGTGCTAATCTGTTGTTTCCGGCAGACCTTGTTAGGGAGGAGTATACTTTGCTGCTGCAAGGACAGATGTTCTGTTGAAAGCTTTTTTACAAGGAGCAGGTCTGGGATTCTGTACGAACAAAGCAGCATTCAACTATCTTTAGCTTTTCTGGTTTTTAGTAGTGCACTGTTTCTTTCTTACACTATCATTTGTATATCTCTGTTAGTAGATCATTTCAAAGCAGCAATGTAGTTTTTCGTAGTGTACATTTCTCCATCATTTTAGCTCCACATGAGTCTTCTTCCTTAGGGCATACTTCTCAGGTATATCCTGGAATAAGACAGAGCTCTATTGGTAATGACATTTAAGTGTAAAGTGTAATAACTGATACCTTTTTCATTGGTATGCACAATTCAAAAAGAAATATCACAGATTTTTTATCATCAAAGATGATAAAATATTTTGTAACAAAAGTGAATGGTAAAACTCTCTAATTCAGGAAATCTTATCATGTCATTTGAAGTATTGCCCTATGATGGATGTCAGGATATGCTAGACAAATGTAATGGACTTAGCTGGCCTTACATTTCATCACCCTAAATTGAGTGTATTGCTCAGATAATTGTTTACCAAGTTTCATCAACGTGAGAAGGCTAATAGACCATGAATAGTGATCATCTGGATAAAATTACTGGTCAAATCCCAATTTTCAGTTGACACCATGATCTAGTTTATAGCAAAAGACACTTTTTTTTGTGTATTATTTTCAATGTGTTTAAACATTATACTTCCTTTTGGCTGAAGCTCTTCTTAAAACAAGTACTGTATATATTATGTGCAGCAGCAAAGATGTGCTTCCCCCCACTGTTTGTGATAAGTGTCTGATTTAGGTGTGCAAATTAGGATACATCAGGCAAACAAGCACTCTGAATTGCTTTACAAGTTTCTCTGCCATTCCAAGTTAGTCCTTGACCCTCTTTCTGCTCATGTTACCAGTACTTTCTAAAGCACCTGTAAGGCAGCCTGAGCATATCAATAGCTACCCTGTCTTGCTGTCTGTCTCAAATTTCAAGAGTGCTTCAATCTGCATGGTTCCCTGTATGACCCTTTGTAGTCCTTTTATAATCCTGTGCATATGAGACTTTCAAAAAGCTGCACTTCTTCACCTGGAAAATAATACCACCATTTACTGAATGGTAATTCAGTAATCACAGCCCTGCATAGTAATTGCTGGATAATAGTAGTATTTTATTGTGTAAGGTTCAGCTGAGTTTTTGTTTGTGGTAGTGATTTTTTTATTGTATTATATAGTTCCAGTTATTCAGGTTTTTCTTCCCTTACAGTCATAACTGGTGTACAACAAAACTGGAACATGCCATTATATGTATGAGGGTAATGCCATAACTGGACACATTCACCTCAGTGGTTATAACAGTAATTAATAAATGCGTGGTTTTAACCAGCCTGTGATAAATACTTTTGTTGTTTTGTTTTCAAAGGACCTGGGAATACTAAGGTGACAAAATCTTCAGCAGTGCCTCCAGGACCTCCAGTGTATTTGGATCTGGTATACATTCCCAACCATAGCAATAGCAAAAATGTTGATGTTGAGTTTTTTAAGAGGGTGCGGTCGTCCTACTATGTGGTGAGCGGGAACGATTCTGCAGCCGAGGAGCCAAGCAGGGCTGTTCTGGACTCCCTGCTGGAGGGCAAGGCGCAGTGGGAGAGTAACATGCAGGTAGGCTCTTCACTCATTTCTCTGCCTGGAAATTTAAGCTTCTCTGGGACGGCTATGAGAAGCTAGAGCACCTCTGCGAAGTGGCTGGCAGCTGCCATGGAATGTGGTCCCCAGGCTGGGCACCCTGTTTCACTGATAAGAGGGAATGCATGAGTGAATCATAGAATCAGCCGGGTTGGAAAGGACCTCTGAGATCATCAAGTCCAACCCTTGATCCAACATCACCGTGTTTACCAGACCATGGCACTCAGTGCCACATCCAGTCTCATCCTTAAAACCGCCAGGGATGGTGAATCCACCACCTCTCTGGGCAGGCCATTCCAATGCCTGATTACCCTCTCTGTAAATAATTTCTTCCTAATATCCAACCTAAACCAACCCTGGCAGAGCTTAAGACCATGCCCCCTTGTCTTACTGATAGCTGAGAGGGAGAAGAGACCAACCTTCACCTGGCTACAACCTCCTCTCAGGGAGTTGTAGAGAGTGATGAGGTCACCCCTGAGCCTCCTCCAGACTAAACAACCACAGCTCCCTCATTCTATCCTCAAAAGACTTGTGGTTGAGTCTCTTCACCAGCCTGGTTGCTCTTCTCTGGACCTGCTCCAGCACCTCAATGTCTTTCCTGAACTGAGGAGTCCAGAACTGAACACAATACTCAAAGTGTGGTCTCACCAGTGCTGAGTACAGGGGAAGAATCACTTCCCTGCTCCTGCTGGACACGCCATTCCTGATCCAGGCCAGGATGCCATTGGCCTTCTTGGCCACCTGGGCACACTGCTGGCTCATGTTCAGCTTCCTGTCAATCCAAACTCCGAGGTCCCTTTCCACCTGGCTGCTCTCCAGCCACTCTGTGCCCAGCCTGTAGCGCTGCAGGGGGTTGTTGTGGCCAAAGTGCAGGACCCGGCACTTGGCCTTGTTGAGCTTCATCCCACTGGAATCAGCCCAACTCTCCAGTCTCTCCATGTCCCTCTGAAAAGCCTTCCAGCTGATCAACACTCCCCCCCAGCTTGGTGTCATCTGCAAATTTACTAATGGTGCACTCAGTCCCCTCATCTAAATCATTGATAAAGATATCTATGATCTGAAGCACAGAGCTGAACTGCACTCAGCTGCTCCCACATTTCTGGCCCTTCAAACCTGTTCCTGGTGAATAAAACAGTTGAGAACTGGCCTAAAGGGCCAGGTGGCTGTTTCATCTTTTTACTATACTATACATATGATCCACATTTGGAAATGTCTCATTTTGTAAGTAGGGAAGAAAAGCGTATGTTTTACACTTTATACGGTTATTACATGCATTTGGAAACTTCATATGCCTTTCCATCACAGTTATTGAGTAAATGAAATATTTGTCCATTATCTAAAGAGTATCAGTGCAAAGACCCACTCTTTCCATTTCCAAAATGTGCTTCTTGCAAAGACATTTTGCTTATCAATTATTTTTGTTGTCCATTCATCAGAACTTCTGTTTTGTATTGCAGGTGACATTAATCCCAACGCATGACTCAGAAGTGATGAGGGAATGGTACCAAGAGACCCATGAGAAACAGCAGGACCTCAACATCATGGTTTTGGCAAGCAGCAGCACTGTTGTTATGCAAGATGAATCTTTTCCTGCATGCAAGATCGAACTGTAAGAACAAGACCGTGCACCACAAGATTAAACTTGCTTCCAGAAATTCTTCAATTTGAAAACACCTTTTCTAAAAATTCATCTGTTTCAACTGCTGAACTATATACTTGCCAAATGCTATACTGTGTCACAGTGATGCAAGTCACTAATATTTTTCAGTCTTTGTTGATTGCTAAGGGAAATAACAGTCTTCCCATAGTAGAGTACAAATTACTGCGAAAATTCAGTTCCAGTTGCATCTCTGCTGAATATCTGGAAACCATGCACTAGCAACCCCAACTGACTTCTGCCAGGTAGAGGTATTTGCCCTCTAAAGAAATACAAAGAGAGAGAGGGGTAGGAGGAGAACATAGTAAATAATTAGGTCTGCATTAGTCTCATGGCAATAGATGTATCGCTTACTGCAGTCTGCTTATATTCTTACATGAGAAGAAAGTTTTAAATTTGTATTAATCTGAGCTATCACTATGGGGATCCTTTTTTTAAAGAATTAAGTTAGCTCAAAAATAAAAAGAAATGGAACGTAGCTAGGAAGGGATGTACAGCCTAATCACTCATCAGCAGTTTTCCACTTTAATTTGAACTTTGCATACTGACATACCATAACAATCATAGGCCAAATATGCATGTAGTCTGCACCCCATCCAGAACTCTAGAACCTTTTTTTCAACATGCAGAATTTTGGTCTAAGGCATGCTTCCAGTGAAAGCCCACTCACTCCAGCCAGAACTGACCAGTCCACATGCTTGAACACCCATGTCCACTGTCAATTAACTGAAGCAAAATACCAAAGCAGTCGGGAATACATACAGTAGACAATTTGCCTTAGAAAGTGACTTGAATGTACAAAGAAACTTGATGCACTTATTTTTTAACGCTGAGACAGCAAATTTATAAAACATCGGTGTAGGATCATAGTTACAGCAGTAAAGAAGTGTGAATGTGCATGTGTGGCATTAGGAACCTATCTGACTGGTCAAACGGTTTGGTGCTATGAATTACATATGTTAATTATGTGAACACTTCATTGATGCACTTGGACAGCTCAACAAGGCAAGATGAGCATTTTTTTTGAAAGTTTCTTTCATACTGTAGAAGCAAGATTGAAGTGGTGTCCAGTATCAGAGTTACAAAACTTAGTGAAACATTCAGAATGATGAAAAAGGTTACCTGCGAACCTGTACAGTATTCAACCTTCCTTTGTCTTACCTTATTTTATTTGTTTCATTTAAGAGTGAACATGGGAACAAATGTACAGAAACCTTTTTTTTTTAGTGCTGCGTGGACTTTTAATACATGATTTTTTAACAAACATTTTCATTTGCAGGTAAATACAAAGAAAAATTTTTCAGGTGAAGGCAATTTTTTTAGTAGTTTTGTAAGATAAATGAATAATGTTGTTTAAGATTCTAGTGAGAATGGATATTGAGGTACAATTTATTGAAAACAGTCAACTGCCAGTACCTTTCACGTGGGAGGGGAGTGGAAGGACACATGGTTATAAAATTATTCTATTGATGATGACGGAAAAAGGGAGTTGAGGAGTTGATTGCCCAATACTTACAAGGGTGTAACCTACATTCTTAGCCCTCATAAGATCTTGAAAAAAGATAGAAGAAGCAATAAGCTAAAATAAGTCCCTTCCTTTCCACTTTCCCTTCCTTTCCTCTTCCCTCTTTTCCTCTTTCCTCTTTCCTTTCCTCCTTTCTTTGTTCTTTCTTCTCTTCGTTCCTTTCGTACTCTTTCCTCTTTCATTTCCTCTTTCGTTTCCCCTTTTGTTTCCTCCTTCCTTTCCTCCTTCCTTTATTCTTTCCTCCTCTTTCCTTCTCTCATTTCCTCTTCTTTTACTCTTCCTTTCTTCTTCCTTTCCTCTTCCTTTCCCTACCTCTTCCTTCACTGTTATTTTACTCTTCCTTTCCTTTCCTCCTTCATGTCTCCCTTCCTTCTCTGGACTGCTTGCAGAGGAACAGCACCACTGCTCTGTGGTTTAAGACAGTTTGAATTTTTTTACTCTCAGAAATTTTATCCCAATCAAAAAAAAGTTGTTGCATTGCAGAAGATTGCAAATCTGAATTTAAAGAAGGTGTAGAAGCCTCCAGCATGGAGATATGTGCTGGTCTGTATGATTCACTGTTGTGGCTGGTACTAAGTTTCACAATGTAGTGAACTATGACCTCATTTTATTTTCTTTACTTATAATTTATTTCAGTTTTACTGTGTTAGGATATTTTTGTTTAATAGGTGTATGTTTGCACTCCTAATTTTATGAGGGTTTTTTTAATATTGCTTTAGGGTCTTCAAAATGTGGGCTCCTGAGGCCTATTTAATGCTGTGAATTCCTGTTTGTCAGTTGTTGGGGTTTTGATTTATTTTTAATGTCTCCTCTTTTTTTAGGTCTCTCTAGCAATGCTGTTTTATTTATTGCTATATTTTTAAAGTAGTTAAACTCAGAATGACTATGGCACAAAAGGCAGATGGAAATGTATTGTGAAAACATGCATGTTTGCTGGCCTCATATCATTCACTTAAAACTGCTTTTATAATATATAGTCTATGAAGATACAGGCAAAATGTTTGGCAGAATAGTTACACTATTTCTACAATTCTTTCTGATTTGTCTACTTTATTATATAGGTCAGAATTCAAACTTTTTGAGTGGGTGGGAACAGATTTTCTGATTTTCTGACAATACCTGAAATGGTTTGTGTCACTGCTTATGTTTTAAGTACAGCAGTGATCTTGTGACTAATCTCACTTATACCACTTACTCCTGTGAATTAGGAGCAATTTCACTACTGTCAGGGAAGTTACAGTTATCTGGTCCTACTGTAAATTAAATTGGAATCAAGCCTTAAATATCCCTAAGCAAGTTTATGATGGCTGAAGCATTTGTTTTACTTCTGAAATAATAATGATAATTAGACAGGTACAGATTACCTTAACATGTACATTTGCTTTTTTTGCTGCTACAAGAATATTAAACCCCTGGTCTGACTATTTTGAGGTATTGTAATACCTGCTCCATCCATTCCCTTCCAAATGGCAATGGCACCTAGGTTCAACACAGCAATGAGCTCCTCCACTAGCTCCTCTTGCCCTTAATGTCTTTCTGCCTGTGGAACTAATCTACCTGTGCTAATCCTAGTACTACACAACTAGTTTAGTGTAACAGTCATCAAAATGTACTGTGTACATTAATGATGAGTGCTGTTGATCAGCATAGATTTCTAGGAGCATGGTTTATTATTGATTACTCTAATTGTAAAGATTCAATATCCGAGTGTAAAGGACACTCTATTTCAATGATGGTATTACCCATAACAGCATTCCCAGTCATGATCTTTATGCTATTAATATTCTGCTTCATATAATTCAATGAAGAATTAACTTTGGGGATCCCATCCCACTCCTGAACTTGGACAGGGCTTCTCTTGCATGCCTTTTCAAAGTCCTGTGGTGGGCCTAACTTCATTGACCTCTATTTTCACCCCATCTTTCATAGAAATCACTTTTGATTTTTTTTTTACTTACTTTACATACTGTGGTGAATGGAGATAACTGTGTATATGAATGTTGGGGTTTTTTTAATTGTCTATGATAGCTTATGCATTTTAGGAGAGTTCTGGTACTCTTTTACTAAGATTTAATAAATTTGTTAATTGAATTTTCAATCCCTCCCACCACAAGCAAATGAGCTCCAAAGAGCGCTTACTGTACATTTGGGACATTTCTGTCATACGCTTCTCTTTGTTCATCTGTCACCAGAGGTTCTTGCTCAGTAATGATGTTTTTGAGAGAAATGGTAATTTTGTTGGTCTGGATTTACTAGAAGATGAAAAAAATATAATGTTTACACTTGAAAGAAACTGTAAGCTTTCATCTTTTCACTTAGTAATTGACAAAACACTAAGAGCATCCAGGAGTACGCATTTCTTAGAATACAATTATATTATTCACCTGGTTTAAAAATGTTTGCCTTTTAAAATTAAAAAAAAAAAAAAAGAAAAAAGTCTTGTTTGTTGTGACTTTACAAAAAAAGAAATCTAAAAAAAAATTGAGTAATTAAATAAAACAAAGGCGTAAAATATAGAAAGAAATCTTGAAAGCAGCTTCTCTCTACTAGACTAGCTAGGAGCTCCAGGTGGCAGGGGCTGCCTCTTCAAGACTGGGCTGTAATCACAATTGTAAAAGATGAAATCTGAAATATGCTTTCACGCATTTGCATGCAGCCATTATCTTCCAAACTATGGAAAGAAAGTCTTGTTGCTGGCTGAGAAGCACCTCACACACCTCCTCTCTCTTGTTCTGAATGGTGTTTGTGTCAGTCTGCAGCTGTGTATGGTATTATGTCTTATAATCCTGCATCACTTCTATTCTATCCAGTCATATCTAATGTAGAAAATTAGTTTCCAGTGAAAGTAATATGTAGTGCTTTTATGATATTTGTGTGCAATATCCCCTCTTCCATTGAGGATATTTGATGTAAAGGAAACAAACTCAGTTCCACAATAAAATTCAAAAATGGTAAAGTGGTGTCGACATGTTTCTTGTCTTTGTGTACGAATATATTTTTAAGTTTTCCCTTTCCTTTAGTCACAGTTACCTACTATACAGGATTTTTTTTTAAAGATCAGTGACTAGTTAAATATCAGATAAATCCCAATCTCTCTTTACAAATTGGAAAATAAATCTGGAAGATTACTTTTGTCTCTTGTGGTGTAAAACATTACCGTGATGTACCATGATGTGGCTTCTCTTTGTTCTCATTTCTGTATTCCTCAACAGAGTGAGCAAACGCCTCATTTTCAATAAGTACATTTTCAATAAGTACAAGGGGCTATGTCAGATATGATACCCAATAAAGTTACATCAAACTGAGCTCACCTTGGTTTGGAAAAGAGATCTTTTCCAAAGGTATAGCAGTTAAACAAGAGTGTACAGCTTGTCTCCAGTAGATGAGGACTCTTCCTGACCATCACTGTCCAGTCATCTGGAGAGCATAGAGCTTTTGGGGAAGCTGGGCCCTCAGTTTAGGGTGTTTTTTTTTCAGACTTCCTCTAGTGCTAAGATCAGGCTTTCAGCCTTTGTGGTTTTGCTTGCTGCTGTGATGCATGGTGTGGTGAGGTCCAGCAGTCAATGTTTTTATCTCAGGGAGATGGTAATGACATAAAAGCAGGTAAAGGCTGGGGCAGCAAGGTGCAAGGGATGCTCACTCCCAGGAGGAGCAGAAGCCCTGGGGGATTTCCTTCACCCTGAGACAGCAGTCTCTTTTTGTGGGCCCTTAACCATCTCCAACGTCCAAGGTTTCATTTGAAAACTTCTTATGACACTAATAAGAAATAATGCACTTGACTTGAATTGGGCTGAGCATGGCAAAGTAGAGGAAAATGATGACTAGATGAGGGGAGTCAAGTGCTGCAAATTTTACATCCTAAGTATGATTCTGCATATGCACATATCCAGGTTTTCTGACCTGTTGTTGTAGAGTAGTCTGACACCACTTAAAATAAATTAAAATGTGTGTGCAAAGGAGGCCAGGTTAGGCCTCAGTCCCAATTATTTACCTGCAGTTTCAGATTGAAGTTCTGTATTTGCAAAGGTGGGGCCACAAATTCAATCAGCTTACGAAGTGTTTTAGATGGTATAGCAACATGATGGTCCCTCTGTTCTTTTCTGTCTGACTAAAATGAAGGATCAGTCTTGTGGTATCCTAGACCTGTGGACTGTATAACACTGATTGCCAGTGTTCCGTGGATGGGAGGAAATTGTAGCGCTTCATTGTTCATTGATGGGGCATAAAAGAGATGTTGAGGGGTCTCTTGGGTAAGAGCTACAGTGACACATCTTAGATTCAGCTCATGCCCTGATGCACTGTTGCAAAGCGCCTTGGCTTCCTAAAGCATGTCTCTGAGCACATGAGCGTTGCCCATGTCCTTCACTCAACAAAGAGTTTTGGGCCACTGCCTACTGCTGCAGTCCCTATTCTCATTTACCAGAGACAAGACTAGTCACACTAGCATGTCCTGTCCTCTGTTGTGCTGTCTGTGCCTTCTTCAGATTCAGCCCAAAACTATCAGAGCTGAGTAATGCTGAGTGCCCTCATCATTCCAGGGGATTTGCTGGTTTTGGACTATTATGTAGCATGATTTCCACCAGAAATGAAATCCACAGGAGAACTCCAGAACTAAATCAGCAGGCACTATAGTCTGCACAAGCACTATTCTCTAGTTCTCACAGATCCTTACCGCCTGATGTAGCTGCTTCTCTGCACTTCAACAGCTCCAGCATTACCAGACCCAGTGTGAAAAGCTGGCAAGGTGGAGGTTGACTGTGCATCTGATGTCAGCTTCACTGCCAGAACACTGCCATGATTTACACATCATACTGCAGCTCAGCCCATCACCCACGCTTGGGAATAACACAGAAAAGAAAACTGAAATAGCTGCAACTTATGTCCTAATACAAATAAAGCTAAATACACATAACAATGCCTGTATATGCTACAGTTTCATCGGTTATTAATTATTGTCTATTAAGGTCCGGAAATTAATTTTGATTGAGCTTTTACAAACATCACCTTATGTTCCCTCAGCTCACCTGTGTTATGTTCTTAGCTTAAAGAGTTGAAGGTAAACTGAACCACCGAGCCACTAAAATACATAATATGAACCCCACTCAGAGCACAAGTCTGTATTTCCAGGAAGAGTTCATAGTTTCCAAAGATGAAATTATAGCAGCAGTTACCATGTATAAGGACCAGAACAGGCTTGAAAATTTCTTTGCCCAAATCCTTTAAGGGAGGAATTGTCAGAATTTGCAATGAACAAGAAATATTGGAAGCTGAATTTTGTTCTGAATTTTTGTCCTGAATCTAATGTGCTTGTCAGTTGATCTCTAATGCTATTTCTGTGCCTGAGGCATCTGCAATTTAGAATGGGTTGAGTGGACTTGAGTTCACCAGAAAGGTTTAAAAGTAGCAACAGAGTTAGTACTATGCAATTGCTAGCCAAGTTCAGTGACAACTTTCATTTCTGTGGGGACATTGATTTAGAGTAGGTGGGACAGTTTTCTAGCACATGTTTATCACCTTAAGTAACTCTTGAATTAATGTTGTGTCACTAATTCTTGACCTATACCTTGTTCTACACAGTTTTATTTTGAAATCTGTCCCAAGTTCAGATTGTCCACAGTAGGTTCTCTTCTCCAGTTCAAAAGCTTTTTCCTCATCTCAACATTTTCTATTATTAAATTTCTGGAAAGGTAAATTTAACTTTACTTTCCACAGATACTCAAATACATTTTGCAAGACTGAATTCTAGTTTGTATATAAGCAGACCCAGGAAACCTAGAAAAGTCAGATGCTATTCAGCGGACCACATCTTGTATCCCTCAAAGTCAGTGATGCAATTCCCTTTTGTAACTATTAACTCCAGCTTCCTGAGGAGGCAGGGGAAGAGGACACTTGCTAACTTGTGCCCCAGGCTGTTTTCTGCCTGTCTCAGAAGCACAGTGATGACTGCTCAGGTCAGAAACCATCTTGTACCAGCCAACTTTTCTCTGAAGTTGTAGAACATCATCCTTCTGGTCCCACAGTTTTAGGGTGACCAAAGAGCCCTGGGCTGGGCGGGAAAGCAGCTGGGCGGGACAGGCCACTGATGGAAGGAGCAGGTGCTTGAAGCGGGGGTTTGATACTAGCACTGTGTATAAGACACAGTGTCTGACCAGGTCTGAAAGCATCTTGGCAAGTGTTACCATAAATAGGGCCCATCTGCACAAGGCTTCTGGCAACATTTATTTGAGTTGCAAGAGAATAAACATGTAATTTTCCTCTTGTGAAAAATGGATAATGACCTTCAACGCTTCACTAGAAGTGTTCTGCCAGTAACACTTGTGGGAGGAAGAGTTACATATTTGCTTGCCTCATCATCAGTGTGTTTGGTGTCTGCCATGGATTTGAATTGGGATGCTGCTTTTTTCAATTAAAAGGAAGAGGTTTAACCTTTAAAGTGCTGCTTTTTCTTCTCCTAAGAGCAACCAAACTCTTACCAGCATACCAAGCAGGCTTTGCATTTGTACTGGTTTCTGTTCCTTTTCGCTAGTGTTGTTGAATGGTCTCTCCACACTTCGGAAAACACAGGAAAGCCATTAACACTGTCTGGCATGTGCAAGTCTGGCAATGTCACAGTCAGGTATTATTTGGGCTGCTTGTCACAGCTCAGTGACTGTGCATGCCAATGTATTGCTTATAGCAATGGGAGATTTTCCCCTGTCTTTAGCTATACAGACACCAGGACAACGAATAGGGAAATGATTTAAAAACTTGCATGAAGAAAGATGCACTCCTGTGATTAAGAAATATACTGACAAAGGAGAAACGGCAATAGCTTTAATCCAAATCACAGCTGTAGTCAAACAAAAACAGGATGGGAAAGAATGTTTCAGGGAGAGATGATCCAAAAAAATGAGATTGTGTTACTACCAAGAAATACTTTGGTGTGTCCCCTCCAGGAAATATTCCGCCAGTCTCACTCACACACAGAAAGGTCGAGGCAGCTGTCTGAAACAGTACAGCAAGAACCAGAAACATTTCAAAAACTTGAGAGTATTCTAGTGAGGAAGTGCTTATTAGGTTGTGAGCTTGCATCAAATCAAGTACCAGGGAGCAGGGCTGTACAAACTCAGAGCTTTTTGTGTCTGTAGAGCACAAAACATTTTTGTATATGCATATATACACACATCCACATTCTTCCATTAGCATCAGAGCTTGCATTTAAGCAGTGGTAGATCAAAAGCAGATATATGACTTCTCCACCCTCCCCCTTCTAAATGTGGACAGCTGCATCACAGCAGGTGATGGCTAACACAGCAGTGCACACACAGCCAGAGGCATCTGGACAGAAGGGCTTTTGACTGGGGCCCAGTTTCAGAGTGTTTCAGCAAGCAGGTAAAAAACAGCTTGTGTGTGCAACATGATTTATGCAAGGGGCAAATAGACAAATCTATACTAGTTTTCCTGGAGCAGGAACGAGAAAAGCAGTTAAGCCAAGCCAAGTTCTGTTGATTTTTCCTGCTGCTGCATTTGGTACACAGCTACTATCCGTGTCTTCCTTAGGAAGACAAGCACATGCCTGAACAGCACTGGTCACTAAATTAGCCTCTCTCACAATTTGTCTGCCTTACTGTTGACCCTGCTCAAAGCCAACAGGTAGGAGAGAGCACCAAAGAGGCTTGCATCACAGAGATGTGAGTGCAGGGCAGAGACATGGCCAGTCTCTTAGAGAAGGGGAAGAAATAAATGTGATATGATACATAGGAAGAACTTGAAAGGGATTAAGAGTGAGATCAAAAAAGGAACCAGCAATGAGGATTGCTGGAGAATTCAAGAGGGTCCAGGTAAACTTGTTGGAAATGTGATGATTTGCTAGGTGTGAAAACAGTTTGGCTAGACAAAACATTAGAAACTGGTTGCTGTTGAGACCATGATGAAACCTGAGTGGTAGCTACTGGACCATGAAGAAATACTTGGCTGGGGCATGAGGGGAAGAGGGGCACTCCTGTGCAGCTGGTCCAGCTGGTAGACCTGTCAGAAGTAGTTTCTCACTCAGAGTAAAATTGAGGGGACAGATAAATGAGAGGGCTTGGCAAAAAAAATTGGCTTCTTAAGTCACAAACAGTCTGGACCCTCTGCTGCAGGTCTTGGGTTCCTCATCTTTCACCTGGCCCCAGGAATATGCTTTGCAGCCTGCAAAGCACTTGACAAAGAAATCTCCCCGCAAGGGCAGAGGGGGTTACGGTAGGAGGTGGGGGAAAAGGTAGAGAAAGGTTTTATCTATACTGTTTCGAGTTTATGCTTTGAACTAGGCTCAGAGCATTCCAACCCACAGTGCCTGGAGTAAAACAAGGAGGCAAGCTGTAATATTCATTAACAGGTCGATCAGAGCTCACAGGAGGTTTTTTTTTTTACTCCTATTGCTGCAATACTTCTAAAGAAATGGAAAGGGAGATTAGTTGAGGGGGAAATGCAGTGTACTCTGTGAGACAGCAGGGACATGGCAGCTGGCAGCTTGCTGGAGCTCAATTAGCATTAGCAGCCTGGCGAATGCATAAGCAGGCCAGGGAAGGTGGAGGTTGGGCCAGAAACAGGCTCCTTGCTCTGCCAAGAAACAGGCCATGGAGAAGCAAGGAGATATAGGCCCCTGTCTGTGCTGGCCTAGCCAGAATGGCGTCTGACAAGCAACATGATCAGGTACTTCAGTGGCTAGAGGTCATATCAGCAAGGAGTCTTAAAACTGTGGTGGTTTAGAGAATATCCCAAAAGCTGATGCCTGTAGAGAGAAGCTCATAGAAGAATCTGGATGTAGAAGTGATTGTGAACCTTTGTAGCTATAACCCATGTTGTGATACTGAAGAATTGATATATGTGGTCAGGGAAGGGACACTACATTCTCCTGTGGCTCAGCTAGGAGTGATGACCCCTTTAAAGCCACCCACCTTTAAGGAAATCATTCTTAGAGTGTGTTTGGTCTTCTACTCTCCCTTAAGGCTCCCTAACTTCTCCTAGTAATCAGAAAGCATTTAGACCAAGAGGAAAACATTTCAGGAGACTTTTCTCAAGTTGCCAGGGAAATCCACTGCTGGCCAAGCCACTAAATCACCCATCTTTTCTGGATGGAGACAGCACTCCCTTACTGAAGTATGGGAGAAACTATCGTACCTCCTGACAAGATAGGGGAACCTTAGTGCCAAGTTGCCAAGTTCTTGGACATGAAGGAGCAATCAGGCTCTGAGTGTTTTTGCTGGGAGTAACAAAGATATCTGGTGTGTGCTGTATCTCTCCTACACTTAAAACAAATTCATGGATTTGCAGCATATTCTCGCTGGATTTACAATGAGTTTGTGAAGTGAGTTTTATCACTGTAAAAATACACAGATGTAACAACAAAATCTGCAAATGCTTATTAGACTCTCTGATAAAGCACAGTGAGACAAGAGTCCTGTTGCCATAACAAGCTGTAATTACAGCAGGGCTGTTGCTCAGGTCTCCCTATTTTGAAGGACCTTGTCCTGCCATGCTCTGCTAAAAGTTGCTGGCTGCAGTTGATGAGATTCAGTGGTGAAAGGGAATTTAAGCAGGGATGGATGCTGGTGCATCACAACCAACACACCATGATCCTTTTTTCCCTTGCTCTGTGCTCTTGTGAATAGCTACATTGTTTTATGGATCTGAAGAATGAGGCATGGGACTGTGAAAGGAATTAGGTCAAAAACCTCACGAAACAGTGCCCAGAATATAAAAGGAAACTGCACTGCAGTATGAGGCTCCTTGGTGTGTGCCGAGATGATTGTGCATGTTTCTCTAGTGACCTTAGAAATGGAGCAAAGCAGCACTAGCAAAGTCAGAAATTTTTAACATCCTTACAGGAAAGGCACTGTGTTGTAGTGGAGTGCTGTACAAGTGCTACCTCACTAGGCTGAAACTCTTCAAGAGTAGTTTTTAAAACAGCCTAAAGTTAAGCTTCCAGCTCCATGCACAGTAGCCTGAATTTTCCAAATGGGTTGGGAAAAAGAAAAAAAAGCAATCAATATATGTTAATCCTCTTAGTGTTCGAAGTTCAGAGTAGCAAAGGCATTCTTTCCTGTGAGAAACCCCTACTGAAACAACTTGTGTTTGAAAGTCTTCCCTCTTCTTTTGCTCCTTCCACTCTCTAGACCCGTCATCACAGGCAAGCTACTCCTTATGCGTTTGTTTCTTTGTGTTGTCTCTATCCCATCCCTTGCCTGGCCGACAGTAGGAGGAAAACACATCATATACAGGATGAATATTTCTAAACCACATGTGCTTTATTTTGGGAAATAGACAAAATGGGATGTTTAATTTGCATATAGCAGTCACATATGGCCACACATGCAGCATGATTGAAGTGAAATATTAATAACGGTGAGCACTTATGTTCACAGACAGAGGAATGCACACCTTTGCATTCCTAGTTCCAGTACTAAGCAGATGCTTCAGCTAGCTTCCTAGCTTCCATTTCCTGCTTAGCCTTTTCTCTCATCTCTCTTTCTCTCTCAATGAGAAGCACTTGCTCTTCTTCCCACTCCTTCAGCTTCTGCTCATGTTTGGCAATGTCTTCCACTTCACATGCTGGCAGCTTTTCCTTGACAAGTTGGGTGGTCAGGGTTAACAGACTTTCAGATTCAACCTTGCCAAGTGAATGCAGCTTGGAGTACAGCTCCTGTCATAAAAAGAGATTTGGTAGGGAGTGTGAAGGAGAGAGCCACTCAATCACAAAATAATCAGCCACAAAATACTTCCCTATAGCCAATACATCACTGTTTGCATTATTATTATTATTATTATTATTAGCTGGGCTATACAGGCCTGGTAACTATCACAGCAAAGTGTCTGAACTGTGGTAATTGGTACTATTTCTTGAAATGCTATTATCAAGGGGTTTTTTTGAGCAACAAAATTAAATCAATGAAATTTCAGTTTCATTAACCACTGGAAATCTGGTTTTTTCCAAGTTCATTTATTTGATATTAACAAAGATCAGCTGACCAGTCAACCACAATAAATACAATTTAAACACTTTGGTTTTGTGTCTTAACTACAAAACCAGTTGGATGATTTGATCCACACTGCCTGCATTAGCATCCCTCTCAACAGATGCATGTCATTTCAAATGTTTTAACAGTATACTGCGTAACTCCCATAGTTTTTCTTCCTAAGTTACTGTTATCCGAAGGGTGACTATGCTTACAGAAGCTACATGACACTCTTAAGTGATATTTTTTTCGAGGAGAGTCTACACAGAAACTAAGAGCAGAGTAACTCAGCAAGAAACTGCAGCTTTTCTTTCTCGAGCTTTACTTATCTATATTTCATGCAGCATAAATATGTTAATTCACTTAAGATGATGAATCATCCAGTGATACTGTTTCTGGCTTTCTGGAATCTTTACCCTGATGGCTCACTAACACTCTGATTAATTGCCTTAAAAGTGCAGCTACACAACCAAAGAGGAGATGACATGGCACTGGAAAATTCTCTATCCCTTGTTCACTCATTAGTTAGAAACATATTTTCCTGATTATTCTTTTAAATAAAAGACTTTACTAAGCCCAGCACTTGCAGAAATGTTTAAAGTAAGTATGCATTCTAAAGAAAGGTACATCCATACTTCTTTAACTTGTATAAAACTTCTTGTTTTGCATTAAAGGATAATGGAAAGAAGATACGGGAATCATTTCATCTCCAAACAAAATGGCAGTTCTAGAGCCATGCAGATATCCACACTTCCAGCTATACCTGAAAGCTTATGCACTGTGCTGCTGGCCCATAGTGTTCCTTTCACCAGAGTCCATGCTGACAATAATCAGCAAAGGGACTTCTTCTCAGCTCCTGGCTGAAGGCTCTGCCTTGTTCTTAGGGAGGAAACTAGCATATCCCTTCTGAGGCCTCTCCACTTCTCTCTCCCTTAGCAAGCACAACTGCAGGCTTTGTTGTGTTTTACCAGGCCCTTGAAGGTTTGAACTGGACAGAGAGCAGATTAAAGACTTTAAAACGCTAGACATGCAGGTCTGAGGGGCTTGGTATTTGGCTCTGTCTGGGTTTTTAATTTTATGATAAAATTTTAAGAATAAAACCAAAGTCAATGTCTTCAAAGCTAATGGACTAAAATCAAATCCAATAAACTTATTTAGGTGTATTAGTCTCTATTTTGTTTGAGGTATCAGTAAGTAAGTATACAAGGCATCAATGAGAAAAGTGAAGAGACAGTTCGGCTTGGGCTTGGGAAAGGAACTTGACAAGTATGCTCATGTTTACAGACTAGATATGCAGTTTAAATGTAATTGGTTTAGATCCTTCAGACTCTTACTGTCAGACTCTGCCAAGGATGTGCTGAAAAGGGGCTTTATGCACTGAACTTCAACAGTATGAAACTGAACTACAGAAAGGCAACAAACTGGAAACTGGTAGGTGGTGTCTCTTAAGCCATTACTGATATCACTGAACTTCTGGAACATTCCCTGCTCTTCTGAGATATATTAGTAAAACTAATTTAGGAAAGCAGAAGGCTGTTATGTCCTGAAGGTACCAAAAGGGCACATTCTTAAGTGGCTAAATCACTGACTTTTATAAGCAGTCTCCAGGGCTCTGCATGCAGACAGTTAGGGAAGGTGTTCCCAGTGTTTATGTGAAATGTTTACCCACTGATCATTGACACAGATAGAAGGAATTGCCTGAGGAGCAGTGTACTGAGTAGTCTCAGCATACAGGATCTGAAAACAGGTAATTACAACACAGTGTCTAGATTACAGCTCTAAAGGCTTTATCTGGAAAGAGCCAAATGCCCTCAAGTTCTGTTTGTTTTAGTGGAAGTGAAGGACATGTATCCATATCTGTTAGGTTGCCATGGTTTTTTCAGGTACTTCCACAAATAGCTCTTCTGAAGGTTGGAATGAGACACTGAGTCCATTCCATAGAATATAATGGAGGAGTATATGTATGTCTGGAGCAAATCCATATGCTTTTCCTTGTATTCTGAGATGTACGACTTGTGAAAGAGAACTGGGCGTGCAGGAGGCAGAAGCAATTGGTTTTGAGGTCAAGGAGAAAGACTGGGATGTGCTGGCTAATGCAGGGCTGGACAAAGTACAACTGAATTTTTTTCAGCAGCAGAAGTGCAAACCCTTTGCTGGGGTTACACAGAAGAGCAGGTGATTGCACCGGGACAGCAGCTGTGAATGTACACAGCAGAAGGCTGGTTCAGAGCTGCCACCTTCCCTCACACTTGTATGGCTTTCTAGTGCACTACTCTGCTCTGTGAACGACACCTCTAAGTGTCCAGGATTAAGCTGGGAAGAGTGACTACTGCTGTCCTAATGGATTTGAGAGGAGAGTCTGAGAACTCTTTCAGGCTTGGCTGAAATGGCATTCTGAGTTGAGAGCCCCTTTTCTCATTCAGACAACCTGAAATTGTGGCTTATAATTACTGTTGGATGCCTAGACTCCACATCAGGGCTACGTCTTGCTCATATGCAGACTTTCCTGGTGAGATCTCAGGAGTTAAGCATTGGGTCTGTAGTCTTTTGGCTCAAAGTCAGGGCACTCACTGCCACACCAGGGAATGCCTGAAAGGGGATTAATTATGGAACTTGTGGAAAGGTTAAGGCGAGAAGAAAACTACCCTCTTGACACTAGCCTGTTCCTGATTTGATATTTAGGCCTTGTTTCAAGCACTCTGCATTATTTTCTGCAAGGCTAGACAATGGATAGACAATGAGAGACACATAAATTTCACCTCACCAGTGTGAGGTGAAACCACAGGATACTCGTCTTTTAACTTCTGAAATTTCTTCAGAACAGTATGCATCCAGAACAACTGTGCAAAGTCACAGCCATCCAGGTGACAGCAGCAAGGGAAACTGATGGGCTATGAGATGAGTACTGCTCCTGGAACTATAAATCAGATGAGTTTCAACCCAGGGTATTTGATTTTTACCACAGTAAAAATCAGAGATGATAAAACAAAATCAGCTCATTGTATAGCTATGAGATAATCAAATAAAATGCACTTGTTATACAGATGTGCTGTAATGAATAGCTGTTTTTCTTACTGTTATCATCAGCATGACAATCTAAAGATAAAAGAGAGGTGACAAAGCCTGACTTTATTCCCCAGACTGAAAGTACAGGATGCAACATTCGTACATAATTGTAGCGTACACAAATGGACAACAAATTCAGGACGGTCTCATGCCTATTAAACTAATTTTAATGAGCAAGAGCCCATACAAGGTCAGATAATGGGTCCCTAATGACATAACACTTATGAGAACAGGATTGGATTTATCATTTTGATATATGAAAAGTGAAGATAAAATCCCACCAGACAGACAAAAGACAAGTGGCCTTGAGCGTTTACATCTTCACTGCTTCCTGTGTGAAGAAGTGAAAACGTAAGGTGACATCAGTTTCAAAAACACCAAGTAGGACTCCTAGTAGACTGACATTGAAGGGATGTCAGTCTGTTAGCCATAGTAAGTCAGCATATATATTTTCTAGTATGTACCACAGAGATCTGCTACAGCTTAGGATATTTAAATAAATGAAACTCTCTTACTTTGAATCGACTGTAGTACTCAGGTGCTTTAGATTGCTCTGTTTCTTCTGATTCTGCACACTGCGACTTCTGTTCTAATCCCTTGACTTCTTCAGCAGATGCTGGATCAGGTTTGGCTTCAAGGACAGACTGCAAAATGGTCTCCAGGGCATCAATCTGAACAATCATATTTGTCATGATAAGCATAAACAGTTTCAAAATACAATCTAAGTAACACAACTGTCATGTATTCAAACAACTTCCTGACTTCCCTTATTTGTCCAGGGTTGGTAAGCAGAAAAAAATTACTGCTTTAGTGTATTAGGCTGAGTTCTTTAGCCTGAAGCAAGAAAGATACCTCCAAAACCATATACCAAAAGAGGTAACTCAAAATGGTGGAAGTTGCAGACGTGACCTGTCCTTGTACTGTCATGTATTAGAGAGATGCTTCAGAATATGCAGCAATAGATAGCAGAACCTGCTGAGCAGTGCCCTAGCCTTTTATTTGTCAAGGGAGACTGCAAGCCTAGTAATTACATGAGCAAAAAGGAGGCTTCCATGACCAGGGACACCTTCCAGAAAAAGTACCCAATAGAGGAGGTTTTTATCCTTCAGCACACGCTGTGGTGGTTTCTTAAGTTACTCCTAATCTGAGTCCAGGATCAGTGTGATGCCCCGCAACATTCCTAAGCCTCAAGTCCCTTAGCCAGTGCTGACTTCATAAATGAACTGAATCTATCCATCCTTCCCAAATGAGGGCAGAACCTTCTAGAAATCACTGTCGACTTTCTGGACCAGTATCACTCAGGACATCGCCTCAGAGGGCAGAGGATACATAGGATTAGCTGTGAGAGTAAGAATATGTGGTATTTCATCCTCACAGCTAAGTACTATGTCTCTGAGCGAGTTCAAAAACCTGAGAAACAAAGGTGTCTTCCCACATCCACGGACATGCTCCCTGCAACACAGACCCATACTTAAATGGTCTGTGGCAATAACAAACACTCTTTGCCCAGGACATGCCAGTAGATATTATCACTGGCTCATCAACTGAAGCAGTGATTTTGTTAACTTCTCCTGTCTTGTAAAGGCCTCAGAAGTTTGCTGGGCATCTTCTCATTAGCAAGGCACAAAATTCACAGGTTTTACTGGATTTGACTTACACAAAATTCCATTTGTTCAGTGGGTTATTGCCTTCATACTTACAGCTTCTTTGCAGATTTTGCTGTCTCCTGACAATGAAGCCACATTCTCCATCACTTGCAAGGCTCTATTCAAATATCCAGGTGTCCACATTAGTGGCATTAGATTGTATACAGCTCTTAGTCCCTTATTCAACTCCACTTTTCCTGTGATAAAAACATCCTTTAGTGTTACTACTTCAACACCTGAATCTTAACAGAATCCGTACGGGTTGGCTCTGGTTTTCAGAAGCGACAGCAAGTGTCCTGGTTTCTAGGGTAAAAACAACACACTTCTATAAAGTTGCTCTGATTGAACTGCTTTCACCTTATTTTATTAAGGCACCTTTTTGCTAAACTTTATGGTTATTATGTGCTTGTTTCTGGTTCCTCTCCATTCTGCCTCATCTAGAAATTTTGTCCAGATGGAAATGAGACTAAGTGGGCAGCTTTTCTGGTTGCCTGGCTTTGGAACAGCAGCTCTGAAAAGGATGTCTGAAGATAGAAGAAAAATGCCTCCTTAGCTTTCAGGGACTGACTGTGGAGTACATGTATATTAAATCTGACTTTCTGGATTCACCTCCATGACCTTTAGGCTTTACTCACAGAATACAGCATATGCTCTGGCTAAGTATACAGCTTAGCACCCCTGTTTCTGCTGGAGCTTCCTGAGAGAAAATAGGGGAGACCTGCCAAAATGAAATTTTGATTTTTGATTTAGTACTATCTGTGCACCGAGGTGTTCACTGACTTTAGCAGGACCTGTGATGTACTGCATCACTGACAATGTGGCTTTTCTTCTGACAGTAACTACTAGAGAACAAGAAACTCCTTCCTAATAGAGGAATCGCACATCACACTGCAGTTGGTGCAATACAATGATTATCACTCTAAGGGTTTGATTTTGTCACTGTTGATGTAATAAATAATAGCCCTTCAAGTGCAGTTCACAGGAGTTGCACCCAAGCTCTTGATCTAATTTGTACTCTGGCTATAACACCACAAACCTATGAAACACACCTCACTCTTCTTAACATGGAAGGGAACAGTTTAGGACAAGCAAGGTAATAAGTGCACAGACAAAGTCTATAGACTGTGACTAAACTAAAATAGCTGAGGTGCTTGAGGCCAGTCTGTGCCCAGAGACATCTTTCGCTCTGTGAGAGGTCGGCTCCATTAGTGTTGGCAAGACTTTGGAATATGTGACATAACAGTAAATAGCTTTTGATTTACTGAATGTCAATGTCATGAAACAAGCACTATGGCTCACGGACAAGAGTGAAGTGCATTTTTGAAATACACTCACTACTCAACCAATCCATACGACATTAAAAACTCTCCAATGTGAACGCCAACTGGACAGCAAAGTTCCTATTTATATCAGTATCTCCGCTGGACTACAAACTACGGCTCTACGGAAAATCCTGCTTTCAAATTAATTTTCACATTTATTCCCCTTTTTGACTGAAAATAAGATTTTTGTTTTAGAGAAATGATAAATGCGAGTCAGCACCCTAACTCTGCCACCACACATCATATTTTGAGGTCACATTTTAAGAAAAAAATCCACTTTTACCCTCAATAATGCAGTAATGGATCAACAATTTACAATAAATTGTAAATTAATTAATTTCTTTCTAGTAAATAATAATTTTATAGAGAAGGACAAAACTATCTGCATTGTATTCCTCTAAAGGTTTAGAGGAAATTCAAGAATTACTTGCCCATTCCCCTTCTCTTCAACTCTGAATATATTCTGATCTAACTTCTCTTTAATAATACAGCAAGTCATTAGCAGTGAAGACTCCTTAACAGATCCAGGATAAAGGCACTATTAACTGCTGTCCACAAGCCAAACATTAACTTTACAGTGAGTAGTAAATGTTCTAAACATAATGTTTTTCAGACTGTGCTCTCTGAACTTCCTAAGGTTTAAAGATTATTTTAAGACACTTAATAACTAGAAAAAAAACCTAATTGTCTTTAACCTTAAATTTGTGTCATGGAAATCTGTACTTCTGGGGTATTTTTTTAAATTCATAGGTCAACCAAGAAACCAATCCTGTGTTCTTTAAGAATGTCTTCTTTCTTTCAGCTGCCAATCCAAACCTGCAGGGAGCCCTGAAGTTGGTTCTGAAGTTGTCTGACAAAGGGCATACTATTCAAATCAGTCTTACAAATGAGGCTTACAAAACAGATTCACTCATAACTCTGAAATTGTCCTTACACTATTTTTTTTTTTTTTTTACTTTTGTGTTCTCCTTGATTACACTTTACAAAGCAAAGATGCCCATTTTATTAAGCTGCTGAAGACAAGAGGGAAAAGATGACTGAGGGAGGTGAAACTTACCAAGGAATGCATAGCCATACAGCTGGGAGCTAAAACCCACAGTGCTATTTTGCTTTAGACCCGCAAGCACTAGCGATGCTCCAAGATTTCTCTCCTCTTCCCACTGTAAATAACGTAAACTAAGTAAGCATTCCTTAACAAACACACACAAAAAATGGCAGCAAAGACAGCACATGGCTTTCATCGGATGTCTTAGCAATAAAGAATCATTAAATGTGCCCAGTGTTCAGTTACAGGAGCAGTACACATTATATGGAGGAACACCTCTTCCCAGAAGACTGTAAAATGTGAGTGGTTGAGATTTTGCATGGAAGTCAATCAGTGCATTTTCTTCAGGACAATGGATTACACTGATTTACAATGGTCAAGCTCCGTCTCTGTCCTGTATGTCCTACAACTTGCTTCAAGCTAGCATTGCTGAAGAAAACCATTACATGGCTTCTCTACTACAGCAGCCTTTTCTTTGAAGTATGTGGCTAGATACACGCTCCACTACCCCTCACTAGAATACGAAAATGTTGAGAGAAGAATATGCAGCTAATGGCTACTTTGAGTGCAAAACCTGCTCTGCGAAAAGAGCATGTGCAACTCACCAAGACCCCTCCATGCCACAGGATTAAAAGTACAGCTGTCTCTCCAGCTACAAAGATGGACCAGCTGTCTGGCCAGGCCACCAGTGATGGCTAAAGAAAGGTGTCCTATCAGTGTGCTAAAACCATGAGAGTAGTGTACATTTTATTTAGCTTTTTCCACAGCACAGTGCATTTTTCATGACCAAGCAAGTGAAAGGAGCATTATTGCAAGTGAAAGGAGGTGAACAACTCCCATGGTTAAGAAAATGAGGAACAGAAAGCTACAGATTGGAGGAAGTCTGACTATGGTAACACATGGTTTTTGTGACAGGGTATTTAAATGTCTTGTTGATTACCTTACGAACTGAAAGAAATGTCCCTGGCAAAGGGAAAAAGCTTTCTGAAAAAACCCTTGAAGCACACTGAGTCTTAAAAAAAACACAAAAGTTTGATATTCTGGTTTTATAGAGTTGTCTTTTCCAGATATGGCATTTTTTTTTGTGTGTCTCCATTCGGGTGCTACAAGAATTTGCATGTTACCATCTGACACAAAATACCACCACCTGACAGCCAGGCAAGGTATTTGCCCAACTCAGAAAAAGCATACAAGGGAACAGGGCTGTTTTGTGCTGAATTCAGCACTCCAGGTGAATGTTATAAGAAAATCAGATGCAACTAGAAAAACAGGCCTTTTACCAGCCTAGGTTCTTCTGGGAGCTAGTGGAACTGCTTTGTAGTAGAAGGCAATCATACTGATTATTTGCAACTGTCAAGGAGGAAACTTTCTGGGGAGAGCCAAGACCAGTCAGGCTTTCAGACCAGTCAGGCTTTCAGTGGTGTGTACAACAGTAGAGAAATGGAAGCTCCCTAACACCACTGCTATACACACTAAGAACTAATACAGTCAGATTGCCCAAATTTTAATTCTCAAAGTTAAAAAAACATTTCATCAGGCTGCTGGACCGCAAGCTAGAGCCAAGGACCTATCTACAACAGGACGCCGGTAGACTTGTCTCACACCTTGGGAAAAGAAAATAAAATGGGATTTTCAGGGGTAGCTGGGCATTTCTCCTTACTCTCTCTGCTCCCACTTCCTAAATCTATCACAGAAAATTGGTGCTGACTATCTTGAGGATTTAAATGGTGTCTACAAATAAAAATACTGTTTCATTGCTGCCTTTGGATGGGGTTATTTCAAAATACATATTAAATAAGTCACAGCTATGTCAATACACTTGCCTTTAACATGATGTATATTCACACCACTCTTGCTTGTACATTCAGCTTTCATGAAACACATGTACTGACAAACGCTTGTCTCTGCAGTAAGGATGTGGATGCAAAGAGCGTAGACAAACACACTAGGAAAATGACATTTTCATGCCTATGCTTTTCATATTCAAGTGACTGAGCATACTTGATTTCTGCGCAATGAAGGAGAATATCCGACAGGACAAATGCACATTTCTTTTCTTTGGTGAAAACTGAAATTACAACCCAATTGGGAAAACTTTAAGATACTTGTAATATGCATTTTGGAAGATGGTTCATGTAAGACAAATGGAGGCTTCAAGCATATTCCTTATGCATGACAACATGCTATTGAAAACTTGTGCCAAACTACATGAAAAGTAGTTCCCCAAAAGTGATGGGCACTGCAGAGCCCTTTGCTGACTGAGCCCCTTCTACAAAGGTAGAATAATGCCAGTTCCAAGACACTGACCTGTCATTTAGGCCTCAAGCAAGCAAGCTGTGAATAATAAACCCCTAATCCTAGGAGACAGGAGGGGTATAGCAAATTTAGTTTTAAAACAAATACATTTAAGGAACCATACACCCAAAGCCAAGCGGGATACTAGAAAACCTAGTGAAAATGCTCTGCAATTCTACAACACTAGCATTATCAAGCTCTAATGGTGAGCAACACTCAGCTTAACAGGGTCCTATACAATACGCACCATAGTTTTTTTGTGGTAATTGATAAGAGTCTGCTTTGAACTATTATTTCATATCCTTCAAATACACTACATCAGAAAATCCCAACACACCTTCCCTTCCAGAGAAAGGAGCAAAAGGCCTGACAACTGATTTGATGGCTTTCCTACTTCGGGGTTTTTTTTTCCTTTCTTTCTTCTGCAGTTGTAAAAAAAAAAAGGAAAACTATGGAATATTATTTTTTCTGGTAAAGTTAGGGGAAATAAAATATATTCATGATTGAATGCCCAACTGACTACATCATAACACTTAGAAGCAGAGGCTTTGTGTATCATTTCAAATGTGGTCAGCTTACCTCATAATCAGACTTGGTTGCCAGATACTGGTATAAAACATATAGAGAAAGAAGCTGTGTTGATAATTCATCAAAACTTTCTTGGAGCATGATCTCTGTTACTACTGACATAGCATCTATGGAGGAAAACAATATATAATCAGCACAGTTCCCAGCACACAGCTGCCTTTTGTACCCACTTACTGTTCACTCATGCTTTATTGCCGTAGTATGCTTTGAAATAGTTAGGGAGAAAGTTAAACATTTCTTACAACTAGAATACAACTATAGAATTAGTCTTATTCATTACAGTTATTCAAACACGCTGCAAGAAGGAAGAACAGGCTGATAGCATGAAACTACAGCAAAGGAGCTCTCAAAATCATCTTAGCTCTACGGTCTTCAACTGGCCCTTCTTTGCTCAGCTCTTCAATTATTAACATTTAAAAAAATATTTTAAAATTATTTCTTTGGTTTTGTGTTTTGATTACAGACAAGAGAAGACTGGCTTAACTTCACTACCCTTAGGGTGACAGGAGAGTACAAAGGAACAGAAACGTTGTCACAGATCATCCAGAGCAGTCTCTGTATTCAGCAAACAGTGCTCTGGAGGAGCTCCGCAGGGAGTTCCAGTGACACTCCCTGTCAGAAAGGACAGTTTGTTAAACAAAAGGCCTTGAGCCTCACACAGAAAAGAAGTATGGATGAAATAAGGGGGAATTCAAAGATGGGGGTGTGTCTCAAAATAAATACATGTAATAATTTGCCATTTAGCATAACCTTCAGGATAAAAGCTGTTGTTCCTTTCAGTTATTTGTTTTACAAGAACTTTAGGCAAAGGAAAGCTTACTGTAGGTCTATAGTTCTAGAATATCTGAAGTGAAATTAAAATCTTTAATATGTCATCAAACACAAGAGGATTAGTCATCTGAACATTTAAACAGTCAGTAGTGAGATGCAGCCCCGATACGACAATTCAGCATAGCTGGCTTGCTCCAGTGACAGAGAGAAAGCCTAGACAAAGTTTAGATACACAGCTTTTTGAACAGCTGAATGTATGGAAGATGAACTCTACCAATATGCATTTTGATTCTGGTAATATTCTAAATAATTGTCACTAACAACCCCTGTGATGTTATTAGAACATAAATCAGACTAGTAAAAACTTAGGAAGATGGTTTACATTTGTAATAGGATTAATAACACTAGAAACTGTGAATCTTAGAGGCTTCAAAATTCTGTAATGAATAAAAACCCAACAGAAATGAGACATAAAAATGTAGAAAAATAGTTTAAAGGAAGGAGAAGGCATATTTCACTGTGACTTCAGAAAAAAATATGGTTAAAAGCTTTTAATTCAAAGAAAGGCTCTGCAAATATAAGAGCATACAACAGAAGATGCAGTACAGGTACAGCATATTTTCTTACCTTCATATTTCTTCTGCTTTATAAAACAATCCAACAAAATATTGAATGTAAAATTATCTGGAAAAATTCCATACTGAACCTAAAGAGAAGAACGAAGAAGTTCAGTGTGCAAATGTGTTGTCCAAATCTTCCCAACCACAGCCCTACATGTATTAGAAAGACCAGAACCATGGCGCTGCACACTGCTGCAATGTACAGTCAAGCAACACAGGGAGATTAGTATGCCTCCTGTGATGTAGGCCTTCCAGCTTTTGATGCACTGTATTTGTTTTGGCATTTTATCTGAGCCTTTGGAACCAAGAATGGCATTGTCTGTCATGTTTTTATGCCTCTTCTGCATCTACCATGTTTTGGACACCAATGCTATTTAAAACCAAAAAGCTTCCTGGGAAAGATGAGGATTTAAAAGCTGTAAAGAGACAGAGCTAATTCAAATGCAACATTAATTTTTATTTTGACAAAGAAATATCTGAACTTAAAACCACAGTCTACAGGACCTGGCTGCAACAGGAATTCCAGTCAAGCCACACTTGTCTCAGAAAGCTAATCAAACATATTCATGCTTTTCCTCTGTAAATCTTACCTTGTTTTTTAATGTGTATAAGGCTTTGTCTTGAGCACCGTATTTCAAACACTGTCTGATCCAGCTGTGGATGGTCCAGTCTCTCAAGTACCAGCAATTTGGACTATGACGAAACCTAAAAGATGATAAACAGTTCAGGTGACAACACAACTCTGTTACCACAGAAACAAATTCTGTAACCAAAAAGCTGTGAGTTTCAAAACCTCATCATTCATTAACTTAGATACAAATCTCTGTTTGCTTTTGCAGTCATTTATTGCTCTCTAAAGAGTTCCAGAGAGCCCTTTCAAGTAAAAGAAACGAAAGTTTGACACACTAACAGTATGTATAAAGGGGAATCTGACCTTTTCAGAAATGCAAAATATTTTAAACTTCTCACTTTCCAGAAAGGCTACTGCTTTTCTCCTGAAAACGTGAATACCATAACATAATAGCTTGGTGTATATATATATGAAGCCCAACTGAGATTGCTATAAATACAATAACCTTGTCCTTGTGATTCTATAACATCGTATTATTGCTGGTCTTGTCAAAGAGACAATACTGATGATATTCGCAAGTATCAGAATTACATCAAAACATAACTGAGTCTGAAACTTTGGAGCCTGTGTAATCTGGTCGCTCCTACCCTCTCTACCTCTTGCCTCACTTCACCGCTTAAGAAATCATTATGCCTCAACACAGGTCATCCCTGGGCTGCTTGCATGCTCCATTTGCCTTAGGAACCTTCATCAGTGAGGTAAACCTCATGCAAGGGGAAACTCTGCTGAGAGCCCTTCCCTGCCCCTCTGCACTGACACCTACTCTGACACATCTCATGTCATGGCTTCAGCAGTATTGCCAGGCAACCTGCTCCAGCGCTCGATCAATTTGTAAATTGAATACCTTAAAGTTCAGCCTCCTTTATTTCATCCTTTCATATGCACTTTGCTCTGCATTTGGAGAAGTGGTGACAAAAAGCACATGGAGCTTTAACTTTGGCCAACACTCAAACACCAATTAAGAGTCCAATGTTAGAAATTGCTGCCTTGGTCCTGGGCTGAATTTCACACCCTAGTGTGAAGAGATGCATGCAATGTTTCTCAGTTCGATTTGTATGCATGAAAAATAAACTCAGTTCCCAGCACAGAAGCGACTGCCACTTCCCTAGGAAATGCCAGTGACTGAACTGAGCTCATGTGCAGATGCTTGCAGCTCCAAGCCAAGCTGCAGCACCATTTAGAGGCAGGGCTGACTCTTCCATCTGAGTGAGCATGCTTTCCAGAACGTTTATCAGATTAACGTGGCCACCAACTCCCTGTCCCCCTCAGTAAATCTCTTGCCTATTGCTGAGGGCTACACAGATGACCAAGCCTGGAAAAGTACTGCAGCCCCAAGAGCCTTCAGAATGAAGGAGACATCTATGCCAAAAGTGGAGCTAGATCACTACAGAGTCTAAATATATGGCGTTTTAAGTGGCACACGAAATCTCCCCACTAAATTAGAATTTAATAGAAAAAGAAAAGCATGCTTTGAATATTAAATTACAAGCATCCACTTTGTTGCTGTAATTGCTTTCCATTTTCTTCCCTCTAGAGTTCAAACATACATTTGCTTTCAACAAAATCCTGTTATCAATAATTCTTAAAGGAAGCATCAATTACAGGAATTTGGATTTAATCATATTTTGATGAAAAAAATTATCTAACTGCTACAGACTGTTTCACCAGCAGTTTAAGAAGGGTCAAACTGGAACACCAGCACTCAGCAATAAAGCTACTAGCTTTTTAAAGTTTCATTAAATGGTTAATATTGTTTCACAAGAGGAAAACAAGACTCACCTTTCAAAAATCATGACACTGATGCTCTCAAATACCTAGGCCTTTCTTTTGATAAATTCTTTGCAGAAGGAAAGCAAGCAGGCAAAAAACCAACCAACCAACCAAAACCAAACAAACACAGCCAAAGATTTTTAATGGGTTTAAATATTCAACTCTATGCAGAGCTCTATTTATTCTCTTGAGTACACCACAGTGAGAGAGAGCATTCCAATACCTCCTGCCCCTTGGGATTGCTATAGCTTACTGTAGTGATGAAAAGCTTCTAGGTTTAAAGTCAAATTGCACTTGGACAGAAAAAGGCCTAAGGGGGATGCAATGCGGTCTAGAAACAGAATGAAACTGATCCTCAATCAACACTCATTGCAGGAATTGACATGCACAAAATTCAGTGGCATGTTATAAAAACTCTTTAAAAATCTGCACAAGCTTGGTGGGACTGGGAAAGATTTGAGTGTGCATGTGTATGGTGACCCATAGGATCTCTCATATATAATTACTGCATGTGTTACTATTAGGATTTTATGCTCAGACCAGGCCTCCATTGCACTAAGTGCTATGCAAATAAAAAGCAAATAGCTTCTCCGCCAACTAGTTTTCTAGTTAATTCTAACAATCAATTACAAAGCAGTTCCGTGGGAATGAGGAGAAGGGACTGGTGCAAGAATGCAACATATAGGCATGTACAAGATCCCTCAACTCTAGACACTTCCATTAATCCATGATGTAGGAGAATTGGAAGTGAAAGGGAAACAAGTACGCTGCAATCTTTGACTGTTTCTGATCCATTTAAGGCTGAGATAAGCTCTGTCTCTATTCTGATAGCTGAGAAAATAAACCAACAGTTATCTGGCTTTACAGTTGGAATCAGGGAAAAGAAGAGGTGGCTCATCATTTTGACAAGTATTAACATCTTCCTCCTTCTCTTTATCCACAAAACAGGATATAATTAAGCAAGGCAATATGTTCAGGGACAGATGAAAAGAAAAAGGAAGCTTAAACTACAGAAAGCAGAGGATTCAGAATGAATTAAATAAAGGATGCCTCTAGCAATTGCTGTGTATTTAATGGAAAAACCAGAAGGTTATCTTGCAGATGCCTGATGCTGAAACTCATTTTTCTTAAAACTAATAAAAACCCAAGAAGCACAGGATTCTTATAATGTGTTCAGAAAAAACAAGGAGAAGCAACTGTAACAGTATTAGGGAAGCTCTCTGTTGGTACACTTCGATATTAATGGCTGAAGAATCAATACAGTCATCCTTCCAGTCACTGAGCTGAGAACATCTGCCCCCATAGGAAACAAGAAGAAGAATATCTGTAATACAAGAAGATCCCAAAATATCAAGGTGATGGTGAATCTAACAGCATATAACGCAGTGGTTCTAGAATTCTCCTTATATTGAGAAGTTGATGCAGTCCAGAAGCTCAGTTTTCACTAACAGTTGCTTTGTACTCTTGCAAAATGATTATAACATGGAAGAGACACAGTGAGTCTACTGCCTCAGTACAAGGCAACCACAACATTTTTACCCAAGCAAGAATACTCTCTTGCTCATAAACTGGTCAGCTCCTTGGGCTAAGAATACATTGTCTGTTTACTAAGTTCCTGCATGAAGCCCTATTGCTTATTATCTACAACAGTGCTGAGGTACTCATGCTGTGTGAAAGAAACTGAAAAATGGAGAAGTTTAACAGAGGCTGAGAGTGCTTCATGTAGTGCTGAACTACTACAGCAAGTATGACTTACTTATATTGGTGCCCTCACACACTGCAGAAAAGCTGAGTTCCTTCCCTATTTACTTCAAAGGTTCTTTCAATTTTATTTGGTGCCATCAAGTGGTGATGCACTCTTGTGCTGCTTTCACCCACCTTGTGTTCCCAAGGGAAGTAATACAGCAACCCTGAGCACAAACAGAAGCACCTCTTGCTGGATCATACTCTTTTCTGTACATTGTGGAAGGGAGTTCACTGCTCTGGGGGCAGTCACAAATGAGGAAGACATCGAAGGAAAACTTGCTGGAAGAGAAAGTGCTGCAGAAGTAATATACTACCAGGAAGAGGTCTGCTGTTCTCTTCCTGGTAGTACAGAGGGAAAGCCAGCTCAGCAGATCAGTTCCAATTCTTTGCTGATCAGAAGTTCCATTTTGTGCTCTGTGGCTTTCTTAAGGGCTGATCCAATTCCTTGTATCGCCAGAGGCTATCCTTGTACAAGACACTATTTTTTCTCCTCCCCTTCCTTTCTTCACATTTACCTGACCTAATGAGAAAGTACCTTGTAATGATACACATACCTTAACTTCCAATCTCTCTTACTTCTTTTAGAACTAGGGAGAAATATGGGTCTGCATGTTCATTTGCTTTAATCAGGAGGAGAAGAGTGCCAGATTTCTTCTCATTCACACAAAATTATAAAAAGTCCCAAAGCAAAATGTAATGAGACTTAAAATGAATAAATACAGTAGGAAATACCTCTGCAAGCCAGGAAGAAGCTCTCTCAAGGGAACAAATCCAAAGCAACTCCACATTTTACACAAGTTATACAGAGCTGAGAAGCTCCCTTGCAATGCATGTTTTTTTTCTTCTCAGGCACATTTTTTAAGCTACAGTGCATAATGATCAAATGGATTCCAGGCAGACTTAACCTGGAAACTGGAAGGCTGTCACCCAAAACTCTCCTTTTGTCTGTCATTTTAAGCCACAGGCCTTGGGAAAAATCATCTGCATTTTAAATGAACCCAGAGGTATTACTCATGTGTCAGTGTCAAAGGCAACAGCCCTGAAAAAACAATCATTATTGACCAAAATTTCCTTTTAAACACGAACAAAACCTCTATTTTTCTATCTATTCTTTGCCTGCACCTTACTCTTCAGCTTTCTTTGTATAAATCCTTTCTAAAATTTAATGTACAAACCTATCAGCCCTATAGGAAATACCTCACACATTAACCCCCTTCACTCAAAAACAGAGGGAGCACTTTGCTTTTGTGTTAAAAGAAAAAACTCAAGTAGAATACATACTATAAGAAATTAATTATCAAAAGCAGTAATTGGACAGGTTAAAAAATTAGACATGTCAAGTATAACAGAGGGTAGTCTCATGCTGAGGTGGAATTTTACACAAGCAGAGAACTGGTTTGCAGACTCCCTGGAAAAAAAGCCCACATACAATCCCTATTCTATTTTAATTTTTATTGACTTTCCCCCATCATTTATTTTGAACTAATTTACTCAATTGCTTTGATGCTAAAGTTAATTCTTCTGAATTAGATTCCATCTCCACATGAATGTGTATTTTCTTGCACAGTGTTTTTTGTTCAGGACTTGCACAGAGCTCTAACACCATGATGAATGCCTGATGATGGCTCCAAAATAGACCTAAATGACAAGATAAAAACAGACCTAAATGATCAGATATGGAGAAATGACAGGACAGAAGCACAGTCAAACATCAAGGCTGAACAGGAGACTTAAAAGGATATTTTAAGGTCTTTTTTCATGTTATACCACATTCAGCTTTTAATTCTGTTCACTCCAATGTTACAGATTTACTTTTCCTTAACCCTTAGGCTTGGTAATAAAACTAAATCTGGAAGAGGAGATATTTTGTGTCAAAGTATATACTCGCAATTATTTGGGAAAATTGAGGATCAAATCTAGTAACCACATTCTCCCATCAGCTGAAAGGAGAAAATTCACCATTCAGTAGTCTCAGGGTAGCTACTGAATTGCTCAAAACCACATTTGTGCACAGAAAGCTCAGCTTTGCAAAGTCTCTTTCTAACAATAACTATCACATAGCAATCAACCATATGGCAGCTAGGATGTACTTTATCCTTTACTGACCTAGTTACTTTGACAGTTTTTAGTGTTGCTTAATAAATGACAAGTTGAATTTCTGATACAACAAGCATTTCTGCCCATTGTTGTCAATCTCTTCTATCACTAAATGCTCTTCCTCCTTTTGATGAATTTAAGGCACCCTTGTGAGTAAAACAGGAACAGCCTTAAGGAACAGTCCCACTATGTTAAAAGAAAAAAACAGTATCAAAGAATTTCAAAATACTAGATAAATGTTTTAAGTTCAAAATAATGGACAATGCCCAAGCAGTTTACAGCAGTATGAAAGAAATGCATTGCGTATACCTAAATGGACATAAGAACCACCACAAAATAGTAACACAACAGATAAGGAGCCTATAGCAAAGTTCAAAGCAACTTATTGGTATTCCTGGTACTGCAATAGTTCGAAGCAACTACTGGTATTCCTGAAAAGATACTTGAATTATTTATTAGTCCTTCCATCCAGAGGCATTGAATATAACAGAACTGCAGTGGAGCTGCTCTTCCAATGTTCTGCCACCAGGCTACACCAAGCAGCCTTGAACCCCTCTAGAACTATTTGCAAAGCACAGAGAAGGAATACTTCAGGCTATTCAATCAACTTCAGCATCCCATGAGCTCACCTAAAATGTCTAAAACCTTTATCCTTATTAGTTCATAACCAGACTGAGAAAGCAACACCAAGGCTCAAACAACATACGCTCTGTATGCTCTTTGTCCCTGGGAAAACGCTTCCCGGTTGTGTTTCCTAAAAAGCTTGTCTAGTCATGCAGATTCAAAATACTCCAGAACTTTGTTTTCTCTGGCAGGACATCAATGAAGTTTACTTCTAAGATGAACACAGGTCAGGATTTCTATGTCAGCTTGGTCGAGCATGCTGTGTATGCCTCAACTACCAAGGCATTACCAAGCTAGAAACTAAAGATCTTAACATTTAAAAATCCAGTATCAACACAGGTCAGCATTCTAGGTTAAAGAGAAGGTTGCCAGCTAGCTCACTAAAACTGGTCATTTGAGTATCCTCAGCATGACTGCTGGATAAAACAACTTTGCTAGCAACAAAATGGTGGTGATGCCTGGTTTAATTTCACGCAAATAAATTTCTAGACATTGAGAAGCTTAATTTCTAATGCAAACTATGAAGAAAGCAACCCCCTTTTCTAGCTTAACAGAATAATGAGGTGAACTGCAATGAAGGAAACCAAATAAGTAGACTCTTTGATATAGTATTTTAATTTTTCTCCTCTTCCTAGGGTACTAGAATTATCCACTGCCTTTTACCTCTCCCACTCCTTTTTTAAAAGACAGTCAGGAAGAATCCAGTTTTCTTCTCACACACATGAAGAATATATACTACTTTCACTATAAAGTTGAAATTCACTCTAAGAGCAATAGTTAAGACAAAAAAGGAAAATTTGTGTCATAATAATAACAATAATAAAAAGCCCAACATCTCCTTAAACTATTGACTGTAAAGGACATAGCTTTTTGTGACAAATACTTCTGAACTTACAGGTTAAATGGCTGGTTTCGAATACAAATGCCATTAATAATCTAGTGATTGCATAGAGAATATTATAGGCTGAGAAAAACATAGGAATGATGAAGTGAGCTGTTGCCATAGTGATTCTGATAAGATACTCTCTAGTGCCCTTCCTTGTCCCCATGCAACCAAAATAAAGCCTAATTTAAAACCAACTCTTCCATTAATTATATCTTTTCCTGGTATCCTGGCATACAAAAACGTGGAGAAATCAAGAACCATACAACACGTGTTTCTTGCTTCAGGTAATTTTTTTTAATCTCAGCAATTTCCAAGTATGTCTGGACAAAACCTGCTGCTTAAAAGCTCAAGAAAGGGTCAGTTCTGCTGGAATCTTTTACTTGGGTATTTGAAAACTGATTAACACAAAGCTGTAAAGAATGGCTTACATAAGTAAAGCACTAATTTGATTGTTACCATTTTAGTGGCCCAGCTATGCCTGTCATTACTTCAATCAATTCTCCACCTGTCTAAAAGCTAGCACACAAATTATCAAGTAATTTCTCAAAATGAAAAAGAAATGTTGGTGAAAGTTTGTTTGTAATTTCTACTTACTGAAATCATCTTTGTGCCTGGTTCACTTTGCCAAATGAGAGAGACCCCCCACTAAAGACTGCCAACAAATCTAGCAGGAAGGTAGTTCCATTAGCCACATTTTGGAAGTAAGCGTAATACGTTTTTGCATACCAAATAGTACTTATGTCATGGACTTTCTTCAGCCACAGGTATCTGTAAGATTATGTGATTTGAGGGACTAAATTGCTTCATATCTCTTTAGAGGTTTCATTTTTTAAAAATAAATTACATGGATGTTTTAGAAAACCTCCACCTCTTAGCCATCAACTACAGTAGGGATAGCACAGTGAAGCTTGCTTTCCAGAAACCATTAACCAAGCTGGACAGAGAGGTACCACCAAAGGCTTTCCATGCTGACAAGACAGTGACTCTTAAGTTTTGGAATAGTTCAAACAATGTCAGAGGGAACTGAATCATACATTCAGGTGCTTCTGTCTTAAACTATAACAGAACACTGCTTTCACATTATATTGAATGGGTATACCTTATGGACAAGCATAAAAACTGCTACCAACAAAAGCAAATAATGACTTCCTAATTTTAAGGGCAGGAAAAAAACCTTAGCCTGTAACTAGACACTGATATTATACTATTTGCATGCATCAACTTTTTAATCATGTCTAGTATACAGCCTAAATTTAACCTGAGGCAAAATTAACATAATTTTGTCAGAGACCTAATTCACTGAGAGCTGGAGTCTACATTGCAACAACGTTGCATTTTCCAGTTATTTTACTCAAATTCTTTATGGTTCACAAAATAGCTCCCAGAAACACATCACACACTAGCTTTTAACTATTGTAACACTACATCCACTGACACAACCCTTGACACTTTTCAGTTTGATCACAGTTGAACTTGCATAATTACAAATAATGTATTTCTGTCTTGAGTATCTCAAAGACTGTGACAAATTCTATGAGCCAAACAGTTTAGTCTGCAAATTTATTCAGTTTCCCAACACATGTGACCTGAGCAAAAGGGACGTGCTGGTAAGACAGTGCTGCAGGAATACAAATACTGAATGGATCTTAGCAGCCAACCTAAGCAAGAGAAGAACCGAACCTTGTATTTGCTGCCAAACATTCAAAAAACTGGATTGACATATCTCAGGTTTCACCATTTCAGCTTTGCTGCCACAGGCACACACTTCAAATTAACCTAATTTTGACCTACCACCTATGCCCTTTCCATTCTTCATGCCTACAGTCTGATGCCCTTGGGCACTGCTCTCCTTCTGTACCCCAAGAGGACGGGAGGCAGAGTTATGTAAGTTGTGAAGTTAAACAAGTAAGGTTTTCATATTAAACATAAACACCTGCAACAAAGAAGTCAAAACACCTGATACCTGTAGTTTCATCCACAGCCACTATCAGAAAGGCAACCACTCCCAAAAGTCAGCTATTGGTGCACAGCCAGGTCTTGGCTACCAAGCAGTTCACCATTAATCTGTTTACTTCTCATGTCACGTCTCAATGAGCAACAGCTTACTGGTATCTTTTTGTTCTTCAACCATGCATTTTCCTACTAAAATACTTTTAGCAATGAGTAACAAAAAATGCTCAATTCCTTCTTAATACATTTTTATCTGTTCCCTAACCACAGTAAGGTACCCAATGACAGCACTTCAGAGGCTTATATTCAGCATATCTCTTAGTACTTAACAACTTCTAAGACCCATTGAGACAGAAATGTCCTTTATCCATATTGTGCATCATGTCAATCACATGGACCACTAAACGAGTCAAGGATAAATATGGCAAAACCAGATCAAGCATTTTGTCAGGCAGTTTGAAATTTGTGGGCTCTTACCAGCTTTGTTACTGTTTTACTCTTCTCAGAAAAAGACTGTGCAGTCAGATCTGTTATTTAAAGAGGGAGACAGTAGATACTTCCCCTTAAGTACTGCATGTACTGCAGGACAAATATTCCCTTGCGTAGGTAGCTACAAGCTGCACAGTAAAATGAAGTTGTGCTACCCAAAATGGGCAGAGGATTTCATAATGCAAAATGTAATTTCTCCCCTTTTTGAGACAGGAATATAGCCAAGACTGCTAGTTAAAAATACAGCGGGCACAGTACCAATCCTGTCTGCTTTCAAGAAGCATTTAGACAACACTCTGAGGCACACGGTGTGACTCTTGGGGTGTCCTGCCCAGGGTCAAAAGTTGGACTCAATGATCCTAATGGGTCCCGTCCAACTCAGCATATTCTGTGATTCTATGATAACCCACCACTGGTTTTGGTTCTGCTGATGATCAATCCGTAATGCAAGGCCAGGATGTCCCGCTACTTTGTCTTGTTGCAGAGGCCTACTCAGATCTAGTATTCAAGCTCCAAACTGACACTTGCAAGCACACAGTTCTGCAAGTCACGGTAGTCATGGCACAGGACTCTTATATGTGTCGTACTACCCACTGCACAGGAGAACAAATACAGAAAAGAGGAAAAAACACAACAACCATGTGGTATTTACGTACCACACTCATTTAAGTCTGGCTTTCTTTTATTCCTGCAATGAATCATGACTTTCAAAACAACACAGTAGTATCTTATGCAAGAGGAACTTGCCACTTCATTATTTAATCTAGGAAAGGGAAATCGCAAAAAGAGGTGATCACTGAGGGACAGTAATTTCAATGAAGACAAAAAAAGAAACCCCTTTGCCAATAAAGCAGACGGTACCACTCCCACTGCAAATGCTCCTCTGTCATGCTCTCATAATACCTGCTATACCTTGTCCACCCCCAGTTACACACACCAGCAGCCAGTCTGGTTTGTCAGAGCTTTGGCACAAGCAGTGTAGACAAGGCGGAGGGTGATGGCATCCATTTTACTCCCAGATGTCTGCCGCCAGAGGCCATCTATTTTGCTTGTAGCTTGATTTAGTCCAGCTCTGCTCACTCCCTAATGGAACTTGGGCTGAAGAAAGAGTATTTTCCCCCTTTGTTAAATGAAAACAGTAATGACAGAAAAGAGATCAGAATTAGTTGACTTTAAAGTCAGCTTTATATCCCCACCAACTCCTGAAAAAAAGATTTTTCTCATAAAGGTGAAAATCTGCTTGAAAGCCAGTTGCCAAAATCTGTACACTTTCAGTATGACAAGCCCTAGAGTGAAGCAAGTGGGGTGGGGGTGAAATAACCAAAATCTCTTCATTTTTTAGCAAGAGAAAGGACTGTTTATTGTGTCTACATTTACAGCTGAGCAAACAGGAATTTCTACCAGCTGCTCTCTAGTATATCCCTTTCCAATTTTAACAACAAATCAAGAAAGCATTCTTTGTTCGCTGATTAAATGTTCCCTGAACTAGATCCCGGGTCAAATCCTCACCTGGTCCAGAGAGACAACATGTGGTTCCCCCTCAATCAGCTGAGGACCTGGCACATCACACATGCACATGATCATTAATTAGATTAAAGCTGGGAGGCAAGGACAACCTCAGCACCTTTCAAGGATGTGCAGCCCAGCATCCCACAGGGGTACACCAAGGTGGTGAAGATGGAAAGCAACTGCTGAGAGCTGCCACAGTGTTACTTCTGAAACAACAAACTCAACATTGGACAAGTTCCCTCAGGGTTTCAAACTGATGTAGCAAAGGAGAGGCACAGAGGCAGCTGGAAAGCCTGGGGACATTCTCCTTCAGGGACAGGGGACATGTCAGGATTTTGGGAAATAGGTAAGGGGATATGATCAGCTAATAAGAGATGCTTGGACTTCTATCCAAGCTTTTCTCAACCCCATACTCTTTTCCCCACCACCAATGCCCTCCACAAGAGAACTCCAAGCAACCAACCAAAACAACAACCACAAACTCACAAACATACAAGCAAAAAAACCCGAAAGTTAAGGAAGGGATTATTCTGCCTAGGAACCAGAGATTTAACAAGCAAAGGTCAGAAACAGAAAGAAGTAACTTAGCCTATGGCAGAAGGAACAGTTGCAGGTAGCTGAGCAGAGTAACTCAAGTGGTTGGTACAGAGAAGCACTGTATGAAATTGGACTCATTCCAGCAGACAATATAGATAGATTATCTGGAGAGTGCATCTTTAAAAATAGCTCACTATAAAAGCAACATTAAAACAACAAAACAAACCCAACCAACAACAACAAAAAAAAAAACCTGAAAAAAACATATTTTTTTTCCACTTTGCTACTGGGCATCTTACATTCAAAAATTTGCACTTTAATTTCCCATTTCTGTAAAACAACAAGAAAGAGTAATAACCTCAGAAATCACCCCAGGAAAATGTTAATCCATGACCTTTGCTTATCTACTGAGTCAATATTACTCTATTCAATTACAGCAAAATATTGTTTTGTGCGTCTGTCTGCAATCAAGCTTTTTCTGCCCTTAGGGAGTAGAATACTTTTTAACAGGAACAAACGTCTATGCAAAAATAAGCAGATATACAAGCTTAATGTACCTACTTACTTTCATTTTTGTTCTGCACTCTAATATTTCTGGATGTTTCTGAAGAAGACAGATGTATTTAGAAAAAGGATGAGCCATTGGAATCAAGCAACATAAGCTGGCTTTTCAAATTTCTCTGTTACTGGAGCCAAAAAGAAATCTATGGTCTGCTGGATATAGTCAAATGATTTTCTAAATGTCTTGGTAACCGACTGTTGGCCAAACATTTTCAGTCCTACAAAAGCATAAACATTAATTTTTGCAAATAAAAAAGTCAGTTATTCGAAAATTAACATGCCCAGTCATTCATAAGCTAAAGAAAGATGCATCACAATAATTTTAATTTTGTTATAAACTGACTTTATCTAAAATGGTGTATAACAGAACAAAATAAGATCAGATGTGTCACTGTGGTGTATTAGTTCATCCTTTATCATGGTCATCTTAAACATTTTTTCCATTTCCAAAGGCTTTCACCTTCTGGAACCTGCATCACATCTGCTATCTGCTACTACAGACCACATAGCAACATGCATCAAAACCATAGATAGTCTCACAGCACAACAGATCATACTGGACCCATTCTGCTGCATCATATTACGAAGATGAATATCTTCACTGTTACCAAATAGCACAGAACACTTTCCTTGACTACTACAAAGTCCAATAGGATGGTGTAGCCCCTTTTTTACATGCTTGATGAGACCACATTTATCTTAAAAGCCCTGGGTAACACAGCAAGCTTAAAGTAACAATGACTCTCATTGTACATGGTAAAACGAAAGGAGGTTCTTATTGAAATAGTGCATAAGCCTTGTATTTCACAACTTGGCCGAGGTAAGACAGGAAAAAACATTTTAATGCCTTCTCTCCATCAGTCTACCTTATAAAGTAGTACATGACTTGACATCATTCAACCATACTGATAGTTTTCTTAGTAAGTGTGGTACAGAACAGGAATTCTCAGGACTGGAATGTCAGAGAGATGCTTTGGTTCCAGCTTTGCCTCCATGCACCCTACATGGTCAAATACTGCTTCCATGGTAGAAAACCAACAGTAACATGAAACTGCTTGCAGAGATTTTGCTAGCAAAATTTTTCTTCAAACAACGTAAAGAAAAAAAAATAGAAAACCAGGTAGACACAAATCAATCCCTTTCCATGTTAACCTAATATGCCCTGGAATGTTTCAAAACATTTCACATTCTTAGTGGATGTCCAATCCCACTTTCTTAGAAGCCTTACTTTAGCTACAAATAAGAGAAAACAACTGTAACAGAAAATGCAAAGTAAATCCTGGTAAGTGGATCAGCTTTACAACATGTACATTTAACCCAACATAACAGCTGTGGCAAGCTATGCACAAAATCAGGACATCTGAAAGCCAATACTTGCTGTTGGCAAGAAGGATATAAAAATTCTCCTAATATTCTTTTCTTGTAAGAATTGTAATGAAAGCCTCTCTCCCAATATTAAATGAAAAATGTATCCACGTGGAGTGTGGATTGAGTCAGTTCTTTCAATTTCTGAATCTGACAGGCCTATCTTTCCCTCGACTCCAGAAATACTGCAGAGCAGGAGGGGGGAACCACCCCCTAACATTGATATTGCATTCTGTTTGTAGCAGAATCCTTTTTTACCTCTTGTTTTAAAGCTTTTAAAATCCAAATGCTTATCCCTTTACTGTTGGCAAGACAAATAAAAGAGATTAGTGTTGAAGGAAAGTCTTCCAACTTGTTGTGCTTTTATATGCAGGCCTAGAATATTCTTGTCCAGTTTCTGCCAAGCTTAAAAGGACAGATGAACTACAAAAAGCAGATGACTGAAAAGACATGTATTACAGGAAGCAATACTTCTGAATGCTTTCCAGTGTCGTACCTTTACTGACAGTTCTCCTGCGCTGAACAGCATGGTTACTCTGAGCGCACCCACTTGAATTAGATGTGGTTACAGGATAAGGCTTGCTAAAATTTGGCTCCAGGTTCTGAAATATAGTTACTAGTTGCTTTTTCCACAGATTCTACAGTTCATGCTGTCAAAAACCACTGAGAGATGACAACAAAGAAACTGCGAAAGATGACAGGAAGAGTAAGAACATGGGCCCCTCTGTGCAGAAATGAGTGAATGCTGGAGCCAGAAAAGTGGCAGTCTCTACAACCAGAACACTTACATCTGACAGCACTGGCTTGGATAGTGACCAATATTTCTTCACAAAAAGCAGCATCACGCACTGGCAACCATAGCGAAACAGCACTAAACACTGGTATTTCTGCCATTCACATGAAAATGAGTAAACATTCTAATGAGGTGAATCTCTCTGATGCTTCCCTTCCTTCTGTCTCCCAAACTGCCAAAGAGCAGCCCAAATCTTTTGCAAATGGACTTATTTTAGATTGCTCAGCTGAGGCAGGTGTCCAAACTGGTAAAACACATTATTCTGCCTGTAGAAGTGTATTCTTCTCTTCCACTGCTTCTCAATATCATTTCAAAATATAACTGCTGCATAACTTAAATAGTACACAGTTATTTCTGACTCATTTATTTTTATACTTCTTTTTAACACACGTTTTTCTGTGGAGGGACTTAAAACCAAGACCTGATCAACTAACAAAGTCTGTTTTGGCTACAGCTTTAGGACAACGAAAACACCTCAAAGGAAGAATCAAATATGTTACAGGACTGTGTCTGTGTCTCTTCTCCTTTTTATATTTGTGCTGGAACACAGGTTAATGGTATTAAGATTTATATACAGAAACTAGCATACTAGAGGGAATGAATGTTACGTAAAGTGTAATTCAGAAATACATTTTTTTTGGTCCATTACGATAATTTATTATAAACAATACTTTACAGGAATAACATTTTCAGACACTGAACTGATTGACTGGCATGAAAGTATCAGAAACTGCAACTTCTGCACCCACAGAACAGACATGCAAACATAGACAGTGCAGGTGAAACTTATTTTGCATGTCATGTAGTATTGTAATAACTACTGATACACTGATATTTTAATGAATAAGCACAATTTCATACATATAGACACAATCTTACTCCTAAAATGATTTAAAGGCTGAAATCAGGCTTCAAAGTTGTAACTTCTACCATACAACCTAAACAATACATCTAAATATATATTTTATATCTAAGAATAACTTCTAATAGTCTGCCATTGTCACATTTTGTGATTATAATCAAGTATGGAGTCCAGCTAATAAATTTCCAAGCCTGTAGAAAAAACTCCACTTTCAAAAAAGCAATTATCAATCACAGAAAGGTAATAAAAAGATCTGGGTAGATTGGGCAAGAATTTGCAGAGCATATGCACACACAAACACATTCTGCAGATAGTGTGTATACTTTTTTCTAGAGTGGGTCATGGGTTTAACGCAATTAAAAACTCTCATGAGGAATCTCAACATAAAACCTCACCAATTGCTTTCACACCCATTGAAAATCTTTGTTGGCATAAAATCCACATACAGAATCAGTAGTTACCTCACCACAAAACCTCCTTCCATTATGCTAATGTTTCCATCATATGAAAAACACCCTGATGTGTGAAATAGTGACATCTCAGTGAGACAGGACAAAGTAAGGCGAACTGCAGATCTTTGATCTGGCTGAAAGGGCTCTGCATTCTGATTAGAATTTTTGCAGGGATCCTAGGAGATGAAAGGATTTTTTTAAGTCTGACCGTTAACAAGAGGGGGGAGGTATTCAGAAAAGAACAAAAAGAGGAGCACTGAAAGCAGATGACGTCATGCCTCAAACTGGCCTTTACCATCTTACTGACATGTTTCACAATGTGGCATAGCAGTTTCCACATAGCTATTCTTGAGAGCTCAAGATCCTCTGTGGAGACAGTATGGCTGGAGATCCACTGCTTTAAAAGGATAGAAAATTGAAACACGTCTAAATATAATACGCATATTGTATTTCAGAACCCTAAATGCAATATGGTAATGCTCCAGAATACTACTTTTTGAAACCAAGTTCTGTCTGACATAATAGAAGGAAACTCTCCAGTCCACAGAGCTAATGATTACAAGTTCTGTCACTCCCATCTTCAGAAAACCACCAGATAGCAAGCATGGAAATGCCACTACTTTCCCCTGATTCTTCCCACAGGGATTTTGCCTTTTGTACCAGGAGCATCTTCCAACCTTGTAGGGGCCTTTGAACTGACTACCCTTCACCTCAGGTTGCCAGAGGCACCAAACATTGGGGAGAGATACCAAAATCCCTTCTTTATACTCTACAAGCAGATAAGGGGAAAAACACAGGGAGCACTCTCTTATTTATGTTCAGGAAAATGCACATACTGTCAACTTACCAGACCATGTACCTGACATTTGTTTGCAATGGATTTGTATACCTCAGAAGACACAAAAACAGTCTTTATTTTACACTGCCTTTCTCCTTTTTAAAAGCTTATTGTCCTTCCATAATGCACAAAAATTGTGGCTGGAACTGTTTCTCATGAAGGCACAAAAAGAAATTACTTGTCAAAGCTTCTCTGCTCCTTAACTCCCCCTCTCTACCCCCTTCATTTATGTCTCCTGGTGTGGCCACTTTTTCAGGACTTTTTTGTGTCAAACATGCTCCCAGTTGCAAAGACCTATCTTTATAAACATGTCCTTCATTTGAACTCCATTCTAAGTGCAAAGACCAATTAAAGGGGTATTGCAAATACCAACCGCATATCCTGAAGCTAGAACACTAACTCATTTGAAAGAAAAGTTGCGGTTATAATGAGGATTTTCCCATTTTACTTTGAATTACAGACCTCTCTATGCTGTTTCACTACCTGTCTATATGTGCATTTTTGAGAACAGTTTCATGGATCAATGCTGGAATGAAGTCTCCTTGAAAAATGTTGCTAACATCACCAAAAGAATAATCATTTTGCAACACCAAAACAAAGCAGCACTGCAGAGACACAAAGAAAAATTCTAGCTAAAGCATGTCTGACAAGCCATGTGACACATCAGTACTTCTCTATTTTCTCCCCAGAGATACAAATGACCATATTAGATGTGCACATAACTATACTCTCACCAGCCATGGGAGAATTATTTCTTAGGGAAACGGTAAAAAACTGTAATTATTTTTGAACTGTAACTCTCTACACAAGAATGTGTTCTTAAGATAGAAACCTTGTATTTTAAACTGATGTATTAGCCAGGCACAGATGAACAGTGCAAAGGATATTCACATACTATGAGATTCCCATATCATTCTCTACCTCTTACTATGGATCATTTTCTGTGCTTCTATTTTTTTGTCACTCTCCTTGAACTTTTTTCAAAAAGAATGAATATGTTAGAAGAAAGAAGCTGAAAGATACATTATATATGGATGCCTCACTATCTGGATTTTACCTGTACCATTTTGAGACTTAGTAATTAAACTACCACACTTTCCTCTGCATGTCAGGGAAATCAAAGGTCTCTTGGGATCCCTGATCATAGAGGTCTCGAATCAATCAGAGAGGATTTAAGTACGTGTGGCACAAAATACATTTCAATCTTCAAGAATGTTACTAAAAGGTACCAGAGGGCTTGCATTAAACTGGTTTTATCTTGTTCTGTTTTCATTTCTGCTGTTGCAGCATGGAAAATTCATTTCTGACTACAGATTCTGACAGGACTAAGGAAATCTTGATCAAAAAGAGTGAAAGCTCCAGTAACTTCCCCTCTGTGAGAGATTCTTCTTCCTACTTTTATTTTTTCACTATAGAATACTGCTACTATTAGCAAACTAGTTTCTTTTGTTTCCACCTTGAAACTCTGAGGTTCAGATACTGACCCATTAGTACCAGCAAATCATGGAGATCTGAATTCTAATGCAATCATGTATTTAAAACTATGCATTTAATTAAAATAGCCATCCAGCAAACACCTTAACTAAAATAAAAATCATTGTTACTTACAAATAACAACCTGACATTATTTATAAGGATGCTTTCTCACACATTTTGACAGCATGAGTAACTTTCTCCATTGGAAGACTTAGTTTTCAATGTGCAACCATCCATAAAGGAAATAATTTAGTTTTAGTAATCAGAAAAAATTTCTGCCCTCCTAAAGTCAATATTGAGAGGTATTGACTTCAAGCAAGCAAGCATTTAACCTGACACTAGCAGAAAAGGTACCCTGTACACTTAACACAAGAAGAGTTGCAGAAACCCCTAACAACCCATGCATATCTGGGAAACATCAAAGTAGTAAGGGGATTAAAAACTACAGTTCATTCAACCTTGACCTGATCATTACCACAGGATGTCCATTCTCATTTTTGCTTGTTTCAAGGAAAGAAGCTTCACTGAGTCCTATACACATACACACAAATATGCATATAGCAAATTTAGATAAATAATGACTTAGTAATAAAAAAAGTATCAGAAGCTGTGAACAAACATAACTCTTATAATTTCTAATGTAAATCACAGCTGGAAGTTGTGTTGGCTGTTCAGTAGGTCAGACTAACATGCTTGACAGGAATTAATACCAGAGGTCCAGAGGAGGACAGCCATAACAACAGGGAAGTTACCAAGAAAGCCCCTAGGTGTGAGATGGAAGGCAAGTAGATGAGCATACTTTGCTAGAGAGAAATCAAAGCCGGTAAGCTGGAAAGGGTCAGTCTTCTTCAAAGGACAAGACTTCATGGTATTTACTTGTATGACTCAAAGTTTGTGCTGGGGAGAAAAGATGCTTACTTGTAAAGGTAGTATTCAGCTTGATCCACTTCTTCTCGTGAAGAAATGTTGTCAACAAACTGATTAAAACATAAGAAACAAAAGTTTCAGGAGGGAGCACTCACAAAGCACATTAGAAGAAAATGCAATAACAAAACACATTTGTCAGCATATTTAGTTGTCTGACAGTACTTGAATTCTTCACATCTTTGCTTGCTCCTAACTCTGGTTTCTTCTAGACTGCTAGAAGTCAAATCTTTATAAACTGAGACAACTCCCTTCCTCACCTCTGAGAAATTTTATGCACCTTGCAGGCCATCTGAGGATTAAGTCTCTAGAGTTCAGTACCCTGTGTTTTTGGTGTTCTTCTGAATTTTTTTCTCTTAATCGCATCCTTTATTTTAAGAATACATTCAGGTCCTTAGTTTTTTTTGCTACAGTTTTGAGTGAGCCTTGACATACCTTAATTCTCTTTGAAAAAATATGACTGGTACTTGATCTCCCATTTCTTAATTCTTCTTGCATGCTATACATATATAGGTCTCATCTTTTGACTGTGGCAATAGCATGCCTGGGTCCTTTATCTACCTTTTAGAAAATAAATATCTGCTGTGAGCTCCAGTATTGGAAACTGGGACTGTTTGACAATCTGAAAACGCCATTTCTCCAGGAAGGTCACCCCAAAGCAGGAGAATGCAGGAAAGGAATAAAGCTAATTAATAAAAAGGAGAGGAACAACTCATTTACCTCATGGACCCTGTCTCAGAAGCAATGATCAAGAACGCTTGATCTGTAAAAATGCTTGCTCTTCTAACTGAACAAATGGTTCTGTGACTCCTCAGCCAGTGGTGCATATGATCCTAATTAATGATATTACTGATGTACAAGGGTGTAATTTGGGGTAGTTTTGAAGATTGAAATTTATTTGTTTTCCTTTTTTTAAACAAGTGACATATTTATTCTCTCTCTTCAGTACAAACACTCTCCTACACAGTTCAAAACACATCTCACATCTTTGCTTTCACTCCCCCTCTTTAACCCATGCAGAGCATGGAAGTGGTTACTAATTCAAGTAAAAATAATGGCTTTGCTTAATCCATGTCAGCATTTGTTCTGCGTCAGTCTGCTGCAAGGAAAGAAAACTACAGAAGCAAAATATGTCCACCTCTGCCTCACTGAAAGAAGTCTATAAGTAGAGGAAGACAGACAGTGCAGAGTGTTAATTCATTGCATTCCCTTAGCAGCCTAGACTCTTATCCAGTGCCTGAGGAGGCGTTAAAGCTCTCAGAAAGACAGAAACCACAAGAAGGCAGGGAATATATATTAGGGAAAAACACAACCCACTAATAGTGAGGCCTGGTTTTACAGGAAAAAAAAATATTCTGAAGACCTTACAGTCCAGGTACTAACTCATCAGTACAAAGTAACAATAAAACAGCTTTATATAGCAATCTAACAGTATAGCAAGACATTTATGATCCCAGAACTCCCAACTGAGTTGATATCATTTGTCCCTTCTCAGCTCACTTGATTACACAAGCATTCCACTTTCATTTCTATCACTTTATGATTGGGATTTATTTTCTTACCCGGGCTATTGTCAAAGAACTGACAGGCAGCTTTCTTTCATAGGTTCTGTCCATTAAGTGAGCCAAGTCAGCTGCAGAAAGCAGAAAAAGAATATGTTTAATCAATTGGTATTACAGGATAATCTGCAGAGCCATCATATAACCTTGAATAGAACCTGTGTCCATGAAATCAAATTCTGGTTTCTTGTTAACACCTCATTTTGAAGTTGTATGAAAACAATTATTTCAATTATTGTTAAATACTTAAAAGAAAATAATACGTGAAAAGGTTCTCACTTAGTAAAATGTAAAATGCAGGGAAAAGCAAACTACTCTGTAATGTGCTGGATGAAATCAGTATAACTACTACAACTCATCCAAAAGAAACAACGGACCAGATGCCCTCAAAATTCCCACTTGGTTTCAAGCCTAGCATATGCTGGACAGTGCTTTTGGCATGGATTTTTATTTTACAGTAAAACAATGAGAAACAGAAACAAGCAGGAGCATACTGACAAACTCTTCAGTCACAAACAACAATATGAAGAAATCCTGTTAATCAAACTGAGCACTGTGCCAGTATCTTATTAACTTTATAGCATTTTCTTCAATAGTCATATAACAATATTAATTCAACCATACAGAACTTGAAGCTTCTGACTGCTGAGCAGGTAGCCAGCCATTGCTGCATTTGATGAATTTAATTGGAAGTTAATTTAATTTAATTTGGTGTTTTAGTTTTATGCTGTTCCTGGAAAACGAAGATGACAACAAAGGATGCTGAGCTGATGTGGGCCACCAAGGCCATGCTACACCACTAGATAACCACTAAAAAGCAGACCAACTTCTTTAATAGTAAAGAAATTTATGTGGGAATACCCTTACAACAAGTGTCTGTATTTGACTCTGTATTATTCCTGTCTCTAGCAGTCACAAACATCATGATGACACACATGGGCAAAGGCATTGGGAGCTTTCCCAGTAGTGACAGAAGTCAGAGAGAAGGGATGCTGCTTATCCAGCTTATCAGCTTATCCAGAACTAAGACTGCCTAGGTCCTTGCCTAAATGTCATCCACCATTCTTCATCTCCATTTTGAGACAGCTGGAGAGAAGTATTCACTCCAATATCTGATCTGCTGAACACAGCAATGTGGACCTGAGACTGACAACTGCACACATTGGGACTTTATTTATCTATAGTTGTTATGCATCACTCTCTGAAAACTAGGTGATCCCTATAACCATTTTGGGCCACACTCAAGGCCTGAGTTTGGTATTTCTTTTGTCTAGGTGCTCATGAAGATGAACAGCCCACTTCAGGAAACACTGAGTACTTAAGTAGAATATAAACCCAATGAATACAATAGCATGAATGCCAGATCACAAGACTGTTAGCCATTATACACCAGCATCCTCTGGGAGAGTTCACACACAGAACTTTAATGACTGACCTTTAATGCTGTCTACAAAGCTGGAACTCTCCACCAGAACTACAGCAACATGAAGCACTTATCAATCAGCTCCACTGTAAGAGTCACAATGAATTGAAAGCTGATTAAATCTAAAAGAATAGCAGACAAATTAAGATAATGGGAAATTTAGTTTTGTTTTCAGACAGGCTGCTGTTTCTGTGGTAGTTACCAGATAAGAATAATTTGCAGTATGTAATTCTTTACTGGTTTGTTTTCTCCGAAGAGCACCTAAAATCAAGACTTTTTTTTTTTTCCCCATATTCACAATTTGAAATAATTCAGCTAACTTTTGTAAAGTAAGTTTGCTCCATTGGTGCTACTCAACAGTCACGATTAAAAGTTCTTAGTTAAACAAAAACCTCACAGCAGTACTAGAACGCAAGCATGTGAATACTCAAGTCTTCTGTCACTGTTGGTAGTAAAACTTGCAAACTAACAATGGTATATAAACCAAATCAACATTTTAACAGACAGATCAAAATTCCATGTACATTTTAACAGATACACGTTGCAAGTGCTTTTATGTGACTAATTACCAAAGAGGACACTAGTGTACATAGTCTCTCATACACAATGCCTAAAAATACATTTCTACAAGACTAACTCCTTCAAAATTAAACTTATCTAAAAACATATTTCTGTATATTGAAGAATCTAATGGATTTAAATGACGTAACAAAACAAACCATAAGTATGAGCTGAGGTTATTAAACTTCTGTGCATGTGGTTTCTAGAAGATCAGTATCTGAGACTTCATGCTCACTTTTATTTTCATTTGTTCATAGAAACTCAGTGTGTTGCAGCCTGCAACAGCGTGATTAAGGACAATGACTAAGGTAATACTAACCACTGACTTGGAAGGTGATGGTCATGACTTTTAACACCAGTTTGGTGGCCTAGGAAGTCACCACAGTATCAGTCTGATTCACAGTGTGTACCTATCCACAGAACATAGCCACATCAACAAATAGTACATTATCAGTAAGTGGCGCATTTGACCACCATATAAGGTCACTTTTATTCTGTTTATACCCCTATATTCTCAGAAATGGTTTATCCAGGACAGTGCTACGATCCAATGATAGGGAAAGAAGATACAAATGTGGTGCAAAATTTACTTGTCCTGGGAATGATGGGCAGACCTAATTCATAGGCTAACCATTTGATATGAGGAAAGATGAATTTTAAAGATCCAATTAAAATATAAAGGAAGGTTGAGGCAAAAATTTTACCTTACAATTTGTATATTTCACGTTTCTCTCTATTTCCATGTAACTAGCAGCTTCTGGAAAGAACAACAGCTTTGTACTGTAAAAGGCTTTGAATGGAAACTATTAAAGCCTCTGAAGGCAGCACTGCCACCTGGTGTTGCAGATGAGCCATTTTAGGTACTCTGAATCTAACAAAAAAAGACATTTCCTATCTCACCTGGATTCTGCCATCCCATGGGACTCTGGTAGTTGTTTTTCTTTTCATCAAGGTGTTTTACTGTCACTTACTTTCATTCTTTTTAGTGATGAACCAACTGAAGCAATGGAAAATTTAAGACGAGCCATGCCTTCTGTTTCCTTAATACTTCATTTTTAGTAAGTGGAGTCCAAATTACATCTATGCAGGTATCTTCCTACCAGCACACAGCTTGTAAATTCCAAATTTACATATTTTCCATTCCTATCTTCTTGAACAAATGCACTTTTGTACAAAAATACACATTTTTCAGTACCAAAGTTTGCTAAACTCATTCATGCCTGGAATGCTAAACTGAGATTACAGAGATACAATAAAGTATATCTTACATGGATATAGTAAATGAGTTCAAGTCTGAGAAGGCACATTATTGCAGCAGAGAAATGGAATTGACTTTAAATAAGAAAATACTTAAATACTTTTTTTTCCTTTTTAAGTATTCTCACAACATAGTTTTGCATAATAACAGTTCTGAAACAATGCCTGAAGGACAAACAAAAGAGCATCTCCTCAGCACAAGGAATTCACTCTGGCTATAATCAGCAGTTACTACACATAAGATTATATGTGCAACCATACAACTGGCAGCCACAGAGCAGACGTCTGCAGGGCTGTCTCCTCTTTGAAAATGCTAATAAAGCTGACACCATGTTAACTTGTTTTCTCTTTTTAGTGAACACAAAATGAAAATGCAAAGCAGTTCTTTGAAAAGCATGGAACAGACATCTGCTTTGGATCAAGATCATCAGCAGAGGAGCAGCAAGAACTGTGCCTGCCAAACAGTCACAGAAGATCTTGCCAGGCCTGGGAAAAGCCAAACATGGACTGGACCAGCACTTGCACAACAATGTTTTCTTCAGCAGTGGATTTATATTGGCTACGACATTTATCAAAATAAGAGCCCATTTTCACCTCGAGGTGACTGGTTCAAATACATTCCAGGGCACAAATCTGTGGCTCCAGCCCAAAAAACACTGCATGAGCAGTCCTATTGACAGTAAAGGGTAACACAGTATTAACAGTCTCCACAGGATCCAAGCTACAGCCAACAGGACCCACCAGCTGTTTGTGATTCAGGTATAGTACTGTTGGCAATCCCAACCTACACGCTCACAGCAAATACAAAGAAACAAATTAGGGCATAAAAAACATCATTCTGATCATTTGGTCTGGCTTCCTGCCTGAAACAACTCCTGGAATTTCACCTGCTGGCTCTTCTTTCAGCTTCATAATCTGCATTATAAGAAACAACTACAATTCAGGGGCCCAGGAAACAAAAAGAGAAGACAAAGACTATGCATTAAGGAGTCTCCAAACACCCATGGTACAAAATACTGCATATCTATCTTTAGCATGGAAATATGTTTTGCAAGATGCTTTCTATTTAACATAGTCACCAAAAAGATGGTGGAATGTAACTTCAAATGTAACATAGCCAAATAATTTGGCTATAAAACCTGCACTAGAGATCTCAGTTCCGTATGCAGATACAATTTAACTTACAGCTTCTTGAAAATAAAACTTTTAGTTTCATTCCCCGCCCCAAAAATCTGTAATTCAACAAGAAACTGCAAAACTCCAAGGAAAATGTTCCTTTTCAAAAATGTCTTTAAACAGGATTGTCCTGTAATACTTAAAGTTTTTCTTTCATGTTGCTGTACAATTAAAACAATGTCAATGAAGACAACACTCGGACACAGCCGTAAAACTTTGGATTTTGTGAAAGAAAAAAAACTAGCTTGTAGAAACCAAACATTAATTAAATGGGCAAATTCTAACTTGTTTCTGCATTATAGCTTTGAGTATATATGACAAATTTTTAACATGTTGAACACCTTTCAGCATAGAACCTTAGAAGCATATTGCCTCACACATTTTCTTACTTACAGATGATGAGCTAGTCAAAAATTAGTTCAGGCTGCAATTCACTTGACAAAGTAGAGACAAGAAACAAACTTTTCTCACCCAGATTATGCTCCTCTTTTTGTCTCTTTTCCCATTTTGAGCTATCCACATAGGCCGCAGAAAGAAGAGATCTTCTACCTAGTGAAGTAAGACAACACTACATAAGCCAGTTTGCCTAGACAACTCTAAACAAATTAACACTTTATTAGATATTAATTTTTACTATCCCATTTACTGTGTGTGATGTATTAAGCTGTCTTTATAACATAGTACTCAGCAGCTACTACTGTAACAATTCTGATTAATTGTAACCATTATTAATTACTATTTAATTATTATAATTATTACCTGAACTCTGTATTTAAGAAAAGGACAAATTTGTAAAGGTAGAAAAAAATCCAAAGAATAAAAAAGCAGTTTCTTTGTGCACAGACCTTTTTCATCAAATGCTAGCAATTAGCTAAACATAGGCTAAAAAGCATAAGCAAAAAACATGGCTAGGCACAAAAGGCTTTTCTGCTGTTGCTGGATTATTACTTTTTCCACCTGTAAAGACTTGTCTCACTGGAAGGGAAAGTTAGATGCTCATCTGGAAATACTTCCCTTTTAATATTCTCCATTTTTTCTATCTCCTGTGAACTACAGATTCATGGAAACATTTTTGGAAGTTTTTTCCAAAGACCAGCCAAAGTGAGGCAGGTCTGGCAGGGCATGAGGGAGGCCCTGGGGCAGCTTCACTGCATCATCGAGCTGATTGAAGTGTTTAAGCAAGGATTTAATCTATTCATTGTACCACCTTTGAAATCTGCTCAAGACACTGTATTAGCTTTGGAAACAAAACAGAAAATGCTTCAGCTGGAAGAATTTGTGCATCAGTCACAGATGATGAGGCCTTGAAAATGGATGAGGAAGAGCTGGATAAAATTTGTTGAAGAAAGATATAGGAATACATGTCAAAGGTTGCAGAAAGTAATGTTAAAAAATAAACATTACAATGCTACACAGAAGTCTTAGCAACTACCTTTAATCTGAAATAGCTTTAATCTGAAAATCAGCTGTCTCTGAAAGTCTAGTTTTGGTTGTGAAACAATTTTTTTCCTCATCCCTCTGACACACAATGATAAACACAAGTCCATTTCTGAACAACTTTGTAAACTTCTGTCAAAAAGACCCAGAACGTGGAATTCCACAGTCAGAATATAAGAATACGTACATCACTCTACCAAAGAGATAACACTGTATTTTTGTTTGGTTAGTATGGTTTCTTTTACTGCTATTTTTCAATATGTTGACAAAAGAGATATACAGAAGACCTGGGGACGTTGGTGTGGGTTTCTGGGGATTTTTTGGTTGGGTTTTCTTTAGGATAAATTACGGTTTGCTCATTCACGCGAAGGATGCCAATAGCAAGCATGAGGCTTTAAAGAATTATTTTCCATAGCAAAACTGTCCGCCTGACAGCTCTATGCTCGGGTAAGCCGAGGTTAGGGTTGAGCTCCTCAAGCCGGTTCAGCGCCAGAGGGAAGGGCGGCGCGGTTGAACCCTGGGCATCCAGGAAGCAGAACTGAGGAAAGCGTGTTCCACTCGTGAAAAAGCTCAACAGAGTCACCCATCACCACCACGCTCTAGGCAAACGTTACTGAGCTCAGTTCTCCACAAGGGTCAGATTTCTGGCTTTTCCAAGACATCAGCCTTGTGGTGCTGCTGTCACCGGCCTTACAAGGTTGTGCAGGGCACTCAGTGCCGCGGGCTTGGCGGCCTCTCATACAATTCCGCGTGGCTTCCCCCGGCCCACAGAGGCAGGTCCTAAAATGCCGAGCTATGAAATCCGCGCGATGGAACATCCGCTAAAATACAAACTGCGAACACTCTCTTATACTGCGCAATAGCGATAAGACGTCCACAGAGCTGCCTCCGATTTCACACAGATACACGGAGAGAGAGAGAAACGGGGGAAGGTGAGGGCAGTCCCGGCGCAGCATCCCGCCCCTGCTCACGCTTCCCACCTCAGCCTGCGGCACCCACAGCCACCAGTGCCCCCCACCCCGCCGCGCCCCCCAGCAGCGCACCGACCTGGGCCCGCGCCGAGGGCCCTCCCCTGGCAGAGCACGGCGCGCCGGAGCGCGGGGGCGGCCATAGTGCCGAGTCCGGTGGAGGTGGGCGGTGCGGGCAGGCTGCGAGTGCCCCGCCCCGCAGGCCGGGCCCGGAGATGGCGGCGGTGCTGGCGGGCGGGTCCCGGCGGGCGGCGCGGGAGGCGGCGCGGTGCTCGGCGGTTCGCCCGCCCGCCCCGGGCGCCTGGGGCTGTGCGCCCGCAGGTACCGTGGGCTGCGCGGCGAGGGCGGGCGGCGGGGGCCTGGCCGGGGAGCAAGGCTGTCCGACGGTGTGGGGGATACGGGACTGCAACACCCAGTAGGCCCGGCGGCCGCCGCCAGCCGTGTGCCTGACGGGAGCTGTAGTTTCTGTCTGGATGCCCTTCCCGGCGCGTGGTGGTGTGGCGAGGTGTTCCCGGTGGGCAGGCCGAGCAGGGAGGGTGGGCAGTGCACCGCGGGGAGGGTTGGCAGCGGCCCTACAAGATCACAGAATGAATCCCAGAATGGCCTGAGTTGGAGGAGACCTTAGAGATCATCCAGTTTCAACCCCCTGCCGTGGGGACACCTTCTACGGAATCGGGTTGCGCAGAACCCCATTCAACTTGACCCTGAGCATTTCCCGGGATGGGACATCCACAGCTTCTCTGGGCAACCTATTCCAGTGCCTCACCACCCTCAGAGTAAAGAATTTCTTCCTAATATCTAATCTAAACCTACTCTCTTTTAGTAAAAAGCCATTCCCCCTTGTCCTAGCACTACATGCCCTTGTAAAAGTCCCTCTCTAGCTTTGCTGTAGCCCCCTTCAGGTACTGAAAGGCCACAGTAAGGTCGCCCTGGAGGTCAGTGTTACTGAGCGTATCTCCTACTTGCTGCTGTCAGGATGTGACATTTAAAAGGCAACAACGAACTAAACACATGTGGAGTTTCATAAATGTGTATTTATTCTGGTAGGATGGCAGTGTTATCCAGACTCTGGGCTTCGGAGGCCTTCCAAAGGCACTCCCTTCCCAGAGAAGGAAATGGGGGCACATGGAAAAGAAGTGTATGTTGGAGAGCTTTGCAGCCCAGGCCCTGGCCACGCTCCTGGCCTGCTGTGCCTGTGCAGGCCTCGCTCAGGTTACAGCTCTGTTAAACCCCTCAGAGACATGGAGCCCTCTGTTCTGCCTGACGTTCTGCCCACCCGTCTTCAGTGGCCAGCCTGGTGGAGCGTTGTGAGGCAGAGCAGGCTGGATGGTTCAGTTCTCTGCGATAGCCTGCACCACCTGCACATGCCAGCCACCATATCTGTCTCCCTCCTTTTTCATTGGAGGTCCCTTTGCTTGGTTTGGCACAGGTTTTTTTTCTGTAACACTGTAAGACATGAATCTAAGGAAGCAGTGGAATTCATCAAATTGAATTCAAGAAGGGTAAAATTCTGCTGCCCCACACTCTCTGCTGACACTCTCCGTGACCATTGACTGTGATGTGCAGTGCGCTGGTCCCACTCAGGCCCTAGCGTGATTCCTGCACCAGCTCTGGAGAGGCCCAGGACTGAGATGAGCTTTTGCTATAGACCAGCTGAGGTCTGTGGGAAGTAAATGGTAGCATAATACAGGTCAATTTCATGCTAGATAAATTGTGTTCGTTTACCCATTGGAACATTTTCCATTAAGTTTAATGTATGAATGTTCCCTTTAATGGATTTTTTGCTTCAGGTTTTATGAAGTGTGTCATTAGCATGCTTTGCTTGCATAGAAAAAAAGTGAGTTTTTTGCATGGCCTGTTACATTTTTCTAGGGAAATGCAGAATGAGAATAAACAACCTAACGCAGTTCAATGCTTGCTCTTGTCCCTTCATGATTCAAATAATTCTTTAAGAAGCTAAAACCTTAAAATATTAGGGTGTAACAATGTAAGCTACTACAGTGACTCTCTGTTACAAAGTCATTAGTTGCGAATAAAAATCTACTGGACATCTGATTTTGTAACAGGAAAAACTTGTCAAATAGCTTTTGCATGACGCTTTTATAAAAGCAGCTTGCAACACAGTACAGTTGAGGTCAGCAAGCAAAGTAAATTCTGAGATTCTAGACTCAATAACTGTCTTACTTTTGATGTCTGTACTGCAACAGAACTTTACTAGGTATCCTGAGCGTTAGTGGATTCCAAGTAATATGGTTGGTGTTTTTATAGATTAAAAAAATAAGCATTTTGTGTCTTCTTACTGCCTTTGTGGAGAATAAAGAAATTACAAGAAAATCATAATAAAAGTATAAAAGGGGGGAAAGATCTTATTCCTGAGCAGAATGCTCCTCTTCCTCGGTGAAGAGAAGTATTACTTCTAGTTTTTCTTGTGCTTATTCAATAAGTAAACTTCTTCATCCTTGTGCACATAAACTCCATAGAGCTGTGACGTAGTATTTGGGTTCTTTTGTTAGTAACATGAGCAACTGCAGTTTTTGCAGTCTGTTTTTTAAGGTCATACTGACAATGATCTGGCATCAGAAAATTAAAGTCAGTAATTCATACACGCAAGGTTCAGTAGTAATAAATCAGACAGTGTAACGTAAAACTCAGCCTTCTTTTTTGTTCTTGTGATAGGGAAACGGTATCTACTAACAGAAGAAGATATAAAGTTACAAGAATTTCAACAGATGAAAGTGGCAATTAGAAACGAAGTTCATGGCAATAAAGGTATAGCATTTATTTCATAATCACCATTCTCAATTTTAGCATGAGTCTTAGGAACCAAAACAGTCCAAGTTACAAAATTATGACACCAATTGATTATAGAAACAACTTACATCTTCCTCCTGCAAATTTTTTGTACCTACCATTATTGGAAGATCTGAGGCTTTATAGAATGTAACAGTATTAATATGCTGTGTTGAGAATATCTTTGGAGAAGCTTTCACGTGTACAAGGTGTTCACGTAAGACCTGAATGTTTGCGTCCTCTCTTTTCTAACTTTTTCAGATAATCTAATTAGTCTACAAATACTGCTTCAAATACCTCATCAACAGAGAAGGTTAACACAAAGCCAAATGGTTACCTAACTGCCCAAGAAAGGCCTTCACAAGTAATTCTCTTTTAATCTGGTCTGGAAATTTAGTTAGAATATTCTTTTAGATTTTTTTTCTTTCTAGTGTAGGTTCTCAGTTGTACACCCACTTCCAGATGACATATGCTACACAGAATAAGAAAAACAAATTCAGGTTTTCCAAACAAATATAGGAGCAGAATCTGGATTTTTTCTGGCAGGGATTTTGTCATGCTGTTTATGTTTCTTAAAGAAAGGAATTTGTATACATTTTAAACATAAACATAAAGCTGCCCTTATTAAAGAAAGGTTAGGCAAAACTCCTATTTTATCATGTGTGGGTGTTCTAGTGTTCCAAAGGTTGTAGTTAATTTTAAGACAAGGTAGAGACAAATAAATCTAGTTTTATATAAATCAGTCTTTTGGGGCAGAGTGGAAAGTAAAGTCAACCTGGCAGTTTTTTCTATATTTAGTAAAATTTAAATTGTGCAGTTGCGAATCATATTGTTATTATATTTTGCTGTAATGATGACATATTTATATTGTTGTTTATTCGTCCTGTACTTGAGATACATTGAATTTTTTGCTAAAGCAGGTTTATAGAAGCCAAATTTGGCTTTACAGGTCACAGTTTTAGTTTCATACAAATAGTAGCATCTGAAAACTAATGAAAACATTGTGCTAAACACCTATTTGTGTGTATGTCTGAATAGTTTTTGTACTCAGTGTTTAATATGTGAAAGATGAAAAGAAATAATTAGGGCTAATAAAAACTTGGTTTAGAAATGGAAAAAGCAGTAACAACTGTTATACAGAATATATAATAGCTATTATTTATTGTAGTTATAATCCATCCATTAACTAGAATAGTTATACTATTAACTACAGCAGTTATACAGTTACCTAAAATGGTGTAAGTACCATTCAGATCCCAGGTTTTTTTTTAATTTCTGTACAGCTTTGAACACATCACAACCATTAGGTATGCCTACTTGTATGTATACATTCTTCTGACTTTCAGGACTAACCTCTCTATTTCTGTCTCGAGTAAGGACTTGCAATTGCATGTAGCAACAGATATGCATCCGGTAACTTTTCACCTCTTGTGTAGATCACAACTTGGAAACAGCAGTGGCCCAGCAATGGCTACAAAAGAGACATGGTCAGCACCATGAGAGGAATGGGGCTGTCAGGTGGTACATGTGATTTTAATCTTGTGTATTTTGGTCAGAGGATTGAGATTACCATCTGGAGTACTCGTCTTTGTGCTTGCTTTGTCATAGTTAAATGGGTGGGATAAAGAACCATCTTTTTTGGGGGCAGGATAAGGGAAGCAACTCTTAAGTTTATGGTTGTGTATGTAAAAGCACAGATTATATAGGAGAGTCTTTGTGTTTTCATCAGCTGTGAAGAAATTTAAATCTTCTGTATTAACAGTGTTGAGTAGGTCTTACGGTTTTTTGAATGCTGTGTGGAATTGGTTTTGTTTGTTTGCTTGCTCTTCAAAAAAGAACAGAAGGCATAAAATGTCACAAAACTTTCTTCCTCATTAAAACTTTTGCATTACATGGTATATTCCATAACATACACAATGGAATTAAGTTCACAATAAGCATCTTCTTGATTTTCCAAGTTTGACATGACTTTATGGAGACATGGTGGCATGCTTTTCTGTGAGAAGCTTTATGCATTTTTCTTGGTGAAAAAACAAGCTTTCTGATTCATTGAGTCTCCAATTTTTCAGGTACCAAGTATGCAACACCTGTAATGGAATTGTCTATAGACTGCTCCTGTAATATATTTTATTTTCAGATCCATATTTTAGAAGTATTAAAGAAAAATTAAAGAAAAATGGAATAATTCTCAAAAATGAATTAAAAAATCTGCTGCATTTATGTCAGACTTCATCTGATGTGGAACTAGCCAGAAAAGTTATTTACAGGTATTTTTTACAATCCAGGTAATGCTCTTTTCTGTCTTTATTTTTTGTCTTTTATTAGATCATCCCAGGTTGTATCTGCAATTGAGCGCTTGTCCTAATTCAATGGCTATAGGCATAATTAATTCCTTTAGTTAAGCCTATGTTTTCAGTTTCTTTGGATCATCAAACCCTTCAAAGACTTTCAGGTCAAAGGAAGGTCAAGCTGTGAGAGCAAAGTGATGTCCTCCTGCAGAATGAGTGGTGAACCACACAGAAAAATCATCCCACAGCTGAGAAGCTGTTGTGTTTTTCAGGGTTTTTTCCAGCCAAGACACACCTGATTATAAACTGGTTTGGAACCAGCAGTGGCAGATCAATGGCATGAGGTTTTGTGAGTGAAAACTTTCCCAGCAATTACAGTGTAGGAGCTATAAAGTAAAATTTAGAATACTGTCTTTTTGTAGAGGTATTTTAGGAGATACTGCTGCTAAAATAGACTGCTGCAGCTTCTGTGCTATCATTCCATGAATAGAAGGTAAAGTAGCTGGGAATTTTTGAGAGAGAGACCCTTTCTATTATTGATTCAATGCAAATTACTCTATTGGTAATAGAAGACATTATTTATTGCTAGTTAATTTATTAGTTTGATCAAATTGTTTTTCCTTAAAATTTAATCTCCTGTTATCTATATATCCTTAGGTGGTGTGGATAGAAAAGTGTGGCTTTGTCACTGCACGTACAGATCTTGCTCTCTGTTTAAAACTGTTCCTTCCTGGCAAATTCCATGCCCTGTGTGATTAACTTTTTTAATCTTTCCAATAGGTACCATGAGCAGAATGGAATAACAACCTTACATAATTTTAAATTTGGGCCTCTCTTTATGAGGCTATGTTATGAGCTAGACCTTGAAAGACCTGCAGTAGAACTTATCAAAGATCAGGTACTTCGGCTATATATTTCGAAAATACTATTGTTGTTGTTGTTATTAGTCATTATATTCTCAGTCAACATATTCTCAAATATGAGAAATGGTATGCTACCAATAGCAAAACAGTAATTAAAAGGAAATTAAATGCTAGTTTGACTGCTAACTTTATTTCTGGATGATTGCTTCATTTAAATAAAAATTGAATAAAAAATATTGATGAAAAAATAATTACTTAAGTTAACATGGCTGATGCATGTTTTCCCACATTCTGTATCGCATTAGATCATTCTTGGAAATTAATGCTTCTGAGATTTTCTGTGGTAGCCCTCTGAAATCCCTTTTTATTAGTACCAGCAGATTTATCATGATACTCTGTACTTCAGACTCCCTCTGAACTCTGTAGAGGTGACATGGTATTCAACAGCTCAGGAACTTAGCTATTTTAGTGCTGAAGAAACTTAAGGACTTGTTTTTGAACATCTCTAAAATTCTATATGTGCTGTTAAGACAAGATATTAGTCATGCTTAGTGTGTGCAATAATGTTGTGTCTTCAAAAATGTCTGCTAGCCAGTGAAAAGTCATCTCTCTGATGCTAATTCATTCAGGCATGAGATATGCCCAGCAAGAAATGGGAGAAGTCTTTCTATTATTCTTAAATTGGATGTGTAAGAGTATGTAGTTTTTATTTTGGTTTGTTTTTTTTCTTATTGGGATCTGTGTCATTAAGACAGGTCCTGCTGTACTTGCAGGATGTAGTAATTGGTGGATAGTGAGATACTTCTTCAGACTCTACTACAGAAATTTAAACTTAATGCATCTGACATTTTGTTTGGCTATTCCCAACAGAGTGTGGTTGAAGTAGAACATAAAATGTAATTCCTCTTTCTTCTGCTACTCTTACCATCATCACTGAAGCTCTTGTGCTGACCTGTGCATCATTTGATATCGTGATTAGAAAAAAATTCTTTCAATTCATGGTGGTGTGCTTCACTGCAAAGATACTGCTCACCAGCTGCAAGCTGTCAGGGACTTCTGCTTACAGTGGCTTAGAGGTTACAATCTGTCATTAAAAAAGATATAGGGAGACTCTCTGGGAAATTTCTGTTTAATTTTAGTGAGTTTTTGACCATACTGAGTCACTGGTATTTTAGAGGTTACTTGACAAAGGGACGAACAGTCAGGGAACCCAGAGAGTTAAACTTGAACTTGTAAAGATGTTTATTCCAGTAGGAAGACCTGCTAAATGCTGTGCACAGTAAGACTGTTCACTCTCCTGACCTTTTCTGTGTTTGCTCTATTTCTGTCCCAGAATTTGCATGGTTTTTTCTCAGAGAGTACATCGTTCCATATTTTGATGACTATGTTGTTTAAAAAGGGCCATTTTGAAAGTAAGTACTGTGTTTCCTAAGACAAGTTAATTTTGGGGAGGATGCTTCACACTATATGTGTTGTGTGTGCATATAAATATATTTATTTTTTTTTAGTGAATATTGCTAGTTGTCTATGGTTTTAGATGGCCAAACATCACATAAATAAGTGTAGATGGGAATGAGTTCTACTGTAGTGTGTAATAAAAGTGGAAGACTGTATTGGTCTTCTACTTCCTATGGTGTTCTTGCCACTCAAGTTGCCCAGAATTGTTATTATCTGGGAGAACTTGTCCCCTAAACCCTCTTCTCTAAAGTGCTAACTTCTCTTTGCTTTGTAATTTCCCATAGCATTTTGTTTTCTCTATTCAGAGTTTATTTTATGTGGGTTTTGAAATGGTAAGTTCTTCAATAATTTTTTGGCTGTTCTGCATTACTGTCAGTGCAGAGAAGAATACCCTTTTTCCAAAGCCGTGGTCTTCTCTTGGTTTGTCTTACTAGTGCCATCACACAGAGTGTCTACTGCAGTGTTTAAGTCCAGTGCTTCAAATCAGTTTGGCCCTTTGTGAGGATAAGGAAGAGTCATCTAACCAAACTTAAAAGACTTTCCATGAGAAAACCTTAAATTGAGTATGGAGTAAGCTTTTCAAGTAAATCCCTTTATTTGAAATTTGTTGAACACACAGCACTCGGTCTCTTGACGTTTAGCAAATAAAAGTCCAGCAGCTGTCCTAAAAATTGAGACTGAACCACTGTAAAAATAACTAGATCAGCACCTGAATGCAGCTGTTATGCTGAGGCATGGAGTTATTGAGGAGATATGTAGTTTACCTAAAGTGGTGGAAGCTTTCTGGGCAGTTAGGAAGAATGAGGGCGGCTTTGTGAAGTATCTAGAATTTAGCATCAGATTCATATAAAAATAATAAAAGAGTAAGGCCATATTCTACTGTAGACTGAAAACTTCCTTGCTAAGAAGAAGTATTTTATATCCTATTATGTTTGCTCTATTTCTTTCCTAGAATTTGCATGGTTTTTTCTCAGAGAATACATCGTTCCATATTTTGATGACCATGTTGTTTCCTATTTATAACTGACCATTCATTAAACTTTTTGAATTATTTTCTTTTTAAAATAACATGTTTCAGTTTACATTCTTATTTTCAAATAGACTTACTAAGCTTATAGCATACTGAATTGTTTTTTCTTCAGTAACTAAAGGTATAGCCATAAATTTGTGAAGTGAGTAATGCTAATATATTTTTGATAGATGCTTTGGAAGTTTTGGTGGAAATGAAAAAACAAGGTATACCTTTCAACAAAGAAACGTATCTACTTGCATTTGCAATATGCTATAAACTGGTAAGTATTTTTTAATTTACATCATGAAAAAGTGTTTGAAATGCTTTTTTTTGGATTTTAAAATTTCCGTATTTTCCCTGTCATTATTTCCTATCTCCTGGAAATATTTTAGACATATTTAAAGGTTTGTGCAGACATAAGCATTATGGAAAAAAATTGCTACAGCCCTGTAGTATTCTTTCTCTGGGAACTTTGCAACTCTTCAGACTATACTGTGTGCTTAAGCCTCAATATCAGTTTTATAGTTTGGTTTCCTTAAGAGACAAGGTTTATATGTGATATGTTCTGTTTGTCAGACTTTCCGCATCCATTTTCCCCCTCCCCCTATAAGTAGCCTTGAACCATTTCTGTAATTGCACCCAAATTTGACAAGGAACAGAGTTGTCAGAGTTAAGCTGTTCCCTACATGCCTGATAAAAATGGACAACTGAGTGGAGAAAAGAAAGAGTGGAGAAATGAATGCCTTTAGTGAGAGACAGGCTACCCTTGAGCTTACCTGTCTTTTTAACTAAAAGAAAAAGAGCGTAAACACGATGAGAAACTGGGCTACATTGGTTCTTTGAGTGTTTCCTTAGAACAGTTTTCCTTTAGTAGCAAAGTGAAATCCAAAAACTTTTTTATTTTGATCTTCCTCTCCAGATTTGAGTCGGTTCTGCAGTTTGAAATATTAACATAGACCCTTCTCAAACTCAGTTAGAAACTTTTCTTCCATCTTCTTATGTTTTACAAAGATGCTAGCTGAGGAAAAAATTATACCATTAGACTAAACTTCCTCAGGTTTCTCAGTTAGCCATTCAGTGAAACTGAGTGCATATGTGAAAAAGGAGTAGGCCTAAAATAGTACCTCATCAGTAATTTACATAGTGCTTCTGCAATTCTCAGTTCTAATGAGTTAGGCCTGCCTTTAGGTCCGCTGTAGCTTCTTCCCTAAAATCTTTATATGTTTTTTTTACATGCCTGCAGTCAGAAGGCTTGGACCCATGGCGTGTGCAACAGAAAGGTTCCCAAGGCTTCTGTTTTCTACTACATCTGACCCTACATATGTTTTCAATAGAGAATCCAACCCATTATTAATCTTGATGAAAATAGAGGGGAAACGATTCTAAACTGTCATCTGGTTGTTTTAACAGCCACAATAAACTCGTGGGTTTTTTTCATTAAGATAAAATACTATCAATAGGGGAATAAGCTGTAGTAACCCTTTATGCACTAAAGAAGATTAGGTGAAGCTCTTTCAAAAGCTTAATCTGTTGACTCATCTGTTAGGAGGAGGAGGAAAAACCACAAAGCTCAGATGTGCTTTTGCGCATGATGGCAAGATAAGAAATGTCAGAAAAAATCTTGGCAGGAAGTATCTTCAAGATGCACTACTTGACACTAATACCATATTTCCATTATTCATTAAGAGCAGTGCTCAGTTTTTACCAGGTTAGATTCTTGGTTTTTATGAATAATCCTGACAGAAACCAGTACAGAAAAATGTACAAGGCTTAAAGCTCAGATTGTTGCCAGGGGATAAACAAAGGAATTGATGTTTAATCTTTGTTCAGAGGTGTTTAACAGGTCAACTCTAAAACACTTCTGGGATGTTTTAAATCACTATAAGGCACTACTATCCTCTGAGATAACAGATGGTCCTTCTTTTAGTGCCGGAAAGAGCTATAGGCCTTTGGATGACAACAAAGTATGTAATAATCTTCTGGTGGTCAGAATGCTTCTAACTTTTGAAGAACATGTTTTAAACCATATTTTGCAGGAATGACGCTTTGAACTCTAGGAACAGAAATCAGCACCAAATATGAGGACTCTTACCCATATTGGTGGTACCAATTATTACAAAACCTTCGTGCTGCCAGCGTTTAAGTTTGGCAGATACTATTCTGTTTGGGGTCCTGTCAGTTCCACCCATAATTTCCAGTGTGAGCCGTATTGGTTTGGAAAGTTGGTGGTTTGTGAAGTAGCACACAGCTAAACTCATTGCTTTTTACTGTAGACTGTCGTGAAAATTGTCTCAGCAATAAAAGAAGCTTTCTGTGTTGAAAAACTTGCAAATGTCTAAACAGTCATATTAGAATGTATACTTTGGAAACATTTTTCAAGATTTACTCTGTAAGAGAGGCTAAAAATGGCCGAATGTTCAAATTGGCACATACATAGACTGCTTTAGTGTAATGATGCGGAGCAGTTCAATGCTTAGAAAATGTTGACTTTTCAGTAAACATTTCAGACTTTTCAGTCTACCTAATGTAGATTCTAAAATAAAGTAAGGATAAAAATTAATCTTCCTTCCTGTTTTGGGAATTTTTGGAAAGTGAAAAGGAAAGTGTCTGTTGGTTTAGGATATTGCCACAGTTGTTTTATATCTTGTAGAAGCCGAAACAGGGCCAGGTGTAATTCTTAAAATAATGGAAGTTATGTTTACCTTCTTTTGACCTCTGTCATTTTAAATACCATATTTTGATGTTGTGTTTCTCAATAAGTGCTGCATGGAATCGGCTTGTTTGGGTTTAGACACATATTGCCTTGATGAGCATACAGTGTGTTGACTTCTGCATTCCGAGTGTGATTGCATTCACTTACAGTCCTGTCAGATCACAGGAATAACAAGTGCAACTTACTTTGAAATTTCTATGCAGGACAACCTGGAGTCTGCCAAGATCTCTGCAAAATTGCTTGAAGAAGCACAGTTGAGAGGTGACACATTATCTCTGCGAGCATACTGCTTTGCCATGGCAACTGCACTCAAGCAGGTACAATGCCTTTTGGTTTTGGTTCTGCCTGGGTCTATAGTTTTATTGTGAAAGAAAGTTAACATGGAGAAAGTGTAATTGATCTGTGTAATAACTTCAAGTATTGGAACTTTTAGTCTCCTGAAACCGTATGGTTATGGACAACTTTCACATAAATTGAACCTCGAAGTTCTGAAATATAAACATACGTCTTGAGTGTAATGTATTTTGTGCTAGTGACAAGGCTGTCTATAAGATTAGTAGAAAAGGAAAGAGTTAGGCAAACAGGTTAGATGTAACCATGGATCTACTCCTACAGATACTACTATTTGGTGATGATTTCTTTAAATAGAATCTAAATTATAATTTAAAATATTTGTGCAATCGTCCCTTTAAAATGTTTATCTTGGGAGGCAGGCTCAAAGGCTGTAATGTATCTAGCCCTACTGCCTGGGAGGTGGCCTGCCTTTCTCCACAACATGTTTCAGAAACAAAATCTCTCTCTCTGAAACAAAATGAAAAGTGCTTCGTGTTGCTGTATGTAAAAATCAGATAAAATTCTTGTTTTACAAATGGAGTAATGCTCCACATTATATTTAACTGTTCCTTAAGCTGCGTGATCTTTGACAGTACTTATTGCTGTGAGTAAGATGTTTCTTGATCTCAAGTAACATTGCTTGGTCTAGTAAATGCCAGTTTAACATTAACTGTCTATACAAATCAATTGATGACACAGATACAGTACTGTAAATGTGTATGTCCAAAAGGTTAAAAGGGCTGGCCAGGATAAACATCCACATTAACATATGCTGCACTTCCTTTAAGTACTCTGACATGTGTCAAAATGAGCATGTGTGTAGATCTTGCATCTTTTAGGTGATCTCGTGCTTGGTGTTGGTTATGTGCAACACACTGTAGTAAAGACCCAGATGACATGAGAAATCCAGCATGGGGTCTTTCTTTTGCAGGCTGCACACTGTTTGGTGTCTGTGGGTCATGGTGAAGGAGTTTTAGATGCTGGTTTGTGATTTATTGAAAAGTTGTGAAGGACTGTTTTTTTCTCTTGAACTTTTATTGCAAAGATTTGTGACGCATGTTTTGACTGTATTTTTTTTATTATTTATAATTTCTTCCCAGAACGATATAGCACAAGCCAAACTCTATTGCTCCCAGATAATGAAAACAGAGAACAAACTATACAATAATCTTAAAGTAAGTATACTTGCTTTGTACTAAAATCTTGCAGAGGAGTATGCTATATTGCCAAAAAACTTCCCTGTGCAAAGTAACAAAGAGCAGCTTCTTAGGAGCACAGTTGTGTGTTAGTAGTGTTGCTGAGCTCGTTTCTGAGCCAACAGACAATTTCTTTTGGGTGACTTACATTCTGAACTGATAACAATCCTCACCCATTTTTTAAAATAACTTTCTACCATAGATGAGACCAGTTCTACATCTGTGGGTACAGAGCCATGAACAATTTCTAATTATGACACTGTAACTTTTTGCTTTCTTGGTACAAAAGATTGAAAAAACCACAGCTCGAATTAAATGCCTTCTTTAGCTGTGCTCTGCCCACTTCAGGCCTCCTTGAGCCCTACAGACCTTAGCCACTTGTGTGCATACAACAATTTTTTTTGCTTGCACAGTCTGTAGCCTCAGAGAAAGTCTACTGCATGTGCCACGTAAGTGACCTCTCTAAGCTATGGCAAAAACCACTTTATTCAAGAACAACTAGTTCAGCCTCATCAGAGGAGCTCTGCCTTCAGGCACACCATTCCTTTCCAGGTCCCAGCTGTGAAAAAAAATAAACCAGTGAGGAAATGGATCATTCCATCTGCTTTCTTTGCGATTAATGGATTTTTATCAGTACAGCATCTGGAAATGTATTTCGTACTGCTTTGCTTCACGTTTTTCTCAAATATTTTTTAAAAAATTTACATTCTAAGTGCTACTTGTGTGGTGTATTTTTATTTTATTTTTAAGGTTCTTGTCCAGCTCAGATCTGGTTTGCTAGAAGAAGTAATAAAGACTTTAGAGGCAGCAGTGGAAGTAGATACTCCTCCCTTTGTGAAAAAACTTGAGTTTTCTGAGGAGGTGGTAAGTACACGGTAATGACAGGATGGTCATGATGCTTGTCTGAGACGTGGTAATGGTGGTTCACCTACAGAACTTCAGGTGCCAAAGTTCACCCTCCTAAAGTTTGGGTTCTTCTAATGCCAAAGCATCTGTCTGGCTTCCTGTACTGTTGGACAAAACACTTAGCTGTTCACTTCCCATGATCTTGCTCTTGAAAGCTCATACTTCATCTGAATGTAGATGAAGCCTCATCTAGTGGCATTAAATAATTTAACCCCTTGCCTTCTGTGCTATTTTCATTTGATATGAAAATGAGAGTAAAATTTCTGATCACAGTGATATTGTTAGGTTGGTAATTTTTGCAAAGATCTGTGACGCTATACAGGGAAGTGTGATATAAGAAATAGTAGCTTTTGCTATTTAACTATATTTTACTGTGAAAACTGCTTTTACAGTCTTGATCAGCAAGAAGTCTTCCTCAGAGCACATATGTAGCCTCTATCCGTTTGTCAGCTGCTTTTCCTGAAACTCATCCGTGAATTCGTTTTGAATGACTGTCTAGAACAAGACAAGAATAATTAAATACTACCCTTTCACTACTACCTATTAAACAGAATTAGTAATTGATATGTAAAATAACAAATATCACGTAGAAGGGGGTTATACCTTTCAAAGCATAGCCCATTTATATTGGCTATATTACTGCTATGTCAAAAATAAATTCTTTAAGCAGCATTTCATTTTGTAAAGTCTTTGCAATGAATGTTGCATGTATCAGTGTTGTATTTGATTTTGTTTGGGAAATTTGTAACAAGCAGAAGAAAACTAAGCATTAATCCTAACCCTTCCCTTCCACAAAATAAATAACTTACTGATAAATAACTTTTTTTGAGAGAGATTTACTTAAATCTTGAACTCATACTCTGTGTATGGCATACAGAACTTCTCAGATCTGTACACTGAGTCTGTTGTTTGTCAGACCCTATAGTCTGACTTATTGATTTGTTCTGTACTGTACATTTACTGAGATGTATAATAATAGTTAGAATTTTGCTGATCTGAAAAGTAGATTCCAGGAAGCAATTACATTTCCTGGATTTAAATAGAAAATAATTGTGTTACTCTGTATTAGGACTGAAAATAGGACTGTACAACTTCGAGGAAGTTTTAAATGTAATAAACTCTCTCTAATAGGTATCGAGTGCATTTCCACTATTGTGTGGTGATGCATAATGTGTGTTCCATAAATTCATTGCCTTAGCCACCTATCTTACGCTGTGTGTTTGTTTTTTACGATGAGTGATTACTTGTCTTCAGTGTGATAGGAGATCAAGATCTTCACTTGCTGAACTGTAACAATATGTAATTTTCTCTTCCTCAGCTGGCTACAGTCAGGGAAAAGATGGAAGAAAACCCTAACCTTTCTGTCAAATTAGGAAATATTTATACGAAACTACAAGCTTCTGGACAGATTACCGTGTGCACACTGGAAGACATGCTTTTCCAGATTCCTAGTTCAAAGAAGACTATTACAAAGCTTTTAAGTAAGAAACAATTGGGCTATCGGGCTGCTAATCCGCTTCAGTCAGCTCTGTTGTTGGAATAGTTTAGTATTTGGTGGTGAACTGAACAGCTGATAGCATCTCTTAGAAGCCAGGTTCAAAGAAAATGTCTTCTCCCAATTTCCGCAATGAGCAAATGACCTCTTCTAATTTTCCAGTATTAAGCTTCCCAAGGTAAGCAGATCTTGGTGCAATTTGCAAAGTTTCTTAGAGCAAGTATGATCATATTTTTAGACTATAATGACTTTAATGACTGTAATGGTTTTAATGACTCCAGATCAAATGTACTTGATTTTAGCAATAAAAAGCTGTTTGTAGCTGTGAGTCATGTACACTCAAAAATCTGTACACACTCACCATCCAGAATAGAAGTAGTTGGAAACAGCTATACCTTAGTTGGCATTTGAGTGCTTTTGGTTTGCTTCTGCCTATGAAGTGATGAACCTATTGATATAGAGGCAGTCCTCTAAGCACTAGACTAGTTAGAGCCCAGCTTGCTACTCATACTCTCCAAGTTGGGCTACATTCTCTCTCCTCTGGATTCTGTTCTTTTTATTTTGTCTCTGCCCCAGTTGAGCAATGTCAGAACTCAGAGTATTCTTTCTGTGAATGAATCTGTGCGTGCTGTATCAAACTTTGTTGAAGCCGGTGAGCCACTGTGAAGGAGCAAGAATGCATCCATGCAGAAACACAGCTTCAAAGCAGATGGGGCTACAGCACATCAGACGTTTCTGTCTGAGGTTCTAACTCTCTAATTTTTTGCTGTCACAATATGTCCTGTTAATGCTGAAATGCACAAAAACTGTTACACAGTAGATGGAATTTCATGCAAGTGTAAGTGCAGAATTATTTGAGGTGGTGTATCAGGGATTGTTGATATTTTTTGGTCTGTGTTTGGCCCAGCCACCTGCAGAAGTTTTGTTCTTTGCCTGCCAAGTTCACTGACAAACTGGAGCTTTGTCCTTGGAGAGACAGTTTCTTGTACAAACTGTTTTAGTTGCTGTTCTGTGATTGGCTGGTTGTCTGTAGAGGACGTCTGAAGGAGAAACTGAAGAGGAGAGGATGAAGTAAAGCCCTCAGACCCAAACAGATAAGACCCCTTGAGTGAAACAGCACAAGTGTGAGGGGAATCCCAAAGTTCTCACTCAGCACTGAAGGGGTGCACTCACATAACGGGGGAGGGACCGAAGGCCTCTGGCTGGGCGGTGCTGCCACACCGGCCCAGGGAGACATCTCCGGCTAATTGGATAAAAAATGCAGGTGGCTCGTGCTCGGGGCTCTCAAGCTTCACATGAAGGACAACATTGCCTTTTGCGGGTACGCCTGTGATCTTTGTGAGCCTGCTGACCCTCCGAGGATGCAGCCTCTGCTATGGGGAATTCTGGTTATCCTGGGGTCGGTCGGTAAGACAACCTCACAAAACAGACCTGCATGAGTGGGGGTTTCACTGAGGGCTTTGTTCACTCCTCTCCTTTCCTGTCTCTCAGGCTCCCATTTACTTGGACACTTTTGTAATCAATATTGGGTTTATTGTTGAGCTTTCAGCAGTGTCTTGGTTTTCAATCTCGGCATCCTTTCGAACTCACCTGTTACAGGTGTGTATCACATTTTTGCAAATCACATGCACACTTTTTATGAGTGGTGGCATGAACTAAAGTACTACATACGTTAATCTAAGAACACAGCTATTACTTTTTCTGTAGTATTGTGTAGCATGGTATTCCACATACAGTTCAGGAGTAGAGGTTTTTAATGCTTTTCCCTCAATTGGAAATTCTTTCAATGTTTCCAATACTATATGAACCCTTGAGAAGCTCCCAATCTTTTCTCCACAAATAAATTTGATATGGGATTTGTAAAGGCTGCTTGCATTGTGGCAAGGATTAGTGGCAAAAAATGTAGAGGGATTAAGTACTTCTCAGTTTACTCTGTTGGTATTATCAGGACAACTGTCTGATATTGTCCAGTACTATCGGGACAACTGTTTGCTGCTAAAGTTTATAAATGACACACACATTTAACCTTGCACAGCAAATATGTAAGGTCAGTTCTGTATTAATTACAAGAAGTTGATGCATCCTGGGACTGTGCATGTTTGCTTGTTCATTCAAATTTGAATTGGTTAGCTTTCTACCTGAGGCTGTATCCTACCTGCAATTGAAGTAATGATAACTTCTATTAAAACTGTCAATATACCTGATTTTTCCATTCTTTGTTCTCTTGGCTACTTGTTTTCCTGAGGTTTATTTACTCCAAGTAACAATATTAAATTGATTTTTTTTAAGAAATAACATGCCTTTGTCTTAAGAAAGGAGATGCCCTTAAATAACTAACAATACTTCAGTAGAAGCAGAAAGCAAGGACTCAACAAAGGTTAAAAAACCAGGTTCAGAGAAACACACAGAAAATTCAGACAATTAAAATTAGAATATTGAATGTTGCTCCAGAAATGTTGTAGAAGACTTGTAACATTATCCCTCAAGAAAAAAAAAAAAAGCTGGGAAAAATAAGCAATTTCTAATATTTATGCAGCTGACTTCCAACAAAGTCAAATTTGTGTCATACATGTTGCAGAGACTTGTTACTTGGGAAATCTTGGATTTGAGTGATTATTTATGAATTTGTATTTTAATGCATCAAGGTCCTAAACACACTGGCTTTTGTGCTGAAAAGTCTTCAGCCTTGTGCTTAGTTGAGTGCTATTAGGTGTTGCTGACTCCTGGTTTCCAAGCACCCAAGATCAGGAAACCAAACTTGTCTAAAGGTAAGCAAATACTTAGGGGTTTTGGTGGGCCAGAGTGGCTGTTAATTCCAAGGGCTGAGTTACTAGGTAGTTCTTTTGGAGACAGCCTCAGACAAAAGGATCCGCCCTATGTTATTGCAGCTTATAGTAAGTTTTTATCAATTATGAACCTTGAAATAAAAGAGAATTCAACGTTCTAAATTCAGTAACAGAGGGGGGGGTTCTTAACCATCTGGGAGAAAAACAAGACATTTACATTTCAAAGTGAATTGCTACATTTTTTTCTCTAGGTTTCACTACAAGAGATTTTGTAGGAAGTGCTGCTTAAAATGTTATGTAGTAAGTAACTCAGATGAGGATCTGAGGCCTCTTTTGGGACCTCTTTTGTGGAAAAGGATTACTCCTTATCATATTCAAATGTTCTTCCTCCAATAAAACACAGCTGATCTTTCTGCATGTCCTTGCACCCCAGCAGCTTTTTGGAACAGTGATCCAGGAGACAGCAGGTGGCGTTTCTTGACCATACTTCGCTGCCAGTGTTATTTCCAAGGATGAACTTGCCTGCTGTGTCACTTATGTAGAGGCAGGGCAGAATGAGTGGTTTGCCCTGTGTTTAATGCATGCCATGTTGAAGTGGAAAACCAAGGCAACAGTCGGCTGCCTCAAGTGGTTGGCGATGGCTGGTGATGACTGCAAACCTGGAGAGTTACAGCACTTAATTTGAAACTTACTACGTTTATTGAAACAACTCATCTTTGTTAATGATTACAATACATTTTTTACAGTATTCTGTAGAAGTACTAATTAATGACCTAAAAGACAGGGTGTTGATGTTTCTTCTTGTGCACCAATGTTAGTTATAAAGGCTATACCTTTTAAGACAAAGTTGGGCACTGACTTGAATTGTAAAAGCATTCATTTTTACATTCAGATGGGATTTGGATTTTGTGCAGTCTCTAAAGGCCTGACATTTCTCTGCTGTAGGCGCTTCTGCTTTTCTCCATGAGTTAATAGTTAGTTCTTCATATTTCTTTCCACAAATATCCTGAGTCTTGGTGAGGAAGGATCACTTTCTTTGTGCTTCTCCTAAGTTAATTTTCTGCTTCAAAACAATAAAAGTGAAGGTGAAAGGCTTAGTCATTGCAGGAGAGCTCAGGAATACTTCCAGGCCTTAAGAAGAGTTTTCATTTATTTAATGAACCTTTCTACAGAAGTTTAAGTAATGTGAAACAAAGACTGGTTAGAAGTTTGCGGCAGTATGGAAAATAGAGAGACCTACAGAATATAGCTGTGCAAATTTCCAAATCATATGACAATCACATGCTCACAAATAGTCACGATGAGAGCTAGTCTGGCTAATTCTACCTTTCAGACTGGAAACCACTGAATTTATCTAGACATGGTATAATAAGAAGAAGATGGTCCTGGGAATCAGCAATGATCCTGTACACAGCCCACATGGGCATGAATAGTCTTTTCAACAGGACCTGTGGTATGTGGTCAAATATAATTCTTTATTCGGTGGGATAAGATCAACGCTGTGTTGCTACTGCAATTCTTCTAGACAGAACTGGGGTCCTCAGTCTTCAGCTCAAATATTCAGTTGCATGATTATCCATTTAGACCCAGAATTATTTCTCCTTTTCTGGTTCATTTGAAATGATAGTCCTCCCGTTATTTCAGCTTGAAATGCTGGTACAGAGTTTTCAGACAGCTGACTGTGAAGACTATCAGTCTTTTGAAACTTCATGGTTTACCAGAGTAAAGGGAAACGTACATCTCAGATGAACTTTGTCTCACCATATCAGTAAGAACAGGCCATTAGAGAAATGGTCTTCATGTTTCTTGCCATTTTTGAAGTAATTTAAGAGGTCATCTCCTTTCCACATACAATATCAAAGCAGACAATGATGTGCACTGGCACCGTTTCACCAGCAGGCCACTCTAGTTTTCTTGACAAAAAAAGCACAGCTCTTATGTTTAAATAATAACCACTACCTTCAGGAATAAGAAGAAAAAGGTGTGCTCACTGCTTTCAAACCTTTGACCTAGCTGCTTGGGCTGATAGTATCATTGAACAGGCAATGTGACACTTGTTTACCTGGAACTGCTGTGACTCTCTGTTCCTGGACTCACAATGTGCTCGCAGCAACCTGCCCCTGTATCCAATCCAGCACCTGGTCCAAAAGAGAAATTGTCCTCTTATTTCACATTAGAGGCGCTTGTTTCTAGGCTTTGTGTTCTAGGTAGACTGGGAGAGGAACTTTTCAAGTCCAGTTTTCCTAACTTGTAAGCTAGTTGTTGTTTTCAGTTTCAAAGCAGTTAAGGGAAGTTTATGGGGTCTCAGTCCCATTGACCCATGTAAGATGCTTGAAGAAAGATTAAAGCCTCAACCATATCCAGCAGAAACTGCAAATCAAAATGAAATAGAAAATTACCCACCTCCAGTTGTGTCTGATTTGTAATTCAGGCTAGCAGATTATCACATTTACTTTAGGAACAGGACATGTCTTGTAGCAGGAGATTTGGCTACACTAATCTCAATGGAAAATTTTATGAAAGAATAATGGAAAAGGTAACTTAATAGTAACATTTGGAACAACTGAGAGAATGCAGCGAAAATTGCCAAGTGTGATGGTTAACCCCAGTCAGCAACCAAGTACTGCACAGCCACTTGATCACTCCCCCACCTGTGGGATCGAGGAGAGAATCAGAAGGGTAAAAGCCAGAAAAAAGTCCTGGGTTGAGATAAAGGCAGTTTAATGGGAAAGCAAAAGCAAAACAGGAATCCATTCACTGCTTCCCACTGGCAAGGAATGCCATGACAGTTCTCTAAGAGAGCAGGGTGCCATCAAGCATAATGGTTACTGGAGAAGACAAATGGCATCACCCCAAGTGTCCACCCACTCCTCCTTCTTCTCCCCCCTTTATACACTGAGCATGATGTCATATGGTCTGGAATATCCCTTTAGTCAGTCTGGGTTGCCTATCCCAGCTGTGTCTCCTCCCACCCTCTCATGCACCCTCAGCCTCCTCACCACTGTGGCAGTATGAAAAGCAGAAAAGGTCTTGGCTCTTTCTAAGCATTGCTCAGCAATAACAAAAACATCTCTATATTATCAACACTGTCTTCATCACAAATTCAAAACACAGCCCAATACTAGCAAAAACCAGCACACCAAGTAACAACTGCCTGGTAATTATTTCATCTATAACTACTTACAAGTACTGTTACATTTATTTCAGCTTTCTGATAATAAATGGACCTTGCTCTGGATGGTAGGATTTTAGTGGTGGGGGTATTTTTGCTAACTTAAATGTTAGAGAGTGGTTTCAGCCATGTGGTGCAGAACTGGAGACAGAGTGTCCAGCATAACTTGTTAGAACAGGAAAGGGAATCGGTTCACAAATTCACTTTACGTAATTACAAAAGTCCTAAGAATGGTTAAGCATGAGCAAAATAGTTTGAGAAACTTCTCATCCTCCTTCTGTATAGTACCATCACTTGGGGAGGGGTAAAGGGAAGGGGGGGGGAAAGGAGAAATAAAAGGCAGAGACATCGTTGAGAACTTCTTCTTTATGTTTGAAACTTTATCAGTTCTCACATCAGAATGACAGAAAAGGAGAACTGTGATGGAGAAAGGATGATACATCTACAAAATTGCTGTAGTGGTTAAGTACTTTCAGGGGAAATTCAGACCACAAAATTTGCTCTGCTGCACTTTTACTACCCTTTGGAAGAGTTTAAGATCTGTAAGCTTTGGCAAGTAAAAGCTTTAAAAAATTCCTCACAAGATGCTAAGACAAGTGTGTGCTTGAATTTAGAAAAGAGCCTTTGGTGGCTGTAGCCCTAATGCAGCTCTTTGTGGTCAGTCACACAGATGAAAACATCAGCACATCAAATTTCAGGCCTGAAAGTTTACACCATATGCATTTTTTCATGGGCTCAGCTGGTCAGACTGCAAGGCATTTCTCCCTTAAGATGCCATGTATCTTTATCTGCTGTGGGTTTCCAGACAAAGTAGTTTACTATCTTGAAGAATGTGATGGAAAGTGCCTTTTCATATTTACATTGCCAAAGACAGTTTTGTATTTTTCTTGCTTTTACATGTGTTTGTAACCATGTTACAACAAGACATCTGTGTCTTGGATTGATTTTTTTTGTTGTTTCTTGCAAGGTAATCACAGAACTGTAGAGTAACTTGCAATGGAAGTTTTCTGGAGGTCATCGTGTCCCACCCCTCATTATATATCAGCAGAGAATAGCACTGAAACATTGTCAGAGAAAGGAAATTAAAATCCTGGCCTGTGCAACTGTAGCCATATGAGTCAATAGCCAATTTGAAGTCCCATTTATTCCATTAATGTTCTTTTTACATTTACACGAACTACTTTTAAATTTCTTTTTCTAAGAGTCAGAGTGTATGCGTAACTTCCTGAAGCAAGTCAGGACTTCCCAAGTCAGTTACTTAATGGAGTGGTTATATAGTTAGCCCATTTTTTCCTCTCAGTCCTAGAGGTGGGGGTGTTAGTGATGTTTTTCCCAAAGATACTTGTCTAAAGAGCTCTTGCCAAATCATGATGACACATCTAGAAATGTCCAGATCAAGGAAAGACTTTTCACACTGCCAAAATAGCAGCAATAAGAAGCAATATCCCAGTATGGCTTGGATTATTCCTGTGTGAGAATGTGTTGTGTCTAAGGCTTATAAACAATACTGGACTTGCTGTACTGCCTCTTCTCCTTCACTCAGGTTTCGATGTCCAAATAACAAGATGTTTTGTCCCCACATCTGAGCAGTCAGATGTTTTCTCTGATCCCAAGGTGACAGGTTTCTTCTCTCTTTTGCTCACATATAAAGCCAGGTGTGATATTTTTTTTCCTCCATTGTGTTCTGCTCGGTCCTGTTCCTTCCCTGTAACTTAGTGAAAAGTCTAACACTGTGCTCAATTTGCCAATTATCATGTATGTTATTATAGCATTTTAATATATATTAGCATCATTTAGGCATTATTATAGCTTGCATAAATGCTTAGTCTTCCTGTTAGCTGCAGGGAATAATTTACCCATGTGGTTTTTGTCTTAAATATTCAGGATCATTCTTATAGTGAGTCAGGCCATTAGTGTGAGTTTTAGCAAGACTACTCATGTAATTAGTCTAGACATTTATGTAGGCAGCCTGGGAGCTGCAAGTTAGAGTAATACTGTGTTGTTCTTCCATCTGTTTTCTTAATATATCCATCCTTAAACTTGCAAGTTCAGAAAGGAGACCTGTGAAAATAGAGTGTTGGGGAAGAGGAAGCAAAACCTGCTTCTTCATGTCAAAAGAAAACCACGCCATTGGGTGTTTTTACTTCATCAGGGCTGGTTTCCTATCTTGGATGTGGTCACAATACATATGCCGATGATGTTTCTCATCTGCTTCAACACCTGTGATACCCTGTCAAATAGCCCAATATGCTTCCAATAAATATACTTTTTAAAAGAAAACACGTAGAAAATTATGGAATGCTGAATAATTGAATCAGTTCCACTATGCAATACAATACCTTAGAAAATTTCCTGTGGATGTTGTGAGGGACTGCCATGTCTCTCTGATGCTGAGCACAGGAAGAATATGCTCAATATACTGCTGTGACCATAACCAATAACTCACATGAGAACTGAAATCTCTTTATTGGGACTACCTGAGGTAATTCAGCCATCCTGATTCCTCAGTTTCCAAACAGAAAGACGGAGGGTCTGAGAAGGAACATTTATGTGATGGAAATTATTCCATGTATTTTAGCAACAATTATGTATTTATAGCCAAGCTTTTGATGTCTACCTGAGTTTTTAAGAGCTCATCTCTGGACATTTAGAAACAGAATTTCAGACACTGTTTCACATAGATTTTCTGGGGTGTCTGGCAGCTCAGAAAATAAAACAACAGAAGGTGTCCCAAAAATGAGGCACCTCAGACTGGAAGCCTTTTGTAAAAGTGTTGTTGACAGTTTTGGCTGGAAGTTATATGGGGTATCTTGGTGTCTTCCTGCTGTGAAATGAATTATTAGCTCCTGGCAGTCAAGTCACATGCCATCTGTAAGTGTTCTTAACCAAATTATTTTACTATGTAAGCTCTTCTTTGTGCCAGAAATAGAGGTGTAGAAGGATGATGGAACGTGATCTGATCTTGAATTTTTCCTGCATGCCTCCTGAAATCTTGGCAGTTAACCTGAAAACTTCCATAAAACATACCATATCCTGAAACAGAACTAATTTGGTGTTACAATACCTCAGTAGACTTCATTCAGATACGTGAAGCCCCTGGGTTTCTGTAGAAACTCCAGAAAATATGGAAGCCAGACCTCCACTAGAATAAGTTGTGCTACTTTGCTTCGTCTGAGCTCTGATTACTTCTACTGTTGGAGGATTTTCCATTGGATTCCTACACCAAGAACCCAGTCTGTAGACCTTGTAAATGTGGTTTAAGGCCAGCTCAGTGAATGTAATTGTTTAAACAATACAGAGAACCTTATTGATTGAGAATGTTTCCTGTTTCCCTAGATGACCTTAAGGGTAAAAATGAAAGTATAAAACTGAGAATATCAGACATTTTTTAAAAGAGACAGATTCAGTCCAGAAGTGTAGAAAAACCCACAGTAGATTCACAATGTATTGCACAAAGCTATTGTTGGCATTGTCTAATTTAACTTATTTTCTTCATTGTGTAAGTGAATAAATCCCAAATTTTTTGTAAGATTTATACCTCATTGTTGGCAAGGTTATTTTGGAATGCTCTGACCTGCAAGGAAGCAGTTCTTCCGGTACTGATCTTTATCTGTGCACAATTTTCTCTTTCTCACCTGCCTTAGGCTTTGCCAGGTAAGAGAGGAGGCAGAGACTTTTACCTTTGCTATAGACAGATCTTTCTTTGTGCATCTCACAACTGCAACTGCTGCTGCTGCCTGTAGCTGCAGCCATTCTTGATTGTTTCTTGTTTCTTTACATTTATGGAAAAAACTGAGACTCTGAATTCACCATTTTTATAGCAAAATGGTGCTAAAGATGTCTTGCTAAATCTGAACCCTCCTATTTCTTTTTCTGTGAAGGTAGGGTGAGACTGTAATTAAGCTTGCTGATGGATTCAAATGTTCAAAAACTGGTAAAGCCAAAGGTCCTAGGGCTGAGAAAAGAAAATGTTCTGCTTGCGTACTCCACTGAAGCTTGCTGGTGCTTTGTGCACTTCCTCTTGTTAATGATAAATGTGATACTGCTCTTCTGGCATAGAACAACCTTTTGTGTGCATAAGCTTTACATTGTAGTGTTAGGCTGTAAATTTCAGCAGCATGGACAGAAACTGGGCAAATCCACAGAACGGTATTTTACTGTTTCATGGGACCAGATAGGTGCATGTGCACTTTGAAGCATGGATGAAATAATGTGAGATCAGCTCACATTACAAAGCATTTACAGCTGGAATCAGAACTGACCATACAGATATCATCATACTGAATTAGCAACAGCAGAAGACAAATGAAGGCAAGACAAAGCAAGAACTCTCCAGGTGTTGCAAGAAGAGCTATATTTCAAAATTCTGTATGTCAACTATAGAGTGACCAGTTTGAGCAGACTCTACCAACAAAGAAGAAACATTCTTCAACTGGGAACCTAGACCGGTAGTGCTAGTTATGCTGACTATTCCACAGAAAAAGATCTATTCATCTACTGAAGAAAATGTTAAGTGTATATATTTTATATATATATATATATATATAAAAACCCAGGAAACAATGTTTCATCTGGGAAATAGTTACTTAATATTTACTGAGTCCATTGTGTGACACATAAATAAAATTAATTCTTTACATAATGTGGATATAAAGAAGTATAGAGTTAATGTTTCTGAAGTATTAGGGGGGCAACTGCAAGTTTGCCATGGACCTGGTAAGCACTGTTAGTGCTTAAGTCCAACTACTTGCCTTATTTAGGTATTTTCAACATGGTTCTGCCCTGTGTTCAACACCTGCACAACAAAATTGCTGTTACGGATTCTTTGCAAGTAAATATGACTTTTGATTTGTATTACATACCTGCTGAATTCTGTACTGCACTTGCTGATAGAACAGGCACCAGCTGACTACAGTGAATTTACATGTACTTAGAAGATGCTCTGCTTAAACTCCACCACTGCTTTTGCAACTTCATCTGGCTATGACCTTAGTTTCAGCTATCAGAAGACATAACATTGAGGAACACCTTCTTGCGTAAAAGCTTTTATTCACAAAATAAAATTTGTCTTATTGTGACACTAATATGGTAAAAATATGCCCTCTATCATTTCCAGTATGGGATGCTAAGTTCTCTTAAGAACTTCACAAACTATAATTCTATCAAAGTGACAGCATTTTTGGAATAGTTTCAAGCAGTAATGGAAATACAGAATAATGCTAAAAGTTATTTATATATGGTTTTAAAGGTGGCCTAGGGGGTTACAGTGGACTTCAGCCATCCACCTCTACACATAAAAGAACAGTTACAATAATGTTGTGGTTAAGGATATTTTCTAGTCTTTACACAGTACACACATTACCAAATTGCTAAATTTTAAAAAAAATAAATCTCATCATAGGTACTAAGGATGATGGACTTTTCTATTCTGAATACCTTATACTGTTTTGTATTAATGCCCTATGTTTGGTGTCCATGGCTCTCTGTAGGCAGAAGTCTACTGTTAACTGAGCAATATTATATCTAGAAAAACTCCTAAAATGTCTGAAAAATACCCACATGCTACACAAACACATTTCAGTGAATGCAGCTGAAACTTAGCTTCACTAAATGTAGTCAGGAAAGTCAGATTTACCTGTTCCCTCTCCTTGTCTCTGCAGCAAGACTAAAAATAGACCACAGTTAACAAAGTTTCATCACTGAAAGAGTTATGTTCCACATACTCTCTCTGAGATCTTACATCATGGTATGAAAATGTTATTTTTCCAACCTATTTAAGATGCTCAGCTATGAAGAGAGGTGTCATGTGAAATCTACAGTTTGTCTAGATAGATACTGGTGTCCTCCCATACATTTGCTGTAGGGTTGACTAGAGATGCTTTAGACTCCACAACAAAAATCTTAACCATTCCAATCAGTTCCTACCAATAATTTGAAAAAAAGTTTCTGTAACTTGTCCTCTTAAAATTACTTGTCTGCTGTATGTGATTGGAGGGAAGGCGATTTCCCTGAGAAAAAGCTATGCAAAATAAATAGTCATCCTTTACTGATTAAGAGTCAAACAGACACTAAGACACATTGACTGACTATTTCTACATGCTAAGTCATTTATTATTAATGCACTTTTCCAATATACATTAATGTAATTTCCTTTACAAGTTGCACACTGTGGATCTTCTTACTTTGCTATATGGGAAAACAATAGCAGGAAGGAGAAATATGTGTGTATTATTTAAACTGAGGAAGGGACAGGTGCAAAAGTAAGTGATTTTTAGTTGAATAGCACAAAATGTTTACATTAATTCAAAAGAGAACTACTTAGATATGTGTTAATAAGGTGTTTGCAAGAACTGATGTCATACAAGGATAATGGTACAGGAGCTATTATTCTAATACTCTTTCTGCAAGGTACAAGGAGGCAAGAACAACATCCTGAGAAAGAATGCCATGGAGATTTGTTAGAGCATATCAGGAATTTACAAGGTCACATGGACCTTGGAGATATCACACAACAATATTAACATTTGTAGGTCTGTGTGGCTCTCCTTCATTATAGGGATTTATAAGGAAACAAATGGACTATCCACACCTTTGATGTGTTTATAATAATAATAATAGTGGCAGTAGAAGTTTATAATGCGTATTCAAACATATACTTGAAACATTTATTTGAATAGTTGCAACAAAACTTTCAGTAGTGGCTTGATATCAGACTTAGGGTGATATCATTTTTAGAGTGACTTGGGGCATTATATAAAGGGTACATACGTGTCGTTAGTTCTATCTTTGCTTTTAAATAACAGGATTTAATTTTCTACTAGGTTCCAGGGACTCACCACACCTACCCTCAGCTGACAGATTGGAAATATCTTCTGGCTAAACTGGTTTTCATGGGAAAACTAAATTTTTTTATTACTTTCCCCTCAAGGATTTTGTGTCTTCTATGAAGAAAAATCAACCTTTGTTTTTGACAAATAGGGGGATTCATAAAAATCAGCAAAGGCTTTCATTGAGGTTGAAGTTTATCATATTTCAACTGAAATTAAAGACCTGTTTTCTGAATAGTGTCTTTGCAAAGTATTGCTTATTAGCAATGAATAAACAACGTCTTTTATCACACATCTTGGCTCTGCAAGCACAAAACAAAATTTTCTTTACTTTTCAGTAAAAAGTATACTTCTGCTCTCTCTCAGAGGAGGAGAGTACATAGTGCCTTCTCAGAGACTTCAGACAGCCAGAGATCCTAGCCAGTAAAGAAGAAGAGCATTCTGGTTGAAAAATATGTCTCAACAGCAACTGTGTTGTACCAACTAGCAGGAGTCATAACACAGTTCAGGTCTCTTTCATGGGCTTCTGTTCCTCCTTTCACTCTTTTGACATGATTTTTGAGTTTTCAAACAGTACTGTGTCAAATGGACAACAGAAACCAGAAGCTTTAACCAAATACAAATAGCAAGATCAAAACTGTAAAAGAAATTACAATACCTGGACAAAAAACAATAAATCAAAATTAATCTTTAGCAGCTCAAAGGTCACTACCACTAAACCTACTGGTTCCTAATATGAGGTGATTGCATCACAGTTTACAAGGCTTTTGACATTATCTCACATAGTATCCTAGTACCCAAGTTGGTGAGCTAGAGATGGGATATGCAGATGGTCTAATAGGTGGAAAATTGGCAGGATTGCAGGATTCAAGGGTTTGTGTGACCATGAGTATGAAGTCCAAGTGTTCACTGGTTACTCAGTGTGCCCCTCAGAAAACCAGTACTGGAACCCATACTGCTTAACATCTCTGCTAATGACCTGGATGATAGGAAGCTCACCCTCAGCAAGCCTGACAGTGATATCTAGACAGGGAACAGTAGATATGGTGAAGGACATGCTGAGAGGAAGCTGAAATTCTCAACAGGCTATAGAAATAAGGTGTCAGGAGCCTCAGCACATTTAACAAGGGCAAGTGCAAAGTCCTGGTAGAGAATAATCTCCTGCAACTCTATAGAGAGAGTGGAATAAGTGGTTGGAAATTAACTTTGCAGAGTGTTTTTTAGTGCTGTCTGCAACTGCGTCATGGGAAGACGTGAGGCATTTGCAGACAGAACCAGAGCCAAATCCTTCCTGGAAGTGCAGTGACAGGACTGGAGAGAACAGGCACAAATCAGAATACAGGAATAAGAAACAATTTTGTTGGATAATTACAATTGCACTGGAACAGATTTCCCTGAGAGACAGTGGAGTCTTCATCCTTGGGAGATACTCAGAACTCAATTGATCAACATCCTCAATCACCTGATCTAGTTGGATCCATTTTGAACAAAATGTTGGACTAGATGACCTCCAGAGGTCCCTTTCAACCTCACTTACTGGGTGATTCTCCAGTTCTATAAATACCGTGTCCTCTTCAGCTGCTGAAGTTATGAATACAACAAACCTTTATTCTTTGTCAGTCAGACAACTAGTAGTTTCCGTGGTAACAAAGGGAATTCCTATTTCTCAATTTTTCCTGCTTATTAGATTAATTACCATACTTTAAGAAGACCTAACTTATGGTGAAGGAATTCCTGCTTACTACAGGGTTATTTTTTTTTTCTCCATGCAGTTACTTTATCAGATGAGGATTTTGGAAGACAGTGTTCAGTAGATTGTCTGCACAGACACTGTTAGTGCCAGTAAAAGGTGGAGAGACATTTTACCACCTACATGTTGCTTATTGCACAAAAGTAGATAGAGAAAAGGAAACTATTATCCTCTGTTTTACAAAAGTCTCATTAACAGCCTCCCATGTAAGAACAACCTAATATTAAATGAGTTATTCCTGGTTTATAGCATAAGAAGGCAATCCAGTTATATTCCTGGATTCAAAGGTACTAATAAAAATCAACAGATAATTAAAAGTTTTACATTACTTGCTTTTTAGAGGAGTAAATAGGCTTTAAATATCTATCAAAATCTCTTATTCCATTTCTCTTATTATATGATGCTTTTAAAGTGATTTAGAAGCTCAGTTTCAGCAGTGTCTGCTGTGCTGTGAAAGCAAGGCTTCAGTAATTGCTATTTACCCTAATAGTTCTCAGATTACATCCCACATAGTTGCAGAAAGGGAAACATCAGCTCTATTTACAATGTCAAGAAAGACAACATTTTTTTTCTTAAGCTTTCATCTTGTTTGCTCCCTTAAAAGCACTAAAAATGAATAGAAAAGAATTTCCTGGGGAAAACTCTGAAACACTTAGATAAAATAGAAGGAAATGACAGTGAAAGAGAATGACAGGCCTGTGTGTCATGGATGGGGGTGGGAGACTTCAAATTATGAAGCAGAGGGTAAGAAGCAAAGTGTTTCTTCATAGTCAGTGGCTAAGAAGTCATGACATTATTAATCATTTGTATAGGACAAGAAATGTGCATGGCTCTGTACTTTGAAAGATAAACAAATAGAAGGATCTGCCACAGATTTACATTTTAAAGGAAGGGGAAAAGCCAAAGGAACACAGTACTGCACATGTAACCATCACAGCTTTCAAGTTTTAGAGAACAGTTAAAGTTTTTATAAGGTCAGGAAAACTGAAAACTCCTTTCTGGGTAACTCCTGTCAGAAAAAGCTGTTTCAAATCAACCTATTTCTGTCCTGCAAAGCTGTACTGATTTCAGTGAAAATTTCTGCTGTCAGAAAGGGTTTTAAATCGGGAAAGATTCAGGTGACATTTTGAAATCTATTCTGAAACAAAAATATTACTTGATGTCATTAGATGATATTACATAAATAACATGAGTTGTTAATGCTTCTAGGCACCTGATAGGGACTGACTGTTCATTTGCTAGTGTAACATGTGACTTAGATTTGTTTTATACTGAAACATATTGGGAACGAGAAGCTGGTATATATGCTATAAACTTTAACCCAGGTGACTTGGCTGCTCACAAGGAAGTCAGTCTTCTTGCACAGCCAGTAGAGAAAGTGATGTGTGTGTGTGTGTTTTCTCTGATAGTGCATCACAAGAACTGAGAGAGTAGATTTGGAGGCTGAGACAATTACTGCTCTCCGTTTGCTAAAAGGAGATCCTAGAAGAGCTCCAGTTCAGAAAGCATTTTTCTAAAGCAATGTTTCATATTACTCTTCAGTGACATTATCAGTAAAACAAATATCAAATTGCCACTCTCATTAAAGTGGATTTCAGATGGCTTTAGGACCAACAAACCAGCTTGCCCATGTCCCTTTCCCACTGATGAATTAGCTAACTCTCCTATTTGATTCCCAAAATGGGCTAGCTAGGGATATGGCACACTTCCAAGCAGCAAGGCATTTACTAAATCACAGTGTTCTTGAGTCACATCTGAAAACCACTGCTGCTAAGAGCAATTTTGGCAGAGAGATAGCATTGTTATACCTTCTGTTTTGTATATCATCAGCTGGAGTAATTTTTCAGGACAATGCTCAATGTCTATTACATACTGCTTCAAGCATGTCAGTATGTATTAATATTACACTGACCAGACATATTTCATTTCATGGAAGGAGTCAGGGAAGTTTAGACATAAAATGTGACCTTCAGAGTTGTGAAACAAAAGTAATTATAAAAAGTGCTAAGATAAGCTACATTTAACTTTTTTGTGTACTGTTTTTAAGAACTGAATTTTTATGTAGTTTAATTCAAATTCAAGGAGAACTTAATCAAATCAAATTTGCAGTACCTTAGCACTTAATAATCTAAATCTGTAAGAATGTTCCACTTTACATGCATACTTCTTTATAGTTCAAAACAATTTTTCAATTTCTGTCACATTGGCAACCTGCCATTTGAATTCCTGCATTGGTTTTCTTTTAGTGAATACAACACTTCTTGGTTGGAAGAAAATTATTCAATACCCTTTTATTTAGCAGCAAATGAAAGAGTAAAAACTGCTACCCAAGTCACAGATAAGTGAGGTCCTGAGGAAAGCCTGGAGTGTGCCACGCAAAAAGCTTTCGCCGAGACATTCTGCAAACACCGACTAGATCATAAGGGTGCATTTGTGTGAGTATGACAAGAACTTAACAAAAATGCAGTCAAAAAAGAGCCAGTGGCAGCCAAGGAAGTACCAGAAATATGCATAGTCCCGGAAAAAAATCCAGAGTGGGAGAGAATGTTCTAATTTTGGCCAGAATACTGGCTTAAAACAGATTTGATTTTCTGAACAAAGAAACCGTTGCCTGTTGTGTGTCCCTACTGTGTTCAAAGAGAGAGAGTTTTTTTGTACTTTCTTTGTAAACAGAGCAACACACACCTCAAATCACAAACTTCCAGTTTTAACGTGCTTTACCTAAAAGTTCATAGCTGAAAGCAGAATTATATGCCTCAGGATACTTGATATTTGATTCAAAGCTACTGTTTTTTAAAACCCACTGCATTTGCAAACTCTGCTCCTCAGTTCCGTTTACAGAGTTACAAGTGAATATTTCTCTCAGGCAGAAGAAAATGGGCAATTCAAGAATCTAAACAAAAATTGTGTTTTTTCCCTATGCATAGTGTGTATTGACATAAATAGCAGAAAAAGTCACTAAATCTTTCTCTCCCTGTGCTACTGCCTGGTGAGGCCGAGCACACCTCCAGAATCATAGAATTACCTGTATTGGAAAAGACCTTTAAGATCACTGAGTTATAACGTTGTCTAGTGCACCACTAAAATATGTTCCTCCTGAAGTGCTGTGTCTGCATGTCTTCTAAATACTTCCAGAAATGGTGACTCAACCACTTTCTGGGCAGACTGGTCCATGCTTGACCTAACCCTAACCCTAACCCTAACCCTAACCCTAGCCCTAACCCTAACCCTAGCCCTAACCCTAACCCTAACCCTTTCTCTAAAGAAATTTTTCCTAATATCCAAGGTAAACCTCCTCTGGAGCAACTTGTGTACACTTTCCCTTGTCCCATTGCTTTTTACGAGTGGGGAGAGACCAACTCCTTTCAGGTAGTTGCAGAAAGTGATGAGGTCTCTCTTAAGCCTCCTTTTCTCCAGGCTAAACAACCCCAGCTCCCTGGTTGCAGAACTTGTGCTGCAGACCTTTCACCAGCTTTGTTGTCCTTCTCTGGACTTACTCCAGCACCTCAGTGTTTTTCTTTAAGTGAGGGGCCCAAAACTGAAAACAGGATTCAAGGTGGGGCCTCACCAGTGCCGAGGACGCAGGAACGATCACTGCCCTGGTCCTGCTGGCCACACTATTGCTGATACAGGACAGGATGCCACTGGCCTTCTTGGCCACCTGGGCACACTGTTGGATCATGTTCAGCTACTGTTTAACCTACACCCCCAGATCCTTTTCCAATGGACAGCTTTCCAGTCACTCTGTCCCCAGCCTGTAATGCTGCTTGGGGTTATCACGACTCAAGTGCAGGACCCAGAACTTGGTCTTTTTTGAACTTCATTCCATTGGCCTTGTCACATTGATCCAGCCTGTCCAGATACCTCTGTAGAGCCTTTCTACCCTCCAACAGATCAACACTCCTACTTGATTTGGAGTCATCTGCAAATTAACTGAGGAGATGGCTAACACAAAGTCTTCATTCCTGGAGGTAGCTCACTGGGTGCTGGCCCAGGCTATTTTCAGACTGTGAACATACATCCTACTCTGCAACACAGCAGCTTTGTGAAAGTGAACTTGAGTTCTTGCCTGAACTCACCTCTAAGTCTTGGGGGAAACTAGTGGAAATGATCAGCAAGAGGTAAAAGATGCTCATGGGCACTTGACTCAAAAACACCCTGGTCACAATGATGAAGAGGCTTGGATGGGATGTTATTCAGCCAAAAACCTGCTGTTCTTCTATGAATACTTCTACTTTATTCCTGTTGTGGATTTCTTATCTCTCTGGCTTAGACAAATACATTGTACACTACAGAGACCATAGCTTTGTATTATAAACTTCAAATGATTTTAATTTCCCTGATCATCTTCACAAAATCACAGAATCACAGAATCAACTAGGTTAGAAAAGACCTCTGAGGTCCAACATATGACTAACACCACCTCATATGCTAGATCACAGCACTAAGTGCCACATCCAATCTCTTCTTAAATACCTCCACCACCACTCTGGGCAGCCCATTCCAGTGCCCAAGCACCCTTTCTCTGACAAACTTCTTCCTAACATCTAACATCTAACCTAAACCTCACCTGGTGCAGCTTAAGACTGTGCCCACTTAGCCTACTGGTGGTTGCCTGGGAGAAGAGACTGAACCCCACCTGGCTACAACTTCCTCTCAGGGAGTTGTAGAGAGTGATGAGGTCACCCCTGAGTCTCCTCTTCTCCAGGCTAAACAACCACAGCTCCCTCAGCCTCTCCTCACAGGACTTGTGCTCCAGTCTCTTCACCAGCCTTGTTGCCCTTCTTTGACACACTCCAGCAGCTCAATATCCTTCCTGAACTGAGGGGCCCAGAACTGGATGCAGCACTCAAGGTGTGGCCTCACCAGTGTCAAGTACAAGGAACAAATCACTCCCCTGGTCCTGCTACCCACACTATTCCTGATACAAACCAGGATGCCATTGGCCTTCTTGGCCACCTGGGCACACTGCTGGCTCATGTTCAGCTGCTGTCAGTCAGTACCCCTAGGGCCTTTTCTGCCTGGATGCTTTCAAGCCACTCTGCACTCAGCCTGTAGCACTGCAAGAGAGTGCTGTGGCCAAAGTGCAGGACACGGCACTTGGTCTTGCTAAACCCCATACTGCTGGAATTTCTTATCACTGATTTTGATTTCCAGTTGCTCAATTGAACAGTAAAAAATATACGAGTGTTATGGTGTAGACTTTAACAGAATATCTTTGGTTCAGTTGGAAACTAGAATAAAGGCTGCCCATACCTTTCCTGATGCTATTCCAAGCTTCTCCTTCCCCTTCAGACAAGGAGCTAAGGAAAGCCTTGTTCAAACACATGACTTACATAGACATCTTAGTGTTCTTGGAATAGATAATTCTTATAACTTGCTGTCTTCCAGAAAGAGCACTGTATATCAGCTCAAGTGACCAGAAACTGATTTGTGAGACTCATTGCAGGCTTCTTTTTTAATAGGATTAAGAGTTTCCATGAGGATGGAAAAGGAGAGGAAGAAAGTGATGTCATATAACCAATTTAACCAACCAGTGATAAAACCCTTTCTAATAGGTTCATATTCCTGACAGCAAGCTACATGCAATCAAACTCTGCAGTGGCACCTTAAATTCTTCTTTTGATTACCGCTTTTCATGGTCCATTTTTTGCCAGGGATTTCTGGACCACAAATTTATATGAGATTATGAGGTGTGACTCTCCATTTCAAGAACTTGCTTCTGTCTTTTTGGATTTGCCATGGGTAATGATGGTTTTTGCTGCTGGCTAGCACAATGAAGTCAAAGTAAAGCCTTGGGTCAAGACCCATATCTTTGCAGGGTCAAATTTTTCTTTATCCAGCTCAGCATCTTTGCGTGCACTGCTGCTCAGGCAGAAGGAGAAGGAAGTTTGCATGTCAGGAAGATTGCTTCCTATTGCAGCATGAATAGCCTAACTGGTAGCAAGTTGGCTGTATGCCATTAAAAATTGAACAGCCAAGTCAAACTGGGTCAGGTTTGCACTCTACCAGGATAATGCTGTCTAGCCAGCACAGGAGCATTTTCAGACCAGAGTCTGCTCAGCCATGGGAGTAGGAAGAGAGAGCAAAGGAAGTTTGGCTGTCAGAAACCTTATTTTATCTTCTATTGTAAATAGACAACTGGCAGCTGGTCAGGCATTCAAAGTTGAAAGGTCTAGTGGCACCTGTTTTAGGTACATCCCTTCCTCAGTTAGTGGGCTGAAAGCATAAGCCTCAGGCAGCAGTCTCAGCTGACAGCTAAAGCTGTTTTCCATTTGAATTGTAGGATGGACTGTGCTGATCTGTAAGCTCTGCCTGTATACCTTGCCTAAGGACAAACAGGTCAGGTTGATGTTGTCATTGCCACTGGATGAGGTAACCACTGCTCTGGTCATCAGGCCAAATCTGCTGCCTGTTAAAGGCAAGAGACAGACCTGAGATGCTGTTCAAGTGTTCTGAACTGTGTCCATGAAGTCTATTTTACTCTTAAATGTGTAACACTTAGTTTGTGGTAAAGCAAAAGTCAGTTCTGAAAGTCAGTTTGACTTTCCCATAGATCATGGTTTTAAAATTTACCGTTTTAAAAATAACATCAATAGGACATCAGAAGATAAGACTAAAACTTTCATTTAAAGATGGAAAGTACAATCACATCCATCACAAATAGGAAGCTACTATTTCTTTCACAGTGAACCTTAACATGCACAGCTGGAGCAGCATATTTGCATATAGAGCAGTTTTACTCTATATTTGTTCTTATAGTCTGACTAATGTAACCACCTACTGCTTCCCACTTGTCAAGAGGATGTGCCAGTAGCAGCTACCTAGAGGAAAGAATAAGCAAAAGGAAGAAAGAGCAGAAGGGAAAAAGTATTGCTAGAGAGGAGAGCTGATGGCACTGGAGGCGAATGATGCTATTCCTCCTCTCAGAAAGGAGAGCTCCATAACAGCTAAATGTATATCCTGAAAGGACATTATTCAGGTTGTAAAGTCAAACACCCAAAGGTTAGCAGAAATAAAGAAGGTGTGAGGAGATGGGTTTTCACCAGGCAAGGAGTCATTTGAAGTGCCCCCATCAGCATGGAAACAAGAGAGCTTATACACTCAGTAAGGGAGAGTTGTCAGTGGGAGCAGCAAGGTGGAGAGGGGCATTCAAGAGAGCTGCAGGGAAGAAGTCCAGTTTCCCCAGTGCTTGTAGCTAAAACTGAGCTTCTGGTATGTTTGTTTTACAGATGTTGGAAATCCATTAAAAAAAATATGAGAGAAGGAGCATAAGGACTGGATATCCTTGTCAGAATGGTTGCTGGAGGTGTTATGAAAAGGGCTTGTACACTGCAGTAATGAAGGACCTGAGAAAATGGAGGTAGAGCTAAGTTAAGGGAGAGGCCAGAAGAAGTAAAATACACAACTGTGTCTTGGTTATGACTGCATGTTTCTCCCCTGATTGAGCAATGGGGCTGGTTTCAACATAGCTGACTGCTCCTATGTCTGTTTATGCTCTCCTATAGGACACATTTCCTAAAACAATTCCAGCCAATGCACAGAGCAGGTCTGATCAAAACCTTATCTCTTGCATCCACTCACACTGAGCTTTGTGGCACAAATGGTGATGAAGCAGTGACTCATGGTAGTGATGACATACAGATGTACTCCTTCCTTGTACACCTTTTGCATCCTTTTTTCCGATTAGTGGGAGGCTGACTCCAGTCTTGCTGTGTGTCTCTGGGCAATCCCAGCCACTTTGCCCCTGGGAGCCATGGCATCTGTTTGAAGCTTGTCACCCTCCATCACAGTGGGGAAAAGTCTCACATCTCTCCTGTGAAACGTGCTGCAATGGCTTATACCCCACAAGACCAAGGTGGAAAGCTTTTGATCAGTAACCAGACTGTAAAATGGAGGAGACTCCTTAGCTACAGGGAATAGGGCTGCAGGCCAAGGGAGATATGGTTCCTCTGATGGCCCTACCTCCAGGCATTGTCCTGTGTAACTGAATCAGAAAGCAGCAGGAGGGTCAGAAATGGGAAAGTACAATATAGCAAAGAAAAAATGCAGTGTAAGTCCTGGAAAGCTACTCATTTAACTAAATGGTTTTAGAGGGCTTTCAGGTTTGTTCAGTGCAGGATAGCTTTCTACTTGCTGGGCAGGTGGCCTTGTCTTCAAAGTAGCTCTAAAATAAAAAAAATTTTAGAAATACTTAGTATACATTTGGAAAGCATTTAATATTGGTAAAATTACTTATTTTTTTAATCGACATAGATCTTCAAAACTATTATGTTGTCTTTCCCGGCTGCCCTGTTTTTTTTTTGCATGACTCATGGCAATTTGGGATGCAATTTTAGAGTGAAAAGTTAGAACACTTGAAAACAAAAAATCAAAATGGGGAAAATCTTCTGATGTACAGGCAATTATTGTTCTCTTTTAGGCAACAATTGAGGTGCTTGAGCTACAGAAAAGAGAAAGTAGCAGATAATTTTGGGCAAAGAGATCTTTAGCTGTGCAACAAATCCACATTTACATAACACAAGTGAGTCTAGGTTTGCTGACTATGTTGCTTTATAAAACTATTGGTTTTGGATGATATGAATAGGGTGAGACCACCCTTCATAACCTGATTGAAGGATTTTGTGGTTGCTGTCAATCCGAAGGTATTTCTTTTCATGTGTCTTTAAAGCAACTCACGTGTGGAAATTGGTGCATTATAAATATAATGTGGCTGACTAGACTGTTAATTTGTGAGATCTAAAAATAAAAGCGAGAGTACCAATCTTTGTCCACTACAAGTGAATCTGTATGTTCCCACTGTCCACTCACATAATCAGTCTGTAAGTTGAAAAGTGCAAACCCTGAAACATTTAAATGGGTTTTTTAAACTAATCTAAAACTGTTCAGATTTTCATCTTGCTTAGATGCAAGGACTAGTGTGCTGCACTCACAGTAATGGCTCTTGGAAATTATGTTGAGTGCACCTGGGTCTGTCATTCTCTCTGCTCGTCCATCACACTGGATTCTTTTTCCTTTCAAGCATTCAATAAAACAGGATGGAAATGGTTCTGCAGTAGTGTTCTCAGAGATCACCACGACCACTTAGTATCCCTGTAGAAAGGTAATCATGATCTATGCACTATAGTCCTAAAGAATTAATGAGAGGAAGTGAAATGAAAAGAGAAGAAACATAACAAACAAACAAACACACACAACCACCCACAAAATAAAAAAGCAGAAGAATAATAAAATAAAATTTGCTTTTTTGCCACTATCTGTTGAAAACACACGTAAATACTCATTTACCCTTACTCTCTCCTATGTGCATGATAGGATCTACACAAAAATTAGTTCTGCATGGAAGACTAAAAATGCAAAATTAAGGCTCTGGAATAAAATAAACCTGTGTGTGATTGTAAGAAACTGAGGAAACAGGTCAAACTATCAACTATACAGTTGTTAGACTTCTGCAATGGAGTAACTGACATGATGGAAATTAAAAGACCCTATGTTATCCAATAGGAATGAGTAGCTGAGTGATTTCATGCAGATATTGTATCTGCTAATACAAGTCTATTGACCTCACTGTTGAAATAGGGAGCGATAGTGTATGTTCTTATCGGATATTCATTAGTGAAATTGCTGTAGCTATTCAAAATGTTTCTGTCCCACAGCTGCATGTTATGGAAGAGTGTTGAACAGGCTGCACAAGCATACCTCACCCCCTTCAGAGTGAAATTAGGCAGGTTTGCTTAACCTGGGGATAATACATTTAAAATTAACTAACTGCACTGGAATGGGTGACATTTGTATGATCGTCTCTTATGATCCATTCTGCCAGCTGGCTGTGGGGTGACACCTCCCACAGAGTGGTGCTAACAAGCATGTATGAGCCAATGGGGTTGTGAGCAACTCCAGACATTTCTGTAGGAAATATTTCAGTGAAATCAATTTTACTGGTGTCTAGTCTTAATTTATTGTTCATGTGAAGTCTGTCTCATACAATCCTTTTGGACCTTGCAATGTAGTTACTCCCAGTTTAATAAAAATTTTCATTAGGGAACAGATTTAAATGTTTTCCATCTAAGTAAGATCATGTTTCTTTCTAGGATTCAGGCATTGTTTACAAGTGCATTTATCAACCTATATAATTTTGGACCTGTCTGATCTTGGTGCTGCTGTCATAGACTTTCAAGATAGATTGTACTAGGCATAATGCTGTTTCAATTTTAGTGAAACTTTCTTCACAGCAAGGCTTCACCGCTGTTGTCAGTTTTCATTACATTTATGGGACTGGCTGGAGAGTGGATTCTCTATCTTGCAAAAATGCTTTATATACTGATTTTGAAAAATTATCTTTGCCTATGAAACAAATAAAAAAACATCAAGAGTTAGTGCTTCCAGAAAAGTCCTTTAATTTGTAGTAGAAAATAGCAAGGTCTGTAAAGAATTGAGCAGCTTGAAGAATCCTCTTGCAGCATATGACTCTGTATCAACAAATATTTTTCTGCATTTATATCTGCCACCTATCTTGTTTAACTGTATTTCTTTTAGAGACATTTTTGTGACACCTTCTCTTACATTTTTAGACAGTTCTTGTCTCCATTTATTTTATAATAGCTCTCCACAGGATAATATACATTTCTAATTTTCATACAACTCCATCATTCTCGTCTTACTACAACCTTTTTTTCAGTTGTCTAATTAGTGTCTTGAACATAATTTATTCTTTAAAGATTTTCCTTTCAGAACTGTAAGGGCACTTAAGTACTGAAAAAAATGCAGTACAAACAGACAATCCCACCTCCAAAAACACAAGCCAACATCTTCTAGTGATGTAAATTTATAGAGGTCTTTTGCATGAAAAGGCTCCTACTACAAAAGATATTTCAGTCCAGGAAGTAATTCAGTAAAGGGAAAATCTGGCTCCATCCAAATTAAATCATTTGTCTGATGGAACTGAATGTAAAGTATTTTTTCAAAGTATTCAGTATTTAATCAGAATGATAGGACACCAGAAGATTTATTTATAAAGTGGCTGTTTTCTGTTCAACTTCAACTGTACTTTCATTGCAGGCTGATCATTTGGGAAATTTGTGCTATATGATCCAATACAGCATCATATCACACATTATTATATCTGGAAACAGCATTAGCAGTGATCCCTATTTGGTATTTCATCATTTACAAGTGCTGAAATGACTCACATGCTGCATATATTTTTAGATCAGATTTTCACTTTATGAACCAGTGGGCAAACACACTTAGTTGTGTCACACTACATGAGCCTAAGAGTGTATTAATGGGACAAATTCTGAAAGAGGTTGTGTGTGCAAACTTGTTACTTAAACCAGGATTTTAATCTGTAGGTCTAATACACTGTAACTTGACAGTGACTTGTTCTTCTCAGAGACGTTTCATATCATTTGTATCGAACCAGCATTGGTTTTCCTTTTAATGATCCACCACTTCTTGTCATATCATTGATACTAATCTGTCTGTCTCCACACCTTTAGATGGAGTGGGCCTTCCACCATGTCATTACAGTCACAGAAAAACCCTCTGGGAACATCTCAGAGGCTCAATTTCTCTTCTACCTAATTTCTACATAGAACAGCATAGGTCATTTTTCACCTTGAAATTTATGAAAAAGACCAAACATACATTTTTCTAATTTTTTTTCTTTTTTTTTTTTTTTTTCCAACTGGCAAAGGGGAAACTTCAAGATTTAGTGATACTGAATCACATGGGAATGAACCAGGTAATAGTAATTGTTACCTAGCATCAAAACATGAGGGGGAAAAAAAGAAAATAACAGGAAAGAAAATAAAGGCTTAGTTCTTTTTTATTTAGCCTCCTGCATGTAGTTCTAGCATTTACATAAGCCTTCGTGCACTTTTTAAGATTTTTGCCGCAGAGAATTAGAAACAGAATATCTCTATTTTTGTTATTACTTGATATATTTTATAACAAACATTCCAGTTGTTTTCTCTCTGTGCTCATAAACAGCTTCAAATGTTCTTTGTGAAATCTGATAATGCCAATTTAATCAAGATGACATTAAAACAAAAAAATTCAAGAGCTTAATCATCACTTAAAAGTGATGCTTTTGTTTAAAAACAGTGACAGTGTGTTTCTGAGTTCAGTCTTCTGCTTATTACTTAATCTATAAAAGTATTCCTACCTTCTTAACTTCAGTCCTACAATACATCTGATTGGTTTTTCCTCTCTTTTTACATCATGCAGGTCTTCGAAATGTGTCTCTAAGATAAGGGTCTTTCTTTTTTGGCTTGCCTGAAGACAAGTTGACAAATAACATAATCATTCCAGAGCATTCTTTATGTCTTCTGTGTAGTCAGTAATAATAAAGTGATATCTCTGCATCAGAACGAACTTGGTCGTTCTTCTGTTCTGGTCTTCTAACTGATTGTCCATCATTGGTTTAGGCTTCTGTCGTGGTTTTGCCCTGGCTCAATTTACTTTTATACCTCCACGTACAATTACTATTAGTTGAGAGAAGGTTTATGCAGACAAAAAGAGACTGAATTTAAAAAAGTATGAGTATTTATTATTAACAAACTAACACTAAAGAATTATATTTACAACAATTCTACTTAAGTAAAAGGTATTATGTATTTACAGAAGATACTTCTCCCCCCACCTCCCTTTATATCAGTCCAAGGAGGAGAAGCAGTTCTTTTCTGTTCTCAGAATTCCAGCTCTCTCTCTCTCCAGTAATTCTGCAGCACTTTCGTCGCAGTTGGAACCTTTTCTCCTTCTTCTCTATGTCAGCCTCCAGGGCTGGGCCTACCCCTCTCCTTGGCTAAAACCGAAGGCTGAGGGTTACCCAGGTCCTGAAGGGTCTCCTTCCATAGACTTGCAAGGGGACACTTGCTTACTATGGATCTTCTTCCACAGGGTTACAGGGGATAATGGTTTAAGAGTTCACCCCTGTTTCCCTATGGAGGTCCCTCCCCCATGGGAGAACAGTCCTTGATTGACTTCTCGGCATGGGTCTAGTCTGGATCCTTACTCGGATCCCAATATCCCACCTGAGCCATTTTCTGCTCCAGCGTAGGTTCTCTCTAGCACCAGCAGCACGGATCCCACACATGGATCCCAACATCCCTACCTGAACCGTTTTGTGTTCCAGCGTAGGTTCTAATACCCGTCAGGGTCATAAATCTTCAACAGCAGCAGCATGGATCTCTCACTGAGATCCCAAGCTTATCTGAGTCGTCTCGCTCCAGCATAAGCATCGATCCCTTCGAGGGTCACAAAGTCTTTAACAGGACTCTGCCTCATCCGAGCCGTTCCTGCTCCAGCATAAGGCTTTCTCTGTTAAAGTCACAAATCTCTGGTGCATCCACAAGCTCCTCTGTGAGCCGCACGGGGGGTCTCTTCACTCCAGCAAACTTCTACAGGTGGCAGGGTTTTATTTTTCAGTCTTTACCCTGCTGAAGGGAGGGAGAGTGAAAAGGAGAAAAAGCAGTTCTCCCCCCTTCGAACTTTTCTTCTCTTTCCTGTGCTGCCAGCTTCGACCTTGAAAATCCTGTTATCTCATGGCTGGAATTCTTCTGCAGCGGTTTCTCATTTAAGCAGTTCGTCTTTTAAACCTTTTTTTTTCTTCACTCTCTCACAAGAGAGAAGGGAGGTTTCAGTACTACACCTGCCCCCCTCCCCGGCCCAAGCCGGGGGAGGAGGGGGCCTTGGCCCTCCTCGGGCCCACCGCGTCTCTCCTACATGGCTGCTGCTCCTAATTTCAGCTGCGCAACAACCTTCTCTTCCGTTTTCTTAAAGATGTAATTAGCAAAGGCGTCACTGAACTTTTTGATTGGTTTTTTTGTCCGGAAATCACCTGGACAAAACCATCCTCAGCCCCAGGGATGGGCTGGCGGGCAAAACCACGACAGCTTCCCATTACAAGAACCACTCTTCAGTGACACTGAGTGAAGTATGACCTTGTCAGATCAGCATTTACTATATAAAATACCTAGAATGTCAAGAACTCCAGATCCATTTCAATACCAAGTACAGCAGCTTTTTTGATATGTATTTATTAGCTTAAATTAATACAATAAATCATACATGCTTTTACTAATAAGATAGAAAGCCAGAAACTAAATATTCACATATAATTGGTTGACTTCTTGAGTTGTGGCTTTAAATAGGAACTCAATGTTCTATGTGAAATAAATATGCAACACATTGTTCGCAAAATCTGTTAGGAGTACAAAATGTTAGCTCTGTTACATCTTGTTCAGCTAAGCAGACATGACTTATTTTCAAAACTGTTAATAATTATTAAAAACTTCTTGGAATAATAAATACAGTACTTATATTACTTCTTAACTGTACACTCAAAACAGCAGAGTCCAGCAGCACCATATAAAGAGAGATATCAAAGAATAGGTAATAGAGAAACACAGAGTTGTAAAAGGGTTGGTACAATAGCATTACCAGGTCTTTCCATTAACTTATTTTAGAAGAAACAGTACAGGATAAACATCAATTATAATACTATCATGAAGTGTTTTACCCATTGAGTTTCTGAACAGAGAGCACCTGTCTTTGTGTTCACAGACCGAGGGCTGTCTGGCAGCCAGGAAAACTCTGATTCACAAGGAGATAACTGAGTCCTGGTGACCAGAATCAACACATCGTGTTCCAGGGTCACCTACAACTCCTCTTTCCCTATAAATTTATTTTCTATCTTCACCCTTAATTTTTACTAACTCAGCTTTTGGCTTTTCCTCCACCTACTCTGTTCTCCCTGCTGCCCTTAAAACCAGGAAAGCCTATAATTTAACAAACCACATGCCTTCACTTGCCCAGACTGATTATGGTAGGGCCAGTTTACCTTTCCTCATCATAACTTCTTGAAGCATCTCAGCTGTACGAGTTTGTGACCACTCTTATTTGCTGTTATGCTCTCCAAGAGGATGAAGCTAGGCTTCATCTAACAATGCAGGGAAATGGTACGTATGGGATTTTACGTAAAGGTGTTGGAGCCTGGTCTTTAGTTTCATGTGTCACCACACACTGAAAACACAGATAGCAGAGAACAGTAAGATAAATACTTTTTTTTTTTTTTTTTTTTTCCCCCAACACAGGAAGAAGAAGGTAGATTAACTCAGGAATCAGAAAAAGAAGAAAACATATCCCCCAAGGTCCAGGACACAGGTAATGTCTCCACTGGACTTCTGAGCCTCTATACAAGGCAAAATAAGGAAGCTAATCCCTTGAAAAATAGAAATGGGAAATAGCTTCATTATGAGAGCAAATTTCTATAAAGCATTTTCAAAGCTTAGGCTGTTACTGTCTGTTCCTAAAGTGGTGCCAATGTAAATAGCATGAAAATAACTTATGTTTGAAAAGCAAGGTGCTTCACAATGAAGGTTGTTATTTCACTTTTAATTTGTCCTTTGAGACCGCTTTGTAACAAGTGTCTTAGACCCATCTGCATTACGTTCTACAGCAGAGAGGACTGGTATCTCCTAACCACTTTTCTTGGGTCACTTGGCACTGTTTCATTATCTTTATAGTTTTGTTTGCAACTCCTCTTATTGGTAACTTACAGTTTTAGATGAGTTTTTTACTATTCTAGCATGGGTGTTTATGAATTAGCTTAGTGTGACTGTGACTGGGCAGAATCTCAAGGTCTCATTGTAATGGAATATTCTCTGCTTTCTAGGAAAAATGTGAGAAAAGGGATTCCTATTAGAAATTATTTGCAAATAGTATGTGTTTGTCAGGTGCTTTTGCTCCAGTGAGAAGTGCTTTTGTAGAAGAGGGTAAATTGACTGCAGTGACAGTGTGGTTGGAAGAATTCAGGTTAACCATTTAGACAACCCAGAGTGGTTTGCAGTGATTTTCTTTCCCAAGGACACAACTGGAACATTCTCTTACAAGATCTACAAGGGAACTCTGGACTTAATGCTTCCAGTAGACATAATTCTTGTGGTTGCAGAATCACAGCATCACAGAAGCATTTATGTTGGAAAATATCTCAGATTATTGAGTCCAACCTTTGACTGAAAACCATGAGGTCAACTAGACTGTAGCACCAAGTGCCACACAGTCATTTCTTGAACATTTCTTGAACACCTCCAGGAATGGTGCCTGGCTCAGTGCCCTTCTCTGGACTTATTCCAGCACCTCAATGTCTTTCTTTGAGTGAGGTACCCAAAACTGAACACAGGATTAGAGATAGAGCCTCACCAATGTTGAGGACAGATGAACAATCACTGCCATGGTCCTGCTGGCCACACTGTTGCTGATACAGGCCAGGATGCCACTGGCCTTCTTGGCCACCTGGGCACACTGCTGGCTCACATTCAGCCTCTGTCAACCAGCACCCCCAGGTCCTTTTCTGACAGGCAAATTTCCAGTCTCTCTGTCATCAGCCTGTAATGTTGCCTGTGGTTGTTGTGACACAAGTGCAGGGCCCACCACTTGGTCTTTTTGAACCTCATTCTGCTAGCCTTGTCCCATTGATCCTACCCATCCAGATCACCCTGCAGATCCTTCCTACTATCCAGCACACCAGCACTCCCCCACAACTCAGTGTTATGTGCAAATACTGAGGGTGCACTCAAACCCCTCAACCAGATCATCAATAAGATATTAAACAGGGCTGCCTTCCAATGCTCTGGGGACTACTGAGTTCTACTGGCTGCCAGCTAGATGTAACTCCATTCACCAACACTCTCTGGGCCCGGCCATCCAACCAGTTTTTAACCTAGCAAAGAGTGACCTATCCAAGCTGTGAGCTACCAGCTTCTCCAGGAGAGCGCCATGGGAGTCAGTATCAAAGGCTTTGCTAAAGTCCAGGTAAATATGCTGGGAGCTGAACTCTGCTGAAAATTTCTCCTTTACTCCATTTGCCTGGACTGCTGTTGATACACAATGATTTGTTTCTTTCTTTCTTGGTAAAGATTGTTTAGCTGTCCCATAGCACTCTCCAATGAATAGGCAACAAGGCTTTGCAATGGAAGAACTGAGTGCCTTCCTGCCTTACACACCACAGAAGTAAAGGACTTGTTAAATTCAACTCATCTGCATAATTACCAGTCTAGAAATTGCAGATTTCTGATTCCTTGTTTGTTCTTCTTATCATGAGAGCTAATAGGCAGCAAAAGTAGAGTGGACTGGTCTGGAATCATGCATAGCTGGAAACTAACCACTGAGACAGAGACAATTCTAAGACAAAGTGACTCACAGCTCTTGGCTATATACACTCTCAAATGGGAGCTTTTTTCTGGTAGAGACAAGATAGTGCCAAGAAGGCAACTGAAGGAGTTGTTTCCATTTCTAAGGGACCATCTCCTAGACTATGATGAATTTTTACCTGATCATTTCCCCTACAGTCTAAGAAAGAATGCAGTTACACTCATTATTCTGAATTTTTTCTAATTCTTCTGCTTGACCATAATGTCTTCCTTGAAAGAAAGATGGCTCCTTTTTCGAGAGGTGTCATCTTACAGTTGAGGCAAGGAAGAGTGTATATGGTAAAACAGTTCATTCCTGGAAAAACATGGATATGTATCTCTGAAATACACTTAGTTTCCAAAGTCTTCTTTAATTCTAGGTTTAAACTGACCTACGTTCCACATCAGTTTGGCATACCCTTTATATTTTTAAAAGGTATGCACATTTTAGAAGAGTCACGTGTATGTTACTTTTTCTTTTATCAACAGCTTTTTCTGCTCCTCATTCGCAATATTTATTATGACATGTGTGAGCCTTGGAAAATGAAACCACCTTCTCCAGCCTTGGACTACACAAATCCAATTTTATTCAAGGAATAAAGACTTCTGCACTGTTTTAGTTTGAAAGGTGTGTGTTTTCTTATAGTGGCAGAGAGCTGCAGCTACTTGACTATAGTCTTAGCAAACCACGTATATGACTATATTTAATTATAACTTACCATGTATTGGACATGATAGCAATGTATTTCAAATCAAGAACTTGGCAGGTAAGTGAAGAAGGCAGTAATATTTGGAAGAGAAGTACCATACATATGTGTATATATGTATATAAACATACATATATATATATATATGGATTTTAACTTTTTAAGCTGGGATATGGGCAGGACATGAGTAAAATATTATGACTTATTAAATTTTTATTTAGCATGGTGCAAGGCTGTTTGTTGTCTATCTTGAAGGTGCAGAAATTATTATGCTGGCCAAACTATTCATGCAAATAATGAAAAGTTGAATGGAATATACTTTAAGCATCTTTGTTATGAACATATAATTGTATGGGAATCAGAGGATGAAAAGCTGATATGACTTGGTAAAAACAGTATAAGTGAATTCTTCTGAAAGGACTAGAGCCTCCTCAAGATACGTTGATAAGGGGAAATTTCTGCCTCCAGTAAGAGCAAATTGAAAACTAGTTTGTGAGGTACTGCTTGTCCTATAAGGGTTATTTTTACCTTCTAAAATAAAAATTGATCAGGCCTGTGTATTTCAAAATCGTCCTTACTAGTCATGAAAAAATGAAGAGATAAATGGCAAAACTGTGTAATTTTTTCAGTGCAATTACTCATATTTCTTAATGTGTAACTATAGAAAGGTTGTGAATGCTACATGCTGCTGCCACCCATTAGATGTATTGGTCTGAGCAGGCAGTAGAATGAAATGTCAACACAGTCTATGCTATTTCATTTGAAGAATTATTGAGTACTGCCATACTGACTGAAACAAAGCATGAACATTCCTTGTGCCAGAGGAAGAGCTTTTGTAATAAATTTCAGTCCTTTCAAAGCCTTACAGAGTTGCCCTTCACTACCTCCCAAGACATTAGTATTTCTTCTTAATTTCTTTCCCAGTTCTCACTATAAGTGGTTGAATTAAGAGTCACTTCAGTAAATCAAAGTATTTGGACTGTGTTAGTTCTGAATGTTGACAGCATTTTCATGCTTGTCATGTTTAATAGCACTCTGGCTTATAATGTGAAATATTTACTATTTTCAAATGTTTTTGAGACATATGGCTAGAAGTGTTCATATATATCTAGTCAGACAATAAAAAAAAAATCAGATGCTAAAGTATGTTGCTTTCTGCTAACTAGAAAATTGCATGTAAGTATCTATCCCCATATAATAGTAATTAAACTTCTGTACCTAACCCATTGTCTGCTTTTACATCAAATGGATAAATATAAAAGTATTGTTCAATATCTATTGCATTTCTCATTGACTTTTAATGTACGTGTTCTACCCTAAATTATTTTTATTGATTTGTCTTGTTTATTTCTAAAGACTATTACAGACTTCCAGGTCTTGGTAAGTTACAGTTCATGTTAAAAGCTCTCTGGTTCGCATTTTCCAGCTGTTTCAAAGTGTCCATTTTACATGCCTATAAGCATAGTTTGTTTTTCCATTTTTCTTTCCAGCAATTCTTTCAAACTCTTGTTCCTGTGCTTGAAATACAAGTAATCAGAGAGAGAGTGGCCAAGTCTGGCCTTTTCAAAGGATCTAAAGCTGAGGCGTTCTTTGTTGTTTGCGAGCTCTCCCTCTCCTTGGCTCTCCTCTTTGTCTGAATTTCCTATTCTCTTCCCCGGTCCTCCCTCACTTAGCACTTCTTCCTTCTCATTGCAGTAGGACTCTCTGAAGCCCTTCATCATGCCCTCAGGTTTGCCAGAGAGATCTTGAGCCACATACAGCTTGTTGTCATCATGATGATACATGACAGGGCTGTACTGCTCTGCCTCATAGCAGTTGTCTTCCTCTTCTTCCTGGCATGAGCTTCCCTTGGCACTCTCACCATCAGAATGAAATGAAATTCCCTTCCCTTGGCTTTTCTGGGAAAGATCAAAGGGCTCTTCCTGTTCCAAACTTCTCAACACATTTGGCTGGGACAGTGCAATTCTTCCTCTTCCAAAACCTTGCAGTGGTTTGAGGGGAGGAGAAAAGGAAAAATTTATATATGGGAAATTTTACTACTTGATACATGGCTAAAAAACAGATTCTGAGGTGGCCTTGTAGTTCATACTTTACCTTTGTCTTCCATCCAGCTACCTCCAAGGACTTCACTATTGCATCTTATAGCATCTCCTTTGAGATGCTGAAAAAAAGAGTGCTATTCTATACACTTCACAGACAGGTCAGGATACAAAAAACATTATGTTATATATACCAGACTCTTCATGAGGCAACTAGGAAAAAAAGTGAAGTGGTCTGGCCTTTTGTAAGGTATTTTTTGCAAGTGAACCTACCCACTTCCTCCTTCCTATTCTTTCTTAAGTGAAAACTTTGATCTAAAGCATCACAGTCCATAATCCAGGGTCAGGTTTTATATATTATTTTTCCACAGAAGTGAAAGATACTAAAATCTTGTTAATGTAGTTGTTCTATGAACACTCCAATTCAAAGTTAATACTTTAAGAATGAAAAGACAATAAATTCTCGGCAGTCTGTGACTTCCACTCTCCTTAATTTTTCCTTTCATCCACTGATAAACCAATCAACCAAAAAGCTCTATGCGCTAGATAGTGCTTCAGCTTGAGGAAATAATTATAAACAAATAATGATTTTGAGCAGTGTAGTGTAAATCTGCATATAGTCCTGGATCGGATTTGCCTTAATATTTGTCAGTGTGTTTCCTTCTACTGGAAATACAGATGTTACCCAGAAGGCAACTGTAGGCATAGACCATTTTCATTAAAAACTGGTGACAGTACTGGGGTGAGGATTTCACCAGATAGTAAATATATACAAAAGCCAGTAGTTTACTTTTTTTTGTTTTCTTTGGTTTGTTTTTTCCCCTCAGTAATTGAATCCAGTTTCTGAAGAATCTATGCAGTCTCACAAGATAACAGATGCTACTTTGCAACCAGCTGTATTTGTTGAAATGATTCATAAGCAGGTGGCAGGCCTTACAAGTTATCTTGTGTCTGATACGCCTCAAGGGATGCAGAATCCCTGTACAATGAAAAGCTCTTAGGCAATCTCCGATTCCAAGTAATTGTCTGACTAACATGGTGCTTGTAGGAGATTTACAGAGAAAAACCACTTATTTCATTACCTATTAGGATGTTTGTAAATTTTATGCCAAATGTCATTAGATTAAGTGTTTTACATATGTGCTGGGCTTCCCTAATGTTTGAATTTGAGGAACATCAAAAATCTTCCCCATTAAAGAATTATTTATCTGCAAAATCTTAAAAAACATATCTTGGAAAATCAAACTTTCAAAACAATCCTCCCTAATTCCTCCACTTCTTTAGTTAGCATTGACATGTGTGCATACATGAGGATGACTTTTGGAATGGTACATGGTAGGTGGCAGACAGGAAATGCTTTGGAGGATACCCTGAGTAGTCAAAAATCCTTGTACTTTGAGATAGGGGAGTAGTATCTCCTGTTCATGTCTTCCTTTGTGAATTGGGTCTTGAGTCTGTGGCCTTCACCTGACATCAGCTATGCCAATACAGTACAAGGCTCTTGGATGTAGAGACATTCAGGTTTCCATCTGCATTCCAGACTGGAATCTAAGATGTGGTAAGCAAGACCCATAAATGGTCTAGATTTTCTGCTTCTGCCAATTTAAGAATAATTTATGATTTATTGAGGATCTCTGACCTGTAACACTGTAGTAATATAGTATATATATAATATAACTTCCCAGGCTTATGGGATTCTATTACTGGCAATAGCATTGGATCCATGGTACAGGTTCATGGATCTATAGTACAAAGCCCATTTGGGTTCACTGATATGCATCTTCAGATATCACAGAAAATAACCCTGCTGAAAAATATTACCTTGAGAATGAAATCCTCTTTCCATAACCCCATGTTTGACTTTCATGTGCCGGGTTAGGTTCCCCTTCAAGGTGAATTTGCTGGGACAGTAGAGGCACTTGAAAGGTTTACTATCCGAATGCAAATGCATGTGTCCCATTAAATTGTGCATTCTGTTAAATTCCTTTCCACAGAGCTGTAAAAACAGTAAAAAAGAAAATTATTACTTTGAATTAGTATTTACAAGGAGAGCATTTTAAAAGGAAATAGGACATTCTCTACTTGAGCCTTTGCAGCTTTTGGCTGCAATGTGTTTTTCAAAGTTCCAGGCAATAATCCTACACACAAGAATATGTGTTTAAGTATCTAAGACCCTCTGCACTGCTTACTTTCTTTTAATTTGGTGACCAAGACATACAATCAAGGATTCCCCAAAAGCAGGCAATGTTATTGTAAGGAGGGGAGAGACTTAAGTGAGTAATCTGGTAGGCTCTTAACTTGAATGACATTCAAAGTATAACTTTCTGCCCTGGCAAAGCATTTCATTTGTAGTTTATAAACCTAGCCTTTAATCAAGAACAATGCCAGGCAGAGATGGAGTTACAAAATAAAACCACTTAAGGGTTTCTGTGACACTGTCAAACAGAATATTACTTCTCTTTAAGTGGAAATTAAACAGCTGCAAATTTTGCTTAAAGCTATAAAAAGCAATTCCTTATTTTAGTTTGTTTCTTGCTCACCCTTTTTTCTCTGATCCCTTTATCTTTTTTTTTATCAACTTCTATGTTTTGGTGTGTCTGGTGAGTAAGCTGGAATTTAAACAGTCATGAGGCTGCAAGAATGACTCAGCTTTCCCTGAAGCATGTTCCTGCCAGCTCAAGCCATTGATCCTGCAATTTTTCCTTTGATGGAACAGTAAGGGTTGGGTTTTTTTCATTGTTGTTGTTTATTTAGATGAGTCCTTTTGTAGTCTGGGCTCTTATAAAACAAATGCATTCTCAAGACATGAGAGTTTGACATCACTATTAGAAGTGTCTAGTCTTACTTGTCTTCTGGTCTTTCCTTATCAGGATTTATACTTTTATTCACATTCAAGTGGCTATTTCCATCCTCTGCAAACTTCCGTGTTTGCTTTCTACTTCAGCTCCTTTTTTTTTTTTCTCACTGGTTCTACCAACAGATTTTAATTTTTTTGAATGTCTTTATTTCCCTATGAGCCAGAATCACCATTTCTGAATAACTGAAACTTCCATCTAGCAGGATAATCATCTGGCAGACAATTACTGAAAAGAAATTACTAAGATGCCACCACATTATTTGTATAATATGAATTCTGATTTCATTTATTTAGATATTATAGAACATCTGATACTATACTTGTAGATTCAAATTCAGAAAGTCATCACCTGGAACATCTGGATGAAATGTAGATAGTGGAATGATCGTTGGTGAAAAAGTACTATGTGCTTTGCTTTTTACACTGTCTCTTGAAGGAAAATTGAATCAGTTCATTTTACAAAAACTTTGCATGTGCACTGTTTTACAATAAAACTAGAGCTGACTCAGTGCTGCAAAAACAAAGATTCTGGAAATATTCACTTGTGAGCAAAAAAATTATTTGCTTCAGCTGCATATGTTTTTTTCTGTGCTTTTCTCTCTGTGATTTTCCTAAAGTGAACATACTAGCAAATAAATTTGTTAACAAAGTGTTCACCAAGATAACAAGAGGGGAAAAAAAGCCACTGAAAATGAATTATTAATTTTTAAAATTAAAATATCTGGTTCCAAGGGTTATCCATCCACTTAGCAAAGAGTACTATCTCTTCTTTGCATTCAAACAAAGATAATAGGCAGGATTGCTTATATTCAGAAAAATGAATGCACCAAAGAAACACCCTGAAAGTGCTGGGAGGAAACAAACAGGAAAAGTACTGATGAGCCCAGAAAATCTGCAAGGAATAACAGCAGCTGATTGTATCCTGACAGCTGTTAGAACAATCTATAATATGTCAATATTACTCTTGCTACAAGAAGGCCAATAATAATAGCTTTCTAATACCTCTTAGCTGAAGGCTTCTGGTTATCTGCTTATATTGTGGTTGACCTATATTGTCACCAGATCTTGCTTTCCTATAGCTAGGTCTTTATTTCTCTATCTAAACCGGTGGACAAGGAAAATCAAGTTGAATAGGTGAGTGGCTAGAATACTTCATGCAAATACATATCTTTATAAGTTCTTGAGTATTAAAACTCATCTAATAGGATTTATTTCCTTCTGCCAAGGTAATATCTATTTGTCTTTCTTTGTAATGAAAAAGGACTTCATAAAGGATACTTCTTTACAGTATAGAATTCTTTGTCTCTGAATAAAGTTGACAGGTTTTCCATTTCCCAGAGTAAGGCATACCTTAGGGATGTGTAATGTGTTCTTGTCATGAAATCTGCTCTGGATACATGAGGAAACGGTACTAGAAGGGAGAGGTGTGGCAGGAAAACGAAAGAATTGCAGATATTAAAATTGTGTTTCAGAATGATGTTTCTGTGTCTCATGGTCTTTGTTTAGCTGGTCCTTTTCAAAAGGTGCAAGACACTTTTTGGATGAATGATACAGAGGGTAAAGGAGGCAGTTTTTTGGTCACATACTGGGAGATTGTAATTCAAAGATAGTTGAGGTACACAGCTAATGCTTAATGAACAGCCTGAGGCTGCAGATCAAACTAGAAGGTTGTACAAGATTTTCTTTCTCTGTGGCATGACAGGGTTGTGAGCACTGATGGTCAGAGTGGGAAAGATGACAGTTGCATGGGACGGAGCTCCAGGAGAACTCACTACAGATCACCATAGTGCTCAGGGAGATGTTATGGTTTTATGCAAGAAAACTTGGGATGTCAGGAACTTGTGGACTTTTTGTTAGGTTGTCTACTTTAGACAAAATAAAATTAAAGCCTTGAAGAAACAGCTGCAAGTCTGCTGAACACACTTTGTTGCACTGGCCGATGAAATGGACTTCAGTACAGTATGCTAGAAGAAGCCTGCATTAGTTCAACTGTAGATTTTGTCTTTCTAAGGTATCACATGGAGTATCACACTTCTAGATCTGTCAGCCTGTTTTGTTTCTTCTCAAAGTACTTGTCTGTCACATTTTCTTTGGTTTTGAACTCCTGATTAAAACACACAATTTTAGATGGGAAAAAAGTGGAGTTCAAAATATCCACTGCAAAGTTTATTTGTCTGGGCTGGAAAAAAATTCATTGCATTCTTTATTGGAGGTCTGAAACACTGATTACTCCAGCACTAAAAACAACAGTAAATTTCATGGAACCTTCCTCTACAAGTCAGAATTAGCACTGTTGCACCAGTTGGTGTAACACCTTTATAACTCTGCAGTCTTTTTTTTTTTTTAAACAGAAATAAACACAGCAACATGGGCTCAGGACTTTAAATGCTACAGAGAAGTTCACTCTTCAAAGGCAAATCAAACATAGATCCAGGCTGCAGCTGAATGAGGAAACAGAAGGGACAACTATTTGCTACTCCTTCACTTCTGATAGTCTATGCTTAGCTGTGATTAGACTCATAGGAAAGCTCATGTTTTCTTTCGCTGTGAGAAAAAGGTAAAGAAAATTATTGCATGTGGTGAAGTAGAAAGGCTACTGCTGTGCTCTCTTTCCTTTGCATTCTTCTTCTTTTTTTTTTTTCTTCATAAGAAGGGTGTTCCTTTCCTCAAAGAGAGAGGGAGAGGGAGAATGACTGTAAACTGTCCAAAAGGACCGTGAGAAAACAGGAAGCTTTGAAAAGTACAAGAGAAAGCAAGATGAAATCTATTTGCAGGCGGTTCCCCGGGGACATGTGAGCCATTGTTAAGCAGGCTGTTCATACAGCTATATCCTTCCTTCTGCTGAGGAGGAGCTTGGTGCCAAAAGGCTGCTATCTGGTCACTGCCTTAACCCTCCAAGTACCAACCAGAAATATTTGCTTTCAAGGGTGTTTTGAGGGCTCTGTCAGAGAGGCAATGTTAGGACGCTCCTAATGCCAAAGAGCAATTGCTGATTCTGCCTTTGCTTATTGCTGCAATCTCCACTCTCAGGGGCACTGGTGTTGATTCATACCCCTTCAGCCACAGGAGAAAGAGCTTCACTGTGCTTACTTGTTTCTTTCCTCCTAGGAACACTGGGTGGGGACAGAAAAGTGAAAAAATAAGAAAAACAGGTGTTCCTGCAGAGCTTTTGTTACTGGCTGGAAAACATTCTAGTGATACTCCATTTCCCAGTTCCAGTTATTACCATCTCCAAGTTTTAATAGTCTACCGTCATCAAACACTAAGCTGAACACAACCTTCCAGCTAATCTGCACGTACCCAAAAAATAGTGTTGTTCCACATACTGCACCCACAACAGCTTATCAAACAATTGAGTTTCTTTTCTGAAATTTGAGGAGTCAGAAGAGGACTTTGACCACACGGGAACAAGAAGGCAGGTTTCCAGATGTTCTCAAAGAACAAAAATCTCCAGCAGACTTGACATGAAACTCCGCAAGCATTTCAGTAAAAAATTTCTTTTACCAATATGGAATAAAAAACCAAAACACTAAAGTTAGAAAACTTCACTGCTATTTTTTCAAAATAAAATCACAAAGCAAAATGATGAAGTCAGAAATATTTGGTTTTACATTTTCTTATTAAAATTAGCACTGAATGTTATGTATTCCTATGACATTATGAAGTTCGAATTTTTTGCAAGTGAAATCATTCCATTTAAAATTTTTCATACATCTCTGTTTCTTGATGAAATGGTCCTTTTAAGAAAATACTCAATTCCATAAAGATGTAGGATGAAAGAGTTTAAGAAATTGCTTTCAGATCAGTCTTATGCATAAATTGGGTAATATGTTCTGCTCTGTATTTACTATTTATTATAGCAAATTAAATTTGGAATAAAATCCACAACCTTTGACTTCACAAGGTATGGCTACAGTAAGGAATCATATAGGCAGAAAAAAGGAACTTACGTAGTGTCCAATACCGAGTAAGAATATAAACATGAATCATTCATAAAGAATATATTAAACAGGGTCAAGAAAGCTTTAGATTTTCATGGGGAGGGAGGAGAAGAGAGATGGAAAGGGAATGTCAGCCTCCGATGTACTGTGTAGAAGCAGCAAACTGGAATTTGCAAAGGATCATAGAAAAGCCAGATGGTCTCAGAGGTTGTTCTGCTAGCATACTGATGTGTCTGGTAATTACACTTGGCCCATTCAAATCCCTTCTGTAGTTGTAATTTGCTGTGGGGTTTTTTGACTCCTTTCTTGAAGTGTTGCATAGCCTCACTATGTGAAGTTGTGGCTGCTGCTTTTCCATGATCCTCTGCAGGGTGCATGATTTGAATTATGGTTTTAGTCAGTATTTCAAGCTATTAAGGACTTGAACTTCTGTTTGGATGGTTATACAAAGCAAATGTCAGATATTGTCTTGTCCTCAAACCTCTGTGGCACTTAAATGCTCACAAAGAAAAACAAAACCAAAACTATGTGAGGATGAAAGTTACTGATATTGAAGAGGAAGGGAGGAAACCACAGGTATTTAGCTCTATTATTTTGTACTTCATAAGAAAAACCAGGATAAATAAAGAAAACCAGGATGCTTTATGCTGATTTAAATGCAGTATATGTTAACAAGTCCTGTTTTTCTAATTCTGTGATATCACAAGATGATAATATCAGAGAAATATACTGTGGATTAACACCTCTGTCACCAAATGCACTTACCTTGCATTTAAAGGGTTTGACATCAGAGTGAACAATCATGTGAGCCTTGAGAGTCTGCTTTTGCACAAAGCTCTTGAAGCACAAATGGCATTGGTAAGCTCTGATATTGGTGTGGATCAGGACATGTCGTTTCATGTTGGCCAGCAGAGTAAATTCCCGGCCACAAATTCCACATTTGTGCTCTTTCACACCCTGCAAGGAAACAAAAACTCTAGATGGAAAGTTTTCTAGATCATTTAATCATCAGTACAGCAATGTATGAATTATTCATTCTGCATTAGAAAAGTAAATAATTAATTATTTCAATTTTAACATTTGTTCAAGTAATAGGTACCAATGTAATTTTTCCTGAGAAATTCTTACAAGGTTCTGAGAAGCAGAGAAGTAAACAAAAATATAAGTTTAATGAAATAATGGTTTACAAATTGATGAGATAGTCAGTGTCAGTGCTTTTCTGTCTTACTCTGCTACTTAAGTAAAGTATTGGTCAAATATGTACATTTATTGACCAAGAATAAAAGCTAACCAGTTATAAGACTAAAGTAGTACCTGCCTTTGATAATTTGATTACCAGCACTGGATTATGAAAAAGGTATAACCCTGTTCTGCAGAAAGTTATGGGAAATAGTCTGAAGTAATTGAGAAGTAGTCAAGCAATGGCACCAAATAAGATTATACATTTTACATTCGTAGAAGAGGAGAAAACATGTTTATTCTTAGTGGGATAGTAACCCTAATGGAATGATCTCCTTTTATCTGAGGTTTATAGAGCATTTTTATTACCCTTTATGCCGTACACTCAATTTTCTATTGCATGATTCAGTCTTTTTACACTCTTGTGATCTAACTGTCAGCTTCTCAAAAAGTGATTAAGATATTACGAAAATCAAAGAATTTGCCACCAAACATCTTAATAGTTTGAGTATGATTTGCTGAAGATAATGAGGATTTACTAGTGAGGTGCTGAGAGCAATTACTCCTCCTGCAAGCTCTATTTACAAAGACATGAAGCCACTGTCAGTGTTTTTCATAGTTAATTTAAAAGCCAAAACTGTGAACATCACAGCAGTTTTGTGTGTCTCCTTATCTGATGTGAGGCTTGGTTTCATGAGCTAAGTATTGTAAACTGTGTTCACAGCAGAATCCACCTGCAGCTGTGGACAAAGAAGCAGAAGCTCTGTAAAGGCTCAGGGGCATTTCATTTCCTGTGACTAAAGTCTTCAATTAGTAGAATTTTGCATGGTAAATCCAAAGACCAGGGAATCTCCAAGAAAAGCAGAAACCCTAATCATTAAGCAGGAAAGCAAATGTTATACTAGAAGTTGTTGGTTTTTAAAAGAAAATATGTCCCTAAAACTAAAATGCTGTAGCTTTCTGTATTTTTTATGTTTTTCATATAAAAGCCAAAATTCAAGAATTAAAGGAAAAATATTTAAATCTGGGAGCAATTTTTTTTAAAAGTGAGGGGGTTTTACTTGTCTTAACAATAGTTTTATAAAGGTGGATAGTCAATTTCCAAACTTCTTGAACAGAACAATTACATTTTCCCTATTTCTGAAAGCAATCTTTCTGGAAGTGTTCCAAATTTGCTTCTACCCTAAATTAACTCTGTTGTCACTATTGTAAGCGGTGGCAAGACCGCCACTTGATATGAATTGTCTGCGATTATGGTCCTGTTTGTCCATTTCTATTAACTGGCATTCTGGATAATATATGCACAAAGGGGAATTTTTTCTTAGGATTTTTTGGGTTTAAATTCTCTCATTGTTATTCAAAATCTGATTCAAAATCTTTCTTTTCCTGCAGTCTACTGCAAGCCCATCTAGTTCCTAATTTAGAGAACAAAGCAGCAGAACTGAGTTTCAGTAAAAAAATTCTTCTAAATTTTTGGGTGCAGGGGGGGTGGTGATTATTGTACGGCTCTGCAAAATTATGTTATGTTACAGAAAAGTCATTCAAAAGATAGAAGCCAGAAACAGAGAGATGTGAATACAGTTTTGGAAAGTAATACAGGTGGTTTAATTGAACTCCCGTTTATAAGGAAGTCAGTTTGTGCATACTTTCTTAAGACTGACAGAGACATCTGGGTTGTAGTACTGCCAACAGTGCTGGGGTTTCTGCTCTGTGTCAGTATGGCAAAAGCTGGCAAAAGGCCACATGAGGCTGTATTGTCTCTCCTCTTTCCAAGGAGGTAGATACCTTAGTAGCCTGTAATAGTCCTGCTACCTTTAGATGCAAGATGAGAGTGCAACCTATGCTTACCTTGTGAGTTAGGGAGTGTTGTTTCAGGTGGTGGGGCTGCACAAACTCCATGCCACATTCAGTGCAGATGTATGGGCGGATGTCTTTGTGCTTCATCATGTGGTTTTGCAGCTGACTTGGGTACTGGAAGGTTTTATCACACTCAGTGCAATTGTACTGTATAGGGCCACGGTGGGTGGTTAGGTGTCTCTTCAGCTGGGCCAGAGTTGGAAAGTCCAGACCACATTCCACACAAATGTTCTCTCGGCCACTCTCGTGCTTAGACTCATGTGCTTTCAGCTCACTGGGGTAGGCAAAACCTCTGCCACAGATCCTGCAGTTGTAAGGCTTGATGTCGCTGTGTTGCATCATGTGTCTCTTAAGGTGACTGGTTTGAGTGAAAGCCTTGTGGCACACCTGGCACTTATGTGGCCGAGTGCCCTGGTGTGTCAACATATGTGTGTGCAAGTGGCTCAGCTGCTTGAAAAGCTTGCCACATCGGGTGCAAGCATGTGGTTTAATGCCACTGTGCCCCAAGATGTGGGTGACCAAATTGTATTTGGATGTATAGGACTTCTCACACATGGGACATTGCCAGCGTTTCTGTTCACCCCCCACATCAACGTAGTAACTGTCATCTATCTGAAGGTTGACATCTACTCTTTCAACTTTCTGTTTGTTTTCACCACTTTCTCTTGCTTCAGCCCTCCTGAAGGGTGGTTCTGGAGGTCTTTTCATTTGAAAGGGGTTCCTGAAATGAAAACTTGGTGGTACAATGAAAGGAAACATTAAGCCAGGGTGGACTTTAGGGTAATAAGTGTAAGGAGCCTGTACGAATGCTGGGCTACTGGGCCATGCCATGTTGGGCTTCACTGGTTCTTGCTTAATGGAATTGGCTCCAATATGCTCCAGACTTCGGTAGAATTGAAAACCAAAGTTGCAGAGGTCAATCATCTGGGAGCTGTACTTGGGCTGTGCTGGCTGTTTGAACACCAAGGGGAGACTGGAAGGGCCTATGTCATTGTGGTCTTCAGGTCTGTCTGGTGGTGATGAGGAATCTTCAAGGGAGATGGAAGGTGGCATTTTTGTTGGCATACTCTTGCGTTTCCGAGACCCTCCTTCCAAGGAGCCCTGGAAAGATTCCATGTTTTCAAGAGGAGGAGGACCATAGCGGAAATGTGAAAGGTGTGTTCTGAATTCTTCATCAAACGGAGTTGTTCTGTGTGGCTTTGTAACGGGGTTGAGTGGCTGCAGGCAGCGGGAGAAGGGAGAGGCTTGGGCATTGTCCACATTAAAACTCGTTTCTTCGTTCTTCATCATACTCGATTTTTTTCTGTGTGGCCCAAATTCCTTAAAATAAGCAAAAAACCCAAATCCCTTTATTTCTTCCTGTTCTTCTGGGTTTAACATTTTATTGACTATTTTATTGTTTTGAAGGTTTTGGGGTTTTTTTAATTAAATACAACCAGGAATGTCTTAAACCTGTATAAGACAAAGGCTTTTTGAAGAAGAACTAAGTTGCCTAGTGAAGAACAAAAAGGCTTTGGTCTTCCTGCAGCAGATTTAGTTGTTTAAATCAAGTTTGACCCACACAACATCCTCACAACAGAAATATTCTGTACCATGACAACTCCTTCGCAGCTCAATCTGTATGGCACTGTTTCTGCTTAATTTAATTCAGTCAGGCTGTTTGTGGGCAAAATTCTGTCCTTGGCTGTGCATGCACAGGCTCTAGAAATTGGCTGTGCATCTAAAGGATATGGCAATACAAACAGCAATGTGGACATTTATTATGGTTGTGACATGAAAAGCCAAAGCCAAAAAATATTAAACTTCTTTGTATCATTAACATGTGCTGCTGTGAGAGAAAACAATGGCCAAGTGATCTAAGGACACTGTGTACCATCAGATTTTGCGCCGTGTTTCCTGACTTCTCTCACTTTGTATTGTAATAAGAAGGCGGAGATTAATTTATTTTCTTTGTTTTAATCCCAGAGATATTTACCTGGCAGATTTGGAGGAGGAAAGACATTTGACAACTCTCCAAATTACATTCAATTTAATAGGGGTTTTTTGTTTCTAAACAGGTGGGCAAAATCTCCACTATAAAACCAAATATAGAATTAATATCAACAAATCCCGTGGGATTCACAGTAATTGACAAATAAGAATGCTCTGAGCTTTTCTAGTGATATGATGTGAAGGCAGATTAATAATTTTCCTCTGCCAAAATTTTAGGTTCCACTGATCATACAGATGTCTTCTTCTGGATCTGGGGTTCATCTAAAACGTTGGTTGTAAATTTTGGTTCACCTTAAATAAGGCTGCTACCTTTTCCCTTGGCTTTCTAGAATCACAGCATCATGGAATCCTTTATGTTAGAAAAGACCTTTAAAATCATCAGGTCCAACCATTAACCCATCACTGCCAAGTCCACCACTAAAGCATATCCCTAAACACCAATGTCTACATCTTTTAAATATCTCCAGGGATGGTGACTCAGCCACTTCCTTGGTGGACCACAGCCTGGTCTGGTTCTTGACCGCTTTTTACATGAAGAGGTTTTTTCCTAATATCCAATCTAAACATCTCCTGGACCAACTTGAGGCCATTTTCTCTTGTCCTAAGGCTTGTTGCTTGGGAGAAGAGGCCAAGCCACACTTCCCTAACTCATTTCGGGTAATTGTAGAAAGTGATAAAGTTTTCCCTGAGCCTCCTTCTCTCCAGGCTAAAAAACCCCAAATCCCTCAGGCACTCCTCCTCAGACTTGTGCTCCAGACCCACCACCATTTTACTTCTGTGGACAAGCTCCAGCTCCAGAAGGTGCGTCTTTCAGTGAGTGGCCAAAACTGAACACAGGATTCAAGGTGGGGCCTCACCAGTGCCAAGGACAGAGGAACAATCACTGCCCTGGTCCTCCTGACCATACTATTGCTGGTATAAACCAGGATGCCATTTGCCTTCTTGGCCACCTGGGCACACTGCTGGATCATATTCAGCCACTGTTGACCAGCACCCCCAGATCCTTTTTCTCTGGGTGTCTTTCTGGTCACTCTGTCCCCAACCTGTAGAGCTGCCTGGGGTTGTTGTGACCCAAGCGCAGGACCCAGCACTTGGTCTCCTTGAAGCTCACCCCATCGGCCTCAGCCCATCAATCCAACCTGTCCAGATTTCTCTGCAAATTCCTCCTACTCTCCAGCAAACCAACACTCCCACACAACTTAGCAAATGTACTGAGGGTGCACTCAAACCCCTCATTCAGATCATCAGTAAAGATAGTAAACAGGGCTGGACAAAGCACTGAGCCCTGGTAAACACCACTAGTGACCAGATGCCAGCTGGATGTAACTGCATCCAACACCATTCTCTAGGCCTGGACATCCTGTTTTTTAATCCAGGAAACTGTCCACCAGTCCAAGCCATGAGAAACTAACTTCTCCAGGAGAATACTATGGGAAATGGCATCAAAAGCCTTCCTAAGTCCAGGAAGACAGCATCCATAACTTTTCCCTCATCCACTAGTTGGGTGATCTGGTCGTAGAAGGAGATCATGCTGGTCATGTGGCACCTGCCTTCCCTAAACCCATGGGCCAGATCCCCTGATTGCCCTGTACATGCTGTGTGACGGCCCTCAGGATGATCTGCTCTGTAACTCTCCTTCCAGCCTTTCTTGTAGATGAAAGTCATATTTGCTGACCTCCAATCAACTGGGACCTCCCCAAATAGCCAGAAATGCTAGTAAATTATGAAAAATGGCTCGGTGAGCGTTTTCACCAGGTCCCTTGGGACCCTGGGGCAGATCCCGTCTGGTCTCTTAGACTTATACAGGTCTAAGTGGTGTCACAGGTTGCTGACAATTCCCCCTTGAATTATGGAGACTTCATTCTACTCCCTGTCCCTGTCTTCCAGCTCAGAGTCCTGAGTTCCTTAGGAACAACTGGTCTGAGTGTTAAAGACTGAAGCAAAGAAGGCACAAAGTACCTCAGCATTTTCTTCACCCTTTGGTGCTATCTTTAACCCCACATCCATTAAGAACAAAGACTTTATTCAGCCTACTTTTTTGGTGTGAATGTATTTACAGAAATATTTTTAATTGTCTCTTGTAGCAGTAGCCAGATTAAGTTCTAGCTGGGCTTTGACCCTTCCAGTTTTCTCCCTGCATAACCTCACGACATCCTTGTAGCCCTCCTGAGGGATGCAGTTACATGAATGTGTGTTTGTGTACATGTATCTAGCTAACCAGGTAGAGATTAGGCCGGAAAACTAGACACATTTTCCCTTTATCCCCTGTGACATGTTGATGCTATTTATAACATCATTCTTGGAAATACTGGGTGGAGAGTAAGATGGTGAATGGAGTGCTAAATACACTCCTATTTCTTTTTAAGGAAGCTCCATGCTTGATAAACCTTCTTCTAAAGATAAATAAAAGCAGATCTCTATGACCTAGTTAGGCCATGGGGAAGAGAAGGCATTTTAAAAAACTTCTTGCAAACACATTGTTTCTTTAGAAGAAATAGACTGTGGAATTATCTTTGAGATAAAGTGTGAAGCTGAAGGCTCAGTGACAAAACTTTAAAACAGAACATTTAGACAATAGACAAAGAAGAGGTATTAATTGAAGCAAAAATTGAAGGATCTCTAAACTTACGACTCAAAAAATACATCTGATAGAGGAAAAAGATTAAGAAATTGTTACATCTTGGACAAGTATCTAATAATTATACCGTAACTTGACTTTCAGTTTCTAGCTTACTAATTGGAAATAGTGTACATATATGTACACAATATAAAATCATTGAATCATAAAGAATCCTATTTGGAAGGGCCCCACAAGGATCGAGTCCAACTCCTGGCCCTGCACAGGGCACCCCAAGAATCAGATGGCGTAGGTGAAAGTATTGTTCAAACACTTCTTTAACACACTTGGTGCTGTGACCACTTCCATGAAGAGCCTGTTTCAGTGCCCAACTATCCTATGGGGAAGAACCTTTTTCTAATATCCAACCTAAAACTCCCCTGACAAAACTTCATACCAATCCCTTGGATCCTGTCACTGGTCACCACAGAGCAAAGATTCAGTGCCTGCCCCTCCTCTTCCCCTCACTAGGAAGCTGTGGACTGCAATGAGGTCTCCCTTCAGTCTTCTCATCTTCAAGCTAAACAAACCACGTGACCTCAGCCACTCTTCATCAGGCTTCCCCTCAAGGCCCTTCACCATCTTTATAGACCTCTCTTGGGCACTCTTTAATAGTTTTATATCATTATTCTATTGTGACACCCAAACCTGCACACCTATGTTTGTGTCTATGCATATATATGTAATATATATGTGTGCATGCTCAGTCAGAGAGGACTTTAACTGAGTGTTCACTCTACTATGTTTCCTTGTCACCCTAACTCCCTGATCAAAATAAGGAACAGTTAGATCTTGAAAATTTTTGGAGAAAGGAGAAAGGCAAGGGAATTCCCCGAATATTGAAAAATTCTTCACTTCTTTCCAAAAGAAAAAGAAAAAAAACCTTTAAAAACCCATTTTTAACAAAGTTAAACTCACACCATTTGAACACAAAATATGCTTGTAAACCCAAAATCTTCCCTTCCTGGGTCTGTCCCTCAAATATTTTTCAACTTGTGTATCTGATTTTTTATCAGCAGTTTGGGTATATAATTCTTCAGAAGACATGTAGCAATTGAGAACCAGCTATGTTATTTACTTCTTTTGTTGGATTATTGAAATGTTGCCAAAAATACACTGAGATGACAGTGAGTTGTGTCTAATTGCTCTCTTGTCTGCCTATTACTCCCTTCTTCCACGGCCAGTTTTGTGCAAAGTTTCATTCTTTCTGGAACCCACAGTTACGGTAGAGGCTGTAGAACTCTTTGAAATTACTAGAAAGAAATAATTTCCTTGCACTACTAACCTTTGAGTGCTTTCACTGAGCATAGGAGTTGATTCCACTGTCCACAGCTACATGCATCACAGGACCAAGCCTACGAGGGAAAGTGTTTAAATAGTCAGTGACCAGCACAATCAGAGAGGTGCTATATAAACCAACATGAGCACTGAAAAGGAAAGGGGAAGTCTATATATATGGATCACCCTATTGCTTTATTTTCCCTCTTGAATCTGCCAACACATATAATGTAAAAATTAATTCTTTCTTCTTTCATTCTGCTGGCAAAACCTTGCTAATTTGAAGGGAGATGTGATCTTAACCTTGTCCAGAACTGAATTCCATAAAAACATGAGTTCTGATGAAACCATAGAAGAGATGACAGATGTGACCACGATGCAAGAAGCAGTTAAGGAACAGAAAGACTAAGATTAGCTCAATTGTTTAGAACATAGAGCTAAAAACAGCAAGGTTTTGAGTTTAGTCTCTGTATGGGCCATTCACTTTAGTCTCAACATTCCTTTTGGGTACCTTTCAACTCCGAATATTCTGTGAAATGAGAGGAGAGTCCCTCTTCTTTAAATAACTTCAGTAGAGAACTTCAAAGTTTTAATAGTTTCCCAATACTTTTTTTCTACCTAACTGTGCAATAGCTGCTCTCATTTTAATACTCTACAACAAATCGGCATGAGGGGGTGAATTCATTTTTTTGTTATTATTATTTTGATATTTCTTTTTATTGAAATATTTTTATATTTAAATATCACCTAGGGGCCTTCTATAAAGTGCTTGTTTCTTTTTTCTTTAAAACATCTTTCTTTCTACAGAACTTCATATTTAAAATGTAGTGCTATGTAGAGTGATTCTAAACATTGGATGGTCATTAAAAATTCTAGCTTTCATCAGTAATATTGCAGCTCCTAGGTTTTGAAAATTTGGTCTGGAAAACTCATTGAGACACAGATTTCCATGCTGTATTATCACTTAAATATAACACTTCCCCCAAAAATCCTAGCTCTCCAGAGCTTATTAAAAAGTCAATGCCTTTAGAAGAGACAGAGATTCTCACACTTTCTTTATGCGAAAAAGTATATTTGGAAATACACTATTTTGAAAAATAGAACCACAAATTAGCTCTTCCTGTCCTTTCAAAACAACAAAAGGAATGTGACAGTAAGTTTAGAGTTGTTGAGGTGTTTCCAAAATAGAATACCTATGCAGCAGCTAATAATGTTGTTGATTTCCATCAAAGAGGAAGCGAGTTTAATACATAATATGAATCACCATTTACTTTCTCATGTTCACTCATTTCTACAGACAAAGAATTTTAAAAAGTATGGAAATGCTGCTATTTGCTCTACAAGGATTGTTACAGTGTCCAGCTAATATTCTGTAGTGGAGTCAACAGCAAATTTTCTTTAGACCAGTAGAACCAAGATTCTGCTTCCTGTATGAAAATGCCTTCTGTCTGTAGATTAATAATATGTCCAGATGCAAAAATATGAGGTTGTGAAGTTTCTCTAAGTTAAACACTGCCTACCAGTGTTATGATCTTGCTCTTGGGCAACACAATTATAAAACCAGGAGGGAGGCCAAGATGAGCAAAAGTGGTATGTACCCTCTGACAAAAGGAAACAGGTTACTTTGTCAGGAGTTCGTACTTGTATTTGTTCTTTCAGAAGAAGGTGAAACACATGAAAGTGGAGGAAGGTGGCTGAATAGGTTAAAAGTTTCTCTTAACTAGAAGAGAGGTTCCAAGTTTAATTGAATGTGTAGGAGTGCAGAACCATGCCACTTAACAGTGCATGTTTGCTCTCCTCTTGAGGCCTGAAATAGTGGCATCTATAAGGAAAGAATGAAAATTACAGCTGTTTGTGTTGGATGTGGGAAGGATTAGTGACAAATTTAACACTATTACATTTCTTGAGCTAAAGCTGAGCAGTTTGTGAGCTTCAGCGTTATTGAACCACCATCTAGGGCTTTTTCAATCACTGGTTTTTTTCAGCTATTATAATGGTGATAATTATCATTATCTTAATATGTTTAATGGGCTCTCAGTCTGTACTTCCAAATATGTTGTGTTTTTAAATGTATTCAGTCATACAGTTGTTGAACTAAGCACTAAATTATCTACACAGTTTTCTCTCATTTGCTACTCATGCAAAACTTGTATCTGTCTGAGGATCTGACAAAGAAACTTTACTACGATGAATTCATTTAATGTCAGTAGTGAAAAAGTCCTCCCTACCGAAGCACACACTGCTTTGAGTTATCTGTCAGACTTTGAAAATACCAAAAATACCTATACAAATGTGAATATATCCATTACTGGTAACCAAGTATTTTCACTTAGTACACATCTGATCTCTACTTACAATTTTCCTTGCTATTTTCCTTCAGTGGCAGCATGAACCCTTCTAGATGGGAGGTAAAAGATCATGTTCAAACCCATACCAGAACTTCTCTAAAATCAGTGTCAACCCTACTGTCCTATTCTTTAGAGAAGTCTGTGCAAACTGTATTTTCTATCCATGTTCTTTATGCATAAATATACACATTTCAAGCACACAGTTTTTGAAAAATTGACTCTATTAATGTATACTGAGTGTATGTTGACATATTCAGTCTGAGTATAGAAACTGTGTGCATGTTATATATAAACTAAATATATGTTAACATAGACAAATCAGCCTTGAAGTTTTTATGCTACAGTATTTGAAGCTAACCTAAAATATTATTTACATTTTAAATTAAGAGAGTACTTTTTTTGCCTCAGTCTGGAGATGAGAGAAGACAAAACTTTGGACTACCCGGTAAAAATAAATAAGGATTTAGGGAAAGTATCCAGAACCAATGAGTGCACAGACTGATTATAGAGAGACACAAATGTTGTGGAAGCCTTTAGGAAAACAAGCCTGAGCTGGAAATAACAGTCATTGAGTTTAGTCAAATCTTTTTTGATACCACTTCTACAAAGTTTTCTCATTTTCACATGCAAGTAGACCTGGTGTCAAATGAAGTCCATGATTTATCCAATTAACCATTTAACCATGACTGACATTAGACTTCTTGCCCCTTGCTTTTTGTAAGACATATGTCTGCTTAAATGGAGAACACTATCAAGATAAAAATATTGTCATGTATATCCCTCTTCCCTTTTTGGATTACCATCACTAATAGAATTGGAATTGAAAACAAGTAAACAACTGTTCATGAAAATGACTTGGAATGACTGAAAATGAGAAGTGGACCAAATCAGGTTTTTTCTTCCTACATTAGTTTGATAGTACTAAGGAGCTTGCTGTCTTTTCACTTCTCCCTGGGAAATTACCTTCATCTGCTGGTATCAGGCTTCAAGCTAAAACTTCTTCTTTCCACCAAGAAATGTGGGGGGTTTTTTTCTCAGTAAATGCTTGGTAAAGTGATCACCTTTATAATTCTTCTTAGGACATAATCAGAGCTCATTAAGGTTTATGGGAAGACTACCAACGAAGTCTGAAAGTAATTCTTAGAATTTTTGTTGTTATAGGTTCTATTGTCCAATGAGACATGAACCCCTCTATGCCACAACCAAATGAAATAAATACTTATATCCTCAGAAGGTAAAAGATGGTAACATTTGTATACAAACAATGTAAATCATGCAATCACAAGACAAGGAAACTTAGATTAAAAAAATCTGAGAGCTTAACATGACACAGCAAACACATGAAACAAGCAACAAACTTTCAAAGTTACCTTATTTATTAAATAATGTTTTTCCTTAATTTACTATTTTGGCAACTTTCTTGCTCTGTGATTGAAGTTCTAACATTTTAGATATTCCTTCTGCTCCAAGGGCTTTCTATCCAGCGTAGTTGCATTAATATAATCTAAGAGATGATACCAATACAAAGAAATATGTCTTCTCTCAGAAAACTCTGCAATAGAAATAGCCTCCCTGCACTGTCTTTGTTATTCCCAAATTTTAACATTTTACTTGCACAATTTTTGTTTTATTTTAGCTAGGAAATACAGAAGTTTAGTAAGCATACTCATTTGTCTGCACTGCCTTGTAGAGTAGCTTTTGAAATCATCTTGGATATGCATGTAACTTGGTTTTGTACTCATTTTGGAGAAAAAGACACTACGAGCATTATCACAGAGTACAGTTACCTTGGTATTTATTGTAATAAAGCAAATGCTTTAAAATAATATCAAAATGAATGTGCACTCACTTTTCCATAACCTACAGATCATTTTTGTTCTGGTAATTATTGAAAACATTAAATTAGATTTTGAGATTTCCTCTGCTGAAAGTCTGGAGCAGTCCCACTATCCACACTGCCAGAGATGGGGCACTGTTGTGGCATCAGATATGTTTATAGAGTGATTTATGGCATAATATTCTTTTCAATGGTTTCATTAATTGGATTTTAAAAAAAAGAAAAAGATTACCAGATGTTATAGTGAGGTAGCTGCAGATGTATTTCTTCTCTCCACTAGGAGTGCTATGCTGTCTGTTTAGCAAAATGGTTTGCTATCCTCTCACTGCTTTTATGTGTGGTCTGTCCTTACTTAAGGGAAACCTTTGCAGTCACTCTCACTACTCTTCTGTTTTCTAACAGGACAGAGGATAAAGGTCTCAGAGCAGAATGGCTGGGCTAACCACTGTCCTTAGCAGTACTTGAGCCTCATGGACCTCTCTAATCATTTCTGGATATGTACAAAGTGGGTTTTGAGTACAATTTAGGTTCACTGTTGTTTTGGTTCTTTATTTCTCTTCTTCTTATCTTCCTTTCTCTTTTTTTTTCTTTTTTATTTTCTTCCTCTTTATGAGTTTTCTTAGTTCTTCTCTTATGTGTCCTTCCCTCTTCACTTCTGTATTCCATTTGTTGTTCACTCTGTTCTGTTTGCTAAAAGGTCAGCAACACATAGACAACCTGCATAATGAAGTGGGTGTTAAGTCCACAGGCTCTGAAGTGCTAGCTGTTTACACAAAGTCACCCCAAACTGCAGCAACACATTGTGGGAGACTACAAGGCAGAGCAAATCTAAAAGTGTCTGAAAATGTGTTAGGGGACAAAGCATCTCCATCTACTTGATGTGCTGGTACCAACATGGAATTCAAGGCTGCTTTGGAGTGGGGAGGAAGCAGGAGGGGGAATAGCTGTTCACTGGTGGATCTCTCCCTCTGGGTTCCCAGTACAGCCCTGCCCCATCTCTGCCCACAACAGGGTGGGCTCTGGCTCCAACTCTTGTCTTTGTTCCTCCACAGAAACCTGCCAAGTGTAGCCTGAAATGGAGCAGCTGGTGAGGCACAGGCTGATGTAAAACCATACATATCAGCTCAAGCTAGCAGTGTAGCTAACTCAAAATCCTGGTCTTGTGAAGAATACAAGGAATAGGATGTAGTACCATGTCAACTTTCCAACATGGTCTTCAGGCAGGTTCTCGGGTCTGTAGCTCAGAGCTTTCCTGAACCAAAGATGTTGCATTCTGATTTTTTCTTATTCAGTGAACGATGGATGTGAATAAAAGTTATTTAAGATAAAAGCACAAAGAACTGTTTCTTGCAAGCCGAGGGACATAGAGAGTTAGTTACTGTGTCCTGGGGAAGTGACATACCTCTCAGTGGTTTGATGGAAAGCCTTGTACCTCCAAAGATTTGGAGAGGAGCCCGGGCACTGACAGCTACACTGTGCAAGAGATGATATACCCGCATAAACTCTTCTCAATCTACCTTTCCCTGAAGCACTTCTATTATTTTTATCTTAAAATCCACTGAAGTCCATGTATACTGTAGATTATTTCACTTATGCCTCACTTTTCATCTCCCTACGGCAGATCCTCTTCTGCTTCCATTTGACCCATCATTAGAAACCATTATTTTGTCACTGTAAAGATGGATCATTTTTGCTGGTAATGGTTCAACTGCATAGTCTCTATTAGGGTTCTTAAATGTATAATTCCTCTCCTTTTTCTTTGTTTTCCCCCTAGCCCCCAAAAAAGCAGGAAAGCAAAATACATTCATATTCTGAATAGAAATTTGGAGGATATGCAAAGGTGAACTACTGCCTCAAGCAGACTAACCAGTGTGTGGCACTGGGCTGCATTTGAAGGTGCTCTTATGTTCATGTCAAGAAGAAATGGTATTAGACTAATTACTCCAGACTAATTACACCTATGTTGAAAATAAAACAGAAAAGAAAAGCTGAGTGCCAAGAGCTGTTGTCCAGGAAATGCATGCAGGTCTGAGTTTAGAATGAGGATGTGCCTAAAGAAATTTCACTCAACCATACTGGATCCTCAGTCCCTTCCTCTGGAGTTTTAGCACTGCAGAGAAGGGGTTACAAGGCAGGATGAACTGGAAGAAGCCTGACACCATAGCTAAGCTAAAAATGCAATCACTCAGGATGGTGAAGTGCCTTAAACTTTCAATAAACCTGAAGAAGTGACACCTGGGAGCAGAACAGACCTATCTCTACAGGCATGGAGTTTGCAGTGCTCAAAAAACACATTTGACCTCTCTCTGCTCCCCACCCTTGGCACTTGCACTTTTGTCCATCTAAAGGTCCAGCTCCAGCCAAAGAAGACCAGGGTCACCCTCACAGGCTTTAGGACACTCCCTTAAGAGAATAAAGATGTCATCAGTGTATATTGAGTTACATATAAGTATTCTTACAGGACTGGGTCCCCAAGAACATTTGGACAATGGTATACTGAGTTTGAGGTGACCAAAGTTCAGGGCTGACAAGATCAGTCTGGCCATGATGGTGACATTTGGAGCACATGTAGTGGAAGAGTTCTAAATGTACAGTTTAACTGGTGCCAGCAGACAGGGTGAAAAATGCAATTTGATCCTGCTCTCACTAGGTATTGGAATTAATGGTGAATTGGCCAGCTCAGTTAATTATTCAATTAAACAATTCATCATAAGCAACTAACTTAATTCTCTCTCTGATGTCATCTCTGTTGTATTGAAATGATTATGGAAAATCTGTGGTGTAGCTGAGTATTTGACTGTTATGGGGTGATGTCAATTCGACAAATTTCTTCCTTTTCTTAAATGGATAAGGAGCTTTCATGTCATAGGCTGGAACCATGGATGTGTCCCTTCCTTTATAAAGTATGTGCAGTCACTTTAATCACTGTTTATAGGAGTCCTATCATTCCATCCCTACTTCCTGTCTATCGCATATTTGCCACTGCAAATTAAAATAGTGCATTTTTGGCACCACAGGATTCCTAGGTATGAAATAATTATTCCTCTGGAAAATTATAAATAACATTAATGGAACTTTAGGAATTTTATCTCATCACATAGGTATTATAAGAGACAGGATCAACAGAAGAACAAATAAATAATAAAAATATTAGGAAGGATCTGGTAGTAAAACAGTGATTTTTAATAGAGTCTGGAGTCCTTTAAGAACAATTTGGGTATAATCTTTCCACCTACAATGCATAGTCATTAAACACTATAAACAGAACAGAGAGGTTTTGAGCTGTACAGTGTGTTATTTTAAGAAAAATAACAGAGTTATGCAGAACATCCAAAATTAGAATGATCAAAAAGGCATGCCCTTTCATAACCCTCATGCTGTCCTGCTTGGGCTGTTATTTTGAAAGTAAACCTTTCACTGGTATTCATGACCTTTAAAAAGGAAATGCATTGAGCTTTTCTTTCTCTTGTAGTCCCAGTGTCCTTATCATATATGGAGGCCAGAAAGATGGTCTGTTCTCCTCCCATCTCTTTGTTATCTTAAAGGGTAGCTAAGGGCCACCTTCAGCTTGGTTCTTCAATCCAGCCAGCTACATTGCATTAGTATTTGGTTGCATGTACCTCAAAATTGCATATTCTGGGTATTGCAGGTACCTCAAAGAAGAACATGCCATGTAAAATGTGCGCACATGCTTGGAGAAGATTGTATGGGAGAGATTTCATAGAAAGTTTCCAAAACACATTAGGTTTTAGTGAAAGTTTAGTTTTTCTTAAACACAGAGGAGTATTATTAGTCCCCAGCACAGAATGGTATTCCTGACTGATCATATGACATGTCTGCAAGAAAATAATTTAAGACACCTTCCTCTCTATCTTTGCCCTTTACCTGTGATGCCAAACTTGAATCTTCTCCTTGACTGAACAACAACAACAAAAAAACACAAAAAAACAAAAACAAAACAAAAAACAAACAAACAAACAAACAAAAAAAACCAACTTTCCCTCTCTGATCCCCAAAATGAACCCTGCATATTGCTTTTAATTATTTTGTAATTTCCAGAAAATTTTAAAAATAAGCATTAGTTTGTTACCAAAACTACAGAAAATATGAAATTCAAAACAAATTTTTATCTTACTTCTGTGATTTTCATCAACTGGAAAACAAATTCCTATAGTAAATAGAGGAAAAAAATTCTTGAGATTAATTATTTTAAGCTGAAACAGATTTTAAATGCCAATTTCACTGAATTCAATAAACTAGCATATGAAGCAGGAATACCAGCTCAGTCTTAGCCAAGTGTCATTAGCAGATACTGGAACAGAGACTAGAGCCACAAAGAAGAAATTGTTTTTTGCCAAAGTGGAGGCGGGGGGCGGGGGGGAAGAGTGAGAAGAAATTCAACATAGGTTGAAATCTGAGATTCTGAACATTTCCCAAACCACTCTGGCACTAATCCTTCATGGTAAGTGATGACAAAGACTTGTTCTGGATACTAACTCAGTTCAGATTTTCATGACAAGGAAAAAGGAAACCAAGAAACCTCATCAAACCACTGTGATTCTACACCATGACAACATGAGTAAGAATGGCCAGCCAACAATACAGAACAAAGTTTTGTGAAAAACTACCTTATACATTAATATAACTCTATCAATCCCAGCCCACACCCCCATGACACTACCCCCAATCATTCTATCCAGAAATTTTTCCCTGGAAAAAATAAACAAGTATTATTTAAAAAAAACATAGGAAAACTTGATAGAAATTATTGCTGTGTTTTGTGAGGAGTAGCAGGTAATACTGTGGTCTGGGCAGGGGGACATTACCCAGTGAATTCTGTTACAACTTACTCTCCTAACCGTATTCAGTGCCTTCCACTGGATACCTATTCATGTATTTTTAAGTAGTGAACAAACTAGTGAAAATCCCCACTTCAAATCATTAGAGTGAATCCTGAGTCCTGATCATTTGCCTACAGAATCCAGTGATATCTGTGATATCCAGTGATATTCTTTACCTATGGCTGAAGTTTAGGTGGGATTTGCTTTCTGTGGGACATGAAAAAATCAGTTAATGTATTTGGAATCTAAGGTCATTAATTAGTATTTCTGTTTTTCTGGCAGAGGAAAGAAGAGTTGGTCAGCAGCGTTCCTCTGATGTATGTGACAGCTTCTGTAGCATCCCAACAAAATTCTGCCTATAAACATACAAAATTATTCTGGAAATCTTGATGACTTCATACTGTGAGTGCAGCACTATGCAGGAAAACTGTTTGATATAACATTCATGCTGGTATGATTCCTTGCTGTGGTGCTGTGCAAAAAACATTTTCCTGCACATTTATACTTGGATGGGTTTCATTTCTGGTAAACTGATGAGCACATTTTTGTCATCTTGCTCTTCCAGGAGGTTTACTACAGCTTTCTGGAATTTCTATCAAAGAACAATAGTTTTGGACAAATACAGGATGATCTTCATAGCTTCAGAAATCTGCACTAAGGAACTGACCCAGCACGGGTTGGTATCTACCAGATGGTTCAAACAATTTCTGGTGTTCCTTAGAAACTAACAGATGCTCTAAAAACAGGTCATCCCTTCCTTTTCCCCCTCCTGATATTGTTTTCATTACACATGTACTCTAAATAATTTTTAGAAAAAGAAGACAGGTAGAGAAACAATGTGCTAATTGAAAGTACTGTATGGCAGACAACTCATTTTCAAATAGTGCTTTCAAATCACTTTTACCTGGAGCAGAAGCAGCAAGATGAAACACTTTGTGCTTTAGAAAGCAGCACAGAGGAATGACTAAACCTGAAACTATATTCCAAAATGTTCTCCTTGCATATCTTTAGAGTTTGGTTTAAATCCAGTGTATTGCATGTTGGTAAGAGCACACACTCTCTCCAATTTATAAAGTCTTTGAGTGACAGATCCGCATAGAGCCCTTCACAAAACAGGTGGTCTTTCGTCACTGAAAAAAGAGTCTAACAGTTACACTGCAAGCCTAAACAGGGAAGACTGAAGTATAAGTGACACTTGCACAGTCATAAACAGCAACAAACTAGTGAAGAGGAAGGTTGGAAGTCATCTCATCCTTTGCAGTCAAAACTCTTGTGGCTTATCAGAGGGGCTACTGTCAGAACAGGCTGCTCCCCAAGAAGGGGCAAAGTCCTATGCTCCTACCTCAAGATTAGCTCATCTGGTTAGAAAATGATGCTAATAAGGTCAAAGTTGTGGTTTTGATCCCCATATGGGACACTCACTGAAGTGTTGGACTTGAAGATCCTTGTGGATTGCTTCCAGTTCAGACTATTCTGTGATTGATTCATTCTGTGATCCCAGAACCTTCTCCTCCATTCTAGGAAGACCACCTTTCAAAATTCCTTCTTACAGGGAAATTAGATGATTTCTGTTCTTCATTAGGCCTCCAGACAGAGGACCGCATGGGTAATGCCTACTTTCTCTGCCTTAGTGCTCCTTCCAGCATCATCTTAGAAAAACAACTAAAAATGTACAATCCTTCTCACAGCCCTGCTTTCAATTTCAAATCAGTTCTACCTGTTGCTAATTCATTAGCAAAAGGGGATGTTATCAGTGTAGGAGACTCATTTTTTGTAAATAAATGAATCTCCAAATTCAATAACATTTGTATTATCCAGTGTTCTCTGAATTCCAATACTGCTAATTAGCATATGCAGATGAAAAGTTGGGTGTTTTCAGGTTTGCAGTTTTTGAAGATCAGCAACAGGAAAATAGGTTTTTCCCTTAAATCAGATGAATTCATGCATATCCGCAAAGTAGAAGGAAAAATGTGTCTATGACTTAGCTTTCATAGTAGAAGAGAGAGGGAAGAGAAATTAAAAATAGGGTGTTTCTTTCATCCTTCTTTCAAGTAATTAATAAGGGGGGGGCATTCTAACATGGAAAAGCAGGAAATAAAGAATGAAAATTTTAAAAAAGGGCAATTATTCACATAATTTCTTCCCATAACCTCCAAAGCACAAAAATATTTTCTTTTACTGTATGGTTTCTTAGTTTAATTACTACCAGCCACATTAGAAGTTTTTACAGTGCATTAATCATTATTGGTTTAGAAGGAAAATGCTGCATTCTGCTTATCAAGAGCAGAGTAATGCTTGAATAAAACCATTCGTTTTACAAAAGGAAGTAAAAAATGTATTAAGTTTAGAAGGAACTAAACCAAACATTAGGTAATATTTTTCACTGGATCATTACTATTTTAGAAGCCAAGCAAGAAGGACTAGTCCCTGCCATATACATACAGAAAAATTAGATATCCAGCTTGCAGTTCAATGCGTGTTTTAAACAACTGCTGAGTACTAACTTGGACCTCCTCATTGGATAAAAATCTGAATATCACCGATAAAATGCCTCTCTATCTGCACCAATGGAAAGCTGTGGTCTCGGTTTCAGAACATGAGCTTTTCAGCAGAAAAAGGATAATCCCGAGTAATTTTTTTTTTCCCAGATTTGTTTCTTTATTTTTAAAGGCTTTGTATTACTTGTGCCTCTGTAATTCTTTCTTTTCCAAGATGACATTCATTCCTTTTCAGTGGTCTTCTAGGATGGAAAACTAGAATGTGGAAAACTACTGCACTTGAGAAGAAAACTACTGCTTGGTTTTAGCAGATGGTCTATTTTTAAAAATAGGTTGGGGTATAAAATTAGTCCATCAAACTAATGAAAAATCTGTAGCAGTCTCACAGCACTTGTAAGGTCTGTTTAAAAGAGCAGTTTGTTTCATTGCATGAGTTGCTGCTGAGGAACATACATTAGTGTTCGGAAGCTGTGGATCATTTTTTGTCCACTAATAAGATGTTACCTGACACAGCATTGTGAAGGGGTCCATCCAGATAGACATCTTTCTGCATTGAGTATTTGCGATTTCAAAGATTAGAAAAAACTTGAGTGTTCTCTAGGGTAATGCATGCTCTTCTGCCTCTGTATTTTAGGCTTGTCTTGGGTTGCTATCATGATTCGTCCCCTTGTGCTTCTCCCATTCTAAATCCTGTATATCTATTTGTCACTACTAGAAACAGCACTTTGAAGACATGGCACTATGTTTATCTGTGAGATGCACATCATGTCTTTCAGATCACCAGTATCTGCTCTGCAGATAGTCTTAAGGCAAGGCTCTTATTGATAAGTTTGTTTAAAAGAATCAAAACCAATCAAAAAACAAACAAACAATCAAACAAAACACCCAACCAAAAATAAAAAAACGCACCACAACACCAAACCTTATTAAGATTCAAAGATTCAAATTAACTGCTGGTCAAAATCTCTACATTTGAGATGCCAAAATGTTACTGGGAATGTAACTCAGTGCTACTATTCTACATCCAAAACTCCCATTCTCAATAGTATTCACCATTAAAGGAGCTGGTCCTAAATATAAAAAGGCAATTGGCATTTACATAAAAACTTCTCTCAGTTTCTATGCTGTTTGAATTAGATGTGTTACCCTGGGATTCCCACAGGCCATAACCTGTTTCTGTAACATCTTTGCCATTGCTGGTGTGGGTTTAATTTTCTATTTCTGAAAAAAAAACAAAATTCCTCTACATTTTATTTCATTATACTTGAGAACAAATTAAATGGAAATAATGTCTTTAAATAATACTCTGGGAAAATACATACGCTGAGTGACTATATTTATGCTATATACATAAATATGGCTCTTAGCAATAGAAGTAATAACACTTTAAGCAAAATAAACACAGACTGCCTCTTTATTTTTGGCTGTTGTGCCAACATTTTTTTATAGCTTTGAGGTAAGTAACTGAAAATTCATTTAACAAATATTTAATTTGTGCCATAAGATGGTAGTAGATCTGTACTCAATCCATACTCAGACTACATCTTTCCCTGCTTGCAAATTCCTCAGCAATGTGCAATAAGGATAATGTGTCAGCCAAAGAATCATCTTCTTGATACCTCAAGAAAGATATTAGCTCCGTTAGAGATTTATGTTATATTGAATCATGTTAGAGTTGTCCCAGCAATAAATTACACAAAGTGAAAACAAACAAACTCCAAATGACTGCAAAAATATATCATTTGAAGTAAAAGTAAAGCCAATAGATAAAATCTAAGATTGAAGTTCAAAATTCAAGCTCTATTTTTTACTGTCAAATTACTAAGCACTCATTTAAAAATGTTTTTTCTCTCTGGTCATTATTGGGGACTGGGTTTTAAAATAGTATGTACTTCTTTTGATCATCTACTATGATTTTGAACACACGGGTTCTTATTTATACATTTCTGACAATGTCTGAGAAAAAGAATTTATTGTATATTGTCCTAAATCAATAATACATTAATGTTTATCTTCTTCAGAAACAAAATCTATACCTAAAGGCTGTGGCTTTTACCTACATGACAAACCAGACTTCTGAACTAACCAGATCAAAACTTACAAGTGATTGCAATCCAGAGTAACACTGCAGTTTGAGCAAAATACCACTACAAATGCAGAGCTTATGGGCTTCTTTTTTTGTGTTTGGAAGACTCCTCTATTTCTCACTTGAACTAAAAAGTAGTATTTCAGATGTTTAACATGTAACTGTCAAAATAGATATCCAAAGCATCTGTTAAATCTGGGTCATTATATAGTCACAAAAAAATGAACCCAGATATCCCAAGCAAAAAATGTGGCAAGTGGTTTTCACAGCAACGCCTGGCATACACTTTCTATTAGCTGAGCATTCTTTGTGGGTTAAGTATAATCAAATAAACCTAATAACTGGTGGCAAACTAAATGGAGTTGCAGCATTAAGCTAAGTTCAAGAAACAAGTTATTTTAATCTCCTTTGGCAGAACCCATCAGCTGCTCCCAGAGCAAACGGAATCTACAACTTACCCAGAAACTGGGCTGAGTTTGTGGTAGATCATTTCTTCCTATGAAAAAACTTGCAGAAAGACTCCAGATAGAGTGGGGCAGAAAGTCCTTTCCACTAGCTGGTTCAGTGAGGGGTGGGAGCAGAAGGCTGTCCCAGGGTGGAAGCACAGTCCAGGGACCCTAGTGGGAGCAGGAGCTGCCTGCCAGCTCTCTGCGCTATCTGCTCACCGTTTGTAGCCTCTCTGTCTGGGCATTCTGCAGAGAACCCTGCACTTCAGAGAGATGCAGCTTGAAGAAATACTGAATCATAAGAAGAACAACTCTCCTTCTGCAAAGAAATGGACACCTGTCTCAGTTCTTCCCCACCTCTGCATTCTGCTTCCATAAATGTGCGCAGGGAGGATTTTTCTCTTCCAGTATTTGAAATATGCCATTTCATTCAATCACTCATTTCACATGCCCGTTCTGATCATTACGATACAGTTATGACCAACATGAAAAATGCTATTGGTGTCTACAACAATGCAAACAACAGATAAACAATTGAGTCCATCCTATTACTGATGCAGGTAATCAGCCTCATTCTTGTTACGTCTAGACAACATGAACTTTTTGTTTTGTTGTTTTCCACAAGAGAGCTGGGAACTGTTTTACCACACCTTAAATGTTGTTTTTTCTAGACTAATCATATACACAGATAAGTAGAGACAAACATATGTAATCCTAAACACAATACGGTTAGAAGGAAAAAAACCAGCAGCCCTGGTAACTCTTCTCCCAATATAGCACAGGTTGGTGGTTTGGAGCAGACTTCAGTAGATAAATGAAATACATTGATTTACCTATGACACAGCTCCTCTCTATATTTCAGCAGTGGCCCAGTGACTCTTGCTGAAACTGCACGGATAAAGTTAGTGAAGCCTGTAACAAGATTCTAGCAGGACTTATATATGTGACATTCACTGCAGATTATGTTATGTTCCCAGCCTCACTGGAAAATTCTTTCCTATCTGCATAGGTTAAACCATACGGTATTAGCACCAGTATCTAAAAACCAGACTAGAGATATCTATAGCATAAATAGACTGTTTGTCAATACATATGATTATTATCCTTTTATCAGTTAAATCTGTATCTGATTAATGCCTTTTCTTAATAAAAAAGCATATATATTGCACTTCTAAGAAGTTAACCATAAAAGCATTTTACTTAACTTACCAATAGTTGAAGCTGGAAGGAGTGCCTTAAACTCTACCTGATCTCAAGTTCATAATATCTGTGTCTCTCTCTTTCTTTCTCCCTCCCCCCGTGCAGAGATTGCAGTAAACTTAGAAAACTAGCGGGGACAATGTTTCAAATGACTTAAGAAAGAGAACAGGAACAATCATTTCGTTCTCTTTTTTTTTCAGATGAGTACAGTACCTTCAGAAAGAAGGAAGGAAGGGAGGGGAGAGGAAGTCAACAACCCTTTGCTTTCCTGCAAAAAAATAAGGAAACAGCAGATAGCAATCTCGTTTTCTCTCAAACAAAATGTTTGGAAAAATAAATATGTCCAATCCAAAAGGAATTCCTCAAGTATTATATCTGCATTATTGGCTTCATAAAACCTTCTTTACAGCTTGTTATGTGCAACTACATGAAATGAATTTCCGAAATAGTAGGTAGGAATAAGAAAACCATCTCTTATGCAGAACAGTTAGCCATAAGCTTGCATAGATAATGAAGGTTTTTACTCTGGAGAAAGACGAACTGTAGATGCATACACAGATCTTGTTTCCATGGTGATATAGATAAAAAAATGCCTAAACCCCCTCTTTACCCTGACCACAGGAAAATAGCACATTGGATGTTGATAGAAAGCTGTGGAAAAAAAAGGGGGGGGGAGTGAAAGGGATGAGAAAAATGTTGAGACTCATAGCTTGATATTGGAGGTGCAGCAACAAGTAATTTATCTCAAAAAATGGCATTATAGAAGCCATCCTGACCTATCCGAACAAAACCAATGTGCTATGTTCTAAAACAGATTTCATACCTTATTTTATTACTTTCTTTCCCCATTAAACTTATTTTGACAAGCAGATACTGGCCAGCTGGCTGGAGTTATACTTGGGATAAGTTTAGTTCACTGTGCTCCACTGTGATTTTGTTTGCTTGTATCTTTTCCCCTAACTTTATCTATCATCTGAAGGTCACTTACAGTGATTAGATGGTCCCCTTTATTTCCTGTTAATTTTTTTCATTCTAACATTCTTGCAAGCAAACACCTTCACACTGTCATGAAGTCGTTACGGTTTCAGTTAGTGTGGTAGTGCAGTACTGAAGATGGAGCTACTTCTCTATGACCAATTCAGGTTGAGTTCTGTGAAAGACAAAAAAAAAAAAAGAAGCCTTTTCAAATGGTCTTATCATATACACTCTGCATCCAGATTTTGCCCCCTGAGTAATGATACTGAAATTTAGTGGAAGGACAAGTTGGTATGTTATTCTTTTATTATACAGTAATGAATATTGATAGGCTGTAAACCAACATAGGAAGTAGCTCTTTAGCACCTGTGTTCCTTCATGTAATTACTGGTACTATTTCCAGAAGATATATAGCAATTATTTGACTAGATAATAAGCAATTATCTGGGTTTTATTTTAATATTTGGAAATTGAAATCTTTGATAATGGATATCAATGGATACAGAGCAGTGCAGGTGCTATGAGCAATCTCTGGCCTTACTACATCACCAGGGTTTTCTGAAGTGGGCAAAAGTGTAACAGAGGCTGAATTTTAAGAGCAAAAGAATGCAATGTGCTTAGGTTATGTATTGCAAATGAAGTCCTTAATTCTCCCTTGGGAGTGGAGGGCCTAATCAAATAGATCTCTTGTGCATACTGAGCACAAGGAAAGTGAAGAGGCATAGAAAGCCACCAAAGTAATGTATGGTCCTGCAGGGTCAGTCTAATAGCTCAAAACCTGTCATTTTGTTTTGAAATGGGTTTCAAGATCTTGAAGATATTTGCAGCTTCCAGGCCTTTTAAGCTCATTTAATTTATTTATTTGGCCGGCACAACAGGTTAATGAGACCCTGAAGACTGACATAATGTAACTTTTGTTTCTCTGTATTGGGAATCCATTGCAGAAGTGTAGTTGAAAACCCGTACTGATCAAGTTAGGATCATTCTTAAGTCACTGAGGGTATGTGATACGCTTTGTAGGCCTCTATGAAGGACGTAATTGTTATATCGGTACTTCAAAGAGTAGCTTTCCCTTTCTTGAGGACTGCAAAACTAAGCAGATGGACACAAATATCTACGAAGCATCTTCAACAGGTTCAAGACTGCTATTCTGATTGAAGGAGAATGTGGGAGCCCCTACTTCAGCAAGGACAGCAGGAGATCCTACCTCGAGTATCTTTGTCAACAGCCTTTCCACTATCCGAGAGATCAGAACTTAATTGTCCAGCCAAGTGTGGGTGAAGTAATCTTGCTTCCCAGCATGCAGCCATTGAAACACTTGACCTGTATTTGTTTTGTCAATTTCTCCCAACTGCTGCCAGAAAATCACAACCCAAGGAGGAAGAAACACTGAAACTGTGATTTTTCATGCGAGAAAAATACCTTGCAAGGTCATGCCTGTGCAATGACTGTGGAGAAAAAAAAAAAAAAGATATGACCAAAATCACTGGTATCTAGAGTCATGCAAATCACATAATAAGAAATGACATTATGATATTTAGCCAAGTTTTAAGGGACAAGTTAACCTTCTTTTCAGAACATATTTCTGGAAGAAGTGTTTGCCTTTTTTTTTTTTTTACCTCTTCTCAATCTACTGTTACCAAAATGAAGGCTCTGATACAAATTCAGACAGACACAGTGCCAATCTCAATACAGTTCCATGAACAACATCAAGTGTAAGTATTTCCTGGGTCCAGTACATAATGTCTTGTAAGGAGTAGCCACAAAAAAAAACATTCTCGTGTTCATGGTCTCAGTTAGCATTGAGGACCAGGAAGATTCCTCTGATAACACTCTGTATGATCAGACCAGATCTTGTTTCTTTTATTTTTCCTTCTTTCTTACTTTTCTTACTGCAATAGGGAATCTTTCCAATGACAGCAGAGATGCTGTTTTTTCTATTTCCTTATTTCGATGCTTTTAAAATAAGGATGAAATAAACTAGTTCATCATGCTAAAAACAATGAACCTCTATCCAGCATAGTAGAAAAGAACACAGATGTAAACACATCAGCAATAGTATTCCACTTTATCCTGAGAAAATGAAACCAAAGGCAAAACCCAGAAATATTTAGTGGTTTTCTTGATTGTTTTGGGGCAATAACCATATATATCTGAACTGAAAAAGTAAGATTAATATCTTCCTTCCGGTCTACAGTATACCTATGGCATTTTAGCTGAGTAAAAATAATACAAACCTCATTCAGAGACAAAAAAAACCTGAAGGACACATTATTGTTTTCCATAAGTCACTTTCATCTGTGTTTTTCCTCGTTTCTTTTCTGTATTGCCTGTTTACCATAGATTGATCAGGAACAAGCTAGCAGAATACTAATGGGACCAGAGACAACCAGAGCTGAGTCGAAAGAACTCCTCTTCTGTTCTGCAGTGTGTAGAGAATAGATGTCAATATTAGGTCATGTTTGTAGCTTACTGTATTGCAAGGCAATAAGCCTGAATACACTAATACGTATTTTGTTCAGTTTCTCAGGTTATAAAACACTGGAATGTTGGTTGTTCCACAGGTTTTACTCTACTGCCTGTCTTTCATGATTATAGTATGATCAGAGTATTCTCATGAGTATGTGCTTGTACAGCCAAACTTATTATTCTTGAGTCTAATTTTTTTTTTTTACTCTTGAGACAGGTAATACCTAATCATCACTTTAACAAAATATTCGCATTTACAGACTATAACCTTTGGACCAACCACATTCGTCAATTGTTTTGGGGAGAGAAATGTGGGAATTTTTATCAAAAAGAGGAGCATTCCTGGCAATAAACACCTTATTATAAATTCAAATGTCCTTTATAACTTATCCTGGGCCAAGCTCATTTCTGGTAAATGGCATTGGCTGCAGTCTTTTAAGGACATGCTTTTCCTGTACCCTGTATGCAATCATCACAACTACCTTTACTAAAACAATACCATCAAAAGCTATTTTCAAATACGATGGTATGATTAAGAGGATGTGTTTTCATCTTTTGACATAGCATTAAGTTATAAGAGCAGGATTGCGAGCCCTATTCAGGTCAGAGGTGGACAAGAACTTGGCTTTAGTCAGTATGTTTGAATTTGATGTCACACTGAAGATCTGTAACATATGGAAAGTTGCTGAAGTATCCACCAAGTTTTTTGGTGGTTTCTCAAAATGGTCATTTGACAGCAGTAAAGCTGCAGTTTTACATCTACTTAGACTGGAAAATAAATCCAGCATTTGTTCTTGGTTATCTTGCTCAATTAATTGTGTTTATGTACTCTAATGTTTGAAAAGTGTATTGTAGCACCTGAAATTACTTAATACATTTACAGGTGAAGGCTGGGCATCTAGTTTTGTAAAATGTGTAACTCTTCAGAAAATATCAGGAAAAGGCAGGTTTGCATATTCTTCCTGTGCAGTGCTAACCTTGTTAGCTCTGATAATATGACTATTACTTCTGGAAGCCTGATATTCTATTTCAAGATTAATTAGAAATTAATATGAATTTATCTTTTTTTTTTTGAATGGGTCTCCAGTCGCTGTCATTTTCATTTTAATTATTTAAGTCACTTAGCTAACGTAGTCTCCGTCTTATATGAAGTAAATTGCAGTATTGCTTGTTGAGATATGCTTTGTCCTTTAATTTCTGATATTTTTTCCAAAGTATCCTGTGGCTGTGCTACAGCTGAAGTACTGTGGACACTTCAAAAAGGCCCTTCCTGGGATTAAAATAGTGGTGCACCTCTGATTTATAGCTGCTAGGCTGTAGAGACAAACAACCTCCTGGGAAATCTGTACTCCCTATCCATGTGAGTGTTGATAAATTGTGTCTATAATGCTTTTATAAATTCTCAGAGAGGGGGAGGTGGAGAGAGAGAGAAAGAGATAGAGAATGAGAAAAAAGGAAAGGAAGGAGGGAAGGAAGGAAGGAAGAAAGGAAGTAGGGAAGGAAGGAAGGAGGGAAGGAAGGAGGGAGGGAGGGAGGCAGGGAAGAGGAAAGATTCCTTCTAGTTGGAGAGTGTTTGTTTTTTTTATTTTGGATTTGGGTTTGGATTTTCATGGAATTTTGGATTTGTTTTGTACCTTGATGCCTAGGAAATGCTAGGCAGAACAAACACTGTACTCCCGCAGTCCTTATTCATTTGCTGCTTACATTGACTGCTGTAAGACTTCCCCATAACTGGAGATAATTATATTAGGTCCCATACTTATTAAAGACTACAGACAATAGTAAGACAATGTAAATTAGCTGACTGCATGTGACAGAGCATGTGGATTGACACATGAACTCACAGGAGTTCAAAGCTGTTATCAGTGAGTGTTAAGATATCTATCCAACAATAATTAGGGGAAAAGTAGACCTCTTAGGTTTGTTATATTTCCTCTCTTCTTCAAAAAGTTGAAATGGGTTTCGGTTTTGGACCTGTACTTTTTTATTTTAACAAAACAGATTTGCTGAGACTGCTATAGTTTTGCAGAAAAGCATTTGGTTATAATTTAAAACACAGGGGAAAAAACCCATCTACAGAAAAAACTTCAGACTACACTAGAAGTCTTGCCAGTGAGATTTCTTCAACTGTTGGCTCACCAGGGCTATCTTCAGTTCCTGCACCAAAAAGCATACCCTGATACAACTCTACTGGTGATTATTCTGCATAAGCAAACAGCCAGAGTATACCTTCTGGAAGTTTTTACTTAGTCAACTGTGTTGCAGAGTTTCTGAATATTTCTGGAGAAGCTTCTGTGTGTGTGCCTGTGTGTGAGTGCGTGGCTGAAAACAAGAGCAATTTTTGGGGGGGCTTATTAGCTTGTTATCTTGCACAGTGCAGTAACTCACGTTCACCAAGCAGTGAGCATGAAAAAGGGAGGAGAGGCTGGACTTGGACAACCATCCCATCTGCAGAGGTTATACCCACACGGTACACGACCAAGTGACGCCAAATCAGAGGGTTAACATATAATCATAACATAAGGAGTGTCTGTCTTCTCTGTTCTTTTTCTTAATAGCTTTAACACCACAGTTCCAGCTGTGGGAGTGAATCAGCACTCTCAAGGTCATACTATGAGTAATTGTCAATGAGGTAAAACTGGTAGTGACATAATTATTGTGCTCAGCTGCAATGTTTTTGTTCATTTTGCACATTGAAGTTATAGTATGGATTAAGATTTCTCTAATACATGGCAAGACGATTCCGACCTGCCCTACATAAATGTGAAGATGATCCTAATCTCTTACATCAGCAGGAATCCTGTGAAGTCCACCAAAGTATTGTAGATTTACTAGGAGGTTTGGATTTACTTTTCTACTCAAACATTGCAAAAATTGTCATCGCTTGTTTTTCTTTACATTTTAAGAAAATAAAATTGCAGGTATTAAAAATGTATTTTATACTGCAGAAATAAGATAATAATAAAACCAGATTTTCTTTGGCTCCTGAAGTATTTACATCTAATGGAAAATTGTTGAATCATTTAAGAAATGTTTCCTGTTTATTCTTTTAAGTATAAGTTGAACAAAATTTTAAACTTAAACTGCTAAAACATAAAAAGCTAAAATTTGTTCCATCCCTCTAATCATCCTAGTGGGCCTCCTCTGGACTCAGTCCAATAGTTTGATGTACTGATGTCCTTCCTGTGCTGGGGACCCCAAAGCTGGAGGCAGCACTCCAGGTAGGACCTCGTAAGGCTGGAGTAGAGGGGCAGAACCCCTCCCCTCAACCTGTTGGCCACATTGCTCTTGATGCAACCCAGGATACAACTGGCTTTCGAGCTGCAAACACACATTGATGGCTCACATCCAGCTTCTCATTCCCCAGCATCACCAAGTCCTTAGTGGCAGGCTGCTCTCGATCATCATGCTGTTCATCCCCCAGCCTGGATTGATACCAGGGGTTGCCCCAGGTGTTACAATCCAGCTGCAGCACCTCACACTTGGTCTTGTTGAACCTTGTGAGATTCCCATGGGTCTACTTCTCAGGTTAGTCCAGCTCTCTCTGGATGGCACCTCCACCTTCCACTATGTTAGCTGCACCCCTCAGCTTGGTGTCAGCTGCAAATTTGCTGAGGGTGCACTTGATCCCCTTCTCTGTGTCATTAATGAAGACATTAAATAACACTCACCCCAATATGGACCCTGAGGGACACCACTTGTCACTGATGTCCGTCAGGACTCTGAGCCATTGACACCTACCCTCTGGATGTGACTGTCCAACCAATTTCTAATGCACCAGGCAGTCCACCCGTCAAATCCATCTCTTTCCTATTTACAGAGAAGGATGCTGTGGGGGACTGTGTCAACGGCTTTACAGAAGCCCAGAGAAGCCCTTTCCTTTTCCACTGATGTATTCAAGCCGTCATAGAATGCCACTAGGTTGGTCAGGCAGGACTTATCCTTGGTGAAGGACATCTCTGCTTAGCCAGTCTGGATGTCTACTTTTGATGAGGATTGAGCTCACTGAAAAGTTCTGTTCTGTTCTGATTTATCTTCCAGTTCATGTGTGCACCAGAAACTATTCAGAGCAACATTGCTGGCTTTTCCAAATGCTAGTCTAGGCAGTAAATATAATGAAAAAGCTAGCTGAATTTACTGAAATAAATTATTTTCATAAATGCATTCATGATGAAACCAAATCAGAAAATGAACGCCTGATTCTGGTTATATCTTTATTGTCTTCAATCTAAGTAAACACAACACTTCTGGAGTCATGCTGGAAAAAACCTGGAGCCTTAAACGTCCCACATGTGGGTGGGGGAAGGTGGTGGGGGAAGGTCCCAGGAGGGAAATGAGAGGTTTCTGCTGAGAAGAGAACTAAAAGGCAAGATTGTTTAGAGTTGTTCTGATTCTGGTTCAGACCCTAGGAAACAAATTCTCCACAGGTGAAGTTTGTCATGTAGCATCTCAGAACAAGAGCAAATATACCCTAAATCTGAGTGAAGGACAACAATATCAAAATTCAATTATCACAATACCATCTGAATATCTTCAGGATCAGTGTAGCTAAAGAGAAATATCAGACTTTGATCTTTAGATCTAAATCAGATTCAAATCAAAACATATGATATTGCAGGGATGGAAAAGCAGTTAAGATCAGGCAAATCTCTACAGGGAAAAGAGGGACTATGCTTGTAAAAGCATATGATTTGGATCTCTTTTCACAGGATGGCATTTTCAGCACAGGATTAAGAGAAAAACACTCTAAGAGGATTACCTTTTTTTCCCCCCAGTAGCTAGAGTCACTGGTGAGTTCAGTGGCACTCTAAGCAGGGTGGGTGGGGGACAAAGGGTTATAGTTTCTGGCAGACAGTTGCCTACACCACACCAATGCCTTGCATCCACATCATACAGAAGTTGCACCACTCCTTTAACATGCATGGCCAGAGGGGGAAAGTAGCAGGTATCATGGGAACACCGCTATGTATCAGTGTAATTGAGGATCCCTGCTCGCTAGGGAGGGACAGTCAGACATTTCCATAGCAAATTCAGCTTACCATGTTTGTGTTCACAGATCTATAATTTTGCCCTCGAATTTCGGTGGTATTTTTTTCAAGTCCATGTCTTGTTCATTGTTTCTCGTATTTGCTCAGTGTTCACCTTCATTTAGTTCCGAAAAATAGAATCAATCACATATATCATTCTTACAAATAACCTGAACATTTATATAACCTGTATCATTTATTGGTTTTTACAACAAACAGGCTTCTGTCCCTGGTGTATCCCATTTTCACATAAACATGACATCACTGAAGGCTAAGATTTGAAGCACTTTGCAATTGCAAGACAGATCACAATGTACTCAAGAATAAAATGGCTGCTAAGCACTTCGTAAATACATCACACATATTTGGAGAAGACAAAAAAATGCTCATTTTCTAGGCTTTTGATATCATCCTGTGTATCATCGATTAGACTTATGGGTACCTTTGCCATTCCCTTGGAAGACTGAGGAAGGTCAAGCATGGCTGTTCATACTGAAAGGGTCTGTCCAGGTGAGTACCACAAAGAACATGTGGATGTAAACTCTCAGCAGTGCTTGCTAACAGGGAGCCCTCCTCGTGACCCAGTCCCTCCCCCAGCAGGGGCTTGTCCATCAGGAGAAGAAATACTGGGAGTATTTTGTTTCCTGCACTAGCTAGAAGATCCTGGTAATGGAGTTGAGGGAAGTGGAGCTTGTGCAAATGTGTGATCTCAATACTTTTGTCCATTTGGACCTTGTAACATCAAGAGACAATGCAGAAGGGGAAAGCCTGGATACCTGAGCTCGTGACAGAGTTAATGGAGAGAGAGACAGAGCTGTTCAGAAGACCAGTCAGAGTACATACACTAGATTTGTAAAATTAGATGGTGTGAACACACCTCTAGGGAGCTTATGTTGCCTTAGGTAAGCTCTAATTTTCTCATGAAGAATCCTAGGGGTTTAACGCAGCTCAAAGGAGAAACTGGACCCACAAGAACCCCCACTTTTCTCATGACTGTCTCACTGCTCTCTTCATCTGGACCTAAAATGTCTCTACGTCCTGGGAGGCCCTGAAATATGAGGAAGAGCATGACAGAATCTGTTGTGTGTATGTGACCTCCCTAGAAGCCTCCCCAGTGCTAACAGTTGTTCTTCCAGTCAGGCTGAGGTGGGACAGGAATGAGATACTGTTGACAGAATGAAAAGCTAAGACAGTCCTGAAGTGCTTTGGACAGGAAGGGTCCCACAGGCCATACCGAGGTGTACAGACTCTACGGTCAAAAGTTATTCCTGGAATAATGATTCATCCATCCCAAAGTAAAGGAATAGTCTCTGTTTTTCAGGTCACTTAGAAACTGCAGCACTGCCAGGTGTCATGCTTGTAGGGTGGGGGAATGAGGGTGGGAACACCTTGAGCAGGTTCTGCCACCAAAATGTCATGTCAGGAAGGCACGGATGCATGAATTAACCACCTTCTGAGAGGTGGGTGTGGCAGAAAGGGGAGAGGTGACATTTTAGTCTTTCATCCCAAGGCCACCTTGCAGTCCTGCAGAACACTTGTATCAGCAGCTCTTCATCTTCAGCACACAGAGCTCCTGGGACTACCAGAGACTCCCACTCTCTTTCACTTGGGCAAGCGTAGAGGCAACCGGTCTTTAATTCTCCCTATCCTGACCTGTCTCGTTAATTTGCTACTTGTGTCTTGGGACAGCCGATAAAAATGTAGGGACTTCCTACTTTTATATCCTTGTTTGCTAAAGCAGAACAGTTACATCTGATTTAAATATACTGGTGGGGCATTCCCTAATGAATCAGTAAATTTTACTAATGTGTTTTGGATAAACCCCCCAGATAAGTAGGTTGCAGGATATAGTCCTAGTTCTTGCAATATCAAAAATTTGACTTGCACTATGCAAATAGTTCTCCAATCAGAATTTACTGAAGGAATGTTTTCTCAGCTTTACAGCAAGTTACAACAAAAGACAGCACTGTAGTTCCTCAAACATTACCCAGTTCTTGCAAGGTGCTGAATTCACCAGCCTTCATTGAAAAGAAGAAGTGAGGATGTTCAGTCGCGTGCTTTGTAGGGGCCTCTGCTATTCCCAAGCAGGGAAACTGTGATTTGAAGAGTCAAATACTGAAGCTAGAACTCCAAAGATGAGTCACTTTCTTCATCACCACAGCAAGTGCTCATGCTTCAGTGTTTTGCATAAGCTGCTCCCAAGCTAAGTCATTCTCACCAGCTTTTAAGAGGTGTTCAGCTTGTGATTTGAAATGCCAATTTCAATATTTAAGTTAATAGGTTTTGTTTATGTGATTTCCTATTGGAATACAAAAACATATCAAGCAGAGGCTCCTATGCTAATTCTTCCAGCCTCTGACCTGCCTCTGATGAGTTGTCCCATTTGCCTTACTTTAATACATCAGGTGTTTATTTTGTCCCAAAGTCATACACTTGATAAAAATAGTTCTCTATCACTATTGCGTAAAAACCTTGTAGCTTAACATTTATCTTCCTCTTATGGTCGATCTTATAGAAATTGATTATGTTAAAATAAACATAATTGTTCATTGAAAATCATTTTCTAAGTAGTATGGGGTGGGGATCCCACTGTTAAAAGTCTATTTCTGAGTTCAGATGTAACAAAACACAGAACTTCTGACAGTGTTTTATAAAACTTTCCCCTTTTTGCAATGACATTTGACAGAATTAATAGGGCACCCCTTTTGATTTGAAATGGGTCACAATGATAGAGTATAACAAATATATTAAAGCCTACTAGCATAAAAATACTACTGGTAAAGCTTGTGAAAACTCACATGAGAATATTGTTTCAACCACTAGCCTCACCCTTTACATGCTTCCCTTGTTGCATCACACCCAAGGAAGAAAAATTTTAATATATAATTATGCTACTACTATACCCACTTTACACGACTTGTCTGAAGACTCCAAGAAACCAGATGTTTTCTTTCTGTTTCACTGCCTGCTTGGCTTTTCTCCAGACAAGACTCTTTCCAACACATTGGCAGACCATATATCAGCCTTCCACCTGTAATCTACAGAGGCCATGACCTGGATATGTACCTTCCTTATCCACCCTGAAATCAGGGTCAGCATCATGTTACTGCCCACCCCTAGATGAAATCCACCATGTTGAGATGAACTAAGGTGGATAGTTACACAATGCAGTTCGGCATGCCTTAGGACTAGAAACAAATCCACAAATCCAGCTATGCATGATGCAGGAAAAGCTGTGTTTCAGCCATTAGTTGTGTGGAGCTTCTCTGTTCCAAGCAGGAAAAGGAAAGACAATAACATATTTTTTTGGTATCCCAGTTAACAGACTTAGGAGTCAACAGTAGGTATTTGCTGGGCTTTGGTGTGCTTTTTAAAATCGAGCCATTTCTTAAGACACACCGATCTCTTCCCAGAGATCTTAAAGAAAAAAAGAACATTTGAAATGTTTGTTATTTCATTTAACTTGGAGCATTTCTTGAAGTTTCTTTTTATTTCTGTAGGGTTCTGTGAAAAGTTGTTTTAGTCCTTTAGGGTCTCAGTTGATACTGTTCTGACTTTTCTGAAATCAAATCAGAGATAAATTTGATCTGTGAAATAACATGGGTTTCTGAAGAACAAACTTTGTGAACAGCTATACATTTTAACATAAAAGTGTCTATACAGTTTAATTTCTATGTGGATAGAACTTTCTGACTTCCTGCAGAGTATTTAGGGGTTGAAGTGTCTCACTGGTTATTCCACTCAGTGTTGAGGCTCAGTGTCTGCAACAGCTGCTATATACGAGCAACCATTTTTGAGAAAGGGAATAAAAAACAGACCTCTCAATTTGAAACCAAAGGAGAACTAAATGTCAGCATAATAGAGGTAAATTATCATAGAATCATAGAATTAACTGGGTTGGAAGAGACCTCCCAGATCAAGTCCAACCCTTGATCCAACCCCACTGTGATTACTAGACCATGACACTCAGTGCCACATCCAACCTCATCTTAAAACCTCCAGGGATGGTAAATCCACCACCTCTCTGGGCAGGCCATTCCAATGCCTGATCACTCTCTCTGTAAAGAACTTCTTTCTAATATCCAACCTAAAGCTCCCCTGGCAGCACTTAAGCCCGTGCCCTCTTGTCCTACTGCTGATTGCCTGGGAGAAGAGATCAACCCCCACCTGGCTACAACCTCCTTTCAGGTAGCTGTAGAGATTAAATACAAAAAATAAAAAAATAAAAAAATAAAAAAAGTTTTTCCACGTTCTCAATGTTTATTCCTCCCCCACCTCTCCCCACAGGTGTCAGAACTTCTGGAACTGCTTCTTGATGCCTGCAGCCTTGGTCACCTTGAGCACACTGAAGCACACAGTCTTGCTGAGCAGGTGGCACTCGTCCACCATCACAATATCCCCGATCTGCAGGTCCCTGAAGCACGGGGACAGGTGCACAGACATGTTCTTGTGATGCTTCTCAAAGTGGTTGTACTTGCAGATGTAGTGCAGGTAATCGCGGCAGATCACAATCATGCGCTGCATCTTCATCTTGGTCACCACACCTGAGAGGATGTGGCCCCGAATGGAGACGTTCCCAGTGAAGGGACATTTCTTGTCAATGTAGGTGCCCTCAATGGCCTCTTTGGGGATCTTGAAGCCCAGCCCCATGTTGCTGTAGTAGTAGCGGGGCAGCTTCTCCTTGCCACCCTCACACAGCAGCACTCGCTTCTTATTCTGGAAGATCGTCGGCTGCTTCTGGTACACGCGTTCCATCTGCGTGTCTGCCATCTTAGAATTTAACCAGGACAACACTGAGTAATCTCTTATTATTGCACCAAGTGATGAGGAGTTTTAGTTAAATCTGTGAATCCACAGTTTCTTACAGCCATGCCTGAGTGCAAATCCATACTTTGAGGAATAACCTGTTACTAAAAAGTTACTATCAATAAGATTTTGGAGTAACTTGCTAACTACTTCAGAAAGTTGTTGTATGGGTCAGGGAGTTTCACCAGAAGCTCCATAAAACAGTGGGGATGCTTAAGTGTGGCAATATGTTTTCAAAAAAATATTGAAAGACATATATATGACACCATATATTATGAAACAGTTTTAAGGCTCTTCAAAAGCCTTTAGGTGAAAATCCTCTTCACCTTTTGTCTGTCTTGAACTGCTTATTTATTTTTATTTTGGACTCACATTTTTTACAGCATCTGAGTTCAAACTAACTGTATCTATTAGCATGTTTATCACTTCGAATTTGAAAGAATTTTCTTTAAAGAGTCTCTTGTTGCTGGTTCTGCATTTACCTCACAGGGAAAGGTTAAATTCAGTTTCCCTGTTTCTTCTTCAGCATGTGCACCGAAGAACAGCCACAACCTGTCTGTAGTTGTGGAAGGGTGTTTAATCAGTAATAATGAGATAAAATTAAGAGAAGGAAATTTTAGGATGGATGTCAGGAAAACCTCTATGACAGCAAGATATTTCAAATTGTGAAATAGTCTCCTAGAGGAAATGCTGGAAACAAGCAAGCCATGCAGACAGAAAGGTGTTAGGCATGAGCTAATGCTTAGGTTCTACATCTGCATTTCATTGTCTGGAACTGCATGATGCTGCAAACTGAGATCTAATCAGAATTATGACAATCAATAACAGCATGAGCACACAAGACCTCCACATTTATCAGGGAACCACAGCACTGTTGGGAATGTAAAGACACCCACCAGGCCACTTCTAGCATTTCTTGCTTGTTATGAAAGAAACATTTCTGTGCCTCAGTAGAGACATGACTTTGCACAAGTAGAGCTGCATTTCCACAATTGCACATATCTCCTTGCAGTCTATTTCGACTGCTGTAAGAATGGTGAAAAGTTAATTTCAAGGCACTTTGCTTGGAGTCAGTTCTCTTCCGTGTGGAGGTTATAGGTGGTGAATTTTTACTTCGGGACATTTAAGTATACAAAAGATTAATAAAAATAATTTAAAAAATGGTGTTGCTGCCTCTGAATCTGGTTCTTAAATGAATTTTTTGGCCTTTCCAAGAGCACTTTGTCTCAACTACAAAAATTTTGTGTCCCGCTTTTCCTGAACTGTAACTATTCTGGTACTGAAAATACAAGAAGAAGAGAGCACAAGCCCTGAGATATCTGCGCAGGGGTACGCCCCATTATGGAAAAAGGTAGAGCTTATCCAATGCCTAGAGTATTTTTTTTTTCAGATTCCTGTTGAAAGCACAAAAGTACCAGGCCCAACCTAACACTTCCCAGTAAAGCCGCATTTGCACTATATGCTGTGAAAATCGCAGCTGTTCCTCTGCGAATTGTTAAACATTCATAGGTCATTAGTGAGTGAGCGAGTGAGTGAGTGGTTGTTTTTCTCCTGGATGTGCTCTGCAGTATGCCAGTAGTTATCTAAATATGACCCCTAGTGTTCAACTTGAATGGTAATAATTTAAGGAAATTATGGTCCTTAATAGACTTCTCTTAAGAAGTGGGTCATCTTTTCTGGTCATCCTAATATCTTATCCCCCACAGAAAAACTACTAAATTATTCCTGCTCAAGCAGTAAAATTTGCTGAAGATGTTTTCAAAGCATAAAACACTGAAGAATCACTTGAGGATTTTAGAGATAATTGTTACAGACAGGGAATAATCTATATTGAAAAACTGGATTGCAATATTTTCCCATCTGCATAAAAAAAATGTTAAGCAATGAAACTGTTAAGGGTAGAGCGTCAGTAGAAGCAATTGTACACTGCTATGCATTGCATTACAAAGACAGTGATGAAGACTCTGTGGTACAATGGCTGGTAAAAGACGGCTGGTGAGATGGGATGTTTTTAGTTTTTGCTTCATTCTTGATGCTGCCAGTAATCTTCTGGTATGCTTTTCATTAGGTCATTTAACCTCTGTGTTCATGTGTTTTCCTCTTGACAAAATGCACAGATACATTCTTTCCTTTGAGGTTTGTGAAAGTTATTCTATTTGCTTTAAACAATCAGAGACATAACATGGGATCATAGCCTGCAAGACCATTAGATAACTCAGCAAGTTACATGATGTTAAGGGAGGAAGAGAAAAGGTGCAGTGCTTTAAAGTCCAGGCTGTAGGTGTCTAACACCTGGTCTGCTCTGAGAAAGAATTGACACAGTTAAACTTCTGCTTAGTGATGTTCCTTTCTTGCTCCTCGGATAATTGCTATATTGCCACATATTCTTTAAAAGGACAAACAGTAACAATCTGGGCAAACAGAGGTCATTGAAAGCTTGGAGAATCAGCGGTGACAAACTGTTTTGCAATGCAGTCCTTTGCTGATTGTTTTAAAGTACGTGAGTCTGTGGATATAAACAAATGATTTATCACATCATAATATAAAGCATTATGTATGACATGTATTGTGAAAACACATAATAGAGAGCCTCCTGCTTCCTGATTGTGTTTGTTAGCTCTGAGCATACAGGCATCTTGCAAACTACTACTTTGCATCTTGTTCAGGTAGGGAATAGCTCCAGCAGACTCATTTCTGCTCTCATCTGAATGCCTTGAGCATTAATGCATGTCTTGTATGTGCTCTCAGAGCCCTGTGGTTTGTTTGTTTGTGTATAGCTATCACCAGAAAAATCAATGCCACTTCAGCTCTGGCCTACAGATTGCCTTTACACTATGCTGCTTCTTACAGTCTTGTAAGAAACAGCATACCTTCTTACTAACTGAATGTTTCTTTGTACCTGTTCAAATTTGATCTCCCAAGTAGAAAAGCATGCATCTCCTGGGGGCAGAATCAGATATTATTTTTTATTTCAGTGCCATACACCTCTTAATGCTTCTGAGCTTAAAAATGGAATGTTACCATTTCCCATTGCTCCTGTCTTAACTGCCCATGGCAGTGAGGCAGGAAGCAGGTCCAAACTGTTACTTTGAAAATTTGATGGTGGATGTTGTAAAGGCATTCTTCTGTACAACTTTTTCCTAGATCCTTCCTGCCAAAATGGGGAGGGACCACAGGAGCATGCACAATCCTTGCATACAGATGTGAACCAGTCTGCTTACAGCCAGAGTGAGCATGGTGTTGAAGGCTAGAGTTTATTTTTCCAGTTGGCACAGCCAGTGTTCTTTCTGGGTGCACATGTTTCTTGAAACCTTTGCCTCCTTAGGGCATGCAGCTCATGGGTCACATCCTTCAAACTGCTTGTGGACCAGAGCCAGAGCAGGGAACTGTCAACAAGGACATTGTTTGGGGTGGCTTTCCCTGCAAGGCAGCACTGTGCTACAGAACCAGAACTGAGGGATCTGCAAGGAAGATAAGCCAGCCTGATGATCCCTCCTAACCTGACCTGATCTCACCTGATAAAGTGTTATTACAGCCAGTGCTGGTGCCCCAGAGTCACTGTGAGTGTAAAAGTGAAAACCAAGAAGGGCTAAGTATGACTTCAGGAGAAGGTACAGGCCCAAAGACAATGGGTTCACTGTGCAGAGTGACACCAAGTTAAGGAGCATTGTCTGCACTGGGTGCCAGCTCCAGGACCAAAATCTGTTCTTAAGGTGTCATGGGATTATGGCTGTGATCTATGGCTCATATCAAGAGCTTTTAGGGAAATACAGTCTGCTGCAGAAATACGAAACTATTTGATTAAGTACAGGTCCTGACACTTTACCAATGAGGGGAAACTTGCTGTAGGCCTCAAAGGGAGCAGGAAAAGGTCCCTCCTGTCTTTCTCTTCCTTTAGGCAAGAATGATGAAAAACACTCAAAGCAGCAGGAAAATTAACACAGTTGGACGGTATCAGCAGAATCTGCAGTTCTGTGCTCTGGCCCTGTTGCAGGGTAGCAGGTAGTCAGTAGGGGTTTTTGCATTCCAAGCATTCCCAAACATTGTGAAAAAATCTTCCCATCCTTTTTTTCCCAAAGCTTCCAGTTTTCCAAACAGTGATTGAGTGTTGGCAATGTGTTTCTGACTGCTTGGACACAAACAGCCCTCTTTGTGCTGACGCACTACAAGGTGAAAGGAAAGCTTTTTTTTTTTTTTTTAAGAGGACTAAAATTGCAGGGCTTCAGTTCTCACTTTCTCTCAGTCTGGAACTTCTATCAATAATGAGTGTTAATCAGACTGTCGGTAAAGGTCCTAGAGCAGCCCAGACCCCCCCATAAAATTACTGTATTTTTTTAATATTTTCCAGTTTCCTACAAAATGTACAATTTGTGAAAGTCTGGAACACATTTGTGCTGTTCTCTTCTCATGTGATGCTTATGTCTTACTTGTCTGTGCCTTTGCCCAAGTGCTGAACTGTTGTGAGTTTCTTGCCTCAGTCCAGTCACAGCCTTCTGCATTGTGCTTATCATTGTTAATGCCTAATAATGACAACAGCTGTGACTAAGGCAGGGTGAAAAATTTTATAGGAGAGACAAGTCATACAATATCCCATGTTGACACTGCAATCCAATAACTGGAAGGGCCTCTAATGTTTACCAAAATTTTGGTTCTGCCAACATGTTTCTGCTCTGAATCTGGTCATCTAACATCTCCATCACTGGAAGGGATGTGAGGTCTGTGGGTTGTTTGAACAATTTCTGCCCACAGCAAACTCCCTGCCTGTCCCTGAGAATCCCAGCACACTGAGAAATAGACTCAGTTCACACATTAAATTTTGAGGACTGGAGATAACAATTCTGCTACACACTGAATGGTTTAATGTTTAGAAGCAGACAAAACAAAAAAAATATATATTTAAGGTATATGTGAACTTCTTTTAAAAAGGATTGGTTTGATTTGTTTCCTTTTTTGCCTTTCTGCCATAGTGCTTTCACACTCCCAGAGGTTGTAATACAACTTCTGAAACCTGCACTTTGGCTCCGGAAGAAGGAAAAAAAACTGGGTGTATGGATTTGTTATTTTAAGTTTGATTGAAAGGCTCTGCTCATATAAATTAAGCTGTTCTGACTTATACCAGAATATTTGGCCCAACAGCTTAGTAAAACATCACATATGGCATATTCTCTGTGATTTGACAGTTGTTTGCAGTTCCATTATAGTGCAAACCATAGTTTGTTAAATAAGACATAAAAACTACATTTTACTCAAGTTCCAGAAAAATGAGCAGATGAATTTTGAAAATAATGAGTACAAAGACAAGGTGGTTATACCACAAGATTACTTACTTACAGACTGTTGTCTAAATGCTTCATTTATTCATGACCATGAAGCCTTTAAAAATCATCAAATGAAGGGTATTATATAAATGCGACATATTACTGATATTCTTCTTAGTTATTATTCATCTTAACTGAGAAAGGAAGGAAAGACAAACATTGGGATTAAACTGTGTTGCTAAAAATAGCCAAGAAGCATATTTCCAAAACCGTAATTTCAAAGTTAGCTATTTTCCTTTAATACAAAGGACAGATCTGACCTGCAAAAATTAGGGCCTGACTCAATCAGCCCTCCTGCATGTAGGTAAATTTCAGGGTGATGGGGTAGTTAACAAGATGAGAAAGCAGTTGCAGAATAAAATCCTTAATATTTTCATTGCCCACAGTAAGGTTTGTATTTCAACAAGTTACATTGTTTTAAATGTGCTGTATATCATATCTTTGAACCATGCGTACAATTGGTTTTAGTGAGACTTAAGAGCTCATGACACAAAGTTAGTACAGGCTTTTAGCTTTGATTCTGATATTTCACCTAAAAAGCAGTGCACTATATGTTTAATCTAAGTAGGCTCTTTGTACAAGAACAGTTTACTGATTTTCATATATTTCACTGACTGCCAGCCATTCTTGTGTTGGGACTTTGATGAGGAGGTGCTGCTAAACTCATGCATGCTTGACATTAAAAAATATGACGGAGATATTGAGAAAGAAAATTATTCCATTTAGATTAAATAATATCTTTGCTTTGAAAAGTTGTCTGGATTTGACAGAATTAGAATCAGGATTTCACTAAAACTATTACACTTTAGAAAATGAGAATGACAGCATTTCTGAAGCCCATGTATTCTCAGGCTGACCTGATGCCTCTTAATCTAGCAATTTAGTGGCACAACATAGGGAAGAAGGATAATAAAATTGGTTGATATGATGGGGACATGACTTTGAGCTGAATGGAATAGGTGAGTAGACTTAGACTGAGTTCTGAGCAGTTTCTTTGCACTGAGATGCTATCTGGAATCTTTAGACTGTTTGTCTCTGACAACACTGGAAAAGGGCTTGCCACATTGGAAGAAGTCTTGGAGACAAGTGGCCCAGAAATACATACGCTATCTTGTGAGGACATTTTCTAGAGAAGCCGCCTAAAGGTATTTTCCCTCTACATTATCCTATAGGATAGCTTCAGATGAAGGTGGGTATTTTGCACTTCTTTTTTGTCCTCTTTTTATTTAGGTAAAATTTATATCCAGCTGCAACTCTACACAGAAACTTTCACAATTTCGTCTTCATTAGGACTTTGGCTCTCCTGTTACAAGTTGCACAAGACTTTGTGCTAAATTTAGCCATAACTTTTGGACGAATATTGTGATGTGAATCCAAGGGTTCACTCTGCTGGTTCCTCCTTCTCTAATACACAGGACAGAAGGTGTCCATCCTCCTTTTCACAGGTCTTCTATAGCCTTTTGGTCTCCCATTACAAGATCAGCTCCCACATCTGCTCACTCATGATGCTCTTGCAGTGCTCCTATGTTGGATTTTCAGCACAAATCCTTTTCTGTTTGTCACAGTTCATCATTTAAACCCACTGGCAACCCATCTCCCCCTCCCATGGGATCAGGGAGAGAATCAGCAAAATAAAATTGAGAAAACTCAGGGGTTGAGACAAAGTAACTTTAATAGGTAAAACAAAATCCACACCACAAGCAAAGCAAAACAAGGAATTCAGTCACCACTTCCCACAGGCAGGCAGGTGTTCACCCATTCCCAGGAAAGTAGGGCTCCAGCACTGTATCAGGGATTGTTGATATTTTTAGGCCTGTGTTTGGCCCAGCCACCTGCGAAAGTTTGGTTCTTTGCCTGCCAAGTTCACCGATAAACTGGAGCTTTGTCCTTGGAGAGACAGTTTCTTGTACAAACTGTTTTAGTTGCTGTTCTGTGATTGGCTGGTTGTCTGTAGAGGACATCTGAAGGAGAAACTGAAGAGGAGAGGATGAAGTAAAGCCCCCAGACCCAAACAGATAAGACCCCTTGAGTGAAACAGCACAAGTGTGAGGGGAATCCCAAAGTTCTCACTCAGCACTGAAGGGGTGCACTCACATAACGGGGGAGGGACCGAAGGCCTCTGGCTGGGCGGTGCTGCCACACCGGCCCAGGGAGACATCTCCGGCTAATTGGATAAAAAATGCAGGTGGCTCATGCTCGGGGCTCTCAAGCTTCACATGAAGGACAACCCTGCCTTTTGCAGGGACTCCTGTGATCTTTGTGAGCCTGCTGACCCTCCGAGGATGCAGCCTCTGCTATGGGGAATTCTGGTTATCCTGGGGTCGGTAAGACAACCTCACAAAACAGACCTGCATGAGTGGGGGTTTCACTGAGGGCTTTGTTCACTCCTCTCCCTTCCTGTCTCTCAGGCTCCCATTTACTTGGACACTTTTGTAATCAATATTGGGTTTATTGTTGAGCTTTCAGCAGTGACTTGGTTTTCAATCTCGGCATCCTTTCGAACTCACCCTGTTGCAAGCACACATAACAGGGTTTTGGGAAATGACATTATTCCAGATGTCCCCCTCTTCCTCCTTCTTCCTCATTTGCATTTGCTGATCATGATGTCATATAGTATGGGAAATCCCTGTGGTCAGCTGGGGTCATCTATCCTGGCTCTTTCCCTCCCAATTCCTTGTGCACTACCAGCCTTCTCACTGACATGGTGGTATGGGAAGCAGAAAAGGCCTTGTTGCTGTGTAAGGGTTGTTTAGCAATAACAAAAACATGTCTGTTATCAACATGTTTCAGCATTCTTTATATCTCTTAGGGGTTCTCCTACTCTGCCTCTGATCAGTCTCATCACATGTCTTCTTGACTGTGGCATCTACAAAAGATACATCTTTCTTAGGGCTAACTTGCTAAGACTTTGGTTCATCAGGCAGGTTCTTCTCCCTCGTAATTCACTTCTGACAATATTAATTTTTTATTTTGTCTAATACCAAGCATCAATTTTTTATTAATGAAGTCTCTGTTTGTACACTGTGTAGCTGCAGGTTTTGGGTCATCAGTTTGGTTTTGGTTTCCTTGACAGGAATATTACCTATAGGCAAGAGAACTGGAGAAGAGCACCAAGGATGAACAGCTGTCACTGCTATTATTTACTGAAGGAACAACACATGGTGAGACTTTGGTAAAATCAGTACATAGTCACACTGTGAAATGAAAAGAAGAAATAAACAAGGGAATGCAGACAAGAGGGAGAAAAAGAGGAACAGGACAGAAGATTATTAAGGAACAGTACAGGAGAAATGAAAAATTATGAAAGACAAGAGAGAAAGAGTTGAGCTGAAGTAAGAACAACAGGGAGCCTGCAGAGAAGGCAACAGGAAAAAAACAAGTCTGTACAATCTCCAAGAGCTCATTTTACTGAGGTACCTGAATGCCAACCACTATATTATGAAATAGAGCTCATGGATTTTAGATTTTTTTTCTCATCCTTTTAGAGACTCAAAAAGCTATTTCCACCCACCCACAAGCACTGCTCGTATCAGCCCAGCCTGGATCTTAGCTGGCAGTGTCCCTGTCCTGGGAGACTGGTGGAACTCCAAGCCAGATTCTCCAATGTAGCCCTGTATTTCCATCCACACACTCCATCTACTTCTTGGCACAGCACAGCTAATTTTTAAGATGCTTTTTTGTTCAGATATTCCCATTCTTTTTTCTCCCAAATTCTCCTGTACAAACAACATATTGCATCGCATCTGACATATCATTTTGATCTACAAAGGGAAAAACAAACCAAAAATGCTGCTTTTCTGTTCTTTTTGCCAGGCCTCCCAAGCTTCTTTTGGCAGATGTTTTTTCTTGGACTTCTTCCTAAAGATTTCTGTGTCATTTTCTCTAGAGCTACTTAACTTCATTTTCTATTGACTGTCTGTGTTTTATCACTTCTACAGTGCTTTACAGACACCCTGCTAATTTTTTCAATCTCTTTTGAAGCAGTGATACATTATTCCCATTTCACACACAAGGAAAATGAAGGAGGGAGGTTGTGAAGTTCATAGAAAACACTCTGCCTGCACCAGACCGCAAAACCACAATATCATCTCTTATTATTACTGGAACCAACATTCTGTGTCAGCCTCTCATTCTCAGATTTGTCCTTTTGAGTATCCTGGACACAAAGACTTCAGTGCGTACATATTGTGGTCATGAACAATTTCCTTTAAGCCTGGAGTGCAGTGACATTCATAAGCCAGGAGACACTCGGAGAACCTCCTATTGCCTGGCAATATAAGTACCAAATCAGTTACAAGTGCAAAATCAACTACAATTATAAAATCAACTAAAAGTACTGTGCCCTGGGGAATTAAATAAACTGTGTTCCTTCTCTCTGCCTTTCTGCAAGAACAGCGCAGTCTTAGATGCGTGAAAGGCTTGGGTTCATGATTCATTTTGGTTTTTTTTTTATTTTTTGCATTCTTTGACCAGATGAAAGTGGAGAGAATTTTCAAAAAACACCATGGCAGAGCAGAAGTTACAAGTTCAGCTTGAAATACTTGAATATAGAGTTGATTTCTGTAGGAGAGTATTTGAAATACTAATACCTGCATAAATACGTGTTTGCAGATCAAATAATATAACTTCCCATTTTTGGCCAAATAATGTTCCAAAATGCTGTTGTGGCTATTACACAATTAATTTGAATCCACTTCACTAAAAAAAAAAGAAAAAAAAAAAAAGCCTCCCCACACACGCTCTCCAGTCCAAAACAAAAATTCTTTTATATGTTGATTACAATTCAAAACTAAAACCTACAAATTTTTACATGTGTAGGGAGTTGTCTTTATGTAAGCTATTCCTTTTATACTTCATAAGTAAGATTGCTTTTTTGCACGTTTAACCAAAAACTGAATTTTATAATTAGCATCATGAGTGGTCTCACAGCTGGGAACAGAAACAACTTTACTGCTATAATCTCACTGTTTCATAACAACTGAGTAACATGGATTAGATTTCACTTACTTCTGTGAGGAAATGGCACAAACTTAAATTGGCTAAATAAGTTTGAGAAAAATTGGTTCTTGGACATTACAACAAAAGGAAATAAATTCTTTGATTAAATGTCTTGATCTTGTTGATCATTTACTAATGACATATTTTTGATAGTATTTTATTTTTTAGATGCACAGAATTCTTATTCCACTCACAGTAATCTACATTCCATTCTTCTCTGAAATTATCTATAGAAAAAAATGTGTATTTTTTTGAAGCATCTTTTTTTAACAGGAGGATGTTTTTTTAAATGTCTGTCCTGTAGGGTGGTGGTAAAAGCTACTTTTTCTCAAAAAGTATTACAAAAACTTTGGAAGACAGATGATTTGATAAGATGATCGGCAATGAAATTATATGTTATGAGCAACTGGGGTTTTTTTTGGCAGTTGTGTTTTTCACTTTAACCTACAGTAGCACTTTTTGCATTATTAGAAAGGAACAAGTTAGAGTTATCATCTGCCTGACATATGGTTGAATCAGTTCTATAATAAAATCACCATCATTACTAGTGATTCATTGACAATTGCTTCTCAAGAGTAATGAACAATATGTTTCATTCATCACTGTACATCTAATACACTTTTCTTTTTTCTGATTCATCCAGTCTTTAAAGACATTCAGATGTCAAAACACAGAACTCCTTTTTCCTGGGACTTCAAAGTCAAATCTATAAAACACTCATGAATAAAAACAGATTAAACAACTTGAAAGGAGGTGCTGTGTGTCTCTAACACAGCTTTACAATACAGTGATGTAGAGAGGAGCTCTGTGTGAGACTCCAAATTAACACTTTTGGCAGTAGGAGAATATTGACACAAAATCTCTGTAGCTTTCAGAGCTTTCCTGAGATTACATAAATTGAAATAAGATAATTAGTACATTTTCTAAATAAACATGTAATTTCAAAGATTAAAAAAACACAGTGGTAGAACCTGAAATCCTGTACTAGTCCTTGTCTTCACAACTGCAAATGTATCACTTTTTCTATCTGTCTCAAAACAATTACTGTACACATTTTTCCAGAGGACCTTAGAGGTAACACATTTCATATTAATATTTTCTGTGGGAATAAGCTAGAATAACACTTGGCCCTGAGGAATTTCCCCGGTACTTAACTCTGAGCATAGTGTTGCTCTGTGCTGAAAAAGAGACAGTCGTTATCATCTATCAATAATTTTTGCAGCAAGCAGGTTCTTCTAAATTTTCACCAATTATTTGACTATGTGGCAACCCCTATACAGTTGTTTAATCTCCTTTGTAATCTGCTTGTATTTGTCACACTACTGAACCTCCTGCTCAGCCATATTCTCAGCATGCTCTAAAAGAGAGTTAAGCTGCCTAGACTGCTGATGTCTTGAGATTGGTACTACCAATAGCACAGACAAAGCCTGTTTGGCTAGGTTATTCGCCAAACACCTATGTTATGGTTCAAGAATCTAAACCTTCATCTCCTCATAAAGATTATGCTTTCCCACATTCTATTTTATTTAAATTTAGAGTAAAAATTCTCCTAATTACTTGAAAATGTAACAGATTGTACTTAATTCTTAAGAGTTGCACTGCTTAGCTGTTCAGTATCGATGAGTCAAAGCAGATTTTTGGCTGTTTGATTTGGCTGCATGAGGCGGCTTTGCACATGGGTCGGCTGCCTCCAACTGGGAATGTGCCAGGATGGTCATGGTACCTGGAGAGGTGGTGGTTTCATAAGCATCATATCCTGGTGAGACACATCACCCAGAAGATAGTTGTAAGTCACCTATCTTGCCAGACCCTTCACAGTAAATCCTCTGACAAAAACATCTGAAAAAGGGACCATAAAGGATTTTCCCCTGCTTATTTCCTTCATTACCCAAAACCTGATGAACACATTGAAATCTGCAGGACCATCCATCAGTGAATATCTCCTTGTCTGGGGCACCCATGCTGGAGTATCTCCAGAGACCTAAATACACACTGGTTAAAGCTTTAATTAAAGACCAATACACATAACAAATACTTCAGCTATTTTTTTATTTCTGAGTCCTTGTAAGAGGGCTGAAGTGAGGGTTTTCTGTATTTTTTACAAAGACCATCTCTCTCACAACCAGTATTCCACTTCCCTGAGGTTTCTAGATGTGATTTTATTTATTATGTATAAAGAGGCTGACGCATCTCACAAACAAACAAAAAGATAGTTCCTCACACCAGGAATTCCCAGTCTAGAATGAAGCCTTTGGGCCAAACTGGCTGCAGACACGGGCAACCAGAGCACCACTTTGTTTAGCTGAGTTAGCTTGCATATTCTGGCAGCAAATGCCTAATCTTGTGTTCGTAAAATCACATGTTGGTACTGAAATAGTTTTGATGTAGTGAATTTGATTAGATGGTTTTGCAGCAAGAGGAAAAGATTGCTTATCTGTTTAAATGTTTAATTTGCTTATCTGTTTAAATGTTCTCATCTATTTCAATGGAGTTCTATAATTAACATATAAAATAACAATTTAAAAATCCAAACAATTAGATACTCGCTTTATCAAAGGCGTATAAGTTTAAGTTGAGAAGCAAGGGCAACAGATTTAAAGGATATAAGAAAATTAAACTAAAACAGCAGTCTACGGTTCCAAGTGTATGTGTAAGCCAGAGCACATTTTGTGATGAGCTGGAACTTTCATTTCTCTTGAAAGACTTCAACCATCTTGACCTGTCTTTCAGCATATCCTTCTGCCATTAACCTTGTAGAAACCAAAAAGCTTTCCATTCCTTATATTCCATCTATTATCGTTATACCCTTAGTATTGCAAGTGTAAGCACTAAACTTTGAAACGTGTTGACAGTTGTGGGAATTAGTCTCTTCTCAGTATGCATACCACAGGCAAATAATAGATTTTAGATATTTCATACTTGTAGTGGAAATACATAGCCATAACTTTCAGGACTGCTTTCTCCATGAGGGAAATGGTAAAAGGTAGACCATATACTTTTCAAATCTTCACTGTTTGACAGTTTTGGAGTTAAGGTCCTTGGTTTGCTTAGTAAGTATTGTCTTTTTTCTGACAGTAAAATTTATTTTCTTTGTTTCTCTTTATCAGATTTTGTACTGACATTTTAAGCAGTGATGTAAAAGGACATTTAAGCCAAACTCTGTGAAATTATGAAGTGTAAAAGGAGACATCTACCTCATTATAGTTTTTGGCTCTCTGAAGAGGTACTTGGGGAGTCAGGCATGGTAAGGGGGTCCAAGGTCATATCCCATCCATCGGGGGATGAGAAAAGTTCAAGGTTGGGATGAAGTAGGAACAATGGTCATCTCTGTTCAGCACTACCAAGTACCTCAATGTGACATAGTTTAGGAGTTTTCGGTAGACACTATGGATGATATTTTGCAGAACAATTTCCCCATCTTTTCCTTTTTTCTGCAGAGATTAAGAAGGGTCCAACACACAGCTCAGCCTGCAAACAACCCCACTGAGGGTATGACTGGAGACAGTGTTGAAGTGCATCACTTCCATGGGGAGCAGCTAGCTGTTCCTCTGAACAAACAAAGAATTATATAAATCTCACTTTTTCATTCTTAGTGCACTTAGAAAAATTCTCATAGAATAACAATTAATTTGTGTCCAAATGATGGCAGCTTTTGCCTTTGAGTCCTGAACTACAAAGACAAATATAATGCTTGCATATACTGTGTGTATTCTCAGCCATTTCTTTGACTTTAGGTAATCTCAGCCTATTAATATCAGGTCTTTTTCTCAACAGACACACACTAAGTCAAGAATGACAAGCCCAATCCCTGAACTATTTCAGATTCTTCTGTCATTCTTATCCTCACTATGTTATTAGGGTTTTTTATTGAGCATTTAAGTAGGACATTTATTACTTAATGCTGCAAAATACACCAAATTAAATTAAAAGCACAATTAACAAAGGTTTTTGTGAATCTGTTTCAACTACAAAGAGCATAAATGTATCATCCTGAGATCTACCATGCATATTTATGTTCTGTCAGCTGTTTTCAGAGTCAGAATCAGAAACTTAAACAGATCACATAATTTCTGGGCCTCTCTCCCAGGCTGTGCTGGGTTGTGCCTTCCCCAGGCCCAAGCACTGGAAAAGTGCTCAGTCCGTAGAACTGATTCCAGTGTGACACTTCAACTTTATATATGAAATATAGTGAGATGCCAGTGTCCTAAGGAGCAAGAGTGAGACCAGCAAAACCAAGCTGTGAATGAACATAGCTTTGTTAGCTGCAGTATATTTGCCAAGGACCTTTCTGCGTCTCTGGGGAGAAAGTTCCCCTTGGTGCAATTCCATTTGGTTCAATCAGTTCTGCATCCCCTCATGCCAAGTCTGAACCTGTCTGTGGTCAAATGAGTGCTTTGTCATATAGTCATGAACAGATTTCTACATCTGCAACTGTCTGCAGACTCTGACCCAGGGGTTGGTGAAATCACCGCATTCCAGACGAGTTTTTTAGATCATTTCTCTTCAAGGGTTTAACATACTTGGCATCTCAGCTACAATTTTTTTCTACATTAATTTCGATATTAATCACTGACACCATTTGGTCAACATGATGCCATTTAAACTACAATCTGATCTACTGCACCACAAAGTCTCCAGAGTAATTCTAAATGAGCTCAAAGTGTCTTGGAATTGAGCAAAAGCATGTGTATGTAAGCACATTTATATATTTTCCGATCAACAAGTTTCAAAATCATATTCAAATTCAATCCTCCTGCTTGCATGCTTAATGTGACCTGTAGACCTATTATGCTATTAGAATTTAATTTGGGGGTTTGCTTTGATCTATACATTCCTTTTCCTGCAAGTTAGATCAAAGTCTACAGGATCAGAAACAAATCAGCGGTGGGGGGGAGAATAAGTAGATCACTTTTGTTAAGATACTTTCCATATTATTTCTACGGTCAATTCATTTAAAGAGGGCAGGAGAGCTGGTATGCATGCACAAACAGTGTATAGGTTCAATTTACTCATAATTAATTGTGAATGCAATCTGGTTCATGAAGTTCAGGAAAACAGCAACACATAAGGCCTCCACTTACTTTGTGGGTAACATGTACTTTCTGTCAACTACAAAAGAAAACAAATACTGTTTTCCTGTAGAAATCTTGATGGACTGGAAAAACAATGGTGGGATGAACAGAAAAACAAACAAATTCCACCAAGTGGATGTTGATTTTTGCCTCTCTCTGAACAGTGTCCAGGAATTAAATAACTGAACCATGATGTTATAGCAAGTAGCTGGAACATTTTAGACATAGACATAATCAAGTTTGTTTTCACACTTCTTCTAACATACAGACAAAAATTAAAATGAATGAGAAGATGTAATTATTTGCAGAAGTAGGTTTGTTATTTCTTTCTGGCAACACTTTCAATCCATGCTCTGTAGACCCTGGGGACCTGTGGACTATTTCTACAGTTCCTGAGAAAAGGAGTTAAAGATGTCATCTCTGCAGTCAATAGGTTTATATTCTCTCAACATCCTCTGGAAAACTTTTAAGGATCCTGAAACTGCACCCTGTGGAACCACAGTTCTCCATTTTATGCTACTTCAAAATTAAGGTATCTCAAAGAAGGCACCAGAAATAAATAGTGAAATTTAAATGTTTAGTTTTGGAGTGTTGGAGGCCCGTTTTTTAAGGGACAACACTCTGATCAGCATGCTCAGCCCAAGGGCAGATCTGTATAGCAGTAAAAAACACCAGAGTCCCCACGTAACCCCTGCACACTGTCCCCCTGCTTGCAGGCAGTGGGATGTGTACTGCACAACCGCCCTGCACACACTGCCAGGCCCTCTGCCAGCAGCCAGGGTGCAGCTCAGGTCCTTTTGTGGGTCCCTGGCCCCTTTCTCAGGGCCCCACATCCCTTTTGCAGCCAGCTCTGCTGTTTCTTCCTCTAACTTCCCACAGCCCTCCCTCGCCAACAACACACTGGAGAGTAGAAGGCAGCTCTTGGACATGGAACTGGGAGTTGCTGCACTAAGAGAATGGGTTAATTGGGTTTCAGTCCTCTGTCTGTTTATACACGAGGCACAGGAAGTCCAGCTGTGGGGAAGAAACCCTCTTGTACTGAGCGTGTCAGCAGCTTGTATTTCACTTCAGCTGGGAGTTGTGTGGCCTGGCCAAGTGTCAGAGCAGAGACTGTGTAAACAAATGTACAGATGATTTTTTTTTTTCTCTTACACAGCAGACCTGTAACAGCTGTGATCATGTTTGCTCAGCATACATATGACTGTGTTGCAGTGACTAGAAAGATTCAGGCATTGGTTCTGTTTTTGGTTTACTTTCCTCTTTTTTTTTTTTTAATAGAGAGGAAAAAATAGCTTTAACTTCCCTAGGAGCACAAAAGTCCTTCTACATTCTTGTTGACAATTCATCCCTGATAGACTTTCTTAAAGCTTCTTGCAGTTTTAAAAATCATCCGATTTCTAAGAATAGAGCATTTTTAGATCTTACATGCTATTCCAAAACACTAGGGTTTTTCCCAGAGTCAAGGGATGGGATCAGTTACTAGAAATGTGATTCTTTTAGAGTCATCATTTTTTATATGGAAGAAGAACATTCTGTTGCACACAGAAGGATCTATGTAAAGCTTATATACTGCTGCTACAACTCCGTGGATAATATTTTTCAACTTTTTTCTTGTTATACTCTGTTATACTTTTTTGATCTTGAAAGGGAAAGAGAAATCCCCACCATTCACATTCTCATACAGAGAAATACTAAACTACATGCCCATTACCAAAAGTCTCATATTTATGACCATATAGCAATTAGTACATATATTATAATATATAATTAGTAATATATGTATTATATTACAAAATATAATAACTATGTGTTCCTAGAGTGCTTCTTTGAAATAAAAGTTCTGTTATTCTGATAATTTTAGTATTTTTTTTTAATTATAGTCACTGTGAATTTTTAATTAGGTGTTTGAGGATTTTGTCTGAGCTATGTTAACCCGTTGTTGTGGTTTTTTTAATTCATTATGAATTACAATTTGAAAACACTTTTTTTTCACATTTAAAAAATATTACATTATGCTTATTATTGGCCACATGATAAGTGAATGACATAGAAAGTGTAGTATCAGCTTCTTGTACTCATTCCAGCACCTGGAAGCATTGGTTGATTTTGTCCTCTGCACTTTACATAACATGAGGATCTCTGAGGAAGGAATGTTCAGCATCTAATCTGATCTAATGGAAGTTATCTTAATCACATGGATGTTTTAAGAAATACTGAATTCATGCAAATATATATCAGACCAATAACTATTTCATCAGGGTACCACACATAGAGGAAGATTTCTGATGTTATGTAAGATCCATTAGGTCCCATTAGGTTACTCTATTAACTCTTGTTATTTAAAAAGTGATAAATTTATTATTCTGTGGGGAAAAAAGTATGGAAAACAAAAAGTTCTTCCCTCCTAGAGGAGGAAAATTTCATTTTTCTGTTTATATATACAGTGAAAAAGAGCAATATTTTGAAGGAATATGATAATTTAATGAAAAATAATGGTTACAAAAATAACAAAACAATTTGCTAGAAAGTAGTGATGAATTTCTTTAAAGGATAATTTCACTATTGAAATTGAGAAGGTGGTTTACAAGGGGACTCATTGCCAGTAAGTTATGATTTTCCAGGAGTACTGGCTAAGAGAACAACCCTTAATACACTGTCATAAGGCAAAACTTAGGACAGTTTTGATTTCAAAAAGCTATTTCTGTAATTTTTTTTTCCAGAGTTTAGGCTTCTATGTAAGTGATTATTGTTGCCAGTTAGAATGCTGTAAAGCACTTCCAACACCAAATTTCCAATAAATTACTTTATATGTGGATTTGGTTTTACACTATGAAGTCCGCTACCAAAATGTGCAGAGTCTGACTAATTCTCAGATTAGTAATCTGCAGAGAGAATGCTTTCTCTGGTTACCCGTGCTACAGTTTTTATCTGGTAAGGTTAATTACATTTCTACACTCTCCATCTTCTGTGCTTCATACAGAGAGCTTTTCCAGAAAACTTACTGGTCTTGAGAAGACACTGTGCTCTTCTAGTTCCCTTTGGCAGAACGAGCTAAACCACACAACACCACCCTTGGTGAAGCATAAAGGTTACCACAAGAGGAGCCAGAGCACAGAAGGAGTTCAGCTATACCCATTCTGGACTATTTTCCTTAGGAGGGTGTCAGTCTGAGACTTCTAGTTGCACAAGCCAAGGCAGGAGCTATGCTGCACCTTTGCATGGTGAGGGAGACCAAGGGTTGATAAGCAGGGTACTGCACACTGGTGTTCTGCTGATCTGAAAGTGTTCCCAGTGGATGATCTGCAAGGTGGGTCAGGGAGCTTAGAATCCCAGCCACCTGTGGATAGTTTTAAAAGACCTGTGGCCTAGAAGCTGGTGACCTAGTTATGTTCCCATCTGCCTACTTTTTTTTTTCCCAGGGCTATGGCATTGTGTCATTCCTATTAGGACCTGTTGTCTCATGTGTTGTACTGGTAAGGCCCGAAACATGATGGGCTGGGCACTAGGCTGTGCATCTGCTTCTGTGCCAAACTTATGCCAAACTGAATTTAGCATAGTGACCATTGGGCTACTGGTGGATAGCAATGACAAAACTTCCACTGGCCTTCACATTTCACCCATTTACATTGCCTAAATACTGGAAACACAGGATCTTTATGAACATTAGCAAGACAGAAGAATGGAGAACGAAAATATGAAGAAAATATGAAGACAACTCAGTGGCAGCTTTGTCAGGGCTGATGCAGTGGTTCGTATGTTGCTTCTGCTCTTTAGCTGGGGAAGAGCTTTCATGATTAAAGCCCTTTATTTGCCCTACTGGTCTAGTCAGCCTAGCAAAGATTCTTTCATGACACTTCAATGATTTACAGGAGCAACAGCCTTGCCTATAACTGGACTAAATCCAGAAAACAACTCTTAAACTACTTTGTGTAACAGCAGCCAAATTCCAAACACCAGTCAGAAAATTCACACAACATAGAGATCATCCGAGTGCTTGAGTGTTCTGATACTGACAAATATATTCAGTTATTCCATTTTAATTTGCTGCAAAGTCTGGGAAGAGCTTGAAATATATTCACTTCCAGACTCAGAGTTGCTACAGCCTGGGATAGGCAGCAGATAAGGCTCCCTTCACAGGATACCTTTCAACACCACCTATACTTTTCTCTGGGTTGTTAAGATCTAACTTGAAAATAGTTTGAGGATAGCCTATTACTTTTAAGTTTATGATGTTGGGAGTAGGACAGATTTTCTGCTCTTGTTTCACTGTTTCTGTAGATTTTTTAGAAATTGTTGCTGATACAAAGGTAACTTTCATCAGAATTTCATTTTACACAATAAATGATCTTTTAATTAATTGATTTCCTGACAATTTCCTTTAAACTAGAAGCACAAGGTGTGTCTTGAGAAATGCCGAAGTCTTGTGGTTACAAAGAACTCTGAAGCTGTGATGCACACCAGTTGTTCTTCAGGAGGTCTCTCAGTAGCTGTTCAAGACCTGAATGTTCACTTTTCATTACTAAGGAGGGCTTTTTTATTATTTTTATGCCTTCTTGCCCATGCAGTGCAATCTCTGATTCAATGTGCAAAGTGCTATTCATATGAAACCAGTTTTGTGCGCTAGATGTTTTAAAAAAGAAAGAAAATGTTTTAGTCAAAATATGCAAATTTAGTCAAAATGATGCAAAGACCTCATTACATCTTTGTATTTGTTAAGACCAGAGGAGACAACTCTGCTATGCAGCAGTGTACGTGTTTAAACGTTAACTCAGATGAAACCATCTATCAAGCAATCAGCACAAATACAACCTAGAGCATCTTAGTGTTATTTTTTACTTACTGTATGCCTTAAGGAGGCTGCCCACTTGCAAGTCTCATTTAAGAAGAACTCTGTGTGGTACAGAACCACAGGAGTCACGTATTAAGGTCGATTATACCAAATATGGGCAATGTGATTTGTAGTTACAGACATATATTTACATAGTCATATATATATATGTGTGTGTGGAATCATAGTTGTAAAGAAAAATGCCATCTTTTTAAGTTCTTGATAAAAAACATAGGACCATGAAAGTTAAGACAAGTCATTGACATGGAAGCGATTTGACAAAATATCAAGCAGCTTCCTGATCTGGTTTTCCCAAATGTCCATAGTCATACTCCTTAGCTATTTTGAAAACTGGATCCCCTTATAAGATCTACCCTTTCAGGCTCTTGGAGCCTTTGAGGATTTACTCAATGCAGAGAGAGACTACTAGGATGCTGGCATTTATTTCCTAAGTCATGTAATTACCTTCAGAGCTGTGAAAGCCAAAGCATGTCTTCTGAGTCACAAAATGGTTGAGGTTGGAAGGGGCCTCCTGCTCAAAGCAGGATCGCTGAGGGTAGCCTGCTGGGGCCACTCAGAGTTCAGCCTTTTGTATCACCGAAGATAGAGAATCCACAACCTTCCTTGGCAACCTGTTCGCTGTGTGTATGCCCTGTAGCCTTTCAGAGTAGGAGTATCATTGAAGTCACCGGTATATTCACTTCTATTCCCCCCAGCCTGAGATGGGAAAATGTGCTGACAGCAAGTCATATGAGATAGTCATCAGTCAGCTAGAAAAACAGCCTAGACCCCAGGCATATATATTACTAACAAAACATAGGAAACAACTGGTAAAGTTAGGTGCTTAGTGTCAGAAAGTTTTTTTAAAGAGGCTGTGTGGGAAGAAGATATACCATATAAAGGAAAAGTATATTATTACTAACATCTCATTTAACTGGTAGTTGCATCACAGTTAGCAAAGTCACACACATATAACACTGCCATTAACGCTTTAATTGCTGTTGTTCTATATCTTTCCAGAGCTGTTTCATCCCTAGTCCAGCTGGTCATTAATTAGAGATCTACAAGGCAAAACTGTGAACTGTTTTCTGCCACGAAGTATGTAATATGATGTCTAAACACTCAGTCTGTTTCTAAATCTTCAGCTTTTATAGCTATCAAAGCAATCTTCCAGACCATACAAGTGGCAGTGTTCTTAAACACTCTGTCCATAAAAGCTTTTCAAAATAATTTTTTTCTATCATTGTGCCAGAATTTGATAGTGCTTTGCAACAACAGCAACAAAACTCAACACGTTTCTCAGACTTAAGAAAGTTCTGTAAGCCATTGATATAACTCCTGCTAACAACTGCTTAGTAAAAAACACCAGTTTTTGCTCTACATCTGTGTTTCTTATATTTCTAAAAAGGTAGTGATTTTTAAGTGTCATTATAATCACCTCCCTAATTTTTTGTTTGAGGTTTTAGTGCTCATTTCTAGTGTCATTCCCAGTTACAGACAGTTCTGGAAAAAAATATTTTTGATACAGCTGTTTAAAAATAAAATTTAAGAAAAATAAGACATTGCACAGTATAGATGACCAGAAAAATGCAGTAAAATGGAATTTTAATGGGAATCAAAAAAGAAGTATTTCCTTCTGAAAAAAACTATATGTGTAAGATTACTGACATTTTCTGATGAACATAATTGTGATGTAAAATTCTCAGATGGCTAAACTGATTAACATTTCTTGCTAATGTTTTCTAAGTCTGATAAGAGAATTACAGCATAAGAGACAGCAACTTTTAGTCATGAGATACAACAGTGGTATCTAAATCCGTTTTAGCTGAAGATATACCTGAATTTGTATACAAATATATCTGGATCACTGCTCATGGTACAAATGTTTCTCTACAATAAGCAAACAACTTCTATATGAAACATTTTTAATTGTATTAGGAATAGGATCAACATCATGTCTTCTGCTGCAGACTGTAACAGCTCCCTGTAAAATGACTACTGACCTCTGCAGAACAGAATTCTCAGATACAGAAAGCAGCAGTAGCCCAAAAGCAGAAGCAATCATAGTGGCATAAGTCACACTCATTAAATCCAAATAGCCTCAGTTTCAGTACAATTCTATTTCAGTTCAAATTTCCAGTCCTCAAGGAACTGGAGCATAGCCTTTGGAGCATGTGTTTATATGAGCATGATATTCAAACTCAGCTTTTACACCTGAAGTGTCAGTGCTCATGTCCATTTTTATCATTTATGGCCATTTGTTAATGCTTCAATAAACCTCACAGGTCTTTAATTTTTTGTCAGCTTCAGAATATAGTGACGTGTCAAACCTAATTTTTCTCACAGCTACTGCATGCCAGTAGTTTGCCATTAGAGGATATATTGGACTGAATCATTATGCTATTTCCATCACCCAAATGAAACAAAAAAAAAATGCTGTAGGGTATCCTTATCTTCAAACAGATGGTAAATGTTTCAAAGAAATGCAAAACAGTGTAGTTCAACAGAAGGTACTGCAGAGTTTCAAGGTCATTGCTATGTTTTGTTCTTGAAGTTGTACTTAGGGGTAATTGCTTACAAGATTTATCTAAATGCAAAGTCGTGTTGGAACAAAATAGGAGCTTGCTTTGCAACATGACTTCAAGTTGTCAATTACATGTAAATTTTTGCCAGCAATTCTGGCAAGAGTTACGTACTGTAGTGTCAGGGCCTCCATTCAAAGCTGGTGAGCTTCATTTGATGAAGAGCCACAGTAACAGTAAGAATTCATGAGAAAAATGCTCCATGTGCACACCTGAGTACGTGCATACGAGTGTGCCTGTGCATGTGCACAGTCAGGGCTCCCTAGAGCATGAGTCGCTGAGAGGTGGTTTGATGCCTTCTCCCAGAAGTTTTGGCAGACTTGGGCCAGCTCTGTCACAGCCTGGTAAGTGTTGCCATCAGTGGTAGTGAGCCACACAAACCCGCATCCCCACTGCCAGCACTGCAGATGGTAAGTCTCTGGCACAGGGACAGGGTTAAACAGCTCAGGGTAGAAACACCTGGGATTTTTCTGGAGATTATTGCAGTGACCACATCTACAGGAATCCTGCTACCAAATATCTCTTTGGAAAAGGAAAAAAGTTGTCAAAGTCATACAAAGCAGAGTAACACCTCTGAAAACACAGGCCCTTGGTCTCACCGTGGGGATGTGCTACTAGGAAAAACAGTGTTAAAGAGTTCTTGATGATATAGTAATTGGTTATATTAGTAATTGGAAATTAAGTAAATACTTAAGTAAATACTTAGCTACTTAATAGAGCATTATATTGAATGGTTAAGTATATATCCCCTGTAGCTAACAGAATCTGTGCACTTTCAGTTCATTAGTTTCTATGTGGGCCCTTCAAAGGCTGGTAGGTCCAAATTCACCTTTCAAGTTCAGGTGATGGATGAGAGGCTGGGAGAGAAGTTGAGATGAGGAAGAGAGACCATTTGGGAGTGCATCAAGGATGTCATTATCCTTTCAAAAGATTGAAAGTAGTTTTCCTGTCACCACACACCAAACAGATCTCCAGTGATGGCTTGAACATCCAGAACTGAGGATTATGTAAGTTCTCGCGTCAGGACTGACATGAAGTTTCTATATTGATTGTCCCAATTCCAGCTTTTAAAACAATAGGCACTGTTCCCCTAACGTAAATAGTTGCATGTATGAATTGCCAATATTTTTGATGATCACACCACTTGTGTATTGCATTTTATGTATTACAGAATTTTTGTATTGATATCTCATAATCAGAGTTCTAAAATATGTATTGTTCGAACATGCAAATAAGACACCTACTTTCCTTACCATTTTCATAAGTATTAAGACAGGAGTTTACATATCACATGCCTGTGTATGTCGGCAAGGGCGTTGATATAACCTCTGTGTAGATAGTTGTAATATAGTGGAAAAAAGTAGAGATCAGAAATCATGCTGCTATGAGGTAGAACCAAGCTTTCTGTTGAAATGCTACTGTTTTGACTGCTTTTTTCTTTACAATTTTGCAGACAACTAAAGACAAGTGAAGTTACTGGAGCAGCAAATAAACAAGAAATAGAAAGGATAAAGTCAAACCACAATTTATCCCGAAAGGAGATAGCAAATATATTTCTGTTTCTTGTGAAAGTCAAAGCTCATGGGCAAAATATCTCATCTACCCAAGATGTGTCTGCATACTTCCACATGTAGAAGTTTCATGTGACAAGATGTTAACTTCATCTGCTTATATTGATGAGATAATGTAGCAGATGAAGTCATAGAAAAGAAATTGGAAGAACAAGCTTCTCATTCATGGCCCTTGCTACAAGGCATTTTGAAAGTCATTGTGTTTTCCCCTTACTCTTTCTTTTCTTTTTAGATAACAATGTAAGTCCCAAGCTCATGACAGAGCTTGCTGCATAGCTGCAGAATGCTTTGCTCTGTGGGATTCCAAACTAGTTGAAATCTCTTGGCTTTGACATAATAACAGGTATACCCATTACACTACTTTTATAAATGCAAGTTCATTTTCAAAAACTGAATATCACACTTTCCTGGTTGCTTTGCAGATAAGCCATGGTATACCAATGGAATTTAACCTTATGCCAAATTCTGGATCCTAGCAAGACTACTTGGGAACTATGAAAGGTTCAATCAGACAAAATTCTGAGGTCCCTTCCAAAGTGGGCTGATTTATGATTCCATGATTTATCAAAGGGAATTTGGACCTCTATAGGACAAGTGACAGCAAAGATTGAAGCAGCTGCCCAAGCTCACTCCTTAGGTGATGGATTTCAGTAGGGCTCTAGAAAAAGTTATGTGGTCCAATGTCTGTGGATATAATTTCTCCTGTTTTGTTTTACAAAATATACAGTAGAAACATGCAGAGGATTTTATGGAGTAACTTATCACTTAGAGCAACAATGGGAAGCAGAATGGAGGCCATCTTATCAGGTTAAATATTTAATGAAACACAACTTCTTTATTAATGGTAATTGTCCCATTGATCTTAATAAATGTAGTGATAAAATTGAAAATCTGAACAGATTTCTGTACCTTTCTGAAATAACAATGAAGAGGAATTGTTTTATAAAGTGCTTGTTACCCTTTAACAAGAGACAGCTAAACAAGGTAATGTGATTAAATTAAAGGCTCAATAAAAAGGAACCAAAGAAAGTTAACTAATGGAATCAGGAAAAAATAAGACAAGAAGAAGAAACCTTCTCTGCCTGGATCTTCTTGATCTTCCTGGACCTCTGAGTCTAAACTGAGATAGAGGACAAAAATCCTCGATCATTCTCAGGTAGCATTCTCAAGATCTTGAGTAGTTGGTGAAAAGCACTGTAAAAGAGATGCTCAATACTTTCAGTAACAGACTATTTAAAAACAAAATCTAGATGTGTAACTTGGTAACTTGGCAAGCTATTTGTCTTGTTTTTCCAATGCACAGAAAACATACCATAGCCTTTCACAAGGATTAGCAAATATCATAGTTTGAAAAATAATCTTAAACTTAAGTGCACATATCTTCATCAATGAAGTCATTACAGTAATCAGGTTTAGCATGCTATCTGCAAATCATACAGGATTCGAGCAGTTTATGTTTGTATTATCTCTCTGCATGGATTTTCTCTCTCAGAAAAAAAATTCACATATTTAAGACAGCTTCAGTTTATGATTTTGTGATTTGGAGGAGTGCACAGAAAGCTAAGAATACCAGACTTCCTCTAAAAGAAATGCATTTTCACAGACAAAGCCAAGGACTACTTATTCAGAAGGAAGTAGAAGGAACAGTGGAGGAAATTGTCCCACATGCTGTCTCTACTATAAGACCCCTCTCACATCACCTCTCTACTGTTATTAGACAAACCCAAAGGTTATCATCACTGCACCTAACAGCTTACCTAGTGAGACACTATTTCTTCTTTGTCACTAGTACCTTACTTGGCTGCAGACATGATGAGAGAAAGATCTTGCCACACACAGTCCATTGCACATATGGCCTCTGTGTTAGGTAGCAAGGTACATTTGTTTCACTCACAACTTGAAATAATGCAGGGCATGAGTCTGTCTGCTTGTGAAGACATTGACAGGGTTGAGAGGTGCTTCTGTCTGCAGAGCCCCTGGATCACTGTAAGCTGGATTCTAGCCAGGACTCTGGCCTGCCACCAGGACACGGGGCACGTGCCGCTGCCCAAATGGGAGGGATTTTTCTGTATTTCTACACTTTTAAGTGATTCTGTGGAGCATTGCTTCCCACCAAGATGCTGCTCCAGTTGGTTTCATTCTTCAAGGATTATCCTTACCTGGGTGGCTTTGAGCACACAGAACTCAAGCACAAGGTATTATTTATATGCTTCTGGTTTACAACATGCTTTCTTTGAGAGGCTCACCTATACAATTTTATTGAATTCCATCACATGCAATTCCATCACATTCCATCACACGGCCTAAGCAGATGTCACTTGCTGTCCCATAAGTTCAGGCCAAATGTTAGACTAATTGATACAAAAATATTTACGTTTGAGCCATGCAGTGAATTTTCTTTTGGCCTCAGAAGTTCAGAGATCCTAAAAGTACTGCTAGGCATTGAGAAACACCAGGGAATTAAATGTAGGCTGGCTGAGAAACTTATTAAGGTAAATTTAGACAGGCCAAAGTCTCCTGTATTTAGAAAAGGTGAACATGGCTGTTGTCTGTGCTAGTGATGGAATTAAACTGAGACAAATTGTTGTTTGAAGAAATATGCTGCTAGTTGTAATGATGCTTCACTGCCACTGCATTAGCAGATAAGTGATTCATCACTTAGGCCATGAGCAACTGGCTTTTCAAGCCACTCTTTCAAGTGGGCAGAAAGCCAGTTACTATGATAGGCATGCCTTAGTCTCTGACTCCTAGATCAGCATACCATTCTAGGACTTCATAGCTGAAATACGATGAGCACAACCTGCTTTAGATTAGCCCTGATTACAGACAACTTACCATTAAATTTTAACATACAACTCAGAGAAGATTGCTCTTCTACAGTACCTTGTTTGTTTGGTACAATGAGCACAAACCACATATTGAGGCAAAGATTAAAATTAAGAATTAGGCACAGCTGTACCTTTCACCTCTGATGAAATGTGGGACCTTTCCAACCTTAAAGCTCTACTAGGTTGCATGTTCTCGTGATTTGCTGCTGTTGGCAAGACTTGGTGTTCGCAACAGCTTAGGCCGCTGTAAATGCCAAGGCTGCAAGATGATAACGGCGCTGGAGCTGTTGAACATTTGCCAAAAAAGCCCTGTCTCTACAAATACTGCACTGTTGTGCACCTGTTATGAGGCTCGGGAGTGACTAGACACACTGTTCCTTCCTTGTACTCACATATTACTCAGACTAAGTAGCAGTTCTTTGTAAAGTGCTTCCAGTGTTTTCAAGGGTCTATCAAGGAGTAACTACTAGTCAGGATGAGTGATAGCAAATACAGTTCAGGGGTTTATTCTCAGTGGTATTTTGCAGTTTTAGGAATTTCTTCTGTTAAAATTTTGTAGCCAGTTTTAGCATGACTTGACTGTGCAGATACTAAAGAATTTAAAATTAATGCAATTATATAAAAAATTCTCCACTAACACCTTGACTATATAAGAACTCTGTTCACCACAAGACAAGAATTTTGTAGAAGAATATTCCCTAGGGTGTTTAAAAATTTCATCTTTAGAGAGTCTTACCATGTATGTTTTGGTAGTTACTGTGTTCAGCTGCTTCTTGTAACAGATTTGACAGACCTAGGATGAAATTTGTCCTTCTACCCAGAATGCAAAATAAGTCCTAGTTCCCAGACTGGTTTTCTCTCCCTTCTTTAAGATTTTTCTCTTAATTCTTGGTGTTATAGTACTATACCATAACTTTTATGTGTGTCTGTGATCTATCATATCATATGATCTATCATATTATAACAATTATAATTATATTTTTGGTCTGCTTCAACAGAAATTGAACATGTGTTCTACTATTAGAAGGTGTTTCATATTCTTCTCAGTTCCCAAAAATTGTCTCCTTGACAGTTCCCTATATCTCCACATAAAACACTACTAGTGTAAATGTCATAGGATTTAAGAGCAGCCACAAAAAAAAAATATGTGACCTGTGATAAGGAGGGAAGTTGTTTTGTTGCTGAACTATAAGTAGAGCCATAGAACTTTCTTAGTCCTTCCAAACAGCCCTTTATCAGAAGAGTTATTTCACAAAACTTAGTTTATTTGTGTAAAATAAACCTGTGTTACACATTTTTAGATTAATTAATTCCACCCAAAAGATGCTATAATCTGACCTACTGTTGACTTAACTGCAGGAAATTATATTTAAAAAGCAATACTCGCAAAATAACTAATAAGCAAAATAGAAAACTGCAGCACTTATGCACACTGACAGACCCAAATGAGTTTCCCTCAAGCAAGGAGGCTTGAGGTACAAAAATGCAAAATTTCTGATAAGAATTGGTATGAAGGCATACTCTTTCATTCTTGTATAAGTCTTTTTGCTGAAGATACTTAATAGTAAAACACTGTAACCCATTCAGAATACTAAGTATTAGTATATAAGTACTAAAGTATAAAGTGATTCTTGTGTACATTATCACTAAGTGATAGCTTATATATGGAGGCTTTTACATTTCTGGTTTGATCCTCCCTGAAATAACTCATAACAAAGTGAATTCAGCTGGAGAAATTCTGTAATACAATGGGATTGAGGCACAAAGACCAGTGCACAGACTTCTATGCCCAGACTGTAGCTGACTAACTGTGCTTCAGCTGAGACTACTTGGTTGAGCCTCTAAGCACTGCAGCAATAAAAATGGAAAAGACTAGCCAATGCATTATCTTTTCTCTCTGTGTATTTCAGGAATAAACATGATGTTCAGGAAGATTTAATGTGCTGGCCATATGCCTTACTGTGTCCAAAGTCAGGGGGAAAACCATGTTTATCAGTGATACAGAGAAACTAATCAAACTGTGGCAACAGAGCATCAGTTTTACTTTCCTGTTAGATGAAGTGAGAAACAACAAGGAAGAATTTTCACTAGTGTGTTCTCAATCTCTTCTGCCTCATTCTGACTCCTGAGTTTCAAAAACCATAAATCATAGTCAGAGCTTCTAGGGTATTTTCCTTTTGAAGAGTCTCATTTAAATTCTCATAAAATCTTTAATAAATCTTAAGTCTGGGCAGTGAGCCAAGAAATGATCACCAGGCAATGCTGCAGTCCTGTTCAAGACCCCAGACGCAACTCCAGTAGGTCACTAGACTACAGTGATACAACCTATAGCACTGAGCAAATGGCTGCAGACAGGAGTTGCTGCCCCAGAGGAGGAAGGGACACTGTATCTTCATGGCCATGTGTGCAGAACTCACAGGACAAAAACAAAGGACAAAAACTCACAGGACAAAACTCACACCCCTTGATGTGGATTTCCAGGGAGCATTATTAACACCTGGTGTTTTCTGCATGAGTATACTTCTATTATGCTCCTGTGGGGAAAATTGTTCTAAATGACCAAATTATTTCTGTTTTTTTATGTCACATACATCACATTTATAGTATACTTTCCCATAGATAAACTTTAGGCTTGGATTAACTTTCTAATGCACTGAAGTATTTTTCAAACATTTGAACATCTAATCTTCTGTTCAGCCCTTTTCAGGTCACATTTGATCCCTACACTCAAATAAGGCAGTGTAGCATCAACTTATTTCCTTCTCCAGTTTTCTGTCTTTCTGTCTCTGTTAATGTTGCCTTTTTGCCTTCTCTCTGTTTAGATCTTTTTCGGAGACCCAGTTTGTTGTGATCTCACAGGCACAGTAATCAACTGTCTTCACCAGCCACATGTTTAAGATGAAGAAAGTGAAAAGAAAAACGGTGACATTTTCTAAGGGAGTGTCAGAACATTCTACCTTGTCTGCGTTTATTTCCTACATAGTTCAGACAGAGACATTTGGGTTTGTTCTGGTTTTGGGGAGGGGGTGGTATTTGTATTTTTTTCTTTAATGTAGCAGTAACTTAAAAAACATAAGTAATAATAATTGAATTACTATGTATTTCAGAATGGTCTAGAAATTTGTCAGTTCTATGCACATTCTTTTATATCCTGTGACTATATAAAGGAATTCTTGTCACGAAACTCCCTGTCTTGGAGTTTGTACGGTGAAGCTTATGGATTTTTTTTCCCTGTTATTTCTTTATCAAGATCCATGATATCCATGATATCCATTTATCTTCGTCAAATCCATGGCTTTAAATGCCAGCCTAAGAAGGCTTTTCTGGGAAATACAATATGCCCAACCGGCTGAGGTACTGAAGACTTCCTCACCTAAGCCCATAAAGAGTCTGAGAATCTCTGGGCATTCAAAGCCTGCAAATCAAAGTGAATCTCTTCAGTGAAAGGGGGCATAACTTGTCTCTTTCCTGAGAAGACCCAATGGGAAGATTCCTATCAGTAAGGCTGGTATGAGCATGTACTTGTGGTGCATTGATGCATCTCCCTGTAACTTTCATTGTTTCATCAGCATCAAGCATCACCCTGCTTTCCTACCTTCTGGGAATGGCATAAGCCCTTTGGAGCCAGTTGCTTCTGTGACACCTCCTGCTGCAGGACTGTGAAGTCTTAAAACACCAAGCTGATAAGACTGTAACTTACTTGGAAAGTCCTTTCTCCGATGGCAAGAACACAATGTTCTATTCTGGGAGATGACTGTTTCCCCAAAGCATTCTCGTTTGCCTAATGCATTTGCTGAAAGATGGGACATTATCTGCCTACACATAAAATGCAGGAGTGGTGTTATTTCTCCAATTTGCATTATTCATTCAGAAGGAGAAAGATTTTCTTGTCAAAAGGAAGCTTGTTGTGCTGACTTGCTTTGTCTATTATTAATAAATAACTGAAACATCATTTTAGTCATCTAAACATAGAACAATGCATTTTATTTGTTTAAAAGCCAAAGCAAAGTGAACAACCAAAAGTTAATTTTGGTAAAAAAGAATACAGTAAATTCTACAGAAAGACAAATGTGTTACAACAAGTTTTTGCCTGCAGAAAGGGAAGGAAAAAAAGAAGACATGAATGAAGAAAACAAAGTTCTGACAGTTTAGGGTGCTAAATCACTACTTTTGAATGCTTTGGGTTAGAATGGACCTTAAAGATCATCTAGTTCCAACCCCCCTCACATGAGCAAGGATGCCATTCACTAGATCAAGCTGCTCAGGGCCCCATTCAACCCAGCCTTGAACACTTCCAGGAAAGGGTCATGCACAACTTCCCTGGCAGCCTCTTCCAGTGTTTCATCACCCTCTGAGTAAATAATTTCTTCCTAATATATAATCTAAACACTCCTTATTTCAGTTTCAAACCATTCCCCCTTGTTCTGGCACTATCTACCCATCGAAAGAGTCCCCCTCCCTCATTTTTATGAGCTTCCTTAAGGTACTGAAAGGCTGCGGTGAGGTCTCCCCAAAGCCTTTTCCTCACCAGGATGAATAACTCTGGGTATCTCAGCTTGTCTTGATAGAAGAGGTGTTCCAGCCCTCTGATTGTCTTTAGGGCTTTCTTGTCTGGGCTTGCTCCAACAGATTCATGTCTTTCTCCTGCTGGGGACCCCCCAGCTGGATACAGTATTCCAGGTGGGGTCTCACAAAAGCAGAGAAGAGGGGGAAAATCATCTGCTGGCAACACTGTTCTGGATGCAGCCCAGGATGTGGTTGGCTTTGTGGGTTGTGAGCAGACATTGTTGTCTCATGTCCAACTTTTCATCCACAAGAACTACCAGGTTCTTCTCCACAGGGCTGCTCTCAACGGCTTCTTCTCCCAGTCTGTACATCTTTGGGATGGCCCCAACCCAGGTGCACCACTTTGTACTTGAACTTGTTGAACTTCATGAGGTACTTGTGAGCCTACTTCTCAAGCTTGTCCAGGTACCTCTGAATGGCATCCTGTCTTTCAGGTGTGTCAGCTTTGTGTCATCTGCAAACCTGCTGAGGGTGCTGTTGATTTCACTGCCAATGTAATTGACAAAGATATTAAAGACAGAACCCTGAGGGACACCACTCCTCGCCAGTCTCCCCTGGACACAGAGCCATTGGCCACAACTCTCTGCCTGCATCCATCCAGCAAATTCCTTAGCCATTGAATAGTCCATTCATCAAATCCATGCCTCTCCAATTTGGAGGTAAGAATGTGGAACTGTATTGAAGGCCTTAAAGAAGCCTAGGTAGATAACATTGGTCAGTCTTCCCTGGTTGACTGTTGCAGTCACTGCATCGTAGTAGGCCACCAGATTGGTCAGGTGTTGACTCCATGGATCATCCCTTTGTTTTTTATGTGCCTTAGCACATCTTCTAAGAAGATGTTCTCTGTGAACTTCCCAGGCACAAAGGTGAGGCTTACTGGCCTGTACTTTCCTTTCTTCCCTTTTTAAATATAGAAAGATGTTTCCTCCTGTCCAGTTATTGGGGGCTTTGCCTGACTGCCATGACTTTTCATATATGATGGAGAGTGGCTTGGTAACAACATCAGCCAGTTCCCTCAGGACCCTGGGATGTATCTCACTGGTTCCACAAACTTGAGGCTATCTCACAGGGTCAGAGTCAGGCCAGGAGTTGCAGAACAGGTTCTTAAGTGTTCATTGTTACATCCCTTCATGTTGGGCTCCAGAAGCCGCTGGATGCTCAGCAGTTAAGTGCTTTAAGAACAGCACTGTCAATCCCCTCCCCTCACCCACTCCAGCTGGGGATACAAAAGGCAGAGACTGTGGGTTGAGATAAGAACAATTTACTGGAAACAGAAATGAGCTAAGAAAACGACCAGTAAGAGCAACAATACTATTAATAGAAGTATACAAAGGAGAGTGATTTATATGCAAAAAGTGCTCACCAACTGACCAACTTGGCATGGTGCAACACCAAGACAATGAACAAAATATGGGGGACAGGCCCTCAACCCTCCAAACCCACATTTTTCTTGCCAAAGATGAGCCACAACCCCCTCCTTCTCAAAAGGGAAAATCCCTTACTTCCACTGCACCCAGCCCCCAGCAATGACTTGTGTATCAACAAATTCTGTGCTGGCAAAAACAAGGACAACATCTCCTAGGACTGTGACATTTGGCACTGATGGGTTTAACATATGAAATATTTTTTCCACATTTTGCAGAACCGTAAATTCAGTATCCCTCATCCTGTCACAGAAATTAAAGGTTTTTCTTCTTGTTGTGATATACCCTAACAGCATTTTACTATTCTGCTTTATCTTATGAATTCGTAGTTGAAAGTGTGGGAAGAAATATTCAAAAACACAAAGTGCAGCTCTTCTCCATCATTATTTAGCTGTGGCTTTACGGGCATTTGAGAGAGACTGGCAAGGCTTTTGTCCCCTCACTTTAACTCATTCATGTAGTACAAACCTTTTGGAGTACAGGAAGAATAGGATTGCTTTGGTCTGTGGTGACACCAATTTGTGCTACTTTGAAGACTTTAACTTAAACCTATCTGTCAGTTTCTCTTCAATAGTGTTGAAAGAATTTTTTTGTAAAAGTGTTTTATATTTAAAGAGATAAGATATTTATATGAAGTACTAATAATTATTATTTGATACTTACACATGTGAGTTTAGGATAAACTTTGGTGACCACAAATTTTGCTCCTAACATGTCTGTCTTCTCCATTTCCTACAATCTGATATACATATGTGCTCCTGTAGTTACGGTTGTAGTGGTATTTTGAAGTGACATAATGCCTATTAACAAGTTCTTGTGCCAGTTTTGCATGACACACATGACATAAATCATTGGATAGATGGACAGTCTGACTGAGCCTACTTGCACCAGCTTTCCAGTGCGAAGTCCCTTCTGTTTGGTGCTAATGCCACAGTGATATACCATGGTTTTGACCATAGCTGTGAATATTTGTGTGATATCATGTATTTGTACTTCAGAAAGTGCTGAACTATCAGGATTGCTGACTATGAGGATTACAGATGACTACAACTGATTTATTTGTAAAATCTGGGAAATCTGCTAAGAGCCACAGCAAAACATGTGACGCATTGACAGAAATTCTGCAGAGTATGGCCAATTGAAGCAATGGTTTAAATAACCCAAATTCAACTCAAGTGCATAAATCTGGGAGTTATATACTAACCCCAAAAACTAAGTATAGACACTTTTCTCCAGTTGGTATTTGATATTTAATACTTTCAAATGAGATACTTTAAAAAGTAGATGTTGTGTTATTCCCAAAGTATTCTCATTTTTCAATATATTGAGTTGAAATAGGTTACTAAAAAGTAATCTGTTTTAAGAAAACAGCAGGAAAGGTTACAGTACAAACATGTTGCACTCTGTATATTCCAATACATAGAGTGGATGGTGACTGTAGTGGTGGGCCTAACTCTAAGGTACACATAGGCCATTCCCATGGAAAAATGGGTAAGATAAACATAGGCATGTCAGAACTCATTCTCACAGCAAAGTCCAGGTAAACTTTTCCATCTCAGCAGAGGAAACACCTAGGTGGGGTCAGTTGCTGCAGCATTGTGAAATTGCCCACATTCCAGCTGATAATTTTGAAGGACCAGAGAATGTTTACTCGAGGGAAGCCTCTCTGCTCACCACAGGCAAGGCAGCATAGAAAAGAATAATCTTTCCAGCTCTTTTTTTTTTCTTGTGGTTTAGGATGTAGGTTTTCTTTTTAGTTTGTTTCGGTGTGTTTTTGTTTTGGTTTGATCTGGTATTTTACAGTAAGGAAGGTTTCTTGAGTGTCCCCATTCCAAAAATTCACATACACTTTCCATATGTTACCCAGAGCTTCACTTTTCCTTATGTATCTTGAGGTCTGCATACTGATTTTTTAATCAACTGCCTGAAGACAGGCAGGCTAGCTACACTTATTACCTGTGATGAATAAGACCTGAAAACTGAGACCTGGCTGAAGAGGAGTAAAATACTGGCTGTGAGTCACATACTCTTCTCCCAAATACTGTCTGCCACTTGGGTATTGCTGACCTTTTTCTCCTCTTTCTATTTCATTAGCCTTGGTGTCTCCTTCTGACTTCCTGACTTCACTGCTGTCTTTCCCTTTATCCTGGAGCCTATTTTGCTTGTTGGCTTTGTAGCTGCTTGACCTTCAGCCTTACTTCTCACTGCAGGTCCTGCAAAAATTCTTGGAAAGGTACAGATTTCTCCACTTCCTTACCAGGACCCACCCTGACTTACCTAGTAACTTCTTTAGATCTCTTGTCCTAGCATATCCTTTGTCATTTGCCATGTCTGCCCGTATCAAAATAAATATTTTCTTGCAACAGGAAGCAGGTAATGGTGTTACATTTGCCATGGTGAAAATGCTGTAGTGGATGCTTTCACTTGTTCCTTTTTCTCATGTAAACTTCCAGCTCAGCATAGCTAAAGGAGTCAACTTCTGGACCATCAGACACCATGTGATTTTTGCCAGGCCAGGAAACTGGCTGAATGAACAATGGTTTTTAACACACCTTCATACTCATCAAAGCAGAATGGAAGTTGAGATGTCCTTCATCACCATGCAAGTCCTACAATGGCAGTAGAAACAGACTTCTTGCTGCAGCAGCTGTTACCCTTGACTGGCTCTTCTACTCTTTCACACATTATTGGTGGAAAAAAGACTAAGGGAGAGAAAAGAAGGTAGATAAAGATGGTAATTCTGGCACAAAGTGAACAATCAGGCTTTCAGTCAGCTATGAATCTTTGCAGGGTCTTTAAAGAAAAATTTGCTTCCAAAAGTTTCTGAAGGCAATCTTGCATCTCAAATGATTTATCCTCTCATTTTACCTCCTTTCTGCCCTCCTTCACTTAGTTGCATAAATCCTTTTTCATTAAGCAGTGGATTTTTAAAGTAGTGAATACAGTGAAATACAGAGAAATACCTGTTGCAGCATTATGTGTGTTACAGATCAGAGTCTTACGATTTTGATCTTTACTGAGCACACAGATCTCTTCAAAACAGCACAGCAAGTCCATGTACAAACAATTTTTGTGATGAGAAGTGCATTTACCCAGCATGAGGAAGACTTACTTGACTAATGATATGAACAGCTAGAGCCAGGATTAGGCTGATTTTTAATTTTTTAATTGGAATGGGTTAAAGTTAGGTGTCTTATAAATGCTCAAGTTGCTTTGTCAGGCAGAATGCTCATAAACCCAAAGAGGTCCCATGATTTATTAAGAGTCTTACTAAGGAATTTTAGTGAGAATGAGTGAAGAATGGAGTGAGGCCTGAAAAGTGAAAGTCTTCCTTTTCTAGGCACCTTGTGCAATGCAAGTATGTACAAGAAGAGAAAGAAAAAATTCACACTGCTAGCACTTACGTGTCACTGTTTGTTGACCTTCCCAGAGAAATAATTTTGCCAGCTTGGGTGTGTCAGTAGTAAGAAAATAATATTTGGATTTGCTATTCTGGTTATTGCAAATAGAGATCTTTACTATCAGAAGCCAGAATACCCACCAATACCATCCCAACTACCCACCATTTGAATCAGGACCTCCTCCTCTTTCACAAACCAGACCTTTTGCTGTTCCTCAGTACTATTGCTTGTGATTCTTTGGACATTGCAGGGTACAGATATTTTTGGGAACCCTTTTGGAGAATGGTTTCCCCAGCATTTTACTGCAATATAAGCTGCCTCGCAATTGGCCTATTGAAGTTTCAAAGGACATGTAGAAGATAGGGTATACATAGAGGAGGTAGAAAGGGAGTAGATAGTTTGGGAAAAGGAAAAGAAACTAAAAAAACTTTTTAGGAAATTAGCTATACCTGTAGCCTTAGTCAGTCTCTGGTGGCTCATTCTCCCAGTAATGCAAAAATACCTCTTTTTGTTCTATTGAGTCTAGGTAATTATGTACACCTGTTTCACCGTCTGTCTAATTTATTCCCTGTCATTTCTTTTCAGATGGAACTTTATACATTTGAATGATTAAAAACTCTAAAATTTTCACTCTGCTTTCATTCAAAACCTCATCAGCTCATCTCTGATTGCCCCAAAGCTTCAATTAACCCTGTGGCACAGAGCAAACACAAACTTCTTAAGCAAAGTAACTGGAAAAATAATCTCCTTTTTCATTCTTATGCTCCAGAGAAACTTCTGCAGATGATGTTACATTATAATTTTAATAATTAACTAGTCATTTAGTATACAAGCTTGCTTTGGTTGCCATGTTAGTTACCTGACAACTATAAAGTAGAAAAAAAATTGCTTTTATCAGCATATAGCATTTCAGCAAGCACTTCATGATGCTATCAGCACTGCAATTTTATACCCCAAAATTAATAACTGGAGTTATATAACATCTTATGCTACAAAATTATCCCAAAATTCTGCTAAACTTGTCTTGCATTTTTATTGTATTTTCTTATACTGATTTTTCAAATTCACTTAGGTATTTGCAAATCCAAACATCATTTTAAATGTCTCAGATTTATTGAAAAAATAGTTGAATTATTGGTCCAAGAAACAAACAACAGAGTCAATTTGTCAGATTTGATGAGGTAATTCAGATATTAACTTGCAGGGAAACAGCAGATCACTTAGCAAGATAAATTAGTTATTTAATTGCAATTTCTTTAGACAAAAAATAATGCTAATTTCTTAGGGTCTTCTCTTTCTTTACATTTTCATATCCATTATCATGTCTCTAAACACTGTCTCAAAAGTTACTTTTAAAACATAAGTGTAACTTATTTTATTTTTAGGGGCTAGAAGGTATCCAAGCAATTAGGTCAATGTGTTTGTATGTGCTAAAACAAGTTGATCTTAGAAAGTGAAGCTGTTTCTTATCCCATGGCCAAACATTCTTTTCGCTGACTCAAAAAGTAGAAGAACCATTAAGCAAGAAAATAATACGTAAGTAGCCATTCTTTAACAGAAAAAAAGGAACAAGGAGATCTCTTATAAATAAAAGGCATAAATACTGTTATGTTGCTGTCATATGGCTTTCCTGATTGGCTACTTTCAGCCTTTATTTCATTAAATTATTATCAGTACAAACCCATATTTTTTTTTAATTGTGGTGGGGTGCTATACCTTTTTATTTATAGTAAAGACTGTTTTCTTAATTGTGTTGTTAAAAATAGCTTCATGAATGGACAGGAGCACAGAATATAACACAGTGCAGTCTGGGTTAGGGTCATCAAGAGATTATCTCCAGATTATCTGGATTATGTGATTACCCCTGTGAAATGTAGGTGTGTTACAAATTAAAAATTAATCAGATTTTACAGAAACTATTATTAAGTCAAGACAACAACCGTTGGCCTACATGTATTCAAGTCATGGTGGGTTTTCGTGTGGATTTCATCATTAATACAGAGAAGCATGAAAAGATTAGTTAAACTTAAACTCTTAAAAGATGTTGCACTGACTATACTGAGCAGTCTTGGTATAGGGGTTTTGCTGTCATTACCCTTTCCACTCCCAAATGAATCTCAAGTATATCTTTATCTTGGCCATATCCTCCAACATTCTTTCAACATTTCTAAGAAACTAACTTCGTTTTCTCTTGGCTAGTTGGAAATTTGATTCTCTCTAGAATATAGCGCAGAAAAAGGCTCATACATTTCCCCAGCTATATGAAATTCAGTGTAAATGGGTCATAACTGTACTAAGGGAAAGAACTCCTTTGGAGTTCCTCTTGTGAACCAAATTATTCCTTCCATAAGATCTCATGCTCCAGCCAGAGGAAGCAAGTCCATTCCAAGTGATTCTCCAGGAAACCCTGGTATATAAAATAAACCTGCTCACTAGCAGCCAATTACAAAACCCACAGATCCCTCTGCATTTCCTGGGAAGAAATGACTAAATAAAATTGTAGTGAAAACACAGTCCTGCACTGTGCACACATCTTAGCATTTACACACATAGGCATTGAAATCCTTCATGTACCTATTATGTAACAGGAGTTACCTTTTTAATGAGGGACTAGAAGATAAATCACAACAAACATTCAAAACTAAGTATAAAATTTCCTTACACTAGGAACACAGTCTGTGTTATGATGGCATTGCTAATACTACTTCTTTGAAAAGGATATTTACAGGAAAATGTCAACACAGAGGTAGCTAGTGCTGCTCTGAGTGCAGACTGTGGGACTCCAGCCCACTACAGGAACTAAATGAAAATACTGACTTGGAAATGAAGGGTCAAATTTAGTTCAGTCAGATATACAATAAATGTGTGAAGTCAATGGAACCACTCAGAAAAGAAAGTCAAATGACATGAAAAATAGATGAAGATAATACCTTTCTGTTTCTAATCTTTAAATAATCCACATGAAAGGAATTGTATTTCTCCTGCCCAAATAATGACTGCCAATAATTTGTAGGTTACCAAGGTTAATACAGAAACACATTAATGGATCATGATGGAGACAATTTGAAAGCTCTTCTGGACATGCGTAATAACTTCTTCTTATGTTTAACCTACCTATGTGTGGTTCAGAATTTCCTTATCTGTAATGCAACCTAATTACCATTTACATATTTACCATTGAAAATTCTCTCTATTATTTGTTTTACTTTGCATACTACCTATGTTTTTGGCAAAATAACTTTCATATCCTCAGATATGATCTTTAGGAAGTACTTTGTCAAACACAACAGCTGTCAGAGCAACCTCAGAAGTCCTGGGAGAGACCAAGAGGGTCGCAGGTGGTTCAGGATGGATTTGTTCCTATATAACAGCCTGTTAACAGTGGTCATGAAATTCAAAATTATTTGTCCATTATGCCCAGACCCGAAAATCAATGTTTTTTGACTCATAGCCTTGCAAAAAGAAGGTTGCAATTTTCTAGCTATTTAAGCTTGAAAGTCTTCTGTAGATTTTAATGAGTTAAGAGCCTTCAATCTGCAGTGTACACTACCAGCTGTTAGACACTCCTACAGAATTTAAGACTGACAGCATATTAATGGATATATGCAGAGTCTTTTGTGCTTGCCTCTGTGCATAAAAACTTTAATGGCCTGGCCTTTACTGACATATTTTTTATGTTTCAGCTTTTACAGGAAAGAGAGAGGTAGAGAAGCAGTCATATATTTCACCATTATGACATACTAATAACTGGAAATAGAATATCATTGTTATATAAAAATTTCTGTCATGTCTTACTTTGATGCTTTCACAATTAGAATTATTATTAAAAGGCAAAATATGGGTAGACTACCCCTGTGATATTTTAATTGCTGCTGTGGATAGAATTACTGCAACCATTTCACGGCACCAGCATACATGTCTACAGGATTTATTACTCAGCTCATGTCTGCTCTTCTATGGATTTCATCCAAGAGATGCTTGAACACTGAGCTCTTGAAATGTCTCCCTTGTGGTGATTCAACTGCACTGAGCTGCATCAGCAAATAGCATTGACACGAAGGCAGCAACTGTTACATTCCAGCATAGTTTGATTTAGAGCAGAATTTTTTTAGATGTATTCCACTGTAACCCTTTTCTATCCATTACTTAACATAAGCCAGGTCTAAAAATCTATTTAGTGGAGTTTAGAAGATTCTGATATTCCTCTGCAATTTTATCTTTCAAATATGATAAAATAACAGCACAGGTATGATTCATCACTTGAGGAAAAATCCAAATTATTTTTCAAGTCATGCTTAAGTACTTAAAGGAAAAAGGTTTAAGAAATCTTAATTACCAAAATATTTTTAAAGATATTTCAGAACATGTAAAACCAAAGATAATTTCTAGAATGTGAGGCATAGAATCTCTGCACAACTAGCCTCTATGTTTACATACTCTGTTTCAATGATGAACTGTTGATATCAATATTCAGTAAGCCTTCTGGATTCATTAAAGTACTTGTGAGTGAAAATTTGGGTGTGGAATCATTGAAACATCATTCAATATTTGGCTCTAAGTTTTACACTGGTACGTCAAAATGCAATGAGTATAAAGCAGGTTAAAGGAAGAGGTCAGTATACTGCTAGTTCACTAATCAGTTACTGGCCTCTTACCAGAAACAGCACATAAATCTCATTAAACTACTCTTTATCTAAGTGGACAAAGAATGTACATCAGCTGCCTTCGTTGAAGGACAAATGGCATACAAGGGCTAAGAGTCTTACTGCTCTCAGTGATGAAGGCGAAGAATAAAAACATAAACACAAAAAGCATCTGCCAAGTGATTGTTTAATAATGGACAACACTGGTACAAGAAAAGACAATGGTTGAAACCTGGTGACAGATAAGAATGAAGCATCCATAGTTTTGTCATTACAAAATGCAAGTCTCAGATCTGATAGATTAAAGTGAGTTTTACCATGGTACAAATTTCCAAACCACTGTATGTACATCAAGACAACATTACATTGTGCATGTCAATAATAATTCATTTATGAATTCTGTTCTGGGAAATCATTAGCTGTGCTGAACTGCAAAATTGATCCACTAGAGGTGTGGTATTACTTGGAAATTATCTGAAACTATGTACTACAGGTTAAATAATGAAGTAGATCCTGTTTATGGTTGACTTTAGAGAAATTACTATCATTACACTGTCCCTGAGAAAAGCAGAGCAATAACAAAAGGAATGTCTTAAATGTTGGGGGGGGGGGAAGTAGTTTTCTACAGACAAGCCCCTAAAAAAAACCAATGCAAAATAATTATTTGTTATGTAAAGACCTTGCTGCAAAGAAGGCTAATGATGTCCTGGGCTGCCTTAGAAGTATTGCCAGCAGGTCAAGGGAGGTGATCCTTCTCCTCTCCTCAGCACTGAAGCAGCCGCATCCAGAGTTCCGTGTCCAGTTCCAGGTAGTGTATTGCAAGAGGGATGCAGGGAGCCCAGAGGAAGGACATGAACAAGATGAAGGGAAAAAAGAATGCTTCAGGGGAATACCTGAAGGGAGAGTGCATAGAAGACATGCCCAGGCTCTTTCCAGTGGTGCCCAGTGACAGGATTAGAAGCAGAATCACAGAAGGCTCCTCCTGAATGTAAGGAACCACTTTTTTCTTACTGTTAGAAAAACTGAGCACTGTCACAGGTTGCCCAGAGAGTAAATGGAATCTCCACCCTTAAAGATCCCCAAAAGCCATCAGGAAATGGTCTTGGGGAACAAGTTCTAGGTGGCCCTCCTTGAGCAAGGAGGTTGGACCAGATGACTTCCAGAAGTGCCTTCCAACCTCAACCATTCTGTGTATCCAATGCATTATGATTTGAAAAATATCTCCAAAAGAAAATAAAGCCATTTTGAAGCTTATATGGAGTCACATTCTCTTATATATTCGGAAATGAGATTTTTCTCACACAGAACTGCCATATGTTTCTTCTCTTGACAGCAAATTTTCTGTTCATCCGTTCTAAAATTCAGCATACCAATGGAATGAGCAAAGCATAGTAAATTGATTCATTGTACCTCAACACATTTTCTGGTTCATAACAATTTTTTTTCTGATTTGTATGTTGAGGGGTTTTTTATTATTTTTGAGAATGGACGTAGCAAAAATTACAAACATGGTAAGTCAGTCTTGAAGAATTATATCTACAAAGCAAACAATTAGCATAGCTAGAAAAATAATTAGCAAGAAAGAAAAAGAAATGCTTCTTCAACTGGGCAGTAATATAAATTTTATAAGAAGGAACTTCAGTAACTATTTCATTTTTAATTGCTAGGGAAGTGAAGATATTTGATGACTCTAAATGCTATTTAAAGGTGGCAGGCAGAAAGGATGTTCACCTCCCTGTGCAGAGAGAAACAAATAGGTTCATTAGTATGCAGTGTTTCTTATGGAATAGGCATGCTGGCTACTGAGCTCTGCTTCTAACTGCTGTCCAGGGAGATGTTTTCCAAACTGAAACTACTGATGATCCATATGGCCATGAGAACTGGTCACAGATTTATAGGGAGCAATATAAGCCGACAACGTAGCATTTAAAAATGTAAAATGTAAAAATGTAATGTTGAACTGTGTAAAAAAAAAAAAAAAAAGGCTTCAAGAAAATTAGAAGGCTGGCAGAAGTTAAAAAGTCTGTGGGAAAGCATTTTTAGTAATGCCAGGAAATTGACAGAGTCTAAGGTTTGCGAAACTACTACAAGCTCCAAAGAAATCTGATGTCCCTTTCTGACCAAAGGATCTACATACAAATCGAATTCACAATCTGAATATGATAAAGCATGGGATACTTAAAGAATTTTTCTGTGGAGATCCTCTTGAAACTGAAAAGTACCTCTTAATAACTTACAAAAGAGAAATAGGTTTTCACAGCTCGGAAAGATTTCAAACTAGAAATTTTAGCGTCTATGGTTTTTATGCTTATATTTCCTAACAGAAAAAAAAAAATCCAGAATTCTAAAAGTTTGCCAACTGCGGATATTTGTTTTTCCATTCAACAATCAAAACTAGAAAATAGCACTCGATGACGATCATGGGAGACTTTTACTGTAGGCCAGTGAAAGAGAGTCACAGACATTACATAAAATAGATTAACCTTGCAGACTTTTCTCTTTGTAAATGAAAACATTATCTAATAACACAGTGCTGCTAAGATTGAAAGATAAAGAAAGCTGACTTTCATCCCTTATGGGGCACATTCCTTTCCTCAGCTCCCCCATCTCCAAGGGAAGTGTGCCCACTGAAGAATGAAATACCACTCTGAGAGCCTTCATGCATCTTCGTGGAAGTATCTTTTCCAATGCCCAGCCTCTCAGAGACATTGGAAAGGCATGTGGGAGAGGACCACAGTTGCCATGTTCTCCTCACTCCTCCACCTTCAGCATGAAGGTGAGAACTAGAAATATTCCATGCCTAAAGATATGCAAAGGGAATAAAAGGGCATTGTGCAGCCTCCAGCCTTTTATATCTGCAGTGAGATCAGATACAATTTGGCCACAAGCAGTGGAATTATAATATTGTCAAACTGCAAGAAAGTGCAAGGACTGTGCAATGAACGCCTTCAGTAATCTCTGGGATGATTCTGGCCAGCAGTCAGAATGCCTTTGCAGATCATGATGAAATACATGTCAAATCAAGAGCTCTGCTGTCATTCAACCAAACTTAATGCCTCATATATTGTAAATTAACTCAGCTTGGTTAACGTCTGTTTAGAACTGTGAGTTTTATTCAGGCTCATCTCGGATATTTTATAACAGTATATTTTGTCCAGGAAGTGTCAGCTAATGTATTTCCAAACATGCTTCCTTAGCAAGAATATTTATATCTTGTACTGGAAAGCTTTCCAGGGATGCTTGTCTTTTGACAAATTTCCAATATCCAAGCAATCATAAATCAAATTACTCTTTTTGTCCTTTGTGGGGTTAGGGAGAAAGAGTAATTTTTTCTCTAACACCTAACATGTTCATAATTCTGTCTTTCTTTTTTTTTTTTTTTTTTAATCAGCTTTAAATTGACTGTTTCAACAGTCATTTTTATTGGGGAGAAAAAAAAGTGATGCTTTTAAAATTACAGTGATGGTGCCTGTCTCAACAGATGCTATTAGACTTGTTGCAGGCTGTTGTCACAGCAGTACTTTGGAATTATTTTTCAAAGTCAAACAAGTATTTTATTACATATTTAACCTCATGATTATATCTAAGTGGATATTCCCATATTTAAAAAATTGACGCCCTTGAGAAATTCATCTCTTTGACCTTTCGGTTTACACTGAGCAATGAGTAAATTCCTAGTACCACATAAAATGTGGGAATGCTGCCAATGCCTTTCATGAAGCCAGAGTTAGTCAGGGACAATGTCATAATTTTATATTTACTATACAACCTTCCTGACTATCTAGACCGAAATATGACTTGAATATTGTAACATATTTTAAGTTGTAACTGTGAAACACATATAATTTCTTCTTTATATTTGTAAGCATAACAAAACTCCCCAATTTAAACAGGAGAGAAAAGCAACCTAACCTTGTTTGTAGGACTGAGACGTTTGATAATATAGTCCTCATACTTCATGAAAGTCACACTTGTCATCATTTTAGCTTTCAGTACTAAGTTATTTACAAACATGACTTACTGGAATGTAAGCAATTGATTTCTCTATTTTTATTTCATCATAGCTAAGAACTTTGAGATCATGTATCCTAATGGATCAGTAATTGTATTTCTTCTTAACACAGCATAATGTATGAGGGCACACAAATCACAGCTGTGTCAAAGCTAGCACAAATCTAGCTGACTTGTCTACAGATGGAGTTTAGTGATTCTTATTTTTGTTTCACTACATGAAGATTCATTACCATCTCTTTGAGCAGAGCTGTGAGAAAGAAATAAAATTATTGAATTATTTGAGAAAAGTACTGTGATATATATTTTTATCAGAACATTTTGGGGCACATACAGACAGGGGACATCCTCAACTAGACTTAAGTGAGGCATAATAATTTTTTGTTGCCGTTGTCAGCAAATCCATTACCTTGAATAATTACAGAAATGGGCACTAAAACAAACAACCTCTCAAAATGTCATGGAAGATCTCCATTTCCTATCCAGCTTTCCATTAAGTCAACATGGAATTGCAAAAATTGGTAATTTCAAAAATTATTTTATTAGTAGTGGTTGTGCATCGTAATTCTGACTGCAACATTGAATCATCACAAACAAGTAACTGAAAACATGGGAAAATCCTACCCTGAATCTTGAGCCAAACAAACAAATAAAACTATGGAAGGTTGATAGCCTTGTTGTTAAAATCTGTTGAAACTAAACTCTCTTTAGGTTTAGGTTATAACAATTCATAAAAATGTAAAATAAGGAGCAACAAATTAAATTATACAGCACTTTATTGTAAGAAAGAACTAGGTCAATTAAAAGGAAGATGAGAAAGCGGGCAATCCTTCTTTTCCTCCCTTTCACTGAGTCCTTTTTATTCCCAGCTCGATTGCTTACAGATCTTTGGTATCTACCTTACATCTTTGCTAACAAACTCAGTTCTCTCCTACAATTTTTTTTTTATCTTTTTCAGGTTTTCCAGTCTCTAACTTTTCATTATGTTTTCTTTCTATCTCCTCCAGCACAGCTATCTTGGAGACAGCCCACATAACAGACCTTCACAGTTGGTTAATGTAGTCACCAGCACTGCTCATGAAAAGAGGAAAAGGGACTTTCAGCACCCTTTTGCTGCTATTTCCTTCACTTACTGTAAAGACAAAAGTAAAATGATTATGCCTGTGTCTATAAACCTCTTCATAAATTTTGTCATCCCCATGCAATAAATCTTTGACAAGCAGGCTCTTACATGCTTTCTGCAGTTTCTACTACAGTCTTTTCCATTCACAGCAAAGGAGTTGGAAAAAAACAGTCATAGTGGCAACAGAGGACATTCTCCTCACAGCTCGTTCAGCTCCTTCAGATGATCTCCAAAGATTTCTTTCAAGAATTCCCGCTGTTTCCAAATGGACAAACAGTAACTTTATGAAACAGGAATCAAATGAGTGTCAGTGTTTTATTGAAAAAACTTCATTGGCCAACCAAGAATAACATGAAGACTTCAGAAAATGTTCATAAAGAATTTTCTGTTAAAAATGGTACCTAGAGAGGTGATGGTTTTGTTTGTTATGTCTGCAACTGCCACCAGCCTTGGTTTATATGTTGATGGCCTGCTTCACGTAACTTTCCCACTCATTTATTTAACATACCTACTTTTAACCTTTCTGACCTTCAGCTTGCCCAGTGAAACTATATCCTTAAAGCATATACTTAATTTGTTTCCATTTAAACACATTGTAATCAATACACTTCTATATTTATTCCAGAGCATTTATATTTTAAATTCCATTTAAAATGTACTTGGCATCCTATGGCTAATCTCAGAGATATGGCTGGTGTAGATTGCTTCAGGCAATAAGATCTTTAGTTGCTACTACGAAATTTATCCTCAATAGTGAATCAAAACCTTTAGGAAAGCAGCCTATTCCTTTGTAGTGATATGAAACAGAAAGTTCAGATATATCTCAACAGCTAACACTAAACACCATCTTGCCTGTATGTAGTTAAAAAAAAAATTGTTTTAGCTGAAAAAAGAATGAATCAAATTCTCAAAAGCAATGATCATATATAAAAAATTGAGATGTAATCTCTCTTAACAGTAAGTTCTTTCAGTCCCCACAATAATAGAGACAGTTCATGAACTACACTAAGAAGAAAGAGTGTTTGGATAGGCAAAAAAAACAGTGATATTTTTATACTCTTGTAGACCAGCAAATAGTTAACTAAGTAACTTTGCATATACTGAAAGTCAATGGAAAATTTTGTCCATGAAATTATTTAATGTATTTCTCTCATTGATGCATATGGGACAGTAACACCTCTTCCACCCGTTGCTTTCAAAATTGCAAACTCATGCAAATACCAAAACACCTTTAATTAATTTCTAGGTTCTATTCAGTCCTAACCTTACCCTTACTTACAAATAGAAGACAAAAAATTGAAGGAATCACAGGATACATTATCATCATCTGTAGAGCACATCAGGTTGTTTCCTATTCCTCTGTTCAAAAAACCATAAATTCAGTTAATTCATCCTTTGTAAGCTGAAGGACAAATTTGCATGGGAACTGCACAGCTTCCCCTATTACTAAGAGAACTACTATTGCATTCCGATGACTTATCTCCACTGCTTGATCCTGCCAAGGAAAATCAAATGTCTAAAAGGCAATTGATTAGGATAAGAAACGATAGTGAGAATAACCGCTCCTAACAAAAAACAAAAAACCAAACCAAACCAAACAAAAAAAAACCCTACAAAAAAACCCCAAAAAACAAAAAACAAAAACAAACAAAAACCAAACCAACAAAAACAAACAAACAAAAAACCAAACCAAACAAAAACAAAACAAAACAAACAAAAAAAAACCCAAAAAACCAAAAAAAAACCCAAAAAAACAAAACTGCAGTCACACGGAGAGAATTGCAGCCTGAAATGAAAAGAAAATTTAAATCAGTGTCTGTGTAATGCACCATCACTGCAATGCAGACATGTTTAAGCGGGCTTCAGATAAACCTAGGAATTGTTTAGCACTGTCCTAGTTACAGGGGCCAGTACCTACTATGTGGGTAAAACCTAAACTGTGTATTCTACACCCTCTATGTAATTTCTGATGGATTGTCAATAATGGATCATTTGTTAATAATGGATCATTTTGTATCAGCTGCCCGAGGCACACCTGACAGCTCAAGCTACAAGCTGGGTGTTAAAGAACTCTTCAAGGAGTGTTTCTTTGTTTTCACACTAATGACTCAGCTGTGATAACTCCCTCTGGGGAGGCATTAGCACCTTCATATCCAGCCTGAGGGGTCACCTCCGCTAATGGGCCATACTGGACTGGCATAAAAGGAAGCTGCAAAGACCTAGACCATCAAAGACTCCAAAAATATCCCATGACTCACAGAGCTAAATCACCCATTGTGAAACACCCCCCCTTGGGGAGGTACTGGGCATTCCCACCTGAACCTGAGCATATATAACCTTGGGGTTTTGTGACTTATGGCTGATAGAAAATCAGTAGCACGTGAAATGGACTACTAGTGAAGAACCTTCCTTTGTATGGAAGATGTCTTTGACAGATGATGTTAAGTGGGTACGGAAAGCAAAACTATTGCTACTGTGCTGCAGTCTATCATTAGAGCAAATTGTATACATAAAATATAGTTTTATTGTCTTTGTTTAAGTACAGAAGCCCTGGGGTATCAATGAAAAGTGCACTTCAATGGGACCTAGTTAAGTGGAAATGCACTGCTTCCTTGTAGTATTTAATTTTAATAAACCAAAGAAAACTAAAGAATGTTGTCAAAAAGTTAGTAGTCTGTATTTAGCTTAAATATGGTTAATGTCAGGCAAAGGTAACTATCATCTTCCATTCTTCGATCCCTTGGTCTCTAGCCAGCAGAAGGATACACTGGGCCTGGATCATTTTAATTGCGATGGCCACCAAAAAGGTTGTTCTACAATTGGAGATTGTAAAGTACAGTGGTGGTGTGTCCACACTGGCTTTTCTGTCCCTCTTAGCGGGAATACTTGAGTAGCTGACCATGCTACTTTAGGAGCTTTCTTGTACTATGAACTGGTTTAAAATGCCTGTATCAGGTACCAGGACATGCACCATAACTTGAGTACTTCTAGTTCTCCCCCCATACCCATTTAACCTGTGTTACCATGAGCTCCTTCTCACATATTTGGGCAGACAGCAGGGCCTGAAACAGTATTACAAGTCTCATTTTAAATTACATGCATGGGGTGGACTAACCAGTATGCTGGTATTGATGTATCGGCAGGATATCAAACAGGCAGAAACTGTCCTTTCCTTCTACTGTTTCCGACAGTCCCTCCCCTATACCTGGCTCCCTGCTTTCTGTCATAGGATGTGAATGTCATTATCTTTTGAAGACATCCACCTGTCAGTCAGATTTGACTGCTGTTGACCAACAGGTGGAAAATTGTCAGGAAAAGAATAGCAGAGGATTGGGCATCCAGACAGACAGAATCACACAGAATCTTTTTGTGAGGAAAGCAGGCCAGGATTTTGCCAGTAGACTGCTGGCAAATCTTGAGGTGAGCTATAGGACATATGTCTCTGTACTCAGGAAGGCTGAACTGAAAGATACAGCCCTACCCACCTACTTTCCTGTTAGCTGAAAGATTGGGTTTTGTTGAGAATGTGAATATACAGTGATTGTTGTAGGTGTAAGTATTAGGATATAAGTCAGTGTAACTAAATACAGCCTATAACTACATTACAATCTGCTCAGAACATTACACAGCAAAATAATACTTGAGAAAAATAACAGGTTTTTAATTGGACTGTGTGGGTAGGAGTTTCAACAGAGGGAGAAGCCTTTTGAATGTGCACGTATAGATCTAGCAGCCTAAGGAGATGTAGACATAGTACTGAAATATTAGTAATTGCAAGACCATAAGGCATCCCACAAAAATCATCAAATTTATGAGTTGGAATAGATAATGGACATATTATGGGTATACAGTTCTGGTCTCCCTAGAGCCTTCTCTTCTCCAGGCTGAGCAACCCAGCCCTCTCAGGCTGTCTTCATAGGAGAGGCATTCTCTGACTGTCTTTGCAGCCCTCGTCTGGACCTGCTCTAGCAGGTCCGTATCTTTCCTGTGGTGAGGACTCTAGAGCTGAATGCAGAAGCCAGAGGAGGAGAATCACCTCCTTCAGCCTGCTGGCCCTTATGTCTTTTGATGCAGCCCAGTATACAACAGTCTTTCTGGGCTGCAAATGCACACTGACAGCTCATGTCCAGCTTTTCATACACCAATATCACCAAGTCTCTCTCCACAGGGTTGCTCTCAATTCATTCATTCTCAGAGAAGTCTGGGAAGACCCTGCCTGTGCGCTTGCATTGGCTACCTAAGATGAAATCCAGGGTTCTGTACCTTTGCTGTCTAGCCTGTAGCTTCATTTTTGACTTTTTATGATTTTTGGCACATGTGTCAGACACCTCCTTTGGATCTGCTGTGCTGGAGGGTTGAGAGTGTAAGGGGGTGTGGGGAGAGGATTCCAGCCTCGGGAGCATAGTGGAGCCCAGGGGGAAGGGTTCCAGCAAAACCTCTACTCTGGACATGAGGAGAGCAGACTTCAAGCTGCTCAGGGAATTAATAATCAGTGCTGGTCACTTTTCAAACATCACCTCCTAAGAGCACAAGAGCAGGCAATTCCCAAATGTCAGTCACCCATGTGACGCAGAAAGCCACCTTGGCTGAACAGAAATCTTCTCTTGGAAATAAGGCACAAAAGGAATGTGTATGCCCAGCAGAAGCAAGGTCCTGGGAGAATTCAGAGATGCAATTTGCTGTTGTAGAGAGAAAATTCTTGTGGCCAAAGCCCAAATCAAGTTGCATCTGGTCAGAAATGTGGGGACTATAAAAAGTTTTTTCAAATACATTAATGGCAATAGGCAATACAGAAATATCATTGGCCCAATCCAGGATGAGGATGGTCATCTCCCAAAGAGGGACAGAGACAAGGCAGAGATGTTTACTGCTTCTTTTGCCTCTGTCTTCAACACAGATGACAGGTCTCAGTGCCCTGAGCTGGAGGACCATGACTGTGAGAATGATCAACTCAGAGAATCCCAGTCAAACCCGCAATTGTGTGGGACCTGCTGCTCCAGCTGGATCCCTGAAAATCTATGGGGCTTGATGGGATTCATCCAAGAATCCACAAAGAGCTGGCCGATGTAATTGCAAAACCTCTCTCGATGGTTTTTGAGCAGACTTGGGATTCCAGTGAGGTCCCAGATGACTGGAAGCTGGTAAACATTGTCCCAATTTACAAAAAGGACAAGGAGGAGAACCCTGGAAATTACAGACCCATCAGTCTCACTTCTGTGCCTTGTAAAGTTACAGAGACAATTATTCTAGGAGGTCTGAAAGACAATGCAATCATTGGTCACAGCCACCATGGCTTCATGAGAGAAAAGTACTGCTTATCAAACCAGATTTCCTTCTAGGACAAGGTAACCTACCTAGTTCATCAAGGGAAAGCAGTTGATGTAACCTTTCTGGATTTCAGTAAAGCTTTTGATACCATCTCTCACAGGACAAAACGTCCAGCACACAGCTGGATAAACACATGATGTGGTGGGTGAGCAATTGGCTCACAGGTCAGACACAGGGGGTAATAGTGAATAGGGTGACATCAGACTGGCAACCTGTCACTAGTGGGGTTCTACAGGGCTCCATCTTGGGCCCTGTGCTCTTCAACACCTTCATAAATGACTTAGATGGAGGACTGGAAGGGATACTAAGTAAGTTTGCAGATGACACAAAACTCGGAGGAGCTACTGACTCCCTTGAAGGCAGGGAGACCCTGCAGAGAGACCTCGACGAATCAAGGGACTGGGCAATCACCAACTATATGAAGTTCAGCAAGGGAAGGTGCCGGATTCTGCATCTGGGATGGGGCAACTCCAGATATATCTACAGACTGAGGAATGAGAAGCTGGAAAGCAGTGTCATGGAAAGGGACCTGGAGGTCCTGGTCGAAGACAAGAATATGAGTCAGCAGTGCCCTGGCAGCCAGGAGGGCCAACTGTGTCCTGGGGGGCATCAGGCAAAGCATCACCAGCCAGTCAAAGGAGGGGACTGTCCCGCTCTGCTCTGCACTGAGGTGACCTCACCTTGAATACTGTGGGCAGTTTTGGGCACCACAATATAAGAAGGATATAGAGCTCTTAGAGAGTGTCCAAAGGAGGGCAGAGAAGATGGTGATGGGCCTTGAGGGGAAGCTGTGTGAGGAGCGGCTGAGTTCACTTGCTCTGTTCAGCCTCGAGCAGACTGAGGAGAGACCTCACCGCAGTCTACAGTTTCCTTATGAGGGGGAGAAGCAGGCACTGATCTCTTCTCTGTGGTGACCAGTGACAGGACCTGAGGGAATGGCCTGAAGTTGTGTCAGGGGAGGTTTAGGCTGGATATTAGAAAAAGTGTTCTTCACCCAGAGGGTGGCTGAATCCAGGAACAGGGTCCCCAGGGATTGGTCAGAGCACCAAGCCTGACATGGAAGCATTTGAATGATACTCTCAGGCACGGTGTGAATCTCTCTGAAGGGATGAGGGTTGGACTCGATGATCCTTGTGGTTCCCTTTCAACTCAGCATATTCTGTGATTCCGTTTTTGCGGGGGACCTCGGGCAGTGGGCTCTGAACGGCCATTTCACAGCCGCCTCGCCCCCGCCCGCCGTTGCCGTTGCCGGGGTGACCGGGGCAGCGGCGCCCCCGCCCCCGGCCCCGCCCTGCGGCCAATCGAGGGGCGGCGGCGGCCGCGCGAGGCTCCCTTTGTTCAGCCATTTCGGGGGCCGCAGCGGCGCCGCCGGGGCTGCGGAGGGAGAGGTCGGGCCGCTCCCTCGCCAATCCCCTGCCGCCGGGCTCTGGGATGGTGTGGGTAGGTGTACGGGCTGCGAGGGGCGGGCTAGCACGTCCCATCCGCGGTAGCCGCCGCCGGGTTCCCTGGCCGTTGTCAGGGGCCTCCGCGCCGCCGTTGGGCGGGAAGCCGTGGGGTCCCGGCCGTGGGGCTGCCGCTTCCGCTCCATCCGGTGATGGGTGGATGGAGGGAGGGAGGGAGGGAGGGATGGAGGGATGGAAGGACGGACGGACGGATGGATGGAACGATGGTGCGTGGAGGGGTGGGACGGGACAGGCGGGGGCTGGAACCTGAGGACCCGCGGCCTGAGGCCCGGGCACACCCCCCACCATCCCCTCCCCAGTCCTCCCGGCTCCTCCCGGTGGCACGGCTGGCGCCGGCTCCGCAGCGCTATAGCGAGCCGAAAAGTGAAAGTCAAGTCGGGGTATAGGAAAGGGGCCATATTCCCTGCCGTGGTTTCTGCCGTGCGTGGGCTCTCTGCTGTACAGATTTGGCTAGGTTGGGGTTTTAATTTGTGTTCCACAAGGAAATATTAGAGAGACGAGAAATCTCGTGTCTGTCTTGTACTTTTGTTTATCTGTGAAGGCTGTTAGATTGGGTACTCAGTGAAAATAGTGGAACTTGTACAGTGTCTGTACAGAGGACAGGAGTGCTTTTTGGGTTGGTATAAACGGCGTGATTAGTCCTTACTGTGAAGGTAATAATTGCTCTCAGTTGACTTTCTGCTCAAGGCCTGCGAAATCCTCCTACTGTGAGGATTGTTCTGCAGCATCTCCAGGCTTCTTAGCCTGTTTGCTTGTCCTCTTGCGTGTTTAAGTAACTCTTAATATGGCATTTGTATACTTCATAGGTGTGGGTAAATCCCTACAACACACATGGAACAAAAAGTTGACTTGTGTTCCTTCTGCACATGAGTAATTAAACAGAAAAAATAATCACGTGCCCAAAATCTTAAAACGAGCCTTTGATAGAATTGGAAACTGAGCCCATAAGTCGTCATTCTACATCTGGTGTGTGAACTGTAGTTATTTTTGAGTTATATGTGGGAGGATGGAGGAAAGGTGCCTATGATTGGGAAGACTAGTTTCTGTATGATCAGAAATACTTTAGAATGCATTTCTTCAAAATCTAGCTAGTTTGTACGCAAAGCAGTATAATACTAAAGAATAATTATGATGCTGAAAAACAGGGTTGAAAAAGCAGTTTATTGACTGTCTTAATGGAGGAAAGCATGGTTAGAATTAATGTTGACTAAAGATCATGATTACTGTTGGATATAGTCTGTGACACATTTCATTGACCTCAGAAATTGATACAAGTGTAAGCACAGCTGCTAAATTGGGCTAAGCATGTCTTGTGATAGGGAGGTGAAAACCAGAGAATAATGGCTTTATGAATATAGGCTTTTACTGGATTATCTGACACACTTTTCTGGTATATTTATTTAGAGTCCACTTTAGGAGTCCTTGTATGTGGACATTCAACAGAACAGGTGTGCTTAATTTTGGGCTCATGGTTGGAACCCCAGGGATGGAGCTACCTTTTAATTAGATTATAAGTATGCACTGAACTGCCCAGCAGATTGGCAGAGCTGGAGTAGAATGTATCCTGTTCCTACTTCAGGCACACCAAGATGCTATGGCTACAGAGGAGTTTGGCAGAAGGCCAAGTATAATTCTCCTTCATCAAAGCTGATGCTCGGAATCTGTCCAGTTGAAGATTGAGACTGAAATAAAGGCTGACATTTTATCTCTGAAATATCTTATTAATAGAAATCTTCTGTAGACCCAGTGTTGTTGTTGTGGTCATAACAAAATTTTTACAACAGGTTTGTAAACTTTGTATGCCCTGATCAATGCATTATTGTCAAGTTGTGCCAGTGACATGAAACGGGGAGGATTTTTTCTTTGCTTTGTTTTTGAAAGGGTAGGACTGCTTTTCCAGTATTTTTATGCCTTAAAGATAACGTAGTTGAGATCAGTTTTGATCATAGAAATGAATTTTACCAGTTAATTTAATTCCAAATTCTACAAACATTTAAGTAGCTGTAGCAGTAGTATGTTTCAATCACCAGTTTCACTGGTGTCCACTCTTTTATAGTATTGATTTGGATTGTTTGGGTAGGTTTTCTACATATATTGATTTAATATATACAATACAATAATTTTATTATGTGTATTGTACATATATAAATATATATGTATATGTACATATATGTATAAAATATGTATTTATAAATATATTAATATATAAAATAATGTAGCTATATTGTACAATTCATACTGAAATTTTGGGTTTTTACTCTCTCATTGGTAGATACATACTTGTGTAGACCCAGTGTTGTTTGGTTTATGTATGTGACTTATCATAAAACAGAGTACGTAATAATTTATTTATGCATGTACACATGGATGCCTTTGGATATGGCATCTTTTGGTGACATATTATGAGGTAAGCCTCCAAATGTCACTTTTAGCCTCTAGAAGGTTTTCTTTAGCAAACCAGACTCCAGAGTGAGATTTAAACAATTTAAGAACAACTGTCTGTTATTTTTCTCTGTGTACTGAATGCATTTGAAATTTTGAGTTTGTGTATATGTGTGTATGTTAATCAAATTTCAAATAAGGCATAAAATCAAATAAAATATTGTCTAAAGAAAACTTTTGGGTTTTAAACCTTGAGTGTAGAACAGAAAGTTACTCTTAAATTATTCTTCTATTAAGTAGGTTAATTTTGTTGATCATTTTCTACAAGTCATTGTGAGATACCCTTAAATACTAAAAATGGACTGCTTATGATAAGCCTACCATTAAGTGTATTAATTTAAATATTAGATCAGTGCTATATGTGAAAGCAGAAGGAAAGGCAAGACAACATTTTTTTGACTGACAATAGAAAATAGATGGTACAAAGATGCAAGAAAACAGTTACTATATTAGGATCCAAAAAGAGACACATTTGCAGAAATGATGGTGCGATAGCACAGATCAGGAGTTTCCAAACCTAATTAGTGGGTGTATGATCATCATCATCATCAGTCACTTCTGGTATCCAGGGTCATATGCTTTTGTAACCATGCAAAACAAGAGCTTCATCTATGGCTCTTCTTCCAGTTTCCCTGCTGCATGTTCCCATCTTTCAAGCTAGAATTGCAGCTGAATGCTTACATTTAACCTTCCTCATCTATTAATGCATCCATAGAAGCTTACTCTTAATTTCAGACTTCAGTCACATCCTTTCTCCTCCACATCCCCAAATTATCAACCATAATTTCCAGCAAAGACAGAGTGGAACCTTGGCTTCCCCTATATGCATGAATCTGCTTAACCCTGTTCTTCCTACCTTACCATGTCTTGGTGCTCTTCCTGTGTACTGAACCAGAAGTGCAAGGTCTTTGTGGGGACAGCAGAGCTGTTCATTATTGTTGAGCATGAGGGGTGGCTGCGGTAGCTCCTGACTGTTCACACAGGTTTTATGGAGGCCAGGGGTCCATTGCTGTGCTGGCTGTGTAAGAGCAGTGAGACCCAGAAGCTGTGGCTCAGTTAAGTTTTGAATGTTTCATGGCAGCAGGCATGAGTGTAATGTGCACAACAGTTTAGACACCTCTTTTATAAAGAAAGAAGGAAAGTCAGTAGCAGACAAGTGTGGAAAGGAAAGAGTAATTTTCATCAGAGACTAAAAAGCACAGATCTGCTTTTTATACCAGATAAGCTAACTAAATGCAGAAGTCCAAACAGATATTTCAGTCTGTTTTACATCAGTTTTGCTTGAGTCAATTCCTCAGGAAAAAAAGTGCCAACCTTAAATTAAAATAAATTATTCTTTCTTGTGCAGGCAAGCCCTGAGCTCTGTGTCTGGAAATCAGGAGTGACTACAGTCCAATAGGTGTAATGTAAATAAGTGGAGTTAGCATAAGAGGTGGAAGTTTCAGTTGTTGAATCTGGGCCATAAGAAGTAGTTAAAACCAAACAAGATGAGCTTTGAATGGAGCAAATGGGAATCAATTGTATTAACGGGAACATAAGACTCATGTAGTTACATTCTTCGTGTGTGAGAAACCAGTCACCACTAGCTGAAAGCATTGGAGTCTGAAGCAAGGATGCTTTTGGAACCCCTTGGAAAAGGAATGAAAGGAGGCCAACTGGTAAGGGGAAGTTGGTTTAAAAAAAACTTAATGTTGTTTCGCGATTCTCTCCAACACACACATGTGTGCACTAATGCAAATATGTGTGTGTTTGTAGATCACATCTTCAGGTATCTGGTTGTCTTAAAATCTTTTGACCTCTCATATATAAGAAGAATCTGGTTGGTTGTTTGGTGACATTAACAAATTACTTCAGACACTTTGATTCCAAAATCTTCCATGTCTCTGTAGGAGACTTTCTATAGTCTCCCTGTGTTTCTCCACTAAAAACTGGGTAATGCAGTAATTTCACACAATTTTTTGCTTCTGGGGAATCCCCTGTTCTCCCAGGAGAGAACTCTATTTGTTCTCTGAGCCAATGAGTACTTGTAATATATTTTACAATCTGTGATGATAATATGTCTTTCAGTTTAGCAAGGAAGCATATTTTTGGTTAGGCACTGTTAATTCTAGTGATTGTCTTAATTTCTTGGTGATTATGCAGAATCAAAATAGCAAACAAAAATTAAAACACAGTTGACAGCATTCACTGCTTCCTTCATTTGCAGGGTACATTTCAAGGTATGCTTTGTTTTGTCTGCTGCTTCCATTTGCAGTCTTTTAAGCTGTGGGGTGGAGAAGTTGATACTGATAAGGGAATACTATGAGAAAGAGGTTAATCTTGCATGTAACCACCACAGAGTTCAGCTGTTGTTGTTTGGGGTTTTTTTCAACTAATTGTTATATTTTAAAGATGAGATATGTTTTTTTTTAATAAGAAAAAATAAATAGAGTATATGAAGCTGCATGTGTTAATATTTTCCTGGTTAATGATACGGGTTTTTGTGTCAGCACATGAGATTGAGAATCAGCAGACATCAAGGTTACTGTCCTTGCATTGTTTCTTTTATGCAAAGTAACAGGGCTAATGGATTATAGTGAGGCTTTGATAACTGTAGCTCCACTGGAGTGGGATTCTGTATTTAAAAAAAAAAAAAAGTTTAAATAAGATAGCAGAGGCTACCTTTTTATGATCTCATTTACCACACTTATTTCTTGAAGCTTAGGAGAAAGAGGATAACCATAAAAACAAATAAATATCCTAAATTATCTGAGGTCATACAAATTGAACTTATATTATGGTAGAAATTTTAAATTTTGGCCTGTGAATTATTGGTAATCTTACTTGCTTTTTTCACAAATATGTTACTTAGATATATTTGGTTCTCATGTAAAATTCTATATCTAGGGAGAACAATAATAGAAAATAACATTTATATTTTTCTTCCAGTTTTCTTCATGCTCTTGTTTTATCACAGGTAGTAGCAGAAATCATAAATGTTAGAATTGAGAGCTCTGGTAATAAAGTGATAAATAGGGAGGAGAGACATTACTTTGAAGAGTTATCTGATAAAGGAGGATTTGATACCTGTGATAAAACATTATATTTGTCAGAAGGAATTCTAGAAAAGCTGCTGTAGTAAGCACATACTTTTAAGCTCTGCAGCATCCCTTCTAGTGTCTTCTGTGGAGCTTACAAGAGATACCTCAAGTTCAGAAGGGTTAGGTATAGTGTAAAATTTTCATAGAAATTTAAACCTTAGATCCTCCAGAAGATGATATCAATGTAAGATAATAAAATTTGTGACTCCATTGTGACAGTATTGTGTAGATTAATGACTTCAGCCTTGCTCTAGGAAGATCTGAATGAAAGCAAATAAATTTTTACTTGAGTGAAGTTCAGCTGTCCTGTTTACATTTTCTTTGAATGTATATTAGAGAAAACTCTTTACTATACAAATGTCCTTTAAGATTATGCTAATAAATGTGTATGGGACTGAACTCTGCTTTCCTCAGTCAGACTTTTAACTTCAATTTTGAATTCCTGAAAAGAATATTTAAAATCAATATTGCTCTTATCCATCCTGAGCAGCTTTAACACTATTAGTCTTACCCTGTGATGGTAGGATCAAATTTATGCAGGTGTTTTTAATTGTACATGAGATACCTTTTTCAAGCTATTTTCAAACAGTCAGTTCTGTTATTGAAGGTAATTTGAAAAGAGTTTAAAAAAATTGGCTGCTATGTCATGCAGAAAATAGTGTTTTTTTCATTTCAATTTTACAGTTAATTTTTAGTTACAGTAGTGCCTAGGAGCTCCACATATGAATTAAGGCTCTAACATGTTAGGCATGTAACAAAATAGTCTTTTCTCCATATGGCTTACAAGTGAATTACAGTACAGAAGATGAACTTTTTCAATAGGCAAATGCCAGGAGAATGAGATTTATGAGAGGGACTTAAGACGTCTGTGAACATGTCACCAAAGGAGAATTTCCACATAAAATGTGAGAAAGGACAGAAAGTATCTTGGAATGCCTTTTGCATTATATGTTTTAAAGGTCATCATGTGAGAAGGCATGCTGCAGGTCAATAAACTGAGACTCAAGGTGAAGATCATAAAATAAGTAGCAGGAAAAAAAGCTCATGTTCTGCATCATGATAATGTGTAAGAACTGTTTTACAGGATAGAGACATTCGTTTATTCTCTTGGCTATAGACAGTTTAGCCTGTGACTGTGGTTTAAGCTCTTCATAGCTTTATGTTTCATGTAGTGGTTACTTATTATGTAAAGATGATATGTAGAATGGCAGCAAATTTATTTAGTTGAGTTGGTGAAGTGATTTACAACAGGTTTTTATTGAAAACGTATTTAAGTGGCCTTAAAGTTATTAAATGACCTGTGCATTTAAGGTAAATTGAATTATTTTAATAATTCATTTTAATAATATAATTATTTAATAATTTGGTTTAATAACATAGTTTCTCCACTAAATAAATTTCCTTTACCTTTGGGCAAAGGAAAACTAAAACCAAACCTTTAAAAACCTTGTAATTTTGGGGTTTTATAGGTTGTTTTCTTAGTAGCATTTTAAAGGAATTAATTTACATATGTAATTATTTAAATTTTGGAACTAATCAGAGCAGCTAGTCTCTGATTCAAATTCCATTCTGATATCCTTCACAAACCAACATATAAGTATTTAAATGATAAAAATGCTGAAAACTTGCAACTCAATTAAGAATGACAAGTAAATTAATATAATTATATTTTTATACGTTCAGATGCTTTGTCTTGTTTTGCTTTTCTAACCTGAATATATAATGTACATTTAATTTTTTGTTTCTAATGTTTCTTTTAGCATGAAATGCTTCATTTGAACCACAAAGAGGTAAATTAATTGGTAAAGGGACTGGGAGCGAGTTGGTTAAGGCTGCATTAAGTGCCTAAGGAATTTTACTTGATCATTGATCTGTGCAACAACAATCTCTATCTGTGTAGAAACAGTAACAGAAGCTTCAGGCAAGGTGCATTGCCTGCATTCACACTTGCATGCAGCTTGCTTTACACTGGTTCAATATTGCTTCACAACTGTTCTTACAGTTTTGAGACTGCTTTTTCAAAAAACAAGTGTAGAAGTGAGAGAATACAGTAAGAATTAATCTGTTATACATTTCTTTTTTAGTTACTTACTGTGTTTTAGCCTTTTTTAACTAGACATTATAAGTCCACCTGGCTACCTGTAATTATTCAGTGATCTCTTAACACCCATTGCTGGAAAGGGCCATGAACAACTGCGCAGAAGAACTCTTTAGGCTTTCTTCTGTGATGTCTGTTGGCTTCAAGCTATAGCAGCTTTAATGGCATGTTTAACTGAAGTCTGAGACTTCTCTAAATTCTCATCTTCATATATCATATTCAAGAGCATTTAGAATATAACTGAATATGCTTAAACTGAAGAAGTTGAAATATTCTTCCACTGACCATTTGTACTAGGTATTCAGTGTGCACCTATTAGTTGAAATAGTCTTCACTGCTAAGATAAATCTGCTTTCCTAGCACAGTATCCAGCCAGTTTTATTGCTTTGGTAAGATGAAACCTGGAGATTTTTAAGGTATTTTTAATACTGTTTTAATCTGTACGGTTATTTCTCTGTTCTTTTATAGTTGTCTCACGAAATTCCTGCTGTTGAAACACTTGGATCATACTGTTTGTTGTATTAAAAAAATAACAAATTCAAGTCATATAATTATTTGTCATCTGAAAATACTGATATTCAGAGGGGATGAAAACATTGGTTTTGATGTATCTGCAAATTCCACTGTGTATATGTGTACATAGGAACAGTTTGGGATGGCAGAGTGGGTGTCAGTACTTCTGCCTTTACCCTTTTTACTCCATTTTTCATCTGAGGCTTGAAGAACAAGGAATGTGCAGTCATTCTTTAGTGATCTCAGTAAGATCAGTTATGTTAAGAATTTTGCTGCTTTGATAGGTTAGTTAGGGTATTATTCCTTTTATATTTATGTTTTACTTCTTATTTATGTGTATTCCTTTTAAGTTTATGTGTATGATTGGAGCAGTTGACTGCCCTTACTGATAATCATGTGCACAGCTTTCTCCTTTGGACAGAACTCTATCCCAGATCAGTAATAATTTTCTCACTCTTTTCCATGAGAATGTAATTTCAGAGTATTTATCTGACATTAGAGAACACTCTGTACTCACTGTATAAGATTGAATTCCAGTTTCTTTCTGAAGCTTTATAAGTCGACTTCCATTTGTGTCCCTGCCAATTCATATATGACCCCACCCATTAATCCCTATGCAGGACAGATACCAGCTCACTGGAGTCATGCAGGGACTAATAGAAACTCAAATACTGATCACTTCCTTGAGGCAACACCGTCTTAAGGACCTTAGATAAGCCACTTAGAGCAGTAAGAAAATTCATTAGCTATGCAGGGAACAATACACTGGCCTTCTGTTATGATGACCAGTGATGGTGATTTCCCCTGCACTATTGATGTCAGTATTGCAAGTACGACCAAAGCACCAGTGTTGCCACTGATGACAGATCTGACAGTGGCAGTGGCACTAACAGCATGTCTTAGTGCATGATCTTTGTGTTCAAATGTTTTAAAATGCATTGAGTGTTTAGAAAAAGATGGAGGAAAGTAGGCAAGTGTGTTGTTCTAAATTCTGTGTATCTTTGGATGCAAGGTATTTTGCTAAGAAGTAAAAATAAAATCTAATCATGATTAATCAGTTCTTAAGGCTCCCAGTATCATTTTTGCCTTGAACCCTATATTCCTAATAATGCCTGATGAATTTTCCAGAGGAGACTGATCAGGTTTTTGAGCTGTTTTTTGTACCCATTTCTTTATAGTTGGTGCTGATGGATACTGTGAAAAGACAGTGGTCTGATTTAAACAATATAACATAACTAATAATTTAAATTGGAAGGCCAGCAAGTTTAATTTTATGTATTTTGTTTTAATTTAGCTTTTCTTTTCCACAATAGACAATTTTCATCTCATTTATCCATCAAAAATACTTACAAACTAAATACACCATTTGACTTGTATTTGTCTCTTCTTTCTACTAGCAAAAGGGCCTCAGGATCTGTTTCTTATTTAATGAGATTCCCAATTTTTACACTTTAATATAAACTATACCAAATATGTTTCTGCATTATTATTTATGATTATTAAGATGGTGTTGTACAAAAAAGCCTTTAAGCTAGTGAACTGTTTTATGGGAGATGTATAAGTGCTCTATACATATTTTGCACTAAAATTGATTCTTTTATAAGTTACTACATATTGACAAAAGTTGGAGAACTATGATGTATTTTCGTTCATTACAATGCAAGTTTTTTTGGAGTTAGCCTAAAAACACATTGCTGCTTACTTAGATTAAGTTTTTAATAATTGTGAATAATTTAATTTTAAAGAAGGAATGCATAGTTTTCAGGGCCAGCACTTACCCAAATTTGGCAGTGTCCCATGGTGAAGTTTGTCCTTTGTCATGTCCTTTGTGTTCACTGTGGTGAGCTTCTTCCTTATTTCAGTAGCAGGAGGAGACTTTCTCGCTGAACATTATTGAAAAAGAAGAGCGAGAGAAGTTTATCACATGCCTATACTATCAGGCCTCACACAAAGGTCTGTCATGGCTGAGCCACTGTTAGAGGAACAGTCAGCCACTGTGGATTTCTCACTGTATGACTTCCCTTCCAAGATTTGCAGGGGCTAGGGCCACTTTCTCAAGCATGTAGAAAGTCAAGATAGGAATCTCACATCTGTTAGTTTCTTTATTTTTACTCATCTCTTTTAGTTGACAAGAATGAATGCATAACTGAAAAAAAGTAAATGCTAGAATTTCAGGGACTGTCTGTTTTCTCACAGTCTTATATCATAGTCATCCATGGATGTGACTTTTTTCATCCATAACTTCATTTTTAAGTTACATCTGCTATTTTTCTCAGGTATTTTCAAAAGACTGAGTTCTGATCTATCATGAGGAACAGGTTCAAAGGCTGCGTATCATTTTAATTTTTATCTGCATCCTGGGGAAGCCTGAATCATCAGTTAGAAAAACTTAAGTTCAACCAAAATTCTCCTGCAGACACCAGTTGCTTTGCCTCCTACAGTTAAGAGGAAGAAATATTACTATATACTTAAGTAGGGAGTTGAATAGTGTTCCTATGCACTTGACACTAATAGTGCTAGAAAGAATTTTAAGCTGGCTGCAAGCACATGCTGAGTTTCAGACATGAAATTTGACAATAGATTAAAATAAGAGTGGACTCTCAAGAATGACTCCTCCCTTTGTAATACTCACTATACTCCCTTTGAATAGATGTAGGTTGTTACAGTAATGAGTGAAGCTTGATGCTCAGGGCAGGATATTCCATTTTCACCTCCCTGTCCATAGTTATTCTTTATTTTCCATATCTTCAAAATACCTCTTGTGTTAGGCAATTTCAGAGGTTCCTATGTATCATGTAGTAGAGCAAGTAAAGTACTCTAGAATTGGATAAAGCAGCTTGTGACCTGGAGGGGCTGGTTGAAAGGGGGCAGGGGGAAGATGGGGAAGAGATTTTGCTTGCTGATAGATCTGATATTTTATGTCACAAATTCAGGAGGTAATGATTTTCTCAAACAGCCCTCCTTTCAGTTTTAGATTGATTTATGACCGCCAGCATTAGGAGCATGTACTGCCACTTTAGTATCCAGTGTGTGTGATTCCAGTGGGGCAAATCACTAGCAACATGGTACTTTTCCACTTGGTATCTCTAGCTGAAATGAAATAACTATAGCTCTGGAAAAGTAGAAAATTAATTTCATAGATATTGCAGTCATGGACAAAAAAATCCTTTCAAGCTGTTTTTCTGTCAGTCTCCTTGGTAACCTCTCTAGTGCTTCACAGGGTCAAACTCTCTTCTTCCTAAGACTATTCAAATAAATCTTCTCATAATAAATGTTAATCTTGTATCCTGTGGCTGAACTGAGACTGCACCAAATGTTTTAGAATGGATTCTCCTTTCATATGCTAGATGTGAGGACTACCACTGTTTTTTTTAAGTGAAAGCTTAGTGCATGTCTCTAGGAGAAGGCACTGCAAAATAGTATAGTGGTAGCTATTCTGCATGAGCTCCTTCACATAGACAAGTGCATTTTGTATTATGAGAGCTTTTTTTCTGCATAGCTTAATCTATATCACTCTTAGCCCGACATAAAAGGGTTTACACACAAAGTTATGGAATTATTTCCTCTGTGCATACAAGCCTTCTGTACAGAGAGACACTATAAGCACTTTCCACTACTTGGAAACTCAGAAGCCTGGATTTACCAATGGATCAGATGTTTGATTACCATTATTAAAAACCAGTATTACATGCATCAGGGCCTGAATTTTATGACAAGATGGTAGCTATTAGAATGCTCAAAAAAACCCCACCAAACAACCAAAACCATCAAAAATCCAAACTAAAGACTGGGAAAAATTTTCTAAAGGGTAAAGTGACTGAAACTAGATTCTGGCTAGTGCATGACATCTGAAGGCTGGATAATAGAGAAATCAAGTATTAGCCTCAGCATTTGTGCAGGGCTTCTGTTTTCAGAGAACTTTTGTCATCCTTACATATACGGATGAGTGTTTCAAACTTAGTTCTGGTGCATTCTGCTGACTGAGTGGGTCAAACCAGGCTATGTTTTGAACGGTAGCTTTCATTCCTCTGCCTGGTGCTTTGGTTAGCATGGATTCTGAATTCCTTTCTACACAAGATTCTTGCTTGAGGAAAACAGGTAGTAGAAAACAAAGAGGCAAAGCATACAGAAAGAAATCGGTTTCTCATTTTTTTTCACTGTAATCCTTTTAATCTGCATTTTTTTCTTGTCTCAGTCAAATTATTTTTCCTTATCCTGATTCCTTATATAATTTAAAGGGCTAAAGATAGGTAAGAATACTGTAAGAGAAATTATCAAGATAAGGTACTCTGCAAGCTGAGGTGTACTCCTTAGGTTTCTTTATATGTAACCTGAAGAGGAACTTACTTTGGAGGATGATAGTCTAAAGCACTTACATGACTCCACTAATTGTAGAGGCTCCCATTCATACTTGAATTTTTCTCTCCACTGCAGAAAATGGAAATTGTTGGTAGGATTTCATTTTGGTTACATTCTTAGAAAGGAAACTTATATTTTTCTTATTTATGGATCCATGGCCTGCTTCTCTTTCTGCTTTTTCCTGTTCTCTCAACTTTCCTTTCTGGTCTCTTCCCTTGTGTCCCATATTTAATGTTGTTTTTGTTTAACACACTTGGTTTCCTGATAATATTAGACAAATGTAGTCCTTGTGTTATAATTTCTGATTAGTAACTTCTGAAGCTCTAACCAAGTTCAAACAAACTTGACAGTCTCAAAGAAAAGCAAGTTTCAACAACCTTCCTGGTAAGGCAGCAGTAGGGGAATGAGGCCTGAATCTTCCTTGATTTGTTGGACTTCCAGCTATGCAAGCATCCCTATGAAGATATCTCCTACCCATCTAGTGTGAGCTATGAACATCAGTGTTAATGGTCTGGATCCACATCCTTTATTTTGACAAGTTCCTGTGTTAAAGGAAAACTTGTGGAGATTTACCATGGTCACAAAAATCTCATGTAAATCTTGTGCCCATTCTTTCCTGGTAACTGGTGGCATGCCTTTATGTAGCTGCCTTGCTGATTCAATCTTGTTTAAAGTGCTATAAACTCTCAAGAGCTGTGCTGCTTTTGTAGTCTGTCTCTGAAAAAATCCTATGATAACTACAGCAGTTGCTTATGTAGAAGAGGTTAAGAAACATAGCCTATTTCTTGTTTTGTTTTGTTTATTTTCATAAGCTGTTTTTGTTCTTTCCTCTGATTTTATCTTATATAGTGTGCAGTATACTTCTCTACTTCTTATTCCGGTGGGTGCGTACTTTCCTCATTCATCAAATACCCTCTTTCACTGTATAAGTACAAATACACACATACATATATACACTGCTGTCTTGTTGCCTGTGATGGTTCCTTTTACTGTTTTGTTGGAGACTGGTTTTGTCTCCTTCAAGAATAGCATCTCATGGTAATAGAAGGAAAGTTGGCTCAGGACACTTCTGAGTGTCGTTAGACTTGTCAGGTGACTGTCAGTGTTGGGGAGATGAGACAAAGAGCTACTTTGCAAATTACCTGGGATGCACCCCTAGGAATCACTATTGTTCCCTGACCTTAATGTCTCTGGACAGTTATTTAGGCTGGGATGTGCAGTGTTCACCTGAGTTCTGCACAGCAGCAGAAGCAGCAAAAACTAGTTTTCATGCTTACAAACACAGTGACTAAAAGTAAGATTGTAAAAAGCCAAGGAATTACTGGTTTTCATTTGCACATTTTAGACCAGTTTTAAGCAGCATGTGTTCTTAACTTTTCCCGTTAGTATATATATGATATATAAAAACAGCTATATACATACAATGTATGCGATGCATATATATTACATATATACATATGTGTGTATATATATATTTATATCTAAATTGCTAATTTTGACCACAGATCTCTCCTAATATATTCTGGGGCTAAGGATAAGATGCAGTAGGTATTCTAAGTTTTGAGTTTGCACACCCCAGCCCCAACCCCTTCCTCCTTGCGTAGTTGGTCCTGTTCCCTCTTTAAAAGTGAAACTGGGAACTTCTGAGATCTGCTCAGCACTCAACCAAATGACGTAGAAATGCATCAGGCAGTAACGCAGGTACCACGTTTCTGACTGGTGGGTCTGCCTTCGCGCCAGCGCTTCTCCTCCGAGGGCGGGCGGCTGCCCCCGCGCTCGCTGCTGAGCGCTGTCCCTGGGGGCCAGGCTAGGCCGGGCCCGGGGCGCCGCTTTTGCCGTGTCTGCTGGAGGTTTTTGTCTGTTCTTGGGTGGGCGGCGTGGGCACGTTTCGCACCGGCCGGGATTGAGGGGCTCGCGTTCTGTCGCCCGCAGGCTCCTGGCGGTGTGGGACGCACCGGGCAAAGGCGGACGGCGGTGCCGGCGGCCTCGGAGCGGTCCGGGCGAGCAGAGGCGTGCCCGGCGCTAGGACCCAGCAGGACGCGAGGTGGCTCTTCGGGCCGGATCACAAAATTGCCGTGACTCAGTCTCTGCTCGGCGCGGAGAGAGCGGGAGCAGGTCGGTGTCCTCCGGCCGGCGGCTGTTGGGGCGCTTAAGGGGGTAAGAGCCTGAGCGGGCCGGGCATCGCCCGCCCCCTTCCTGGCCCGGCCTTCCTTCCTCTCCGCCCGCCCCCGCCCGGGCCCTGCCGCGCCGCCAACCGCGGCCGCCTGTTGTCTGCTGTTTTCCAGACAGTCAAGATGGAGTACGAGTGGAAGCCCGACGAGCAGGGTCTCCAGCAAATCCTGCAGCTACTAAAGGAGTCTCAGTCCCCGGACACCACCACGCAGAGAGCCGTGCAACAAGTATCCTTGGCCGAGGTTTGCGGGGTCGCACGGGCGGGGGCCGGGGGCGGCCGCGGCCGGGCGCGGGGAGCGCGGCCTGCGCGGCCGCAGGGCCGGCGCTGCGGCGGCCGTGCCGGGCCTGCCCTGCCCTGCCCTGCCCGGGGAACCGCCGCGGCGCGGGGGCCTGGCCCTCGCCAGAGCGGGCGGCCGTGGCGCGGCGTTTGAACTGCCGAGGCGGCTTGAGGGCCGCGGGGCTGCCTTCCCCCGGGAGCGCCGAGCACCTGTTGCGAGCCCGGAGCCATAGGCCGGTTTGGGTTTGGCCGCTGGGTGAGCATTTTAAATTTCTCCCGCCCCCCCTCTTTTTAAAGGCCGGGCTCTGGCGCGGATCTGCCGGTATCCGCTGCTCTCCCGGGTTGCCCACGCTGGGCCGGCGCCAGCGCCCAGCCCCCAGCGCGGCGGGCGGGAACGCGGCCCTCGCTCTTGTGGTCCCCGGGGGGGCCGGGGGTGCACCGCGCGCGGTGCCCGCACCCTCGCGGCACGGGGGGCGGGCAGGGGCCTCCCCAAGGAATCCGGTGCTGGGATTTGAGGCGAAAGCCGTAGCTGGCGGAGCCTCTCCCTGCGCGCCCTCGTGGGCCTACCGGCTCTGACACTGCGCATTTTGGTACGTGGTGAGGATGTTTCTGCTTGCCTAGAAGCCTGATCCTGAAATACTGCTGCTCACTGCAGTCGTTAAAATTCACGAAAAGGGGGAGATCTACTCATTGTAGCTTCGTGTGCTACTTTGCAGTGCATTTGGTGTTAGTGTTGTGAATTGTTGAGATTTTTTACCCCTCTTTCCCCTTCCCCCCTTTGAGACTGTTTCCACAAAAAATAGTGAGGATTGTTGTATCGCAGAATGCTACTTAATAGCATGTCCAAGCAGGGTGGTGATTAATGTTCTCCAATTTAAAGTACTCTCAGTCCGTATTTTTTTGTAAAATAAAAAAAAAAAAACCCTCTGTGTGTTGGTTCTGTCATACTCTTTCCTTATGATGATGTTTTGGCACATTTGGATGCTTAGATCTCAAATATAACAGAGTGGGGAGTATAGGTTAGCCAAAAGCCAGTGTTAGCCAAGTTATGAATTGGTAAGGCAGAGATATTTTTCCAATCAAGAATTTTTTTGATTAAAAAAAATAGTTGGAGTGAGTGAAGAAGTTGTTAAGAAAGTATGGTTTAAGAGCTAGTCTTCATTTCCTAGACCAAATAAGTGTTTTCTTACTAAATTTCTGTTAAGTATTGCTCTTTCAGCTCTTTTTGCTCATTTCTGATACTTTTTGATCCATTAGAATTCACAGTTGTTAGTAATGTTCAACTGCCTGTTTTGGTTATACGGCTTTACAAATATTTTTAAGGATCTGTTAATTTCTGTGTCTGTCTCTGGATTTTTTAAGACTTCTCCATGAAAGCTACTGCATCAGCAAAAAAAACTACAGAAACTGTTTTTAGATTGTTCATTCTCTGTATATCGTGACCTTATAATCACAGCTGGTTGAAGTGATGTAGCAGTACATAACTCACTTAATAATCTCTGTATCCAGAAAGCTATAAATGCTCTATGTGAAGTTTCAAATTTCCTTAACAGTTTCTCTCTTTAGAAACTAGAACAACTCAATCAGTATCCAGATTTCAACAACTACCTGATTTTTGTTCTCACGAAGTTGAAGTCTGAAGGTAAGTTCTTGAGATAGTGAGTGTTTTATTTTACTTATTTTTGCGTTTTTTTAAATTTATGTTATTTAACTTTAAAGAAATAAAAAGCTGGTGCCCCTAGGCAGTTTTCTGGTCGGTTGAATCATGTAATCATGAATTCATTTATCCTCTCAGGAGGCTCTGTGGGGAAAAAGTCTGATGACTTACTGGTACTTGTAGTTTCAACTTTAGAATATATTCAGTTTTAAATGTCCTATCAAATCTTCCCAAAAGTGCTGGAGCATCAGACCTCTGTTGGACTGCAGTTAAGGTGTGGAATAACCGATGAATCATGACTATCATTACGTTAATAATCTCCCTACTAATGAGACTGCTAAACACTTTGAAGAATACATACATACTAGAGTTGTCCGAAGATGTCTTTCATGATCTTCATTCTGAAGTTTTAATTGTAGTAAAATACAGTTAGAAATCATTTGGCTATTAAAGTGTTGGTTTATTCTTATAAACGTTTGTACAAGCTGTATATGGCATAGTGTGTAGCCTCTACCTCTTGGTAAATTCAGGCAATTCCTTGGTAATGATCAGGGTGTGTGAAAGATTGTAATTTCAGTATGTCATAGCTACCGACTTGAGATGTCTTTGACAGAGAAAGGAAATTTGTTTCAAGATCTATTTTACCAGATCTGTCTTCTTTACATATGTTTGTAATCATTATGTTTGATTATTTGGGATCTTTTCTAAGGTTTTTTCTTGTAGTGTTCTGCTACCGGTGCTTTTTGTGCCTTTTAGTGTTTCATATTGTGGTTTCTAAATACTTGTTTTTTACCTTTTGAATTAGATTTTATTATACATGGCTCTGTAACATTCAAAAATTGGCAAGAACTTTGTCTTAGGTTTTAACTAGTTTGGGTTGTTCTGTCAACTCACTTTGGGTGGAGGGAAACAGAGAGGAGGATGAAAATACATTTTCTTGTTTCAAGGCTGGAGTATATCCCAGTGTTTCTGTTTATACTGTTTAGGAAGTCTGCTGGTTATCTGTAAGGCCTTGGGAAAGTACTTTGAGTTTGAGAGAGAGAGTTTTCAACACCAGAATCAGCCAGGATACTGAATCTTTAAGAAAGGAACCACTGTAGATACCATGTACTTTATACCATTATCAGAAAAATAAAAAGCAGAGCAAGTCCAGCAGTGGGATGTGGAGTCTGCACAAAGGATGTGACAAGGAGGGTACTTCACTTTTTTTTTTTTTTTGTCCTTGAATTTCTTTTGTGACACCTACACAATTTACTACTTTGCCCTTCTTCATCCACCATTTGGTTTTGCTAATTTATCTGTAAATGAAAATATGTGCACTGTTAGTGAAGCTATTCCTTTTTGGTTTGGAAGGTAAAAAACCCACACAGATAATGTACTGACACAGCCCTGCCCTTAGTGTTGGTTTTGTGGTTTTTCTTCTCCTGGTCCCCTGAGCTGAGCTCAGAATCTGGTGGTCTTCTGTATTCTGTTAATAATTTAATAAATGTCTTCTAGAGTGCGTGCATGTTGCTTTTTCTTCTCAGATAATTTTGTTTGTTTTATATGTGGTTGACTGAAATATGTCCATTGTCATTCAATGGGACATGGTTAGTTTTGCACAGTTTCTGTAAAGTTTTGCATTCATCTCTCTCTCCCCTGTCCATGAGGCTCTCAGTGGGACTTAGGCTAATGGGAAAATATTGAGAAAAATACATGATGGTCTTGATATTTTCTGCTGGCTTGTATAACTGCAGTTATCTATCCTGTTGCAGTTTTACAAAGCTTTTGTGATTGTGATCTTGTGATTGTGCTTTAGCAACTGACTCTTCATTATATCCAAACATGGGGACTCTAGAAGTTGGTCTCAACCAAGTGTTATCTCAGTGGATTGATTGGTCATGGCCTGGTTTAGGGCTGTTGCAGTCAAGGATCAGAGTCCTTGAGATGATCTTTTACTCTGAAGGTGAATGAGCAGGAATCGAGAACACTGCTTTAATACTATTTGTGTCATAGGCTTTAAGGATGGTCTTTTAAGTTTATTTCCAAAACACTTCGGATTTTTATAAACCAGTTCAAGATAGAGCAGTGTCTCTGCAATTCTTGATCTTGTTCATGTGATGAGTTAGTCATTCAGAGTACCTTACTGTACATAAAACATTACCATGGAGACAGCTCCTGTCTGCACCCCACTCCCTCCCCTCCAATTTTTTGTTTCAATGGAATTCTTCCCAGATGGTAATTTGTGTTCTGGTAATCCTGACACTAATAATTCATGTAGTTTTGCACATAGAATTTGAAACAGCTTTTTTTAAGCTATTTCTGGGATCCGAAGTGGTCTTATGAGTTTGATGTGAATGTTTTCTGATGAGTCTGAAATTTAAACTTCATCTGAACAACGGTTTTTATGAGTCCATTCTATTATGTACTTTCTTGGCCTGGTGGTATTGAAAGATCTTTGAAGCTAAGCAAGAAAAAGACCTTTATGTGAGGTGAGGTGTTAATTTGCCAGCTGCCCATTTCAGGAAGGTATCTTTGAGTGGGATTAATATAGAAAAGTAGTTCAGAAGCTTTAACTGTTAAATTAAAACAAGAGCTCCACTGCCACTTCCCCCCCAATACAATCACCACACATTAATGTCACCATTAAATATACAAAAATAATTGTCAAGCAGTGAATCTGAATATATTACCATTCAGAAGTTGTCAGAGTAGCGTGCCCTTACAGTTTACAATACTGCATACCATACATAGCGTTCTACTTAAACAGCAGCAAACCATTTTTTTCTTTGAAGTTCAGATATATGAAAAATTACAAAAAGACTTAATTTTACTAATCAGTGCATAAATTGAGGTGCATAAATATCTTAAGGGAAAAATAGAGTCAAAGAGTATGCTGAGTTGGAAGGAATCCACAAGGATCGTGGAGTCCAACTCCTGGCCTTGCCTAGGATAGTCTCAAAAACCATACCATGTGTCTGAAAGCATTGCCCAAATGCTCCTTGAACTCTGTCAGGCTTGGTGCTGTGACCAATCACTGGGTAGCCTGTTCCAGTGCCCAACCACCCTCTGGGGGAAGAACGTTTTTCTCATATCCAGCCTAAACCTCCCCTGACACAACTTCAGGCCATTCCTTCAGGTCCTGTCACTGGCCACCACAGAGAAGAGATCAGTGCCTACTCATCCTCTTCCCCTTATGAGGAAGCTGTGGACTACCATGAGGTCTCCCCTCAGTCTCCTCTTCTCCAGGCTGAACAGAACAAGTGACCTCAGCCACTCCTCACACAGCTTTCCCTCAAGGCCCTTCACCATCTTCATTGCCCTCCTTTGGACACTCTCTAAGAGCTTAATGTCTTTCTTATTTTGTGGTGCCCCAAACTGCCCACAATATTTGAGGTGAGGCTGCCCCAGTGCAGAGCAGAGCGGGACAATCCCCTCTCTCAACTGGCTGGTGATGCTTTGCCTGATGCCCCCAGGACACGGTTGGCCGTCCTGGCTGCCAGGGCACTGCTGACTCAGATTCAACTTGCCTTTGACCAGGACCCTCAGGTGCCTTTCTGTGGGGCTGCTCTCCAGGATACATTTCTCAGTCTGTACATACATCCAGGGTTGCCCCATCCCAGTTGCAGAATCTGGAATTTGTTAAACTTTAAGGAGTTTGTGATTGCCCTGCCCTCCAATTTGCGTTGATATCTCTGCAAGGCCTTCCTGCCTTTGAGGGAATCAGCAGCTCCTCCAAATTCGGCAAACTTGCATAGTTTACCTGTTAGGAGATAAATATTTTGTCAGATGGCTAAAAATTCCATGGCATTCACCAATATGCTGGCTAATTACTCCTTTCCATGCTTCTGTAGGGATATTGTAGTGCAGGTTTAAGAAAAAGGCTTTTCCTAACAGATTATTTTTTTAAAGTCTTGGAAGAAAATAATTGGGCTGTGGATTGTGTTATATGATTCAGTGCTTCTGGGATGCTTTCCTGAAGCTCCATATTCTGAACATCCAGAATCAGTATGGGATCTCCAGTATTATGTCTTTCCCAGTCCCTAAAGCCCATACAAGGAAAGCAAAGCTCAGCTAGTCTTAGATAAAGTCTGGCTTGGCCTTCAAAGAAATATTTAGGGGTAAGTTGGAGGTATTTAGCCAGCTATTTCAAGGCATTCCTTATTGTGTCTTACAAGCTGAATATAGTCTGCTGCAATGGGTATTTCTTTTTGTGCTTTTATAAAAATCAGACTGTCCTAGTTGTTGATGTTTGGTGGTTTTTTCATGTCAAACCTAAGTGTACTTAAAATGCCACTATCAAGCATTCCTGTGGGATGTTTTCCTACAGAAGGGGAAAGCATTGCTGGTGTTTCTAAAGGCATTCCTGTTCACCAAGCAGTATTTGATTCAATGCAGTTCTGATGTGCCTCCTACTTGAAAGGCTGTGTGCTGGCCTGATTTGGTCTGTGATGGCTCCTAGGAAGCAATATCACCACCTCTTTCCAGATTTTCAGAAAGCATACTTGCTGTGAGGGATTAGTATGATAAAATCATTTCAATGTGCTTGTTAGCTTGCAGTGCTGGGCCAGGTGCAATTGGATAGCTGAGCACTTTCATGAAGCCAAATCTGGCCTAATAAAGGAATGTCCGTTACCACTTCTCATGTACAAATTAAACCACCTTTCATTTAATGTCAGAAGGGAGTGGAATCCAGAAAAAAAACCCAAATACTTTTGATATTACTGATAGTAGTATCCACAATATTTTTACTAGCTTCAGAACTGAGTATGTTTACTGTCCACAGAAAATGCACATCTTGATTCCACAGTTTGATGCCTTCTTTTTCACTGATGCTCTTAACCTTCCTCATAAGAACTCTCATGTAGCCAAAAAAGGACAAAAAGAGAGGATCTAAGTTCCTAAAATAGTAACAAAGATTAAATGTATAAAGGTATATTGAATTAAAAGCAATCTCTGCTCTCCATTTATTACTTCAGCTAGATGCACAGCTGCTTAGGAAGAACACCTCCACTAGTGCCAAAATTATGTTCTGATGTTTACAGAGTGCAACCTAATACTACTAATTGAAAATCTGATTGTAGTGTCCAGAAAAGTCTGCCAGAATTCAAATACAAAAAGAAAAAAAAGGAAGTGCACTGAATACAGCCCTAGGAAAAAAAAGGAGGAGGTTTTCTTTTCATTAATAGTGCATTCAGGGCATATCAGGGGAAGAAGCCTTACTGGCAAGTAAGGATATCAGAGAAACAAAGCAGTCAGGCCATAAAACAAGACTTATGCTTGCATGCTACCATACAACTTTCTGTTAAGCTATACCTATAGGATATAGACAAAAGGAGAAGTAGTCAAAAATTCCACTGTGAAGTACCCTGTACAACACCAGTGTTGTGAGTGCCCTGTATTTTGCGTTTCCCAATACTCAGCAGTTTGTACAGGATTCTGAATTACTCAGTTTGATAACACAGCCTTATTTTACTCATCCAGGTAATCCTTCTGCTAACAGCTGTTCAAATAACAGATTGTCACATTTTTAATATATACCATTCACCTTTGATATATACAGAGAGTGACAAAACTTCTACTCGTCTGATCAGGTCATTTCTTCAGATAGATTAATGACTCTAAATATGTATTCTTTCACTGCCAGATGCTGTCTAAGCAAGTTCCATTTGCAACCTCATCATTTCCTTTTCTATGTACTTGACTAAGTGCAAAAGTCCATGTCATCATCCTCCCCCTGGCCCTCAAAAAGTAAATGCCAAAGAAGAGATGACGTTACTTTTATAATGTTCTCAAACTACAGCACTGTCCTGCATTTGTTATGTAGTTTGGGACCTTGTAGTGAATCATGCTCCCATCATGCTGAATTTGTATTTCTTATTAATGATTCTTCTACTCTTAATAGAATTCTAGTACTGATTTAACTGCTGCAATAGGAGACGATATGTAAAATTACAGGAGAGAGGAAAAGTGCTGAGACACTCAGTGTGTGGAGATTTGGTAGAGAAGCTGCAAGTAGGAGCGAAACCAGAGGATTAGTTCTTTAAACTTTTCCTGGTGTTGCAAGCCTCTAGAGATGTACAAATTTTGGCATTCTAATTGATATGTGTTCATTATTAGTTAGAATACAGAATTTTCCATAACTTACTGTAGTGGGTTGACCTGGCTGGATGTCAAGTGCCTGCCAAAGCCACTCTGTCATTCTCCTCCTCAGCTGGACCCAGGAGAGAGAATATAACAAAAGTCTCACGGGTTGAGATAAGGACAGGGGGAGATCACTCACAACTTACTGTCTCCAGCAAAACAGACTCAACTTGGGGAAATTAGTTTAACTTATTACCAATCAAATCAAAGTAGGGTAATGAGAAATAAAGCCAAATCTTAAAAACACCTTTCTTCCCACTCCTCCCTTCTTCCAGGGCTTAACTTTACTCCGAGTTTTCTCTACCTCCTGTGCCTCACTGGTGTGGGGGCATGGAAAATGGGGCCTGTTGTTAGTTCATCATACATTGTCTCTGCTGCTCCTTCCTTCTCAGGGGGAGTACTCCTCATATTTGTCCCCAGCTCCCAGATGCAGTCCCTCCTACAGGAGACAGTCACCCACAACCCTTTCAAACCTGAATTCTTTCCACAGCCTGCAGTTCTCCACAAGGTGCTCCAGTGGGGAACCCTTCCATGGGGATGCAGTCCTTCAGGGACAGACATGGGTCCAGTGTGGGCTACCCACAGGGTCACAGCATCCTTCAGGCATCCATCTGTTCTGGCGCTGGGTCCTCCACGGCTGCAGGTGGATATCTGCTCCCTCCATGGTCTGCAGGGGGACCTACTGTCTCACCATGGTCTGCAGGGGAATCTGCTCCAGTGCCTGGAGAACCTTCTGCCCCTTCTTCCTCACTGACCTTGGTGTCTGCAGGGCTGTTTCTCTCACATACTCTCACTCCACTCTTCTCTGGCTGTGATTGCTCTTGCGCAGCAACTCTTTTCCCTTCCTAAATCAGAGAATCACAGAATCATAGAATATGCTGAGTAAAAGGGACCCATCAGGATCGTCAAGTCCAACTCCTGGCCCTGCGTAGGAAAGCCCAAGAATCACACCATGTACCTGAAAGCATTGTCCAAACACTTCTTGGACTGACAGGTTTGGTGCCTGAGAAGCCTGTTCCAGTGCTCAACCACCCACTGGATGAAAATCGTTTTCCTTATAGCTAACCTAAAACTCCCCTGGCTCAGTTTCATGCAATTTCCTTCAGTCCTGTCACTGGCCACGAGAATGAAGAGATCAGCACATACGTCTCTGCTGTTATTCCAGAGGCGCTGCCAGCGTTGCTGATGGGCTTTCCCTTGGCCAGCAGCAGGTCTGTCTTGAAGCTGTTTGTCACTGGCTCTGTTTGACTTGGGGGAAACTTCTGGCAGCTTCTCAGAGAAGCCACCTCTACATCACCCAGCCCGCTACCAAAATCTTGCCAGATAAGCTCAATGCACTAACCAGCAAGTTAATTGTTGATCAGCAGTTCAATACTCTTCCCATATTGTCCACAGTTCACTTTTATTTACAACATGTCTTCAGAAGCAGAGCTGGTGCTACTTCAGTAAATATGCAAAACTCAGCATCAGCAGAACATTTCCAGCTTCGTTTTGGTGCCTTACAGACATTCCTAAGCTTAGGCAATTGTGTTAAATTATTTTCCATGACTCACATGAGTCAATTGAGAGCACTGATTAATTTCAGACTAGTCACTACATTTCAAGGTCGTTTATGTGTTCAGATACACTGAATGTTTTGAAATATCATCACTCCACCCTCTGACATAATAGTAAACCATATCAGTTTAAGTCAGAAGTGTTATACTTAAGGTATAGTCTAGAATCAACAGAAGCAGGAATTTTTGCTGTGGAAAAGCTTATTTAGCTGTTTCTATATCATATTCTTGTATATTAGGACAGAAGAAATTAACTAATTTTTTGCTTCTAATACTACACTACTGTGGTGAGATCCTTTTTTAATTATAGCTCTTTTAACAGAGACAGTCTCATTAATGCATCAGAAATCTTCATGTGCAACAGGGACGCTAGTCACTGTCAATACACATTTTGCATTTCTAGACAGTAAATCGATATTGCTAGTTAAAACATAGAATGACAGCTTATTTCTTAACAGAAAGACTTAACAGCTTTAAGATAGAGATTGATAGGTAGTTAAAGTCTCTCCCCAAAGTTTAATATTGCCAATATCACAAGAGTAATTCAGCAAAATATAGCCATGCTCATAAATCGTTATATCACAGCTTGTGAATGGACAAATGCTATTCTCATCTGTAATGGGTTGACCCTGGCCAGATGCCAGGTACCCACTAAAGCTGCTCTTTCACTCTCCCTCTGCAACTGGACAGCAGAGAGAAAAAAAAAAAACAGTTAAGGATTCATGAGTTGAGATAACAGCTGGGAGAGGTCACTTACTGACTACCTTCACAGGCAAAACAGACTCAAAGTGGGAACAGTACTTAAATTCATTACTAACAGGATAAGAGCCAAAGAGTGAGAAATAAAACAGTCTTAAAAAATAACTTCCCCTCACTCCTCCTTTCATGTTCTCCCTTCTCCCCCCAGTGGTGCAAGGGGACAGGGAGTGGGGGTTGCAGTCAGTTGTTGTTTCTGCTGCTGCTCAGGGAGAGGAGTCCTTACCCTGCTCCCGTGGGGTCCCTCCCACGGGAGACAGTCTTTGATGGACCTCTCTGGTGTGAGTCCATCCCTCAGGCAGCAGTTCTTCCCAAACTGCTGTCCTGTGGGTCACTCCTCCATGGGGTGCAGTCCTTCATGAATGAGCTGTACCAGTGTGGGTCACCCACAGGGGCCACAAGTCCTACCCAAGAAAAACCTGCTCCAGCGTGGGCTCCCCTCTCCAAGGGCTGCAGGTCTCTGGCAGGACCCTGCTCCAGCCTGGGCCTTTCACAAGGTCACAGCCTCCTTCATCCATCCACCTTCTCCAGCATGGGCTCCTCCATGGGCTGCAGATGGGTCTTTGAACCTCGATGGTCCTCCATGGGCTGCAGGGGCACAGCTGCCCCACCATGGGCTGCCCCACAGGCTGCAGGGCCTCAGCTCTGGCACCTGGAGCACTTCCTGCCCCTCCTTCTGCACTGACCTTGGTGTCTGTATTGTTGTTCCCATGTTCTCACTCCGCTCTTCCCTGGCTGGAATTCTTTCTGTGCCACAACCTTCTGTTCTTAAAGATGTTATCACAGAGGCATTACTATTACTCTGAAGTTGTTTGGCCTTGGCCAGCAGCAGGAAGTCATGGAATCATAGAATCTTAGAATTAACTGGGTTGGAAGAGACCTCCAGAATCATCACGTCCAACCCTTGATCCAGCCCCACTGTGATTACTAGACCATGACACTCAGTGCCGCATCCAGCCTCATCTTAAAACCTCCAGGGATGGTGAATCCACCACCTCTCTGGGCAGGCCATTCCAATGCCTGATCACTCTCTCTGTAAAGAGCTTCTTTCTAATATCCAACCGAAACCTCCCCTGACAGAGCTTAAGCCTGTCCCTCTTGTCCTACTGGTGGTTACCTGGGAGAAGAGACTGACCCCCACCTGGCTATAACCTCCCTTCATGTAGTTGAAGAGAGTGATGAGATCACCTCTGAGCCTCCTCTTCTCCAGACTAAACAATCCCAGCTCCCTCAGCCTCTCCTCACAGGACTTGTGCTCAAGTCCCTTTACCAACCTCATTGCTCTTCTCTGGACCTGCTCCAGCACCTCCATGTCCTTCCTGAACTGAGGGGCCCAGAACTGAACACAATACTCAAAGTGCGGCCTCACCAACGCAGAGTACAGGGGAAGGATCACTTCCCTGGTCCTGCTGGCCACACTGTTCCTGATCCAGGCCAGGATGCCATTGGCCTTCTTGGCCACCTGGGCACACCGCTGGCTCATGTTCAGCCTCCTGTCAGTCCAAACTCCCAGGTCCCTTTCTGCCTGGCTGCTCTCCAGCCACTCTGTCCCCAGCCTGGGGTTGTTGTGGCCAAAGTGCAGGACCCGGCACTTGGCCTTGTTGAACTTCATCCTGTTGGAATCAGCCCAACTCTCCAGTCTGTCCAGGTCCCTCTGCAGAGCCCTCCTGCCTTCCAGCAGATCAACGCGCCCCCCCCAACTTGGTGTCGTCTGCAAATTTGCTAATGATGGACTCAATCCCCTCATTTAAACCATCAATAAAGATGTTAAACAGGACTGGGCCCAGCACTGATCCCTGGGGGACACCACCAGTGATCGGCCACCAGCTGGATGCAGCCTCGTTCACCAGCACTCTCTGGGCCCGACCCTCCAGCCAGTTCCCAATCCAGCACAGAGTGCCCTTGTCCATGGGGCTGCAGCTTTTCCAGGAGTGTACTGTGGGAGACAGTGTCAAAGGCTTTCCTGAAATCCAGATAGACACATCCACAGCCTTCCCCTCATCCACCGGGTGGGTCACCTGATCATAAAAGGAGATTAGGTTGGTCAAATAGGACCTGCCCCTCCTAAACCCGTGCTGGCTGGGTCTGATCCCTTGTCCATCCTGTAGCTGCTGTGTGATTGCACACAGGATGATCTGCTCCATAACCTTGCCAGGCATAAGGTCAGGCTGACAGGCCTGGAGTTTCCCAGGTCCTCCTTGGCAGCCCTTTTTGTGGATCGGTGTGACATTCACCAACTTCCAATCGTCTGGGACCTCCCCAGAGAGCCGGGACTGTTGGTAAATCATGGAGAGCAGCTTGTTGAGCTATTCTGCCAGCTCCCTCATCACCCTAGGATGGATCCCATCCGGTCCCATGGACTTGTGTGGATCCAGGTAACTCAGTAAGTCACTGACTATTTCCTCCTGGAATACAGGGGGGCTGTTTGGCTTCCTGTCCCTGTCTACCAGCTCCAGAGGACAGTTGTCCTGAGGGCCACCTGTCCTACTGGTGAATACTGAGGCAAATTAGATGTTAAGTATCTCAGCCTTCTCGTCATCCCTGTTAGTCCAATAAGTCTAACAAGTTTCTTCCCAAGTCCAACAAGGAATGGAGGTTTTCCTTGCCCCTCCTTTTGTTATTAATGTATTTATAGAAGCGCTTTTTGTTATCCTTAACAGAAGTAGCCAAATTGACTTCAAATTGCGCTTTTGTCTAATTTTCTTTCTGCATGACCTAGTTGTACTCCTAAACTCATCCTGAGTAGCCAGCCCTATTTTCCATAGTCTGTAAGCTCTCTTTTTATCCCTGATTTCCTTCAGAATCTCCCTGTTCAATCAAGCTGGTTGTCTACCTCGCTGGCTTGCCTTTTGGCACACTGGTACAGCCTGTTCCTGTGCACTCAAGACTTCCTTCTTGAAGCACGTCCATCCCTCCTTGTTTTCGAGGGTTTTTTCCCAGGGTATGCTCTGGACCAGTCTTCTTAACAAGCCAAAATCTGCCCTCCAGAAGTCCAGTGTGGAGGTTTTATTGGTGGCCCTCCTTGTATCCCTGAGTATTGCAAACTCTATTATTTCATGGTCATTGTGGCCCAGATGGCCTCCGACCACCACATCTCCCACCAGCCCCTCTCTGTTTGTAAACAACAGGTCTAGTGGGGCCCCACCCCTGGTGGGTTCATTTACCAGCTGGAGCAGGAAATTATCCTCTATACACTCCAGGAATCTCTTAGACTGCCTCTTCTCTGCCGTGTTGAGCTCCCAGCAGACATCCGGCAGGTTGAAGTCGCCCACAAGAACAAGGGCTGGCAATTTTGAGACATCTGCCAGCTGCCTGTAGAATAATTCATCACCCTCATCATCCTGGTTGGGTGGTCTATAACAGACTCCCACCAGGATATCAGCCTTGTTGTCCTTCCCCCTGATTGTGGCCCACAAACACTCAACCTTATCGTTGGTAACCTCAAAGTTCTACAGAGTCAAGAGACTCTCTAACATACAGAGCCACCCCTCCACCTCTCCTACCTTGCCTGTCCCTTCTGCAGAGCTTGTATCCCTCCATGGCAGCACTCCAGTCATGCAAGTCATCTCACCACATTTCCATGATGGCAACTACGTCACAGCTTTCCTGCTGCACGATGGCTTCCAGCTCCTCCTGTTTGTTACTCATCCTATGTGCACTGGATGTACATCCTATGTGCACTTCAGCTGGGCTGCTGATTTTACTCTTAACTCAGGCTTTTCATCCCTGGACTTCTCTTTGGAGAGCTGAATTCAACCCCTTCCCCCTTCAAACCTAGTTTAAAGCCCTCCTGATGAGCCCTGCTAACTTATGGGCTACAGTCCTTTTACCCTTCCTAGATATATAAAGCCCATCTGATTTAAGAGGACTGGGTGCTGTGGAGTTTGCCCCATGGTCAAAAAACCTAAAATTTTGACAGTGGCACCAATCCTTTAGCCACCTATTGATAAGGTAGGCTTTCCTACTCTTTTCCCCATTCATCTCCTCATTCATTCCAGCAAGTACAGGAACTGAGGCAAATACTATCTGTGTGCCTGTCCCATGAACTGATCTACCCAGTGCCTTGAAAGCTGTTTTGATTGCCCTGGCACTTCTTCTATTAATATCATCACTGCCAGCCTGGATTACCAACAGTGTGTAATAATCTGAGGTCCAAATTAACTCAGAAAGTCTCCTACCAATGTCCCTCACCCTGGCTCCGGGAAGGCAGCAAACATCCCTGTAGGATGGGTCTGGTCGACATGTAGGGCCCTCAGTTCCCCTCAAAAGGGAGTCACCTACTACAACTACCCTTCTTTTTTTTCTTACAACTGTAGTTGTAACCCATCTGGTAGAGAGGGTGCAGCCTGCAGACAGATCTTCCTCTTGCCTGATCTCTGCTTGACTTTCTGAGTCTAGGGCCTCATATCTGTTGTTCAAGGGCACCCGGGGAGGTGATGGTGGTTGAAAGGGTGTCCATTCTGGAGCTGGTTGGCATTGGCTTCATGGGACAGGGGAAGCTTCTAGCAGCTTCTAACAGAAGCAACTGCTGTAGCCCCCCCTGCTACCAAACCCCACCCACAGAAACCCACAACATCATCCCAGTCACTTAGTTCTTCTTCTAGCAATCTAGCATAGGAAGGACATGGACTTGTTGGAGCAGTTCCAGAGGAGGGCCACAAAGATGATCAGAGAGTTGGAGCACCTCTACTACGAGGAAAGGCTGAGAGAGCTGGCAGCGTTGTTCAGCCTGGAAAAAAGGTGGCTTTGGGAAGACCTTATTGCAGCCTTTCAGTACTTAAGAGAGGGCCTATGAAAAAGACAGGGACAAACGTATTAGTGGGGACAAGGTATGACAGGACAAGGTGTAATGATTTTAAACTAAAAGAGGGTTGGTTTAGATTAGACATAAGGAAGAGGTTTTTTAGAAGGTGGGTGGGAGGACACTGTAACAGGTTGTCCAGAAAAGTTGTGGATGTCCCATCCCTCAAAACATTCAAGGTCAGATTGCATGGGGCTCTGAGCAGCCTGGTCTAGTTGAAGATGTCCTTGCCCCTGGTGAGGGCATGGTGAAACATACGCTCGCTTGGACCTGAGTTACAAAAACCTGTAGCTTTCACATATGTATCCTGTGTCATACAAACCCTCATTAGAGGAAATAGGACTGTTTGAAGATACACTTGGGTTCCTAAAAGCACTGCAGAAACCCTAGAATAATTAATATGTGTGTAATGTGGATATGCATCCATTTGCTCTGTAAAGCAATTGAAAATTTACTGAGAACCAAATGATGTTATATGATTTTAATATAAAGTGATGCAATGTGAGAGAGAAATCTTCAACTGATGAACTGTTTAAGCACCAAAGATGATATCAAATGCCAGAGGTCTGCTTCACTTTCCTTATTTTCTTGTACTTTATGTTCTTGTCCATTCTCTATACTTCCAGATTGACTGAAATAGAAGGAGCAAGACTGTGAGCTTTGCTGATGGCTGAAGCGTATGGCTGTCAGAACTAATCATAGAATCTATGAAGATTAAGGAGTATCTTACTCAGCTCTTAGGCCATCAGCTTATAATCTTGGTGTCACAGCAAGAACTCCATCCAGACCTATATTACTGTCTTCTGACAGTCCAGCTGTCAAGTTGTTGAACACTCTAGATTCCATAAATATTCCTCCACTATAAATGAAAAATCTTAAGCTGCTCTTTTTCAATTCTTCCACTTGGCCCAGTAACTTAGAGAAAGCTCAGTGAAAAGAACTGAAACTGTTGTCTGAACTTAAATTCTTATTCAGTTCAGGTCAATTCTAGCAGCATTTTTCTTATGTTTCACATTGTGTAACACTTACCTATTAACATTGTTTAAAGATTATTTTTTTCCTTCTCTCTCTAATTATTAATTTAATAGATTGAATAGAGTAGCTAATTTCTGAAGGAATTGCTGTACTTAATTTTGTAAAAAGAGCACTGTATTTCTGTTGGAGTAGAGGGTGGCAGTTTTATTGCATAGTCCCTACATCATTTCTGTATCTTACTATGGTGAAAGCAGGTTTGTCATCAGTTCCTTACAGTAACAGTGTTGCAGCAAGCTAGTCAGTATAATCAAAATGTCTGTCTTTTGCTGACTGATGTCTTTAATGAGTCTCCTGTATCCTGTGACTTCAGATATAATTCTTGCCTATATGTCTATTTAAAACTTCCTCTTAAAATGCAGAGTTTGTAATACTGATATTCTAATTTTGAATACATAGAAAAAGTGTATCACAAAATATGCCTAGTGGGAAAGGACCCACAAGGATCATCAAGTCCAAGTCCTGGACCTGCACAGGACACCCCAAGAATCATACCATGTGCCCAAGTCCAAATGCATCTTGAACTCTGTCAGGCTTGGTGCTGTGACCACTTCCCTGGGTAGCCTGTTTCAGTACCCAACCACCCGCTGGGGGAAGAATGTTTTCTAATATCCAAACTAAACCTCTCCTGACACAACTTCAGGCCATTCCTTCAGGTCCTGTCACTGGTCACCACAGAGAAGAGATCAGTGCCTGCCCCTCCTCCTCCCCTCATGAGGAAGCTGTGGACTGCCATGAGGTCTCCCCTCAGTCTCCTCCAGGCTGAACAGAACAAGTGACCTCAGCTGCTCCTCACAAGCTTCCCCTCAAGGCCCTTCACCATCTTCATTGCCCTCCTTTGGACACTCTCTAAGAGCTTAATGTCTTATTTTGTGGTGCCCCAAACTGCCCACAATATTCGAGGTGAGGCTGCCCCAGTGCAGAGCAGAGTGGGACAATCCCCTCCCTCAACTGGCTGATGATGCTTTGCCTGATGCCCCCAGGACACGATTGGCCGTCCTGGCTGCCAGGGCACTGCTGACTCAGATGCAACTTCTCCTCGGCCAGGACCCTCAGGTCCCTTTCCATGGCACTGCTTTCCAGCATCTCATTCCCGGTCTGTAGATCTATTTGGAGTTGCCCCATCCCAGATGCAGAATCCAGCTCCTTCCCTTGTTGAGCTTCATATGGTTGATGATTTGTATACTCTGAACCTGGAAACCTTTGCTGGGTGTAGCTGCAAGGAGAGATAAGGAAATGAAGATTAATATCTCTATATAAGCTTTAATCTTTTTGCATTGTTCTGGAAGTCTGCTTTATTCCTGTGAGCTGATTGAAGGTTGACTGTAATTACTTTATGTTGCAGATGAGCCAACACGTTCCTTGAGCGGTCTTATCTTGAAGAATAACGTAAAAGCACATTTTCACAACTTTCCAAACGGGGTAACTGACTTCATTAAAAGTGAATGTCTGAACAACATTGGTGATTCCTCCCCCTTAATTAGAGCTACTGTAGGTAAGTTTGCTCTTATTGCTGTATTCTTCATACTGAAAATGTTACTGATATGGGTGAGAGCTGCACTAGTGACATAAACAGTTCTTGAACTCCTGAAACTGTTTACTTCTGATAATTGTCACATTTTAATGGTACATTTCACAATATTTTAATATTTTTCTTTACTGGGAATATAAAAAGTCACACTTTTGATTCTTATTATCTTAGAATTAATACAGCAATTCAGTTCATATTTCTTGAAATGTAACTGAACATAAGACTCTTTGAATCTTCTAAAATTGAGCTTACTGCCAGCTTCTCGACCTGAAAACAGGAATATGGTAAAGGTCTGACTTAACTACTTCAGTACTCTGCTTGCATCAAGGAAACTCTTCTTTTAGCTGATTTCCTGCGTTCCACTGCCCATATGCACACACATGCACAATCCTTTCAGGGAATCATCGTACCATGAATAAGGCATTCACATAAGGAGATTCTGTTCTTAAATATGTTCTGTCAGAAAATAGTAGATAAAGTGTGGTGTACAGAACTTCATGGAATCATAAAATGGTCTGGATTGCAAGAGACCTTAAAGATCATCTAGTTCCAGTGAGAAGTTTCTTTTTTGTTACACAAATTTCTGATTTTGTAATACTTTGTTTTGGTACACATCTTTTGTAAATTATGTTTATTTGTATTATTTTAACTTATTTCAAGGTAAAGTTGATTTTCTGTGTGCTGTTTGAGAATGTGATTTTTTGCAGTATTGTAGTAATTTTCCTTTTCTGCTCAAAAAATAAAAAAACCCATAAAATATATATTTGAATACTCTTGAGAAAATGGGCATGGGCGTCACTTCAGAAAGAAACTCAGCTTGTATTGGCTGACTCCTTATAAAATAATCTACCAGTTACTGTTCGTTTAGAATCCTTTGCTTTTTCTATAGGATTCTTTCTCCAGACATTCTAGTATAGACTAGAGAAAAATATTCATCTCTTAGCTTTTTCCTGCTGTCTTGTCACTTGTGAAGCTGCTTTACTATGAATTTTATTAATGTTCCATGTTCTTAGTGATAGTAGAAAAATGTCTCTGAGTGGCAGGTACATTTTGGTTTCAGGCTGTAGAAGAGTCAGTCTTACTTGTTTATTCATAGGAATTTTCAGTGGAGTACAATGGAGATGACTGAAGAAAATATTCCAGTTCCACCTGGATTGCTATCTTAGGGTTGTTTGGTGACAATCTGTGGGGTGATTTTTTGAGGGAGGCAGGGATTATTTGTTTTCAAGCAGTTACTCTTTAATTTTTCCTGGTACGAAGTGCTTGCGGATTAGTAGCTCAATCATTGTTCAGCTTTAAGTGATCCTTGCAGGGATTTTTCAGCATATAGGAGTGCTTGCGTAAGTGTTGCTGTTTAGCATGTGCTTTGCACTATCTGAATTGTTGGATCTCTGGAGCCATCTCTCTTAGTAATGATGTTGGTCTGGTACCTGCTTGTTTCTTGGTACTACTTAGGTGTAAATATATTACTACCTACCCAGACTACCTTCATAGCATGAGTTGGCATGTGCAAGTTAGAGCTGCTATTTTTGATGAGTATGGGGTTTTGCAGTTCAAGCACTATCAATTTAATGAGCCAATTGCAAATAAGATCTCAGGAATTCTGAGAGTGAGATGAGCGAGTACATCAAAATAAAGAATCAGAGAAGATTTAATGCAGGATTCGCTCTTCTTTGTGGTCTCCAGCATCTAGTACTAACCAGATGAATGCTGATACCTTTTGGCCAAGACAGAGGCAAGCTGATTAATCCTGTCCTCCAAAGTCACCTTGCTGAGGAGAATGAGCATGGTAATAGAGTTGATTTTAGAACTGTGGCTTGAGACCAAATGATTACTGCACATTGTTGTATCTTTACTTAGCTTATCCTTATTTTAATCCCCAAAAGAGTAACAGAGTGTAACTTCTCTGTGCTGTGTGGTACAGGTTTTAAACCCCTATGTTCTAACTTTGAAATATGGATTCAAGTTCAAGCTGCATTTGTGAGAACCCACAAATTTACCAGGATATAAATGCATTTCTTTTGAAAGTATCTGCAACTGTTCTTAAAACTTTCTAAGAATCCAGTCTAAGGCATGACCTTAGTGTAGTTCCTGCTTAAAAAGCGAGCAGGAAAAATAGTTTGAGCATTTAAGAGTAATAGTAGGACTGGAGAGCTTCACTGCAGGAGGAAATTGAAGCTAATGATTGCCCTATGAGGGGAAATTTTGTTAGGAAATTCAGCTTTTAAAAGTTAAGGAGTTCAGAAATCAACGTTAGGAGCTACAGTCTCCCAAGAAACACCATCAAAACCCCAGCCTTCTCCCTGTCCTGTTATTGGCATAAAAGTACTGAAGCGTAGCTGCTTTGTCTTTATGTTAAATTTTTCATTGTTGAATTGATGCTGTAAACTGGGGTTGCATGTAATTGAAACAGTGACATAAAAGATGCTGTCAAGAGTAAGCTTTTGTTTTAACAATTTCTGACATCCCTCTGGAGTTGGTTCTCTTGTGTATTTACTGCTTAGTTAGCCCCATTGCTATATTAGTTAGATTTCACATTTGTCAAGTGAAATATCTACAGAATAGATTCTGCAATACTGTTTTGAAGTTAATTACAAAACAGTACAAGACTTTCAGTTTCAGCTTGCTAACCTTGTAGCTTAGTATGATAGTCAGAAGGCAGGGCCTTGTCTAGCCCAAAGCTGTTAAAAAGCTTCAGGCTACTACACTGATTTATTTCTTTACTTTGCTTATTCTTCTGATGTCCATGTTTCTGTGCCTGAAGTGCTGGAGAGAAAGCCACGAAGGTGTTGGTCTTTTCTCTGGTGTCTCTGTTCCCTGCTGGCCAAATAAAGCAGGTGTGTGTGGAAAATTTCACTTTTGGAAGAAGATGCTCACTGGAATCCCATGAAGATTCTTTTCAGCATGAACATAAGTCCCTGAAACTTAATTTTATGTGTCTGCTTCCTGATTGTTCTTAAAACTTTTTGCAAAGTGTCAAATGCAATAACAGTTGCCTCTCTAAGTTCCTGGTAGTCTGATATTACTCTCTTTTTCGCTTTGTCTCTACCGAAGTGTCTCTTCAACATTTCAAAAACACTAGCAGAGTGTTAAATGGCTTTCCCACAGATTTGTACAGAAAGTTCTTAATGGCATGTATGATCTGAACTGCATACATCTCTGTTGCAAGGGCCAGTGGCCTCAAGTCACTTGTTGCCTGTGCATCTGGAAGTATTTCCTCCTAGTTTATCCTGTTGCTGTCTGGAATAGGCCTTTTTCTATTTTCTAGTAATGCATCTGATGTTCTTTACAGGATGATAATATTCAGGAAAAATGCAGTCTTTTAAGACTCCATAGATCTCCATAGGCTTTTGGGAATCATTTCTGTTCATTTGCAGTTATGAAGAGAACTGGATACAAACTACTTCTGGAGCTGTAAAATTTGTATTTAGCTTGTGTCTTAATTTTTGCTCTTTGTCTCTGTGGGTTCTCCAGCCTATTGCATCAAAGGAAACATGATGCAAAATATTGTTTAGTTGCTGTGTGTCCTGTCCAGAATGTCCTTTGCTCTGTAATGTTGTCCTGTATTCTTGTGTTTAACAAGAATTTTAACATTTTATTCCAAAGAAAAATGATATGTTCTGATTAGCTCAATGAAAAAACTTGGGAAGCTTTTTCCATCACTTTTCACTTGAGAGATGACTAGCTCTAATAGTATTAAGTTCTGTGTTCATACCCCTTAGAAGTAACTGCCAGTAGCAGAACAGATTATCCTACCTGTTTCATTTTGTGTTAAGGCAAAATGAACTCATAAAAATTCAGTCCTAGTTTATAACCTGCCTTCCTAGTTCTTGTCACCTAATTAGTTTTTCTTGGGATTTCTGGAAACAGAATTAGTGACCCTCTGGGTTGACCTGTCTGTTTGCTGGATCTCACAGTTCATAACTGGATGACCTGCCTGAGTGTTTAAGCTCTTATTAGGTCGTAGAATGTGTCCTTAATGTTTTGTGTAGACACAGTAAAGTTGCGAACACATAACTTAGAACTCGATTGTAAGTTTATTTGACAGATTGCCACATTCATGCTTTTGTATCATGTATATGTATAAATGTTGTACATTGTTATTTCCTTAAGTAAAATTACTTTATGCTTGATTTCTAATGTCTGAGCCCTTCAAGGTAGCAGGAGGGAACAACCCACCTTTGTTTTTCAAAGCCCTTCAAATAACATGTGCAATTAAATGAACTTTTTTTTTTTATGCATGCCAGTTTTTAACAAAACAAGAAATCTTCTAAGTTCTAAGACATCTGAGAGGAGAAAAATAAGAAAAATTTATATGAACAATGTGAAAGTACGTGAGATCTCATTTCCTTCATTATTCTGTTTCCTTTAGGCATTCTCATAACAACCATTGCTTCAAAAGGGGAATTACAGAATTGGCCAGAACTCTTGCCAAAGCTTTGCAGCCTATTGGATTCTGAAGATTACAATACCTGTGAGGTAAGGAGATTTATAGAAAATTAAAGAGTATCATCTGAATTTGATTATTTTTATCTCTCTTCACAGAGACTTTGTATATGTACAGTATTGTGTACATGTCTGTGTGTCTTATACATGTTCATGTGTTCTCCTTGAAGAACAGTGGCTCAGTTTGATACCTTTTTTTCTACCTGCAGTCGACATCCTTACTGTTCATTCAAATGAATTTGTTTTCTTTGCATAAAAGCAGAATAACATTGCAGATGGATAGTCGTCATTCATATCTCAGCTGAGAAGTGTCCTGAAGTTACTACTCTGTGATGCCTAATCTTTTAGGCATCATCAGTGTCATTAAGTTGACCCTGAATTTTCTCTTACATAAAAGTAGTGTTCGTTCTTATTGTAACTTAATCCGGAAAAGTGATCTGTGATTGCTTGATCACCCCATGTGAATTACTTGATACTGTCTCCATGAAAGTGTATGAAACATTTTGTATAAAGTGATCCTCAAAGATGACTGATGGTCCAAGATGCCATGCTGTCAGGTAGTGTTTTAGTGCCGCTTTCTCTCAGAAAAAGAAAAAAAACGCTTGAAAATGGAACTCAAATTGAGTGTCATCTGTTTTGCCCCATAACAAATCATGAAAGAAAATATATTTATATATGTAATTAAATTGGACACTCCTGCCCCATTCTATTTATTTATCAAATAAGAGCTAGCTTTTAAACATTTTTAAAAATATGATTGAATAAATGATCATTGAATGAACGGAATAAAACTAAATTTATCACTTATCCATTACTGACTCACACAGCTCACACAGCTTGTGAGCTGGTGGATGTTGGTTTAAATGAAATGCCTTTAGGGATGTTTCAGTTTAATCTGTATTTAGTTAACTGCATTTACAGTGTTAACTAACTACATTTACTATGTTGTGCTGAAATTACCTATTGTATATGAAGTCTGAAATTTGGCGTTATTCAGAATGTGAAAGATTTTATTTATTTATTTACTTATTTACTTACTTTTAAACAGGGTGCTTTTGGCGCTCTTCAGAAAATATGTGAAGATTCTGCTGAAATTTTAGATAGTGATGTGTTGGACCGGCCACTTAATATCATGATACCTAAGTTCTTGCAGTTCTTCAAGCACAGCAGTCCAAAAATACGGTAGGTTTATGTATTATACTTGAAGCTACCTATAGACTTTATGTTTAAATTTTATTTATATGAGCAGCAAGGCTGCTATTTTGTAGATTTGTTTAAAACCTACTTAGTTTAAATAATCCTGCAGAGATCAACAAAGATTCCATGCATCAGTAATTTCCATGTTTGTCTGCTTAGTTGATGCAACAATCTCACCTCTCAATGATTTTGAAAATCAAATGGTTTCTTTCAAGTTTTTGCATATTATTATGAAAAATTCAGTGCTAGGGGTTGTACTTAATATTATGATTGAAATAATAATTTTGCATTCCTTTTTAAAGGCTTTAGCAATAGGAGAGTAAAAATTCTTTCTCTGACAAAAGTTTCTGAGTTTTGGTGAAAAAAGTTCTGGTTTTAAGTGAACTTTCACCTGAATCAAATTGAATGAGCTCATGATCTTTTCACTATAAAACTACATTAAATCTCTCCAAAATAACAGCATAGAAGAAAAATTCCAGAATTAAGTTGTTATTTCTAATATTTGTTATGAAGAACAGTAGCTAGAGTGCCCTGCTGCAAGAAAAGCTAACGGGCATTCTGGGCTCGAGTGTTGCCATCTGGTTAAGGGAGGTGATCCTTCCCTTCATCTTCCAGGTCAGGCCACACCTGAGGTACTGTGTCCAGTTTCTGGACAGTTCAGTGCAAAAGAGACATGGATATACTGGAAAGAGTCCAACAAAGGTCCGAGGAAAGGCTGAAAGAGCTGGGAGTAATCAATGTGTGTAAATACCTGAAGAGAGGGAGGAAGAAAAGACATATCCAGGCTCTTTCCAGTGGTGTCCAGTGACAGAACCAGAGGCAGTGGCCACAAACAGAAACTCAGAAGGTTCCCTCTGAACTTAAAAAACACCTTTTTACTGTGAGAGTGACTACCTGTGACCTGGCACAGGTTGCCCAGAGAGGTGATGGAGTCTCTATCCTTGGAGATATTCAACAGGCAGCTGAACATGGTCCTGGGCAACTGGCTGTAGGAGGCCCTGATTCACCAGGGGGATTGAACCAGATGACTTCCAGGGATGCATTCCAGCCTCAACCATTCTGTGATTCTTAGTGATTCTATGAAATGTGTTTTAACTCCTGTTTGAAAATTATATTGAAAGATTTGACAACTTGGACGTGGCAATTCTTTACTGCCAAGAGTAGTAGATAGTGAAGACTGAGAGGAAGATTATAACTTAGAATATATAATGCTAGGATTCTGATATGGTTTAGAAATTTACCTGTAAAAGATGCACACTAAGAATAATGTGTAACAAAGTTTGAACTTGGTCCTGTGGAAAGATAAAACTTAGTAAGTTTCACAGAATATTCTGAGTTGTAAGGGACTCACAAGAATCATCAAGTCCAGCTCTTACGTGATTGGCCCATACAAGGATCAAACCCATGACCTTGGAGTTAAGACATCATGCTCTAACCAACTGAGCTAATCTCATACCTCTTTGGAGCTGTGAGAGATGAAGAAAACATTGCTTCTTTCCTTAATGTATTATACAGTCTCTCACTTCTTTCTTATGCTGCAAGGTTCTTGGCTTTGAGACTGTTAAACCAGTTTCAGATTTAAAGCAGGCTACCTGCTCACCCATAGGGTAGTTTGAGTACACAGTGCTGAGGTATAAAAAGGACTAGTAGTGTCGATACAATAATACTTTATATTTAAATCCACTGAAAGACAATTCTTGAACAATGTTGTATGGGACAGTCTTCCAAGAAATGTCTGAACAGAATAAAAGTTTAGAGTTACACTAGTAAAAATAGTGTAATGAATCTTCAAAGGGCGTTAGAGGTAGTTTTGCCTTATGCCTCTACTTTGAGAATTTGACTTTTGTGACTGAGAATGAAAAAGACCTGTAAGTAATGGCTTTACATGAAATGGAATAGAATAACAGTGCTTTGTTTTTTAGAATGTTTCTACCACGAATATGTATCCTACTACAAGTGTGTGTTTGTTCTAAGCTCTAGGTATATTTTTGACACATATCGGTCTCACTAAATTCTAAAAATATTGCAAAGGAAGTTGCATACTTAACAGCGAAGAAGGTCATGCTAAAATTTCACCATGTTGACTCTATGGAATTATTAATATCTGAGAAGATCACAGTCATAATATGCCCAAAAAGAATATCCTTACATACTGTTCAGAACAAATGTGCCAGCCACAGTCATCCTGCCCTGTTTTCTTTTTACTGAATACTTTATTTTAAAATATTTATTAAGTATATTAGAGTATAACACAGTACTTAAAATGTGATTTAATAATTTTCCTTGGGTAGACTACAGATGTGTAGATTTATTCTCACTTGCCCGTAGAAGGTATTTGTTTAATGGTTTTGGTGCCTGTGTACAGTTTAAAAATGTTTTTAATTCATAAAAACATAAATTTTAACTGTTCCATTTGTAGGTCTCATGCTGTGGCATGCGTCAATCAATTTATCATCAGCAGAACTCAAGCTCTTATGTTGCACATAGATTCTTTTATTGAGGTGGGTGTGTACTGGTTGGAGTTAAGTCAAGTGACATATCTGATTTATCAAGAGTTTTGAACTATGTTTAACAACACCTCTACCCCTCAGCTCCCCATTTTTGTTTGCCCATTCTTAGCTTCAGTCCCCATGGATTAAAGTTCATTCTGTGTGCTTGTGCTCAGAGTTAACCACTCAGAAAGCCACAAAAATAGATGTATTTTGAAAGATGATTCATTTTCATAAGTAGGGTAACATCTTGCTATGTAAAGCTGCAAAAGTCATGACAGCAGTCTGTCTCTTACCTGTCCTGCAACATGCATGTCACTGGGCCTCTTTGTCTGTCTGAATACTGCTACTAAACATGGATGAGAAGGATACTGAGTTATCTAAAGCATTTGATTTGCTACTCTTATGTACTGACACTGTTCTCTGTTTACTGATGGAATTTACATTCAGGAGGAAAAAAAAATTCAAGAAGTACTGTCCAGTGTTAATACTACACAGTGTCATGGTTATGTGTAAAATATGTTGGGAGTGTGAAGAGTTAATTTGCTTTAAGAAATAAAATAGTATTCTGAGGTGTAGGGTAGGCGAGTATAGAAGTACGTATTTGCATACTGTAGTTTGCAGCAGTGTCAGTTTTAATACAAGTTGAACTTGATGAATAGAGGTTTTTCAACTGTTACTGTTTCCTAACAGAATCTTTTTGCACTGGCTGGTGATGAGGAGCCTGAAGTACGCAAAAATGTTTGCCGTGCTCTGGTAATGTTGCTGGAAGTACGGATGGATCGCCTTCTTCCTCATATGATTAGTATAGTTGAGGTGAGTCACATTTTCTAGATTGCCTGCAGATTCCACTCTTTGGCATTGCAGAAGAATTAACAAAAAAAAACCATTTATCAGAACAGCTATGTTACTCTTGCACTTGCCTACTCTTCGTCTCCCTTCAAGACTGAGATTGCAAAAATTTCTTTTTATCTAATTGCCAACTTGATGCTGTGTTTGACAGGCAGTGTATATGGCAGTTGTTTATTCTTCATTAAAATAATTATCCCAGAATGACTGGGATCAAAGTCAAGGCATTGCTTGACCCTAAATGAGAAGATTGTGTTAAAATGTGGTGCTGATGCTGGTACTGCCCCAGTTGTCACTTTTTTGGATATGTTGAGCATAATAAGGATAAGCCATGTTATCTTATATAGCTGAGGTGCTCTTTGAACTAGTAATGAAAAAGTTCTAACTTAAATATTTATTTTTATATTGTGTAGTACATGCTTCAAAGGACCCAGGACCAAGATGAAAATGTGGCTTTGGAGGCTTGTGAGTTTTGGCTGACTTTGGCTGAACAGCCAATTTGTAAAGATGTATTATGTCGGCATCTTACTAAGTAAGTATTAAGAACTACAACTCATTAAACTTAAAACTTCAGTTGACTTGTTCCTGAGTACTCTGTTATAGAGACCGTATCTACTTTGCAGTATATTTAGATGAATTTTTCTATAGCTAGTTCTTGTGCATAGTATAATTGAAAAGATTTCTGAAGATTTCAGACCCACTGAACTCCAGAAACAACTGTGTCACCGTAGTGCTTTACCTCAAATTTAACAAGCTGCTAAGCTTCCCATGGATGCAAACATGCACTTACACTCAAATAAACATCTGCACATGACATTCATTACCTGTAATACCTGGTGTACCATGAACATGTTGTCTTGATTACTGCTGATGTGGATGTCTCTGTGCAATGCTTCTATGTGCATAGTTGTGCAAAAAGTTCCTCATTTTAAAAAGTGCATAAGACAATATGATGTAACCTGGATTTAGAAATCAATTTTATATCAGTTACTATTGCAATTTAAACTTGAAGAAAGCATGTAGAATTTGTTCCTTCATACTTCTGCAGCCTGGTAACTTTCAAAACCTAGTTTTTCTAACTAGTTATCCTATGCCTCAAAATATAGAATTTGTTTGAATGGGAGTGAATACCCACATGTGAAGCGTAAACATCTGCATGTCTGCAACAGTGCTTGTAATTTTCTCTAGACTAATCTGAAGTCTTTTACAATAGGAAATTAATTCTTCAGTGTTACCAGAAAATGAATACTCTTTCTTCTCAAATATGCACAGATTTTTGAATTTGTTAAGACTCTCAAGATTTTGAATGGAAGAACAGAATGACAGACTGAAGGGACACATTCTTCTCAGCAAAAATAAGCACGGCAGCTGTGAAGTAAATTAAAAAAAAGAAGAAGGAAAAGTCCAGTTTCCATAAGCAATTTAAAAAGTAGAAAACTGAGATTAGAACACAGCCCTGTTGCAGAGAAGGGATAGAATTAAAAACAAGAGAACCAATGTTATGAGAAATGATTTTTAAATTTTTAAACGGTCATACTTAATTCTACTTTTGTAGTTCAAAAAGCAAAAGAATGATAGCACCATTCCTGAGTCCACCTATTCCCAACACACATTATGTAGTAAATAACTACAGTATGTTACTGTATAATACAGTATATAATATATATAACACTAATAGTTAATAACTGTTAGTATTAAACCTCTTTTGGCTACATGAACATTGACACTGCAACACCACTATACTGAATTTAAAAAAAAAAACTTTTTAAAAAAAGCTTTAGAAGCTTTTTCTAGAAAAACAAATTACTAAGAATAATGTTACATTTTTTTTCCCATGATCTTTCAATGCCGTGTGTGTTGAAGGCAAATTTTTTTTGGTGGAGTTCTCTTTGAGTAGGGAGCTATATAAGTTTGTTAATACTTGATAATCCTAAAATTTTGTATACTAAATTAAAAATGGGACAGTGTTTTCTTAAAACATGTTCATGTGGTATCTAACATTTTGTTCCATTTTATGCTTGTAGCCTTTCTTATAAAATGCATACTGCTCAAAGTATGCTGCAGAAAAGCCAATGAATTCATGATAATGTCTATACTTGCTATTCCTTCATTCACAGTTTAGAAGGTAATGTGCCAGTGCAATGGGTGAACATTAGTGCAAGCCTTGCACCTTCAAAAACCATCATCCTCAGCTGCAGAATATAGCAAGTTTGAGTCTATCCCTGTTGCTGGGTCATCCACTGTCATTAGCTTCTTTTGGCTTGTAACACATATTATGGATTTTTTTGTTGTTGTGATGAACATGTTTCTATGGGAAATATTTTACTTTTTTCCCTTAGTATTTTTCCCTTAGTACTTAGCTATACATCTGTAGAGTTGGAGTCCCATAACCAGTTTAATAATGAAGTAAAACCTAATACAGACTAGTCAAGATCTCTGCAATGTTTGGGTCTTGTTTTACAAAAGTAGTCACAAAGTGATAGGAGGGATTAATGTAGTTAGGCCTCCGTCTTTAACAGTAATGAGGTAGAGTCTTCATCCACAAGTAAATAAAGTGACAAACTATGGATGTAATTTCTGAAAGGTGCTTCAGAACAAATTCATCAGTTGCACCATCTGGATACTTCTGTCTAAAAGTTTGTAATTTGAAATTAACACATTTTCTCATTACAAAGTATTGATGAATCTTATGATATGGAGCTTGGTTCAGTACTAGCTTTTGTTATAAGGCTAAGCTTTTCTTTTGGTTTGGGAGGTGAGGGTTACAACCAAGATTATGGCCTGTATAACTGAAAGCTGGCTTGCCTTTTTATGTGTTATTTTAACATACATAAATATTTCTTCGTAGGCTGATACCTGTGCTGGTAAATGGTATGAAATATTCAGAGATTGATATTATTCTGTTGAAGGTGAGTATCAATTCCATTTACTCTAGAGGAATAGCTGGTTAGCTTCTGACCTATAAAGCAGAATGATTCAGATCAGAATGGGTAGATCTGGCCTACCATCTGTTCAATGGAGAATTAGCTTTCTGGGGCAAGGTATGCTGTTCCAAATACTAAATGCAACTGCTGCTATGTTTATTGGAAAATAATTTATGGCACTCCGGCTTTGCCCCAGTCCCATCCCACCCAATTTACGCAGAACTGGGATACTATTACTATGAACTACTTCAAGAATGCAGCCTAAAAAAATGTTGAGAATTAATGCTCATGCCTTCCAGATTGAATACATGGCTTTTTCCATGACTGCGTTTCAGAATATGTCTGTGTACCAGAATTTCTCTTTTAGTTCTTTCTATTTCATTCCTATTGAGTAATTTTGTAACATGAAGGATACTTTGTGGGAGAGCGTGGATAAGAGTGAGGTCTCTTGCTTGAATCTTCTGTCATTTTCCGGGTAAATGCCGCAGTAGAACACAGGAGCATTGGCATTTTGTTAGTTGGATAGCTCAAGTGGGATGTGAATCTTTCATATATTTACAAAGTCTTGGACTAAAACTACATTGTTAACTTCCGTGATCAATATAGTTGGACTAGTTTATCTGATAAAGCAATTTGATGACAGGGGGATGTTGAAGAAGATGAAGCTATTCCAGACAGTGAGCAGGACATAAGGCCTCGTTTTCATCGTTCAAAGACGGTGGCTCAGCAACATGAAGAAGATGGTATTGAAGATGATGATGATGATGATGATGAACTCGATGACGATGATACTATTTCTGACTGGAATTTAAGTATGTCAAAGTAATGTGTAAAATGTTTTAAAATAAATCAACTTGCATAATACAGAAACCACAATAAGAAGAGGAGTTTGTGTATAGGAATACTGAGTCTTTGTTTTTGAATACAGAGAGCCTTTCAAAAGACATTTTGACTTTGTAGCTGCATTGGCAAAAGCTATCCATCTGTAAGTTTATTTTTTAGTATCAATATGGCAGGTTGAGCTAAAAATATTTAGTTGATGCAATTCAATGGAGCTTTTGGACTTAGAATTTTAATTCTTTGAGATAATAAAAATCATGTATCACCTGTTTAACTTTAGTTTAAAAGGAGGAAAAAAATCTTTGCACACTGATAAGTGGAGCAAGCTTAATAATGCTTTCTTTAATTCCAGTCTTCTCTCTGAAATTGGTTTGTGTTTTGTTTTGGGTTTGTTTTTTCTTCCCCATGTGAACATGCTACTACCTATGGCCACTACTAGTAGTTCTTTTTTCGTGTGAAGAATTTGCTTCTGACAGAATACAGTTCCTTAGTTATGAAGAGAGGAGATAGCTGTGAGAAAACCAGAATTCTGGTGGCCTCTATGTCTGTCATTAGGACCTTTCAACTAAGAGGCCGTGTTGTAAGGAAAAAAAATGCCACAAACTGGTTTTTAAGTTCAATGATAAAAAAGAGCTAGTGAAATTCTGACAAATAAGATTTGAATATGTTTTGCAAACAACCTCATTGTGGACTAATGTTTTGAGATTTGAACATAGCCACATTTTTCTTTCTCCAAGGCCACAAGTCTTCACAATAGGTGAATGTACCTTCAGGATTATGGTTAAACAATTTAGAAATGTATCTGGAATATTGTTATTGTTGTTGTTGAAAATATGAGTGCAGATATGCTTGTTTCTGTAAAGCTGCTTTTTGGGGAAAAAAATAGTTTTAGATTCCTAGTGCTGTTCTTGTCAGTGCTATATATAGAGATTGCAGAAATAAATACATATTTTCTGAAGAAGATAGCTCAAATAAATAAGGTGCCCTGTGATGCACAGTTTTGATTAAGATGGTGAGAAAGCCGAAGTTGTTCAGAAATAGTGGCCTGGAAGAGAAATAGCAGAGCAGTTTAGAAATCTGTAATGACATATGTTATCTGGATTTCAGAAAATTTTTGTTATCTCAATATCAGAATTGTGTGCCCTATTTCTTATGCAGTGTTCTATATTTGACTTCCAATTTGAACAGAGAGGAAGCATCAGCACAGCTTGACAAATAAGAAGTATTGCTTACTGATGAGACCAGTGTGATCCAGTGTGAGAGATTAAGAAGGAACTGATATTGTAATAATAATGGCTTTCAAAGATCTGTGGCTTTGCACCAGAGCACGGTGGATCACTGTGTATTGTAATGAAATGGAAGTATCTTTCCTCCTAATGCACTGAGAATCCACTGGCAGCTCAAAATAAGGATTATATTGCCTAACTACAACTATTTGTATAATAAGCAGAGATTTAACACTGTTAATTCCATTCAGGGAAATGTTCTGCTGCTGCTTTAGATGTCCTAGCCAATGTATTTCGAGATGAACTTCTGCCACACATCTTGCCCCTATTGAAGGAATTGCTCTTCCACCCTGAGTGGGTAGTTAAAGAATCTGGTATCCTCGTTCTTGGTGCAATTGCTGAAGGTAAGGCAACAGTGCATATCAGGGTAGTGGATCAGGTGAATTTACTTATGCAAACAAGTATATGTTCTTAGCTGGTTTAGTTTCAGTGATTAATCTCTACATCTACTAGTAGGTGACTGCAGTTATTTTATTGTTAATTTTCAAATTTATGCATGTTTAGGAGGCTAAATTGATTACATAATTTCTTTTATTTCTCCCTGTTTTAACTCTGCAGCATACAATTGTTGATCTCTCACTAAATACTACCTTGATTTTGTAGAAGATATTTTTTTTAAAAATGATTTTCAGAAATGGAGAAGACCACTCAAGTGACTTTAGTACCCTAAGCTGCCTTTTGTGGATGGTTCCCCAATAAAAATAGAATAACTTCCATTCCTTTTTGCTTACTCACAGTCTTGTCTGGCTTTTTGCCTGATGTTTCAGCATCTCTATCAGCATCTTTTACAGGCTGAAAAGTACATTTGGGTCCATGCCTGGATTATCTTTCTTTTCCCACACAGTCTAATGGACCTACTTTTTTTTGTTGTTACTAGAAAACTTTTTACTTGGTTTTCATTTCAAGTCAAGTAAGGTGAAAGTTAGTATTTCTAGCAAATCTCAATGTATTGCTGCCCTTGCTTACTTGAATGGTGTGGCTTTTATTGGTGGTCAGTATTCATGTGATATTAGGAAAAATACAAGAAGAATTTTGAGTTGCTTAAGGAATCCTTTTTAATGTGATGATTTGGTGTCAAGTCAGAGTCTCTCTACTTGTTTTCTTGCTTACTCTGAGTAGACTGATGTAGGACCTTCAAGCTTTATAAACTCATTGTATTTGAATATACTTGCTATACTACATTTAATAAAGCAGAATTTCTGCAGACCGAGTAGAATTGTAATAGAAAGCACTGAAGTAGAATTGTAGTAGAAATGAATGTAAGTTTAATTGGACATTTTAATTATTGTTTATGTAGGGTTTCTTTTAGGACTTTATATAAATTGGGTAGACTTGCTTTGTATATCTTGAAAATAACTGTTATCTTTGCATATTGTGCATAGAATGAAAGTATGTCTCTTAAAGGAAACAGAAAACAATAGAACTTTTTGTTAATTCTGGTACTGCAATAGCTGTGTTTTTCCTTCTAGGCTGCATGCAGGGTATGATTCCATATCTTCCAGAGTTAATCCCTCACCTTATTCAGTGCCTCTCTGACAAAAAGGCTCTTGTGCGCTCCATTACATGCTGGACTCTTAGTCGCTATGCACACTGGGTCGTTAGTCAACCCCCAGACACATACTTGAAGCCATTAATGACTGAGTTGCTAAAGCGTATCTTGGATAGCAACAAGAGAGTACAAGAAGCTGCCTGCAGGTAAGCCAAATCTTAAGCAAAAATCCATGGCACTGCTTTTTTTTTCCATGGGAAGCTATTTTTCATGCCCTTATCAATGAATGCATGACTCCATTTCTAGCTCTTAATGTATTTCTTTCTCTTAAAATGGAGTAAAGGCAACTTCTTCTGAAGTAGTCACAACTTTCTCCCAAGTTGTAATAACATGAAAAAAGTTAATTTGTATTTCTCTTATCTACTTTGTTTTCAGAGTATATGAAACACCAAGCTAAATAATTTATTGTAGTAAATTTACTGTTTGTGATGCTTCTTTATTTTCAGTATATGATGTTTCATTTATGAGAGATTTGGCTTTTTTTTAATAAGCCTATAAACAGATTTCAGTGGAAAGCTATACTGTGGTTGGAGTACTGGTACTGTTTGTACTTAGCTCAGCATTATGGAAACATTTGAGTTATAATTATTTCAAGAGTTACTAACTTTCTCTCAAAGAGAGATCCTGGGAGATAAGACTGCATTCTCCCGCTTGTCTACTTATATTAAAAAAAAAAAAAAAAAAAAAAGCTTAATTAGTGCACATAACATTAATGAAATGGGAATGAGTGCATCCCTTGTGCAGGTAGCCCATCAAATAAAATTTGTGCATGTCAGTTTTTGTGGGACCAGAGTGTACACAGCAAACCTTTAAGAAGGTTTCTTCATAAAGCAGAGTTGTATCTGCATCTGAATGGATTCTTAACACTTGAAACCTGTAATAATGATAATAATGCTAAAAATTATGATGATGATAGCATCAACCCCCAAATATCAGTAGTGCCTAAGGACAGTGCTGAGTTCAGAGTTCTTGTACTAAGCTTTGCACAAAAGGGGTGAATGTATCCCTGCCTGAGAACAGATACAATGAATTTATGAAATGTACTTAGTAAGATTTGAGTATTAAACAGAGTTTCCTTTTTGTCTCCAAACCTTTTCAAGCATTGGGCTAGCAAATTTGGGGAGCATTAGTGTCTGTTCTATTAATTCTATTTAACTACAAAAACCAAAACACCCCCCCCCCCCAAAACAAAAACAGAACAGCAAAACAAAGCAACAAAAATCCCCAAAGAAAAGTACCCTACTTCTGTTCAAACTTCCCTTGTCTAAAACACAGTTGAAAACCGGCATTTAGTTAAACACAGCTGTGTTGTAGTTGTTAAATAACCTCATGTGATGCTTATGAAGGATGTACAATGGGCCATGGAAACAAAGTAAAAAGAAATATAGGATGGAAATATTAAAAATAATAGTACACCTTATTTTTTTTTTAATTAAAAGTTTGATACCAGACTTAGAGGGTGTTTTGAGATTTTTTTTTAGAGCAGAAATTCATTAAAATGACTGTTTAAGCAAAAAATAAACTGCCTGAGAAACTTCGCTGTAAGATGTAGAGCCATTACAAGTCAAAACATATTTACTAGCTTTCTAAATTGAGAGGAAATAAAATGAATGTTTTTGGACAGCAACAAAAAGCTGCATCCCAATAGTGACTAGTTGCATAGATGTTAATGTCTACCAAATTGAAGATTGGTCGTAAGACAATGTATGTTTTTGTCACTAACTACTGTATGGTAGCAGATGTCTAATGTTCATTTCTGTACTGTGGAAAAACTGCTCCTTTTGTTGATGACACACAAAGTGATATTCACTGGAAAATGTTTCTTACGCACATTGTATGCCTTTCTGAAAAAATACACTTCATAATAATATAATAAAGTAATAAAGAAAGAAAGAATACTACTCACTTAGTATTGGCAGTTCCACTGTGTTAAGAAAAAGGCATTTCTGTATTTGGCAGCATGCAAGTAGGAAGTGTTCACCTCATGCAGTGATGCATGCATTTTAGTACAGGAACATGCTAATAATAATCTTGTTGACATAAGCTAGGCCAGTAAATCTTCAATAGCTCATTTCTTTTGCTTTGCTTAATGTTTCTCTGAAGCAGCATCTCTAGTGTGTGGGGATTTTTGTTTTGTTTTGTTTTGGATATGTTTTCTTAACGCTGTTGTTCAAACACTCGATAGACAAGCTTCAAAGTTTCCATGATGTGTGCTTTGACATAGGCTGGCTAAAATGGTTCATCCTCTGTATTTGCTTTTAGTTTCACGTCTTTCTGTATCTTTTTTTACTTAGTAACTGCTGAGAGTACAGACTGATATTTGCATTGTACTGGCATGACAGCACCATGGTCTCTAGGTGCAGCTACAGTGTACATAAAGATAGTTTCCATTTTTAACTTAACAGCTTTTGATATGGTTCCTTCTACTTAACAGTTAGTATATTTTAACTTATGTACTAATGCTTTTTTTTTTTTTTTTTTTTTTTTAGTGGGGGATTTCCTGTGTATACATAAAGGATTTTATGGCAGAATTTTAAAATTTTGTTCATTACACTGTAAGAGATGAATCCTTATGGGTGCTTTTGTGTTCAGTCAAAAAAGATCAAGATTATCTAAGTAATACATATTTGAAAACATATCTTGGATGAATTTGAAGACAGTTTTATGTTTCAACAGAAATAGTTGAAGTAGGGCATTCTGGGGTCGTCTTGTTTTATTTTTTCCAAGATATTAACTGACCTGTTTTATTGTCCCTCAGTGCCTTTGCTACTCTAGAAGAGGAGGCTTGTACAGAGCTTGTTCCTTATCTTGCATATATACTTGACACTTTGGTCTTCGCATTTAGTAAATACCAGCATAAAAACCTGCTCATTCTTTATGATGCTATAGGAACTCTAGCAGATTCTGTAGGACATCATCTAAATAAACCAGTGAGTATATCATATGTTCTGTAAAAGCAGTCATCATAATTGAAAAACTTGTTCAGTGTTATTTGTAGTGTGTTTTGCATGTTATAATCCAGAAATGCTGATATTTCTGTGTAGGTTTCAATAATACTGAATATTAACAGATAAAATACATAGACTGCACATAATTTTCCCACTACACAAATATTTGCCATTTTGAATAAACAAATGATAGTGTGTGAAACGTGCTTCTCATCATGATTGTCTCCTCATGTTCAGAATTTTTCAGCTCAGGGGAGATACACATATCAATATAGATCACACTTTTTTTTTTGTAACTGATTTAAGTTACAAAAGCTGCTCTGTATATGTCTCTTGCCAATGAATTGGAGCACATCATCACTAGAAATTGCTATATCAGAGTGAGACAGGCATTCATTTTTTATATAAAAACAGAAAATTCTTTGGTCAAAACACAGATAACAGAAAGACAAATGTAATAGGATTTTTTTTTTTTTAGTGTACATGTATTAATCTGTAGAAGATACATACCTGTCACATGTTTGCATCTTATGATGGTTATTGAAACTTGTTTTATTTCTCTATAGCGCTTCAAATGACATAGACACCCCAGATAAAACCAATTTTAGTTGTTTCTAAGGCATTTTACTTGCCATCAGAGACCCCACACCATCAAAGACTGGTTTTTCAGTCTCTCTCTGAGCCTGGCCACCTTGACATTTGACAGTACGAGGAAGAAGCTAAATGGCAGCTCTTGAGGAGGGTGTGACTTTCATTAGTCAGTTTGAATTTTATATTTTTGGACCATGCTGGACATGTTGGCTGTTAATATGCCTTCTAGGAACAACAGCACTATAGAGATGCCTTGCTTAATGTCCTTGTGACTGTGGCTGTGCAGTGGCAGGAAAGCTAGCTTTAGGCGTAAGGGTAAGTGCCTCCTTCTGGAGGCATAGAAATTACTTTCTTCATGGATGGTTAGTTGCTTGAGGAAGAAGTTTCAGAACTTGGGGGAATAGCGCTGTAGCATGAGGGCAATGCAAAATGGTTGAGAAAAGCTGGTGGCAGATGTAGAGCCAGAATGTAAATGTAAAAATGTTTTCTTAGGCCCTGAGGAAGTCATTTAAACTTGTAATAATCGAGGTAGCTATACTGAAACTGGTAGCTATACTGTAACCTGGAGGAAGGGATTTACTTTGCAAAGGTACTTACATGCTTTAGCAAAAAATATCAAGATGTAAATTGTAAATCCTAATATAAAAATACTTCTATGAATTGCAACAATGATTGAATTACAGTACATAGGGTTTTTTTTTCTCTGAAGAAGTAGAATATATCTCAGTTCTTACCTAATTTGAAATAAAATAGTATGCAGTTAAGTATTTTAGCAGCTCATGCATTTTCATCCTAAACAGGAATATATTCAGATGCTAATGCCTCCATTAATCCAGAAGTGGAACATGTTGAAGGATGAAGATAAAGATCTCTTCCCTTTATTAGAGGTAAATGTTAAAATTTGGATATTTTTAGTCAACTTATTTTAGGAATTATACTTTCTACTAAAGAGGTTCCTACTAGGAAATAAGACTGTGAAATCTGACAGTGTTAGCTATTTCCCATTATGAACAAAATACTCTGACTGCAGTAAGAAAATTTTATGACTGAGGAACTGTCCTTAGGTTTAACAGAAATATTTTAGATTTTTTTTTTTTTTTGTCATTTTAGAGTGTTTTCTTTGATAGGATTCTTTTAGGGAAGAAAGATGTTTTATCCTCCTTTTATTCTTGTCTTCTCTCTCCTTGCTCTCCCTTCATCCCTCCATTAAAACTATTGTCAGACAAGCTGAAGGTATGAAACAGACCATGTAGTCTTATTCTCTGTACTTTCTGAGTGTGAAGCAGGAAAACACCTCTAGAAAAATTAGTTTTGTAACTCTTAGGTAACGTTAGGGCTTGTTCATGGTCAAGATATTGCAGCTTAGTTAAGTGCTGTCTGAAATTATTGTAACTGGTTTTGTATGCATTTTCTTGGCTACCTCTAAGAAGATGCTGCTGCTGAGAAATTTTCTCAACTGATGTGTACAGGAGTGAGTAACAACTTGCTGATAGTTGCCTTGCCTCAGCTAACCAGTACTGCCTTTCTAGGTTGTGTTTACTTAATCAGTTACATGTTGATGTAAATAAAATCATAATATCTTTAAGTTACCTTTCTCGAGGAAAAGGCACTTCAGGAATGTGAGGAAAGCTGGTAATTGTTTTCTCTTTTTTTTTTTTTAATTCCAGTGCCTGTCATCAGTTGCTACCGCCTTGCAATCTGGCTTTCTTCCATACTGTGAACCTGTGTACCAGCGTTGTGTAAATCTGGTGCAGAAGACACTTGCACAAGCCATGGTATTTTACTATGACTGTTCCAATGTGACTTTGCTAAACCAATGTATTAACTGTGTAAAATTACAGGTTTGCAGGGATATTGAATATCTAAATGAACATGGAGTTTGGAAACTTTTTTTTATGCATACCCCTGAGAAAAATCTAATATAATTTGAAAATGTGTATTTATTTGTTGCAGTTGCATAATGCTCAGCCAGACCAATACGAGGCTCCAGATAAAGATTTCATGATTGTGGCTCTTGATTTACTCAGTGGTTTAGCTGAAGGACTTGGAGGCAACATTGAACAGCTAGTGGCTCGCAGCAATATCCTGACACTAATGTACCAATGCATGCAGGTGAGATGAGTCATTTACTTGATCCAAAGATTTTATTTTTTCAAAGAATCGGAAACTCTTCTAGAATTGTAATTTTTTTCTTCCTCTCTTTAGGACAAAATGCCTGAGGTACGGCAGAGTTCTTTTGCATTGTTAGGGGATCTGACAAAGGCCTGTTTTCAGCATGTTAAACCTTGCATCGGTATGTTTCTTTTAATATTAAACAACCTGTCTTACAAATTCCTGAGGTGTTAGTTTAGCCATTGTTAAGCTCCCTCCCTTTAGAGAGGAGGTGGGTTGCCTTTTCATGGTATTGTACATTGTCATTTTCCTTTATCAACAATTGTCTGTAGTCTTTTGTCCTCTGAATTGTACGTTTAGAATACATGGTCCTTTTTTTTTAAACAGTGCAAAAGTTCTTTTTTGTCCTTTATTTTTAGAGCTTTTTTTGTTCTACTAGACTCTGTTATTAAGGAAAATTATATATAATATATAAATAAAAAAAACTTGGCTAGAGGATAGGTTTCCTTTGGTTCTTTGCATTGTTTTGCGTTTCAGTAGAGAAGTAGCATCAGTTATACACTTCCTTGATATTTGCTCTATCTTCCCACAGATATAGTTAAGATGCACTTGCCAAGTGAATGCTTGAATAGGCTTGGAATTTAAAGTTTATCTGTCAGATGATATAATCACCTGTGTGACTCATTTTTTTTAAAATTTAATCAGAGCTGTGATTGCCTTCTAGTCTTCATTGTTTTATCCAGCATGGCTGAATACACAGCTATCCAGGTGATTTGAGGTTGTTCAACCATATTATAAAACTACAAATACTTGTAGCTGTGGGTTTTTTTTTTCTTCTGTTCCCCTCTCTCCCTCCACCTAAGCAAGGGAAGGAGGGAAGGAAGATTCTAGAGTTACATAAAGCCTATTAGAAAGATTTTAAAAGCATAATTTGAAAAGATTTGCATTGAACTGCTTAGGTTCTAAATTCCGGGTTAATATGATATACAGCAGAAATATAGCTCTTGTTAAATCACAAGTAACACTTTCCAAGCATTTAAAGAGGCTTACATTATCTTTTCTTAACCCCCCTTTTTTTCCCCCCCATGATCTTACATTAATGGGACAAGATGGTTGTATTGTGTGATGAGATTTTAAAATGTTGTTCTTTCTAGCTGATTTCATGCCAATTTTGGGAACCAACCTAAACCCTGAATTCATTTCTGTCTGTAACAATGCCACCTGGGCAATTGGAGAAATCTCTATCCAGATGGGTAAGATTTAATTTTTTCTTTAATCTGTGCACATTTAGCATTTTGTGTGTCTGGGCATTTTGGCTGGGTTGTTTTTTTTAGTGATTATTTCATGTTAAAATTTAAATTGCATTTGAGATCCTTGTCCTTTTTAGTAAATTCAGGGTATGCATTCTGTTTAGATTACGGATATTAATTGTTGTTTTCTTCTGAATCTTTTTTGTTGTTGTTGTTGTTTCAGGTATAGAGATGCAGCCTTATATTCCAATGGTGTTGCATCAGCTTGTAGAAATAATTAACAGACCCAACACACCAAAGACGTTGTTAGAGAATACAGGTACCCAAAAAATTAACTGTACATGGTGAAGGAAATTAGAGATTTTTTTTTAATAATCACTTTTAAAATTGCATAGGGGAACCACACCAGAACTGACTTTTTTCCTATGTATTTGGCTTTTATAAGCAAAAGCAACTCTGTTTTGCAGAAGCTCTTACAAGTCTCAGTCTTGCAGCATATCATATATCTAGATTCTAAAAGTTATTGATTTTTCCTTTTATAACATTTTTAATATCTATTTATAATCTGTTTAATTATTCTTCCAATTCTATTTATGTATTAATTATGACAAATGTATGCAGTAGCACTTAAAGACTTATTTCTCCCTGGTTTTGATATACGCGTATCCTTACGTGTGTACTGTATATACATGTCTAGTGTTGGAAAAAAATGTCATTGGCATATATAAAACAAATAATAAACTCTTTGAAGTTACAAAAAATGCAGTCTTTTATTTTAAGATAAAATTGTAATATCATACACAAAAATCTAGATCTGTGATGGCAGTTTTACCACATGTAACTGAAATTATATTATATTTAATTTCTATTACCTGTTCAATTAATAACAAATTTTTGAAAAGAATTCTAATAATGGCATGCATATTTTATGTTCTGGTCCACAGCTTTGCATTCCATATTGGGAGCAATCCCCAAGTACCTTACTGAATTCAAATTTCTGAGGCTTGTTTCTTTTGCATTTATAGAGGGCATGTTCTGGTATGACAAGCACCTTCCATACTCCAGGAAAAATTTATTGATAATTTGGTGGGGTTATGGTTTAAATTTTACTAAATGAGAATTTTATTTTTTCATCTGTTTGAAAACTGCCTTGTAAAAAAATGACAGTTTAGTTGTTATACCTGACATGATTGAAAATTATGCAAATGCAATGGTGCAGTTCTATTTTTTGAGCAAAGCAAGAGATAATTTGGAGAGAGATTTTTCATTGCATATTTTTCCTCCAATATCCTCTAAACTTAAAAGCTGCACTTTCTCTGCTCCTCAGCCCCCATTTAGTATGGAAGGTGAAGTTGAAGGAAAAATGACCTAGTTGTATGGCATATTATAGGTACTACTTTTTGAAAATGTAGTTTTGGAGCAAATACCCACTTGTTGTGAAATATACCATGGAATAGTATATCAATATAAATTTTCCTTACCCCTGCCTCTGCCCTGACTTCCTTTCTCTGCACTGATGGATGTGTAATACTTGTAACTGAGAGGCATCCAGTACTTAAATGTTTGCTTCCGTCATTGCTAAGAGAATTTTTGGAAGCATCCAAACACTTAACTTTCCTTTATTTATTTATTTATTTATTTATTTATGTATTTATTTTTTTTTTTATTATTCTCTTAATAGTTCCTTTAAATGTGGGTGGATAACTGCAAATAAATGTTGAGTGTGGTGTACTTATTATACGTTTGTTGTGGGATATTTTACTGTGTGCCACTAATATGTGCAAGAAAATTACTGGTTTTGCTGTCGCTTGCTATGTAATTAATTATGAAAACAATTATGAGAACACACTTTGACAGAGGTTACTATTCCTTGTACAGGCTGTAGCTGTAAGAATTTATGGATAAAATTGTATTTTCATTTGCAAGTGCACTGCAAGTACAATTTTATAAGATAGTAAAAAATTTTAGACACTGCATACAGAAATTGGGTAATATCAGGGCAAAACAGTATATTAACAGGGAGCTGCAGCTTTCATGGAATTAATGTGCTTCAGACTAGTATATCCTACACCAAACTTTTATTGGAGAAAGCATCATCTGCTTTATTGCATGTTTCATGAAACTGTTCACAAATGCCTGTTAATTAGAGTGTTGCATAGTATGTCCCTTGAACATAGGTTTCCTTTCTCTGCTTCATACAAATCTGCTGAATTTTAGTATTATTCATGTATTTTGCTTCCAGTAATCCTGATACATTATTCCCCACCCTCTCCTTTTTCTAAAGATTAATCTTCCGTGAGTTGAGCAAACACCATTAAAACACATTTTCATGATGATATTTTCTTTGGTCTGTCCCTCGGAACAATGAACCAAACTACCTAATCATGTGATGAAGCAATTTTGCTTTTCATGTGTTCTTATGCTTTGGTATCAGAAGTCAGATTCTTATATATCTATGAGGAAACCTTTTGTAAACAGAAGAAATACTGGGATTAAAGAATTAATTTTCTGCAGTCAGTTGCTGTGCATTAGCAACCATTTTTAATTAAATTCTGTATGAGATTATTAAGAAGATAAATATTTGGTGCTCTTTGAGAAGTGCTTTATCTATTTAGAATTTTCAGACAGACCACAGTATTTTCCATGTGAAAGTATTTATGCATGTATTTTTACTGATGGGATTTATTAAAACCTTGAATTCAAAACCTGGTAAAAAATATAGAACACTTGATACTAAAACTGAAAATGGTTAATTTTTTTTATCAAAAATATCCGTAATAGTACATTTGAATAAAAACTTTGAAATGTATGGTAGGTAAATTTACTGGAGAAGATTACTCTGAAGAGGGCAGAACGACTGCTTACATCAGAAAGCCTTTGGATTTAAAATTGTGTTTTTGGTGTTCTCTCATTTACTTCTTTTTCTTTTACCCTGGAGAGTATACCATATATGTTGCTGCCTCTTATTTAGGGGGTGGTAATAAACAGCACTGGTGAAATCTTATGTTTATTATCATACACAGATTCTGTTGGTTTCTGTTTCTGAGTTATTTGTTGTTTTTTCTTTATTTTTTCTCCTCCCCCCTCATTTGCTCATGTCTTGGTTGGCGTTTGGTGGTGTATAACCGTGATTGCGTTACCTTAGCAATAACAATTGGTCGTCTTGGTTACGTTTGTCCTCAAGAGGTGGCCCCCATGCTACAGCAGTTTATAAGACCCTGGTGTGTATTATTCAATCTTTTTTTTTTTAATTCATTTTTCTTCACTCTCTTTCTTTCTTTCCTTCTTCTCTCTATCTCACTTTTAGATATATTTTCAGTTGGTTACAAAATCTCAATCCTTAATCATTGCCAACCATGTGACTAATCTTGTCCTATCAGGTTTGTGAGTTTTTAGTAGCACCGTCATGTATTCTTTATGTTGTGGCTAATGACTAATTTATGCATGGGATAAGATTGTCACATGCTTGCTGTGTTAAAGCTTGACTATGAAAGAGCATTTTAAAATCCACCAGAATGATAATACAATGCATGCAAATACTGTAAAATTTAAACTGTGCATTATATAAAATTCAGTCTGAGGCTTGAAATGCTGTAAGGAATATATATATGTTTATAGATTTGTTACGTATAAAATAGCTTGCTTGCTGCTGTAAAAGTTAAATAACTGTTCTGTAAGTGGTATCTGACATAATTCATACTGTGATAATATTTTATGTTCCGCTTCTAATAACGATAGTTTCTATAAATATTTCAGATACATGTTTCTTTTGTATTTAATGGAATACAGGTCACACTTTCTAACTGTATATAGTGTAACAGAAAAAAACAGATTCTGGAGGTGAAGCCTAATGGGATTATGCTAGTAAAAACTACATGCAAGAAGTGTTTTTCTCAGTGTTCAAAATTGTGTTTCAGATCATCTTATCAGTGTGACTTATTCCATCAGATACTGTCATCTAGTTCTGACTTGATTGAAGAAAAGTAATAGAGTTAGCTAAGTTTTGCTCTCCAAATTGTTAGGTGCACCTCTCTGAGAAATATAAGAGACAACGAGGAAAAGGATTCAGCGTTCCGTGGCATATGTACCATGATTACAGTCAACCCCAGTGGAGTAGTCCAAGTAAGATACACTAATAGATACCAACTTCTTTACCCATGTGGAATTTAATTAAAGCTGTATATGGAGTATGAAAAAGTTTACCTTGATGTGATTCCCTGCAGTACATGATGTAGCTTTATTTTGAGGTCAAGGAGGCCAAAATGTTCATATTGTGAATGATATGTATCATGACACTTCAGTAATTATTATCTGAAAAGGAAAGGAGGAGAGTATTGTTAAAATCAGTTTTTTGTCTTTTCCTTGCAACGAATATATAAATAATGAACTTTGATTAAAATAACTGTATTTTGATACTTCTGTCAGATTGTGTCAGGATCTGTATGCAAATATAAGGTAAAAGTTGACAATCTGAAACGTATTTTCTAGATGCAAGCTAGGCTTTTAAAACAAGAAACAGAAAAAAACAGTAACCATTCTTAAAACTTGGGTAGAGAAGATTCTGTTTCAGCTTTGGATATAATACTTAAGTAGTCAATGTGACAATGAACATGCATATGTTTAAATTGAATGGTACAAGGGAAGAATACAATATGACTTGATATTTAGTCTCTACACCTCTAAAGTAAAGCTGGATCAATGTAATATTTTCTAAGAGGAAAATGAAACTGATTTTTCCCTCTCCTCTGCCTGGAGTTCTTCTTCCTGAAACACAAGAATTGAGCCTGTACGTTGTTTTGAAATTTTCAGTTCATTTCACTAATGCCTTATTCGGTACTTGGAGCCCCTGGTGGTCTAGTGGTAAAGGCGCTGCGCTATCACCGCGGAGACCCGGGTTCGATTCCCGGCCAGGTGGAGCTCGTTAGCCTTAAAGGCAACCCACCTACGTCCTAAGGACCTCGCTGCCACCGTCCAAGCTCGCTTGGCCCCGGCAGATGAACCTTAGGATTAAAGGGTGGGCTCAGTTCCGCGCACACTGTGTCTCACCTAAAAAATCCAATGCGCAGGCTGGAAGGTGTAAAGACCTTCCCCGGATCTTCGCTCGCGAAGACTGGCCATTATTATTCGGTACTTAACATTTTACTCTTCTGCTGTCTCTTTGTTCATTCATGTAGCTTAAGAGGAGGGAATAATTCAGGACACATTTCATTAGCCCATCTCTCCTCTGGAGATATCCTCAATTCCTACTGAAATCATGTGCATTGTTAACATAATTATTAAAGACTAATGTTTTGCTGGTGTAGGAGGAGGTAATGCATGACAGCAGATGAAATAAGTATAGGGATTTTGGGGTGGCTTTAGTTTTGAACCTGTATGATGAATACTCTATGTGTCCCAGAATAAAACTTCTGGCCCTGCTTAAAGAAATATGACAGCTTTTTTCCCTAGCTGGGAATATGTGAGTGTGCATTTGTTCCTTCTTACTAAGGTGATTAGTTCTTGCATTTGTATGTGTACTGAAAGAAATAATGTTAGGCTAGTGTGGTGTAGGAGGGGAGAGTTGGGGGTTTTAACTGTGGTTTTAATTAAGACACTCAGCGATTTCTATTTCTGAACACTTACGCATACAAGAACATAGCATTGTCTGAATTCAGTGGAAAATAAATAAATAAAAGCAAAAGCAGTTGTGAATTGGGATCAAAACCATGTACAGTTGACAGAGTAAACATCAAACATTGTTTTCAGATGTATAAATTGAGGTTGCTAACCTATGTGATTGTTTAATCTTATAGGACTTTATTTTTTTTTGTGATGCTGTTGCATCATGGATTAGTCCAAAAGATGATCTTCGAGACATGTTCTGTAAGGTAAGGTTTCTAATATAACAGTATATTCTAATGGTGGTTGTTTTGCATCCTCTGGTTTGTTTTTTTGCAATTACTGTGTTTGTGGTCATAGAGGTTTCTCTACCCCCTGTGGTCATGCAAGGTCATAAATTTACAGACAAAACGACATGAAAATCCTGAATATTTTTTTTAGCCTATATTTTCTTATATGCATTTGGGTTATTCCAAACTTTTTTAAAATGGAGAAGTTCAGTTGAGATGTTATTTGAAAGGGTAATCATCCTCAAACAGCTTTTCATAATGTCCTGCATTTGGAAGACCAAGGGGTTCTAAATTACATTTAAGACCTTTTTTTCCTAGAAAATGAGATTTTTATGGTTCAAGACTACTTTTTGACACAAAGATGCCTACTTTATTTTGAAAAAATATGTAGAAAATTTTGAATTAAAAATATCCCAGTGGTATTCTATTTGATGCTCCTAATTTTGCTGAAAATAAGGGATTGCTTAATCCTTCTCAGAATACCTCTTAGGTGAGCAAGTTTTAAGAAACTAACATACAGTTATACCTAAGAATGCATCCCTATTGAGAAAATGTCAACAGAATTTGAGCAAAAGAACTGTTTTCCTTGTATTTAATAAGGAAAAAAACCCCCAAAACTAAAAAATGAATCAACGAACCAAAAAGTAAAGCAAAAAAAAACCCCACTAAACTACAAGACCACCACCACCAGAATGTGATATATTGTATTTTCGCACTAATGTCTTACATTAAAAAAAAGAGAGAGAAAAAAAGTTGTTCCCTTCACAAGTTCTTAAGTGAAATCTCGATTTTTAGGAAGTTCTATGTCAAAAGAGAAGTTCATGATACTCTTATAGAAAAAATGGAGCATATTCCTAAGTACTTACTAGGATCATGGGTCAGTATTGGCACTTCTTCATTTAATGCCATTTGTGAGCATGAAAACAGAAGCTAGAACTTTTCTATCCCATCTTTAAGAGCAGAGACAGAAATCTCACTGTCTTAGTTAGCCTCTCAGATAACCGGTCTCCTTCCAAGGAACATTAAATCTAGAAAATGCATCAGCAGAAGGAAACATCAAATACAAGTGAAAAGGAAGTCCAGGATACAGCCTATGATGATTGCCCAAAGCAGTCTCAGTGTGAGTTTCTGTACCAGTCCTTCAGCATCGAATACTTGCTGCAGTAAGTTAGGCTCCTCTTTTTCAGATTCTTTCCAAGTTATCCATGTAGGACCCATGGCATTCAAACTAGACACAGTGGTTCTTGATCACTTGACTTTTTAAAACAAGCAATTTTAATGTATTTCTGTGCTTTTTGCCTTGCAGGAAAGGAGACAAAGCTTTCTTCAGTGATGTCATTCAGGGGTTTTAGATTACTTCTTCATGAATACTTGAGTGCTGTAGTCGAGTTAGATGTTTTTCCAATAATAATTATGAGTTTCAGGAACAATGGAAAGAAATTTGATTGTCCAGTGTTTCTTTTTTTGTGTTATTCTTCACCACTGGAACTGGGAGAAAAATACCACTGTCAAGAGCATGGATAGATGAGCTACCAGTATTGAAATCTGACACATAACCTGTTGTCATACCTGAGCATTCTTAGATTTTCAGTAGTTGCTTGGCAGCTGCCTAATGTGACTCTTAGAGTTAGGAACCTGCTTGTGGAAGGGAGAAAAGCAGTAAGTTAACTAGTTGCACTGTCATGTCATTAGCACGTACCTTTGACATTGCAGTTTCTCTGAGAATGTGTTCAGGCAGACTGTTCCACAACTCAGTTTCACTGAATGTAAAAAAGAAAATCAAAACTTTAGGCTCTCTTTGCATAATTTTCTATGAGGAAAAGCAATTTCATCTGCTTCTGTCCTTTCTAATGTTCACCTTTTACTTGCTGTTTTAAGAGCTAACATACTAAAACCTTTCAGATAGTATAATTTAATTTAATGGTTTTCAGTTAATTTATTACATCAGAAGGTCTAGACTGAAACTTGTAGGTTATTGTTTTTCATCTTTCACTGGCTTTTGATTACCATTGAGTGTGGATTCCTGTACTTGCAAAACAAAAAAGATTTCAAGAGCTTCCTTTTTAGTGACAGTTGGTCTTATAGGTTCCATGCAAAAAACAGCTCTCACAGGTTTTATTTTTGTGCTAGGAATGGACAGATATTCACAGATATTCATTCTATAAGTGTTGGCTGTGGTTTTGGCTCAGATTTCTTTCCATAACATACTACACATTTAAAAAAGAAATGTGAACACAGTAGTCTTAACATGTATGATCTATGTCAATAGAGTGACTGACTGACTGGATGAATGATATATTGAAAAAATTATAAATAGACATTCTGAAATGGCCTAACTCTACGTTACCCATTAAAATACTTATAAATAGGTATACACACTAGTTTGTGGGGATAGCTATATTCTGTATGTCACCTTTAAAAGAAAAAACACATTAAGAAAGACAATACTTCCTTCCTGTGTTTCTTAATAGCATTTCAGTATGAAATCAGAGAATTCATATTGCCAGATGTACAACTCAGCACATGAGGCTAGTAAATAATATATCCTCAGTACTTGTCTTGACTTTTCCCCTCTCATTTGTAGATTCTTCATGGATTTAAAAATCAAGTTGGGGATGAAAATTGGAGACGTTTCTCTGACCAGTTTCCCCTTCCCTTAAAAGAGCGCCTTGCAGCTTACTATGGAGTTTAATCTCATGCACTGTAGCTGCAGTCCCATAATTAGAGGTAAGCACAGAAATCTTTCTTGGTAAACAGATCTGTATAACCAACTTCCACCCTGTTTGCAGTATATGAAATATAATTAATTCATCAGTCTAGAATTGTTCAGATACACCAGAGGAAATATCTTTCCTTCCTATATAGAGGAAAAAAAGAAGGTATGATAGCTACCTAAATAATGGAGGCTGTACCAAAAGCAGCTGACTTTTTTTATTGTCACAGAGAGACAAAGAAAGAAAAAGTGAGTGTATCATACACATATTAGTTTATCGAGATAAAGCTGCAAGTGTCAGTATAACAAAGTGCTGGTTCAAGTTTAATAATCCAAGTGATGAATATGATCCTGAAGTTATCATACTAAAGACACAGGCTCCCTTACATGTTATGAATTAAGAGGTGGCAGATGTAGTCTAAGCAGGAATATTCCTGTAGGATAGAAAGCAAGTTTGTTAACGCACTGGAGCTATGAGAAGTCCAGTATACTCTGAACTACATCCTAAAGGCTCTTAGCGCTGAATAAAGGACATTATGCTAATGTGTAACTACTGTAACTGTAAAGCATGATGTTTTGGGTAGGCTGATGTGTTTATTATTGCCATGTTCCAGTTTTGTGCACCAATTCAAAATTGTTAGGCAATTCTCTGTAGAGAATGATTCAATTTCAACAAAGAAAGTGTGTTTTAGAATAGCTGTATAATTGTACCACCATGCTTTGTATGCTGTCTGTGCATGATGTATTAAGCAAATTTCCCATGTGTAAAGTAGTGTGATACTGGGAAGAGATTATTATATTACCCAAAAAAAGAGCGTGAATTAAGTTGATTCATTTAGTCTTTATATAACTATTTGATACTTCTAGTAGAATTTTTGCACTGAAATTATGGGAGTGAGTCATGCAGCATTTTTGGAATGGATAACTATTTAGAAGTCAGCCTAAGCTTTTTCAGTCACTGACATAAGAAATCCTGTTTGAATTACATGTTTGATTCAAACAGTGGATTAAAAATAAACCAATTTCAAACATTTACATATTTATTATCAATGAGGGTGTTTTCTCCTCCTATTGAAAAGGAAGCCAAAGTGATAAAATCCAGTATTATCCTCAGTTTGAACTGAGAAGCAATCTTGTTTAATCCACCCGAAAGGGAAGCTGTTAGGTCAGTAGCAATGTGTTTAATATTCTTTCTCAATGTCATAACTACCTCATAAGTTTGTGCTAAAAAATCAAAAAGCTGGTTAAAATATATAGGACTGCTTTTATCTTAAATCTAAGTTTAGCACAGTAGTGGAACTGTCAGCATAGCATACATTGTTGTTTCATGCATAATAATTTTATCTTACATAAATGGGCTGCTTTCTTAACAGACTTAAAAGGGAAAATCTAGGCATAAATTCATTTTTAAGTTAACAGTTGGCATTTAGTGCTTGAAAAAGGCTCTTTGTTTATGCACCTGTCTGTCAAAGGGTCAAGGTAAGATTTAATTTACCTTTATCTTTTCCTTCTACAGGTCCTTCAGTCTGGGAGACTATGAGGGAGCCTCTGCACCCAGGGAAAATGTTACCCTTTACTGGGGGGAAGGGTAAACCAGTAGGGAATACAGTACAATCCCAACCCTACTGGGAGGGGTGGGAGGGAGGTGTTGCCGTCACTGTATTAAGTCGATGTTGGGAAATGTTTTAACATCTGGAGCCTTTGTGGGTGGAAATCTGTCTCCTATTACACCTCTGCACTGGATGTGAAGAAGAAAAAAAAAAGAATCTAGTCACAAAACAGCACATTCTGGAATATTGTGGGGATTTGTACCAAAATAAGAAACCATATAATTGAACCATAGGGATACGTAAAGAGGAAAAATATTTTGCGCACAATAAAGGAAACCTAAGAATGGGGGTCACAAACAGTAAAAGGCTTTCTTTTTTGTTTTCTGTTTTTTTAAGTAAGGGTTTTCTACATTATTTCATCCTGCTTGAGGGGATTACTAGGTATTTGCATGTTAATGAACTACGCAAACGAAGTTAGTACAGTTAAAATGCAGCTTGTGTCTGTATTAGAAACAGGCACTTGCAGTGTACAGCATAGAAACCCCATCGTAAAATAATAAAGGTTAACTTGGACAAAATGAAGTAACTGCAAGCTGCCAAATAAGTCACTCCTTTCATTTTTTGGGGTAAGGGGAAGGACACTGCAAAGGAAAGATTGACATCTTAATTTTTACATTAAGGAAAACAACCAAGGTAGTGGATATGATTTTATTATTGTACTTTCTTAGCTTTAATTTTTAGAGTAAGGCATTATTCTTAACTTGCAGTTTAAGGTTCAGGCATGTGTTCTGGCTCATAGTGATCAGAAGTAATTTTAATTAGTGGGAAAGTAGCATGCTTGCATCACATAGAGTGAAATTGGTATACATTTACCTATGTTGCGCCAGTTTTGTGTTGCAGTTTACCAATTCAATATAGCCCTGCATTTAAAATTCCTTTCTAAGATTCTGTGGAATTTATTTTTATTAAGAATATAGATATAAAGTACTGTAGTTAACGTTAAATTAGGCCTTGAAATACCTTTCTAGGATCTGTTAAGAATAAGATTGATATTGTATTGTGTGTAACCTGCACAATGTGGAAAGCCGATATAGCTGTGCAAAATATTTGCCTCTGTGCTGTCAGTGTGATGTGCTTTCTGCATGGTTATATCCTAGTGATTTTATCAGAATCTCTAAAATGAGTTACATGATAAGACCCGTTAAAGGCTGCATAAATGTTAGTTGGCACGTAAAGACAATTGTAGAAGTTGATGACAAGATTGCTACATTTGTGTTTATTCCCACTCAACGTATTACCTTCTACACTTTTCTTTTTGTTCAAAGCATGATCTTAAAAGAGATGTTTAAGTTAATGGATGTAATGCAGGGTATCTACACTGTATTGGCGCATGTTGGTGGCCCTTTGTGATATAGTTAAATGCACAAGGGTGCAAGTTTAAAGCTAGAGAGTGAAAGTTGGTTTGGATCCTCTTCATTTCATTTGTTTAGCTTTTCTGTTGTGTTTTTTTTTCTCTACTTACATGTATTCCTGTGAATAAATCCTTGTTAAGTTAACCCTTTACTTTTCCTTCCATGTGTATTTTCTTATGTACTGTGAATGTGAAATCCTAACTGGTACACTTGATCTTGTGTCCATCTGAAAGTGGCAAGTCTTTAATAATTTAGATTGCCTAAAGAGTATCCCATGATGATAAAGGAAAATGGAGAGATTTTTAACTCTGCTGGTCAGAGGTGAAGCCACACCTTTCCATTTTTCAAGTGCTGCATTATTAATCTGCAAAACAAAATTAAGCCATAACAGCCTTTTTGTAGATTTAGTTTCTCACCTTTGCATCGCAGAATTGATACTGGATAACAAGTTTTTGGGTTTGTTTTTTTTGTTTGTTTCTTTTTGGGTCCCCCCCCCCCTTTTTTGTGTGTGTGTGGTTTTTTTTCTTTCCTTTTTTTTTTTTTTGTTTTGGGGATTTTTTTGTGTGTGTGGTTTTTTTTGTTTTGTTTTGTTTTTAAGAACTTGCTCTTCTTTGCATGGTTCTGTTCTTTGACTGTTGAATGATTTAGCCATTGCACTGAAGTTTGAGCTGTGTGAGTGTGTAAAAATGCTGTTTAAACAACTTAGATTGTTTTTTTAATGCATGATCACATGCATGTTTTATGTCCCCCACACACACTTTTTTTTTTGGCTTTGCAAATTTTAGTGGATTATGCCTGAAGAATAGTTTGGACATCTACTGTATGAAGTGCATTCGATAATGCCAGTACATAGTATTTATTCAATTTGATCAAAATTGCATGTGATAGCTTGCTTTCAAATTACATTACTCTGGTAGCAAACACAAAATTCCTTCTCAGAGTTAATAACTCTGAAGTAAATTAGTTACTAGCCACTAAAAAACACTTTAAAAACAAATTTTGAAAGGGAAAAAACCCCCCAGCCTTTAGCAAGGTGGGATGTTATTTTAGAGCCAAATTTGCTTTAATGTTAAGTGTGTTTGAACTTTAAGGAAGAGTTTCAGAGAAATGACACTAAAGAGTTTGTAGAATAGAAAGCCTACCCAAATAATATGGTAGCTTAACAGTTAGAATCTGACTTTAACTAAACTTCTTAAATTTCAGAAAGCCCCTTTAACCAAATAAAACCACTCCACCTCACCTTGGATTAGCTTAGGATGCCACTTTTGTGCATACGTGTTTTAATAGGTATTTGTACAGATGTGAAATGATCTGATATGACAGCAAGGAAAATAATTAATTGTGGCAGAAACAAACAGTACTGACAAAATAGTCTTTTGTATCAGTAAGTTCCTGTGGTATATTTTAAAGCAAATAAACCATATTCCTAATGCATAATAAAGTACAAAGATTTGCAGAAGCCATTTAGGGTGTAATGTGAGGTAAGAAAAGTTCTGAAACAGCATTAATATTTAAAATTGAACTATTGCATCATGGGATATACAAAAAGCATCTTAATTCTTGTGGTGTAGTCTTGACAGTTCTTGAACGTTGACTGAATGTCTATACTGGTAGAATTGTGAGTTTGTCTTTGTTACATTCCAGTGTTTCTGCCTCTTGGCATGCTAAAAGCACGGCTTACTTCATTTGCTCCTTACACACTGAATAAAGTGCTGTTAGTGTGCTAAACTACAGAAATAGCCGCTGCTAAGTAATGGTGTAGATTTTCTACTTGAATATTTTTGTTGTAGGAACCTCAGGAGGTCAGTGTTTACTGTTTTTATATATGCCTTTTTCCTGTTTTGAGTTTCCCTTTTTGAAGGATTCTGAGAGTGAACAAAAGCTGCTGATCAACCTAAGTTGGTAACAGAAAGTGTATTTAAAATCCTTATAAATGCATCTTTTTGGCAGTTCTAAATTGCTGTTAAATTAGTCTTAAATGAAGTTCAATATTAAGTTTTTTTCATAACACATTCAGGAAACCACTCATTTCATTTAGGGAAAAATATTAGGCTAGTTCATTATTTTAACCAGTGCAAGCAAGAATAATCAATTTTGTATTTTTTTTTTCCAAAGCTTGATTATTTTCTAAATCAGTGAATATGTATATATTTAAATTGTAAGAAGCTAATTCTTACACTTTGGTTTATTGCTCCTTGAAGCTTGTACTCAAAAGGTCACTTTTAGAAGAATGGGTTAAAATTTGTAATCATGATAATTTTTAAAAGTTATGAAGTAGCATAAGTTTTGTAATTAACAATATTGATACACACTGTGATTTTTTTTCATTAGAACTTTTATGTTAGCATCAATCTTAATTACTTAAACTGCATATATTGTATAATAGTAAAATGTATATTTTAAAAATTCAAGTGGCTTTCCTCAAGCAAAACTCATTGCTACTCAGAAATATTCAAATACTAGCTTTATCTCAGGTGAATACTCTTGTACCCTTTTTGTTCAGAACACATGGTAATAAAAATGTGTCATAATTTTATCAGTTTACGTATTTCATTTAGGCAGCTCCTCTTGTCTTAAACTTACTCTAAATTAACCTACTGTGGGACAATAATTACTTTTGCTTCACCTGTATTATTCATATTGAATGTATTAACAGACAAGGTGCAAAAACATTCTTCCCTTGAGGAGAATGCATCCATATTCAAACAACTGAAATATTTCTTAAAAAAATGCTTTAAATGCAACATTAAATTGGTAATCTTTTGTTTCAGATTTTGTCAAGGAAAGAAATAACACTAACTGCTTCCATACTGTCTCTTTCCTGAGGATGACAAATGCATAAACCTTTTATATAGGGTCTAAAGAGTGACTTTTTATCTTAGATAAAGATTAAGCTCTACAATGAAATGGCAGAACATCCTGCACCTCTCTCAGATAGATGCTGATGTAGTTTGCACACATATTTGTTATATATTACATAACCTCACCTTGAATAAATAAAGCTTGATCAGTAGCTGTGTATTTCACTCACCTATGCATTCTCCAGGATGACTTGCATCCATCAGTCTTCTAGGTATTCTTCTCCGATAGAAACTGGGTTTTGTCTGCCACTGATGCTTGCTCTTTGCACTTAATGGGTGGAGCAAGACAGTTTTAGTTTATTATTTTGAATGGGGAACTGAGGCAAGTACTTTGCTTGCCTTGTATATTCTGCTAAAATAGTGATACTCACTCACTTGAATGTACTTACATGAGGGAAGTTTGAAATGGCTCTATAAGATAAATCCCTGTGTGGTGTTACAGTATGCTTTAAGTAAGCCAAATCCACATCTGAAAGAATTCAGCACTTACAGTATAGTATATTTTTTCCTATAAACTAGTTCTGTTGTACTACTTTTGGGTTAGGTATCTCTTTCCTTACTTTGCGTGAGCAACTAAATAGGAAGGCTTGGGTGTTTTTTGTGAGGACAGCAATGAGAAAAAAAGGTTTGGTATAAGGAGGTTTATTTGGCCATTGAAATCTGCAGTGTATTATTTTTCATGGAAAGAGAGAGGTAATTGCGTTGTACATTGACTTAATAATACTAGACACTTCTAAAATTTTAAAAATTTAAAATTTTAAATTGGATGAAGTACACAATATAGTTTTAAAGAAAGATGACTGGATCTTTCTGCTGACAACTTAGGTTGTATAAGTTTTGCTTGAAAGCTTTAAATCTGATGTTTCTGTATCTGCCACAATGTTGGAATGTTTCCTTCAAACATATCCTCCTGCAACCTCTCAAACTGTACTAAATTGAGTGATATTTCTTGAAGTCTGCCTATGTGCTAACAGAACTTCATTTTAAATAGAATATGGTTTTAATTTTTGATAAGCTGCTGAATTTTAAAGAGTTTTTGGGGCCACCAAATATTTTGGATCATGCAGAGAATATATATTGTACTGTAGTAATTTTGTATTTACATTTGTATGATGTGACATAATAGATGTGAATGTTAATCACTGCTTGACTATGTTAATAAAGTTGTTTAAATATAGATGTCGCATTCCAATTTTTAATGAATGATTAAATTTATTGTTCAACTATGTTTTGCCTGACCTGGTAGTGCACTCTTCTGATTCACACATGAAAGTACTAGGGTTTATGGAACAAGGATTTTCATTTTATATGAAAGAAAATAATCTTTAAATTAGTTTAGTTTAGATGCTTCATGCTACTTGAGGGCAGATAAATGTAGAAAAAAGGAGGTGTAGGTGACTTGAAATTAGAGCCTGTTGGATGATACCTGGTAACTACTTCTGAGAAATGTTACATTTGACTACTTTTTTTTGAAATAGTTGATACTTGCTAAGTTTCCAAATGGAAAAGGGAAAAAAAATTGTTTTCATTCTGTGTTCTAACAGTAATGTGAATCATAAAAAAATGAGTAAACTAGAAATAAATTCAAGCTATTCAAGACCTTGAACCAGAATTTATGCTGGTCTTAGTCTAATTTTATCTAGCTTTCATGGGACCATGATAATACAAACTGTTTAAAGAGCTGCCCTTCCAGAACTTCCTGATACAAGAATCTCTAAAATGAAAACAGAAAAGCAAAAGTTGCATTTGGTCCACCCATGTTGACTTGAGCATTTCATGTTCAAATATTTAAAAGCTGGTCGGTAGCATTTAGACAACTTAAAACAATTACACATTTCTAGCATGGATTGCTTCTATAGCGTAATGATAAAGTTCAATTAAATGCATTGATAAAACTACTTACTATAATAAAATTTAAAGTAGAAACTAATTGCTGCATCCTTGGCTTAAACTCTGCTTAACAAAGGACTTAGTCTGCTTTGAGAAACAGGAGAAGGCCATGGAACAGCATCATAGAGACCAAGTTGATTAGTAGAGTTGATTAGCAGTTCCTGGTGGCTGTGTGGGAGGGGATAGGGGGAAGGTCTGTTTTCTTTCAAATAGCCATCCCCACTCCCCTTATGTTCTGGGGTACCTGTGATAGAACATCCTGCTGTCAGTCAGCAGTTTAGTTCAAGTCTCCTACTACCAGCTCAGAGCTACATCTAAGATGTGGCCTCTAATTTTGACTCTGAGGTTAATTGCTACCTGTATTTACAAACAAGAGACAAGTAAGTATTACCATCTTGAGTAAGTGAAATGAATGTTACTGCGAAGTTTGTGGTCAGATTGGAACAGTGCCAAGGATTGAACTTGCACTGTATATCATGTTATTTGTAAATAAAAAAAAATCTAATTTAAAATTGTCCTTGAATAAAAAGCATTTCAGTAGGAATATTGTATATACGAAATACAGAGTAGTTGTTGATAGCTTTTGTTATCCCAGAATGACTCCAAATGAAACATACTGCTTACATAAAGGCATGGGCTTTCACAGGCATTTGGCCTTTTTTTGCACAAAATAAGCAGTATAGACTATTGAAACCTCCAAAAAGACACCCAAATGTTAATCTGCACAATGACAGACTTAAAATTAGATTGCTTCCAATAATCACTTCAAGGAAAACAGATGCAATTATGCTGCACATACATGTGTGTAAGTGATGGCATATAAGGAATTATTTTTGAATCACAGTTTTTCAGAGGGTTGTTGTGACATCAGTCCTGGTTGTCAGACTTCAATTTGAATCAAAAAAATGAAAATTGAGCTTTAGAGATATATATATATGTGTGTGTGTGTGTGTGTGTGTGTGTGCATGTAACTTCAGGTATAAGGGGTTTTTTTCCTAAATCCTAATGTATAATTTAAAAGTGCAAATATATAATAAATAATAAATATATAATAAGTGGAAATAAACATGAACTGTTATACTGAGAGTTTTACAAATTTTTCCTTATTGCCCCTTGGCTAAGTGGATGGTCATAAATTTCCTGTATTAAATATACAGGGGAACTTAAAATCTTCCCATGTTTATAGCATACAGGTTAACTTGGACGCATAACTACAGTAGTGTTACTATAACATACCAGTTTTTTAAAATTTTCCATTATTTTTCTTTGCACTTTCAGTGGTTAATTCAAATAGGAAATAGAATTTTATCTCTGTAGTAAAGGACACAATAAGAAGCGATGTTAATTTACAGCTCCTTTTACCTTGAAATTTTTCTGAGGGAATGTCCTAACAGGGTTGGTATATTTAATTTACAGTTTTCTCGAGCTATCTTTCAGCTTTGCATTTATTTTGACTTGTTGAGAGGATTCTGTAACGTGCAGGCATAGAAGCAGAAGGGTTTTGTAGTTTTGAAACTCAAAACAGTGTGGATAATACCATAAAAAAAGAGGGATTTTCCTTTAAAACAACCACCCTCTCCAAAAAAGTGTAAAACTGTTTCATAGCTAAATTTTAAGGTGGTATTTTTCTTACTAAAACCACATCTTGACCCAAGACATCTTTCAGCGTCTTCTTTTAATATAATCATTATCTCAAAAGAAAAGTTTAAACCATGTTACATGGTAGGGGTTTTTTTCTCCTTAATATATTGATGGTCATTGTTTTGCATATACATTTTTTATTGTGAAATGTACATGCTCAAATAAACATTTTGGAACCATGTATGTATATATGTGCACCTTTTCCTTCTAGCTTTGGAAGCTCAGATGAATCACATGATGAACTAAGAATTCAAGTATTCATTTTTTAAAATTCTTTACATAACATAGCATAAAGTAGTACGATAGTTGCATCACTTTCTCCAGTACTCTGCCATAGGAATATGTGGCTAATTTTAGTTTTGCTTATCTCCATTCTGCTTGTCGAAGTCCTTGCACACCAAAACTTTTTTCAACACGGCCAAAACCAGATGGAAGCTAGCTGGAACCTCAGACCACAGCTCTCATTGTGTTGCAGGGAATTCACTCATGCAAGTAACTGTTTCTCAGTCCATAAAACGGCAGTGTTTAACACAAATAATTGCCTGACGTAACAACTCAGAGTTTTGTAAAAAAAAAAAAAAAAAGACAAACCTCAAACCATACTAAATCATTACAGGTCTGCACATCTTCAGAGGAAATTAGGCTTTAAGAGTTTTATTGAGGTGATAGGGACACTGAAGTTCGCATGTTTCTTCTAGTTGATAAGGCTGGTGGCTGCCATTAATACGCACTGGTATGTCAATCTATGGATGTGAAGAATCAAAGGCAAGAATCATTTTCACGTAGTATTACTTTTGCCCAAATGCAAGCCATTCACTGACCATCCTGTTCACATTGACATTCTGATGTTTAATGTGCTATCCTAATTAAGTACCTGTATAACCGAATCATTTTACCTCTTTCACAATATTTCAATAGCTGCTTCTTACCTAGGCAGCTAAAATATCTGTTCAGACCAATACCTTTCTTTTTCATTATTTCATTTACTAACTTGCATAAACTCAATCCCAAGCATTTGCACTTCTTTTTGTTAGTACAGGAATACTTGCAAGCTGCCTGTGGCTTATTAAGGACACAAGCACCATCTGTTCTTATACTGTGCTGTACAGGAGTACTTTCCTGAGGTACCACATAATCATGTTAGTTTGGCTTCAAATCCTTCTGCCACAAATGATCTTTTCTATTCTATTTTATAACCAAAGTGGAGAAGATCTTTGTGTCTGATCACCATCTTGCTTGTACACTAGATACTGTGGGGAACTTTAGTACTAAATGGTTATACAGTCAGAGCTTGCTCTTCTAAACACTTCATATTTACTTGAATCTGAATGTTTTAAATACTTCAGGTTTTGTTGGTTTGTTTTGGTTTGGTTTTGGTTTTTTTTCATTAAGGTTATTTTTACTTGTTGACTGCAAATAAGCCGCTCCAAGTTCATTGGTTGACATACTTGCAGGTGAGTACTTAAAGCATGTGTGTAGTGTTAAATACATTGATACATCAAGAATATAAATTCAACTAACCAATGTATTCTTGAGAGTATAGCAGCATAATAATTCATGATGTTTCACAGAATATTCTGAGTTTGAATCGACCCACAAGGATCATTGAGTCCAACTCTTTAAGTGAATGGCCCTTATAGGGATTGAACCCCCAAACTTCATGTTAATTAGCACCATGTTCTAACTGAGATAATCTCAAGGTCATATTATTTCTCCATCCTACACAGAACATAGACTAAAAAACTAAGTATGGTGTTTCCATAATGATGCGCTTCCTGAGTATGTTAAAAATCTCCCAGAATTTTTCCTGTAGGGCTGAAATATGACAAGAAGTCAAAATGGAATCTACAAACATTGAACTATTCTGGTTTGTCATTATTCATGTTTACTAGTGCTTTCTGATCCTTCCATTTGACTGAAGGTTGATTTGATGAAACATGCTTTTGGTAGCAACAGAGCTGAAGAGTAAAAAAGGTGGAGTATTAGCACCAAATGATTCACTGTGAAACAATGCTGTTTGGCTCATCATTTAAGTAATTGAATTAATGAATGGGATGCAATCAAGCTTGGCGTCCAAATCAACAAAAGTGTGCATTTAAGTATACAGTGAGTCAGATGGTGCAGCCTAATGGAATATATTATTCAGGCATGTTGAAAACTGTCATTAAAACTTGCTGCAAATCTTCAACAGAACACATATATCATTCCTAACTTCAAAATAACTTCAGTTAGGTATTGCACCATGTTTAAAGAAATTCAGTTGATCTCTTACTGTAATAACGTGGCTATAGCTCTGTGTACATTTTTTTTTAAAATCTAAAACTTAGAAATTACATTAGAGACACCCATCCTACCCAAAAGTGTAATGTAATGTAATGGCCAGTCTTCGCGAGCGAAGATCCGGGGAAGGTCTTTACACCTTCCAGCCTGCGCATTGGATTTTTTTTTTTTTTTAGGTGAGACACAGTGTGCGCGGAACTGAGCCCACCCTTTAATCCTAAGGTTCATCTGCCGGGGCCAAGCGAGCTTGGACAGTGGCAGTGAGGTCCTCAGGATGTAAGTGGGTTGCCTTTAAGGGCTAACGAGCCCCACCTGCCCGGGAGTGGCCCTGACCGGGAATCGAACCTGGGTCTCCACGGTGATAGCGCGGCGCCTTTACCACTGGACCACCAGGGGCTCCAACCAAAAGTGTAATGTAGGCCATAATCTCACCAGTGTTTTCTCATCAGACCACAATTTCAGTTTGTGCATGTGTTTCAGAAAAGGGCCTAGCCTAGCCTTAAGACAATCTTAAGATTGTCTTAGAGAATTCCTTTTAAATAAATTATTTCAAATTAGCTGTATTTGCTGCTAACTTTATAATCTCTTTCTCCTAGAGAGATTTTTTTCCTAAACCTTACCAGCTCTAACCTCCTGCCTATGGGATTTCATTACACTTTCTGTAGAGAAAGACTTCAATAAATGTCTAGTAATGAAGGTAATGTGTAGCTTATAAGCAAGTGAATTATTAAACTTCTGGGTAATGTCTGCAGGTATTCAGGTAGAGTTGCTTGGTTAGAACATAATCCTAGTGTTTTTTAAATCCGACAAGGTAACCTGGCATTACTTACCAAATTTAAATGACTCCTGGAAGGATTTAGCTAAAAATTCTCCCTTTAATCACCTTTTTTTCTCCATCACAGTGGTAAACAAGTCTGCCTTTTCATATCTCCTTCTGCTGCTCATAATATTCTGAACATACCTCAATTGGCAATAAAAATTTCTGTTTGGCTAGCAAAAATTTTGAGTAGTTCTTTTAGCAAAGATGATGAAGAAAGAAAATGTATTTTTCAAGGCATATCCTTAATCTAGTAAATGAGATATGTATGTGGTATATAAAATGGCTCCACCTCCATCTGCTTCTTCAAATCCTCTTTTAAAATAAAGTGCAGGGCTAGAGTATTTATTTTATTTTGAATCAGTTTCTTACTCTCTTTTAATTTATTAAGAAAGTTAAATGTCAGCTGGCTCTTTGATGCTACATAATTACATTAAATGAAGTAATAATGCAATTTATTTTTGGCAATTATTTGGGGGTTTTTTTAATCTTAAATGTAGCAAATTCAGTTTTACATTCTTGTATTTAGGGTTTGCTAATAACTGAATAGTTACTTTCCCCAGAGTTCATAGTCCGTTTTCAAATGGCTGAGACATAGAGCAAATTAGCTTAGTTACTATAGGTAAAAATAAAATACACAATCTTTATTTTTGTTGAAAATAAGTTAATATTAATACCTACAAAACAAGAAGCTGGATATATGGGAGGATGGATAAATTGAGATGCAGATAGCAAACTGCATAATTAGGAATGATTTTCTGAAAGGGTAATTTAAGCTAGATATCTCCTTTCACATGTATGCAACCCACATTAATGACAAATGTAGAATACTTTTTCAAAAATTAGGATTATATTCACAAAATATAACTAGTTAAGTAGTATAGCTAAAAAATCTCTTTAATTCTTCATACCCTTCCTGTGAGGCTTGTTGTTGTGGCTCTTTAAATTTTCACTCAGGTAGATCACAAAAATGGGAGAGGAACTGCTTTTCTTAAATTAAAAAACTAGCAATCCAGAGAACTATTTGGATCTTCCATGAAGGACTCTGAAAATATGCAATGGGAATACTTGTTTTATTATACAGGACTCACCATGTATTTATGGCTGTCAAAATAAAGTTCCTTTCTGTCCACCTCCATTACACCAACAGAACAAAAGAATGTCTGTACTGGGACAAACAAAGATACCTAATCCAGTATCCTGTCCATGGCAGCCAATACCTAGAGTAGAAGTTAAGATTAAAGAACTATAAATTATGCTAATGCAAAGAATTTCCAAAGGCTTCACTAACTTGCAGATCAGAGACTTCCAGAATAAGGGACATTGTCTCTGCTTTTAGTAATCCACTCTGGATTTCTCTATGTAGAAAAATTTAGAAACATAAGTATTGATTCTGATCATCATTCCTATCAAAGTGGTTTTCTATATAACTGCACCCATGCTGGAGGATATGCCTTAATATTCATGTCTAAGATTGTGCATTTCATTCAACTTTATGTGGAAAGCTGTTGTTGAAAAAGCTGAGGATTTGTTTGGTATTTCTGTCATGCTGCAATGCTGAAGAACTGCAGCAGTGGCTTCACATCTAGATATAGCAGTATATAAGGGATTACTACATAGCTTTGAAAATGTGGAATATGGGAACTTTTCTGTGAAATGTAAAAATGAACCTCTCCTTCCATCATATCATAGTATCTGTTCCTGTGAAAGGTATATTTCTATCTTCTATGGAATAGAAAGCTTCAGCTCTGATCACGCAGCTTTTATATCTTACTGTTTGCCCTAGTGTACATCCTTACAGATAACAGCTCACACTGCAAAATGTACTATGATCATATCTTTTTTCAGATCATAATGAAGACTGCTTGCTTATATCAAGTAAACAGATGCATAAAGGAGTTTTCCTTAAATGTAGTCCTGTAACAATACTCTTATCAAGAGAGATCCAGATCTAACAGCCTTGGGACTTTTAAAGAAATTTCTACTATGGAAAGGATCCAGAAGTTTTCTCTGTCTTGGCTTTGGCAACTTAGCAAGCTTTGCATATACTGGAACTTTGGAAGAACATTGCTAGAAAGAAAGAAACTTCTAAACTAACCTTGGAGCTACAGGAAGTGATGGACTAAAGCTACAGTCATTCCCTAATAATTGTAATACCAGTTCAGAATGATACTGTTCATCTTCCATGAAAGTATCTTTGATAAAAGTAGATGAAATTCTATAGCTCTGTAAACTTCTGAACTACATTTTTCCTAAGTGTTTTCTTTCATGGAAGTCTTTACTCAGCATAAATTTGATACAAGTTTCTGAATTCATCAGGTTCTAAAGGATGACTTCAGTGTTCTGATCTATCCCTTAATTTACTGAACAAAGTACAAAAAACATCAGTATTAAGGTGAAGACAGGTGAGGTTTTTCAAACTAAAACTAAGAGGGTTTCTGTCAGGGGGAAGGGATCCCCTTGAACATCCAGCAGATATCAGCATCTTACTTTTTGTATCTTGTACAAAACGTTGTGCTGACATAACCATAGATCAAGTTGGGATAAACCAGGTTTGTGCTGGACAGTGAGCTGCAGCCCCTCATATTACTTCTTAGACCTTGCCCTCTGATTTTAGTCAATAATGAAAACCTAACAGCTGTCTTGGGGAACGAATCACCTCATTAGGGGAGAACAGGAACTCTCTGGGGTCCCAGAAAGAGCCCAGTGGTGCTGGCTCTGCCATAAAGACTATATATACACACTGAAAAGCAGCACCCCACGTAGACTGCCCACAGGTGGCACTTGAGTGGCTCCATGTTCTGGACCAACAACTGGCATCACCCCTGCTGGCTAATAATCTATCCCCAATCAATGAAGGGTCTGAAAAATGAACTGTCATTGAAGAAGATGAAGGTCTGAATCAAAGAATTTCTCCAGACACTTAGGCTTTAGATAAGGTGCATCTCTCTTAGAAGCGTGTGACTGGAACTGTAAAATCCCGTGGGAGGATGCAGTTAGGAGGATACACTATGCTTTATCAGTAACATTCCCTGTAGGACTAGTCATCATCACCTGCTTTGAAGGACCTTACTTACCATTCCTGGCTGGACCAAGGCTTGGCTGTGAAGCCACTTCACTGAATCACAAAATATTCTGAGTTGAAAGGGACCCACAAGGATCACCAAGTCCAACTCTTATCCCTGAAAAGGACATCACCAAGAATCACATCATGTGCCTGAGAACGTTGTTCAAAAGCTTCTTGAACTCTGTCAGGCTTGGTGCTGTGACCGCGTCCCCGGGGAGCCCGTTCCAGTGCCCAACCACCCTCTAGGTGAAGAAGCTTCAAAGAGGAGAGTCTCCTCTCCCCGTGCACGGTGGCACTCCGTGTAGCCGTTCCCCGGGGTTGCTCCACACGTTTGAGGGGTTTTGCTGGAGGTTCCCGAGCCCGCCCCCTGCCGCAGTGCCCGCGTTGCTGCACACCGGGACCGGCCGCCGCCGCCTCCCCAGATGGCTCCCCGGCCCTCCCGGCGGCCCGAGCGGCGGGGCCTGCGCAGGCGCAGGGCTGCCGGCGGCGGCGGCTCCGTCACGGGAAGGGCGGAGCGCGGTGGCGGCGCCCGTTTCCTTCGGCGCGTCTCGGCGGCCGCGGCCGGGCTCGCCGGTGCTGCCGGGGCGGCGAAGGAGGAGGGATGGCGTACTTCGTGGAGAACTTCTGGGTAGGTCGGCGCCGCGGGCCGCTTTGGCCGCGCCGCGGGCGGGACGGGCAGGGCGCGGCGAGGGGCAGCCGCCGTCCCCGCTGCGGGAGCAGCCTCGGCTCTTACGCCACCCCCGGGACTGGGCCGGGGCCTGGCGGCCGGGGTCTCTGCCGCCCCCTGCGCCCGGGCAGGGCCGTGCGGCAGAGGGGGACCTGCAGCCCGCGGCAGGGCAAGGGCACCGTCGCCCCTGCGGCGCCGCCGCCGTGCTCGGGCTCCGCTGCAGGGAGAGGGGTGCGCTGCGGTGGGGTGGGATGGGATCGGATGGGTGGTCGGCGCGGGGCACTGGGCCAAGGGATACGCGGACGTGGCTCTGTGCTCGGGGGTCTGTCCTTGGCGGGCACGGCCGTGCCTGGGTGTGCCCGGGGCTGCCGCGGTCTTTGCTGTGCGGGCGAGCAGCCCTGCCTGGAGCAGCTTCGCGTTTGTGCCGTACCAAGGCGGAGCCGCCCCTCGGCGCTCCGCGCTTGTAGACCCTTAACTCGTCTCCTCTGCCCATGAGGAGCTACAGCCCGAGTACCATCCGTCCAGGGAAACAACAGGCTTTCCAGCTGGCTCCAGACACGCGATTTTAAGTGGGTAGATATATATGGATGAAAAGTTAAGCTATGGGTTTGGATTAGTGTTGTGTTTCTTATGAAGTGCAACTAGGTTTCACTGTGACCCCTGACACTTTGAAGCATTAAAGTGTTCTTGTAATCACCTCTCTGTTTTCAAAGTTGCTACTTTACGGTTTTTTTTAATGTGCCGATCTAACTACTAATAAGGAAAACATAAAGCATATTATTTGTTGACACTGAAGTGACAGAAAAATATCTTTTACATTTTTGCTTTTTCAGTGTAAGCAACAGTTATACTTAAAGTTTAGGGAAAACTAATTTCACAAGTATAATACACTATTCTTGAATATAAGGCGTAGTTCAAGTTCATGTTTTATTTGCAGCTTTGTATTTAGTTTTGACTCCTCTAGTTTTGTTCTTAACATACTATTAAAATTTAGTGAAACAAGATACTAGATTTACTCTCTTGGTATACCAAATCCGTTTAATTTGAAACCTCACTGTGGGAGATCAGTATTAAACTGATGTGAAAAACTTTTATCTTTCCTAAAAATAAGATTAAAATTTATATAAAAAGGTGCATTTTCGTTGGAAAAGTTACTATCTTTGTGTAATGTCAAAGTAAAATAGGAGTTATTTATTCAGCTGTTGCAACTGAGATCAGCACTTTTCTATTAAACTATGTTAAGGACTTGTGGTATGTTCATTTAACTATTTGATCAGTTGTATTTTATTTTGTTAGTTAAATCATTGAAGGCAGTGGGCTGTTCCCACTTCCAATTACGTTCTGTTTCCCTGTTTGTGACTTCACAAATCCTATTGGCAAATATGAGGTAGTTGACATCTACCCAAAATTCTCATTCTCTCTTTCTGCTCTACAAAGTCTCTGCTTTTTAGCTCTTTTAGTAAAACTGCTAGTGTGGGTCATCAGTGAGTGCCAGGAGGAGGGGGATTTCTTCTGTTACTGCAGATGTTTCTCCTGCTTCCAAAAATGACACAAGGTAGAACAAGAAGTGTATTCTTCTTATTTGTATTGTAGTGACAACAAAGGCATGAGGAAGGATCTTAACTTGCAACACTTAAGCAAGAAACTTTTGTAATACCTGAGCAGGGTTTTCTTTTGTGTAGAAGTAACATTAAAAGGAACGGGTAATATTCCTTCTTTACTCTTGTGGGTAAGTGTCTTTCAAGACTAACTGTGGGGATGAATTTGTAAAGTCTTAAAGTATTGAGTTTCTATATATCAGCAAAACTAGGAGGAAATTAGAGATCTGTGCATTTTGAATCATAAGACTTCTCCATTTCTACTAACTTTTCAGAACAGGTTATTGTTCAGTATTGCTGTGTTTTGAAAGACTTGGGACACAGTCTATATAGGCTTTGAATTGTAGTGAGAAAGTTAAGATGGAAATTAGAATGTTAAAATGCACTGAATTCATAATGACTTAAAATTCTGGATGATGAAAATTAAGAGAAATATGTAAGGAGAAAGGAACATGGTAGAGTGTAGAACTTATGAAGAATTGTCTTCTATTTCTTACTTTTGTCTTGCCCTTCTAAGTAACACCAGGAAAAATATTTTCATCACCTATGAAATCGAATAATTAGGCTTTTTAAAGTACTGATGTGAAAATAAATCCAAAACATAATTAATATTTGATGTGCATACTGTCAGCAGTTTGCAGCTGAAATTGTTCATTGGAAATGGAAGTCTGGATCTTGAGCTATGTGGTGGTTTTCCTGGATTTGGTAATTTGCTGTAACTGATAGGAAAAGGCATCAGAAACTTGACTGTCTTAACTGATCTCTTCAGAAAAGGAGACAAATGTGTGAATGTATCAATTCCTTACAGGCTATTTAAGCTGTTGTCTTGATAAAAGTACTCGTATAAACAAAACAAATCTTACCTTCTTTGTTGTAACAGTCTTGAAGGTTATTATGAGGTTTTCCTCTTGCCCTGCTTTTAAAAGTGAGTAGTTGAACATTTTGTTGTTGTTGTTGTTGTTAGAGGATATAAGAAAATTGGATGTTTTATGGGCCTGCCCTCTCTTGGAAAGAAGTCTTGGCAAGAGGTCCCTGACAGATAAGACTGTTTCAGGATGTGTACTCTGAAGTACGGAGGCCTGTACTGTCACTTGAAAAATTTTACTATCACTTGAAAAGTACTACAGGAGCGTGGCACTCTGGAGCAGCAATTTTCGAAGTCAGGAGGGTATTTTTGGGTATCAAAAGTTATGAACTAGTAGTGCAGGCTATAAATGGCTTTGATTCTTATGACTGAGTTTTAGGCATTCAAGTCACGTGGCCAAACATTCCCAACTCCTAATTAGGATGTTATCATAAAACGTTGTGTGCTTGCTGCTGTATATGTGCTGCATCAAAACAATATTGTAATTTAAAGGTAACTCTATAAGCTGTTTCCATTAAACATAGCTGCATTTTGTCACTTTGATGATGCTCAGACTGGTACTGTAGAATAGAAAGTGTTCTTTATCATTGACTTACTCTTTTCTTAACAGAAAATATTGCTTAAGTTTTGACATTGTATTTAAACTGACTGGTGCAGATGATGCTTTTGACACATTTTAATAGAATTACTATTAATAAAGTCAGAAAAATAAGCCTCTTCCAAAACAGTCAGTTTTTTGTGAATCATTTAAAATTAATTTGATAAAACTGTTGGAAGTTCTATGTATAGAACTGGTTTCTATGCTTGGTAACTCTGGAAGTTTTGGGACATAAAAGTGTATGTTCCTATTGGCTTTGATGAATTTCTTTTTTTTTTTTTTTTTAATTGGTTGTGTTACTTGTAACTTTTAAGAATGACTGTGTGGAGGATTCATTTTTTTTCAGGAGCTTTTGTAACATGTAAGGGCTGGCAGTATCTAGGTTTAATAATCTTAGCTTTGCAAAGAGACTTGCTGTATTAAGTGTAAAATGTATTTTCCTACAAACTTGCGTGAGTATATGAGTGACACTGAGACTTGTCATGCTGACATCTGTGGTTCCATTCATGTGTTTACACAGCATTACTCTTCTACTTGGCATACAGCTGGATGCTCTGCTTCAGGAGAGCTGTTGTGCAATATTTGCTTAGTCTCCTCCTTCTGCATGTGTGCATCTAGCATGAGTTGCCATCTTTCCATCTGTTTGTTAGAAAATATTTTTAGTGATCTGTATATGGAGGAAAATATCTGTCCTTCCTCATAAACGTACAGCTTCTCTGGAGCTGATTTTTTTTTAATATATTGAAACTGGAAGAAGGAAATTGAAGACAAAAGCAACCTGGCAATTTCAATCTTCTCAAAACTTTTCAGAACTAAGAAGATATGTTGCCTCTGTAAGCATCAAGTGACTGCTTTTTTTCAATACTCAGGTTTTTGACAGCTTTTTCAGACACTCACAAGATGAAATTTACTGATAGTTAGCTTTCAGAAATGTAATAACACATATAAGATTAAACACAGGAATATTTTCTTCTATGCAGGGCCCAATAAATCATTATCTAGCTAGAAAGCATGAAACACCTTACTGATTTGAAACTGCAACAAGGAGTAACTGTAATAAAAATGACAACAGTGTTTTTCAGAGTATCTAAAATGTGTTTATATCTCCCTGAATTTAGTATCTGATCAGTAATGGGAACTTTAGGGTCACCCTCATAGAAACGTGTTTGTACTGGGTAAATAGAAAGTGCTTTAACAGGAAATAAGCTTTTTTACACTAGACATTAATGTTGGACAGTTTTGATCCAGAGGAGATAGTGCTTGCACTCAATTTGATTAGAAACACAGGAAATAAATGCTACTGCAGATTGCCCAGAAATTTCTGGGTACTTTACTAAATGTAGGTTTAAATTCAAAATTACTTTTATTGCAACAAACAAATATATTCTTAAAACTTTTAAAATTATTTCAAGTAGTTCAGTGCAACACAGTTCCTGTAATCTGTTTCCTGTTATGCACAAGCCATGGAAATGCTGATTTCTGAGTTCACATTTGCTGACAGGGCTACTTTCATTTCCATGAGGAAATCATTGCAACTAGCTCTTGATGAAGGGAAATGGAAGGACTGTTTGCCCTTGCTTTCTGTGACTTTTAATTTGTTTTGTGTGCAAAGTTGGTCAGTAATGCTTCATTGTAGGCTTATTTAAGCGAAGTGTTTACTTGTATTTGAAGTCCTGTTTCCTCCTATGGACTGCTGTCAGGGGACACCTGTGCTATAGATACAAAAGAGCTTTCTTACAGCGCGATATAATAGGAAACCTCAACAAGAACACCAGCTTCCAAAGAGAGTTTTGTTAGCTTTGAGGAGGAAGGATAAAACTACTAATGAACTTCAAAGTAATTAAATGTCCTCTCCTATATAGGAGAGGACCACTTATTTTACAATCTCATACACAATTTTACAGTTGTTTTCTGTTGAATACTGACAGGATCATCCTCAACAGATGGTGGTTTATGTGCAAAATGACACTCAGAATGGTCTGCCAAACTGATCCGGAAGTCTCTTACATAGAATCTAATGTTATACATGACAACAGAGAATCCTCTTTCTTCAGTATGCAACTTGTAGAAGAATCTCTATCTGACTTCCCTGTTGATCTGTTATACCAGTGGATGGTAATTGCTTCAGAATGGGAGTGGAAGGTTTCACCAGTTCCTTCTACTATATGCTGCATTAATTTATTTTTAAGTAGGCTGGTACTGGCCTTTTGGTGATCACAGCTGTTATGTTGCCACTAGGAAGGAGCAGGTAAAAACACCCAATGAAGAAAAAGTGTCTAGACACGCAATTGCCATGTACAGAATTCTATGCAGTACATGTGGGGAGGGAACCAAAACACAAACAGTGTTTATGGCCTGTGTGTATGCAAGATGATACATACTTGGCTTTTGTAAATTGAACTTTTCCTCTTAGTCATCACATGTACAATATCAGTGTTAAATACAAAATAACTCTAACTGCTGCTCTTCACAAACATAACTACTGAATGGAGAAATTGTGGATAGGTTGTATAGGTTTTCCTAAAACAGAAAAACTGCTCTCTGCACTGAGGTACTGTACTTGATTTGGCTTAGGTACACGTCTCCAAACCTGAGTAAATTATCATCAGATTAGTCATCAGAACTATTGATCATGTAAATTTGCTTTGAAATCTAGATGTTTATCAGGTAGAGCCTGATATTGGTAAGAGAGGTTGTACTTCACATTATATTTACAAGTGAAGCCGTGTCTTTAGCTGTGCCATGCTTAAACCCCATGGACCCTCAAATCTGGGTGCCTGCTTTCAGCTTGTTGTTTTGTTGAAACTTTAATGTATTTTGCGTATAGACTTTTAACCTCTGATAACTATTGATAATGTATAAGGATGTGGCTTTCAGGGGACTTATTTTAATTAAGGATAGTATCTGTTCTGATTCTCTGTCATGCTTTCTACTATTTTATGTGAAATCAGGAACAAGAGCAGGACTGATTAAAAAAACTAATTGAAGTGGGAAAATTACTTCCTTTGCAGTAACCTTCAGTTACAGTTTGGGAACAAGATGATGATGGCAATTCGTTGTTTTAGTTCATTCCATTCTCTAAAGATTTGCACAGTTACATTTTTGACAGTTTATCAGAAGGGCTGCAACCAAAGACTGGGTCATGGCTACGCTACCCTTCCTGCATTTCGAAAGTGACAGGAAATTTATGAAGCTCCAGTGTAGAAAAGGCCCCATTACAAAAAGTTGAGAAGCAGCCTGTGTTCAGTGCATTTTGAGCAAATTGGTTTAGAAAGAATAAACACCTTACAACAAAGAACATTTCATAAAGGAGAATTTTATTAGTTTTTCTGGAAGAAATGCCTAATAATTACTTGTAAATGCTTATCTCTAAATTTCAGCACAGTAACAACCTTGGAGTAGTTTAATAAGAATTATATTCTGTATTCTAATTGGAAACATTGGAAACTTAATTATAATGCAGTGGCATTCAGGGTTTATATTGATTAACTGCATAAAGTTAATAAGTTAGTGCACCAGTATTCAAAATTATTGTGGGCTTCAAACTACAAGAAAAAATGTTTAGATAGGAGTTAAAGGGCAGTGAAACTATTTAGACTGATACTGCAAAAAGTAAAACAATATTTTAAAAGAAATTACATTTTCTACTAATTGGTGTTCTTATACTTTTATTTTTAAATCTTGCAAAAGCCTTACTATTTAGATAGTCCTTTTAGAGTTTGCTGTATTTATTGTGTTCAGTTTATACTGCTTGTACTTTTTACAGACTGTTAGTACACTCAGGCCAAACTGGTCTGAATTTTGATGCACTTTTTCAGGTTACAATTTACTGCAATCTTAGGAACTGTGATTTTTGTAGGTGTTTTATTATCCTCTTTGTTTGGTTTAGCTTTCCCCAATGCTTGGAAGAAGTAAAACAAATAATCCTGGCTAGTAATCTGAATCAAATTGCCTTCAGTTTTCTGTTATTTGTGAATTTATTTGTCTGTGTGTGTGTCCTTTAAGGCAATTTCCAGCTTCGCAGAAGTGGACTTAATACCATGGCTGCTATGTTCTTCTATCTACCCATGACTGCTTCTGCATATTTCAAATGGCACATTCCTACATGCCTTCTCTTTGCTCACGCCTCTTTGGCTGAGCAATGCAGCTTGTTTGTGTCCTTGTAGTGATCTGGATCAGTACTCCTTGTTTTTATTTGCCAGCTTTGCTTTTCAGCTGTATAATTTCCCTTATTAGGTTTCCTTATGGCTGCACAAACAAATTTTTGCAGAACTGAACAGACAGAAATGTTGGGAAGGGTATGTGACCAAATTCTCAGGCTTCTCTCACTGACAATATAGAGCTGTCTTTGTGAAAAGTCCGGGATTTTAAGGATGTGAAAGTACTTAAATGCATCCAGAGGAGAACAAGAAGGCTGGTAAGAATGCTGGAAGGCATGTCTTGTGACGAGCTACTATGGACTTTGGACTTGTGCAGTTGGAAAAAAAGAAGGCTGAGGGGTGACCTCATTGCTCTCTACAACTTCCTAAGCAGGGGAAGTGCGGAGAGACATGATTATCTCTCCTCCCTGGGATCCGGTGATAGGATGCATAGGAATGGTTGAAAACTGTTCCAGGGAAGATTCAGATTGGACATTAGGAAGCATTTCTTTACTCTGAGAGGGTAATCAAACACTGGAACAGGGTTGCTAGAGAGGGTGGTCAATGCCTTGAGCCTGTCAATCTTTAAAGGGGCATTTGGACAATGCCCTTAACGTGATTTAACTTTGGGTTAGCTCTGAGGTGGTCAGCCAGTTGGGTGAGATGATGACTGTAGATCTCTTCCAGCTGAAATCATCTATTCCATTCCATCCTATCCCATCCTAGTCTTCTTTGCCTTCCACTCGGAAGATGCATGCAGTTTTCATCACGGCATGCTTCTGTATCTTTTGTAGGAGCAGCATTATGGATCTGAACCTTGTGGGATAGAGGAGGGGAATGGATAGTTTGACAGGAATACTTTTATGGTAGCAGTGCTATTATGCTGTGTCTTGCATCGCCTTCCTCTCATTTCTATTGTTGCATTCTCCTGTCAGGTGGAAATCCACCATAGTGCCAGAGGTCATAATCTGGCTGAGTTTATTAATCAGTGTTTAGGGCATCTCACTTCTATTACGGAGGTACACCTTACTCACTGGAAAATGTTTTAAAACTTAAGAACAGAGAAAGGAAAGCTACTTGTTAGAAGGAAGAGATTAGTGATTTTTTTTTTTTAACCAGTTTTACAAAAAGCAGAAGAAGATAAATGAAGTGTGATGGATTGGGGAAGCAGGATATCTAGTGATTTCAAAGTGTGAATTTTAGTTCATGGAATATAATGAAAGATATAAAAGAATGAAGAGATAGTACAGTACTTAGTAAGATGGGAAGTGAAAGAATACAAGATTGCTAGAAATCTACAAAAGAAATGGCTTTGAATAGAGCCTAGAAATATGCATTAGAAGGGTAGTTGTAGCTGCTGAGGTGATTTTAGTTTGGCTTACATTTATGGGGTTAGTAGGAGCTAACAGCAGCTGTTTAAAAAGCTGAAGCATTAGAAATAATTCACTTCATGAAACTTGAGCAGTTATTAAAACATGTAGGTTCAAGCACGTTGTGTTTCATAGTTCTGCTTTCTGTTTATCTTTAGGGAGAAAGGAACAATGGCTTTGATGTGCTCTATCATAACATGAAACATGGACATTTGTCCACAAAAGACTTAGCAGACTTTATAAGAGAAAGGTAAGTATTCATCCTTAGTAATCCCAACTCTTTAATATGGTGTTTGTGGTTTCTGTTGTTTATCATTGTATTTTAACAGCAACATGCAAAATATGAAATAAGTAAAAATCTAATATAACTCTTATATCCTACAGGAATATCTACATTTAATCCATTCACTTAGAGCTGAATAGGGATGCTTAAACACCAGTTCATAACAAGCTTCTAATTTTTCAAGTTTCACTTAAAAAACTAGAGTAAAAATCTAGAAGTGTCACATTAGTTGTCCAGCAGTTTATTTAAATTATTCCAAATTCTTCATCCTGTTTTGAAGAAAAAAGATAAAGTTGCAAAAATTATCAGTTTTGTGAAGATTTTGACTATAGGTCTAGAATTAGACTATTAGCAACTGCTAGTATAATCTTTAAAAAATTATACTTTCAGATATTGAGACAATAAGACAAAAAGGTTTGTTAAAGGAAAGAGAGTGATACATAGGGACAAGAAAAGAGCATGCAGAAAATAACAGCGGTTCTTCTCTGAAAGGGAAGAAACAAGACTGAAATCTAAAAATGTGACAAGTTCCAAAACAGATGACCTAGTTCTGTTTTTAGTTCTTCGTGAAAGAAGAGTGCTGCTGCTATGCTGAACATAAGAATTTCCCTGCTGAACAAAATTGATTGTATGTTTGCTTCAGGATTTTTTCTTCATTCAGTTACTGACACTAGATAACACGTGGAAAATACCTGCAAGGGGCTGATTGAGGATCTGTTTCAATGACGACTTCTTTCAGTTGGAGATGTCCCAAAAACCAGCTTTTATTTTCTGTAATTCTTGATCAAAATTTAAGTTTTGACCTCAAGTAGTTCTCAATTAAAAAAATAGTCTTTTAAATTTCCACAAAATCCACAAAATTTCCACTGCAAATCTGACTTTTGTGTAGTTTAGAAGTGGATTGGAGAAAACGACAAAAACCTTTTCACTAAGTAGAAATGGATGAGTTCCAGAGTCCCTGTGAGATGGGCAGCCTCCTGTTGAAAGGAGGGCACAGCCCAAGTAATCTTGTGTTTTAAGAATCCCTGATTTCAGAGAATGCATTTTGAAGCCACAGAGGATTCCAGAGAAATTCTCTGTTGGATTCAGGAGAGGGATATCACGTTGTTCTCAAGTAGTATGAAATGCTTAATGCTTCACGAACTTGCACATATTAAAATGTTTCAGCACAAGTTTCTGCTAATTAGTTCTTGTGGTTTGTCAAGAAGGGGACAGGTTTTTTTCCTCATTCAAGCATGTTTAAATAACATTTAAATAAGTTATGAAGATTAATGACTATGTAGGAATACATGAGGATCCACATTGAATACCTTATCCTTCAGTGGGGAGTCAAGAAATGTTTTTTCCTGTGCATGGATCAGGATGTGCCAAAAAGATATGCAGCCATCTTAGAGCATTTTTGGTAAGATTTGTGAAAAAAATTCAATTTGCATTAAGTCGCTGAGATTTGCTAGAATTTTAGTGCTACCCTGGAATTTATTTGATAAGGCTGCAGTATATTTCCATAAGAGCAACTTGCCCCGGGATTGGAAAACATGTGTCAGTGATGCAGACCGGAGTTTTAGTTTAGTCCTTTCCAATGACCTCCCATTGGGATATTAAACCTCCATGGAGTATTCGTCACCCTTCTTTTACTGCCTCATCTAAGTGTGCCAGGATGCAATTAAAAAAAACAGTTGAGTAACAAATAGATACTTCTTTTCAAGTGAGGGGGTGAATCACTGATCAATCACAGCCTAAGCTACCAGTAGTTTGTGGCATACCGTTTAGTTTCTAAGAAATGGAGACACGCCAAATATTTGGTGTCCTCTCGTTACTAAAACCTTTTAGGAGATAAGTCTAGGCAGTGAAGCCCTTTGCTGACATTGTGAAGTTACTGTAGGATGTCAGTCAGCGTCGTGGGAGATTGAAATGGTCCAGTAGAACACATTTTTTCACATGGGTCAAATTCTTGGTCTCAAAAAAAAATTGGATTGCACAGTATTTCAGCAGTATTTTACAATGGTCCAGTTGTCTTGTTCATGATCTATTTTGCATATTTGTTTATTGCAGAGAAATTAAGAGATGTTACACACGATTATCTGCTCCCCTCCTTGTTTGGCAGATAATAATCTAAATATTGTTTTATAGTACTGTTTTCTGCTAAAGTATGTTAAGTGGATGGGCAACATTTTTTAGGAGTCACTGAGATTTTATACCCTGTTGTTTTTATGCTCTGACTTTAGTGTACCTGATTTACTGAACCCTTAGCTATGAAAGCTAAACTTACATAAATTTGAACTTCACATCTGTCCTTCTATGCCTTTTGACACATCAGCTTTTTTTCTTTTTTTATTTTTTTTATAGAAGTGGAGATTTAAGAGAGTGAACACTGAAAACTATTGGATAGGCAGAGACAGATCCAAGTTGTTGGTAATACTTTTAATAAGTTAGAGTACTTACGTGTTCTCGGTAGTGTGGTTGAATGTACAGACTGCTTAGGGCACAAAAGACACTTCTGTATGAAGCCCATCTCTGTTACTTGTACTGTTCAGAAAAATTAACTAAACTACTGCTTAGCTGTGTGTAGCCTAATTAGGGAAGCGTACTGTTTCCTTTTCTCCAGAATTAGTAATGAAAAAATGTATAAGATATTGGATAAATTTTTATAACTATAGTTAGCATAAGGATTTCTTTTTTAAGAATTTTCTCTCAAAATTTCTGTAAGACCATTCTGAGATTGTTAAGTTGTTCTCGCGGAGAAAAACAAAAGTGTTTGAAATTTATTCATTTGTATTAATATTTTTATACTGTATCTACTATTCCTAGTGGATATCCCTAGAAGGAGCAGAGGTTTTCCTCTTTGTCTGTGTTCAATGAGTCAGTACCAATTCAATTTTCACTTTTTCAGTTTTACTCTTGAGTATTTGTTATTGGTCAAGTACTAAAAGAACTGAAAGGCAGTAGGATCTGTGGTTCAGGAGTGTATAATCTGAAAGGGTTTTCTGGCAGTCAGTCTGCTCAGTATTGGTAAATCTTGGGTGGGACAAGAGAGACCTTAAAGATCATTAAGGGCCTTAAAGATCATGTAATTCCATCCCCCTGCTGTCGACAGGGGCACTTTCCAGTAGACCAAGTTGTTTGTGTCCCATCCAACCTGACGTTGAATAAAGGCTATGCTTTCTTGATAAAACATGTATAAATTTTTGGTTTTTAAAGAAGTGAAAATAAGAAGGTTGGGCTGCCCACATAGGTGTTTTTCCTTTAAATACTGTGAAGATTTTGTAGGTGAGCTATCTTGTTTTTGTGTATATTTAGTACCTTAACTGTTTATATGTAAGAAACCACTCTGCTCATCTAGGAGCCAAATAGGAATAGGAATATGTTTGCTTTTCTTCAGAAGTCTTTTTAATATTTTTCTGTGCCAGCTGTATGTAAGCATCATAAAAAGAATCTTCTAGATCAGATGAAATTGGCAATGCATATATTGTCATTTAACTTTTAAGTGTTAAGCAAGTCTCAAGCAAAGACAAGTATTCAAATGGATGAAAATTAATTTAATTTTTTTAATTTAAGGAGTTCATAGTGTGTTACCTGTACATCAAAGTGCTCTGGAAAGTCAGTTGGTAGGATAAATGTAGATGTATGTTCCCAGCTGGTCCATAACAGCATCTTCTAGTTGTTGGTGTTTATAACTGATGTATGTTGATGTTGTGCAGTAAATGGCAGAACTCCAGGTTTGTGAAGATTGCTCAGGTAAGTATGCTGTAAATTAGTCCAAGGAATAGATGTGGATTTTGGTCAGAATTCTTGTATTTAAAAACCAAGGAGGATAAATAAGTCACTAAGGTAGACAATCTAGAAAACTTTGATAAAAATTATTTATGAATAATCAAAATATATTGTTCACTGTGGTAATTAAAAAAAAAACCCCACATTGCCTCTGCTTGATGTCTATGTTCTTGCTGCTGTACAGTGATCAAGAATTCCAAACCTTGGAAATTTAAACTTTTTCTTATCATCAAAGGTATGTTCATATATGGAAGTAGGATAAAGTTAATTGACCTTTTTTTTTTTTTTTTGTGGTGAATAACTTCACAGTAGGTGGTATTTAAGATGTAATTTATTTATTCCGTATTAGAATTTAATCCCCTTTTCCAAATTTATTTTCAACTAATAGGATAGTTATTTTGTAAGGTTGTAATACATGCCTCTCTGTCACAGGTGACTACTGCTAGTTTGTTACATATTTTCACAAGTGTTGCTTGGAAAGTGTTGCTGTACAAGAGAGATAAAAACCTTAGGTTATATTCATACTATAACTTGAGAGAGGGCTGAATTCTTCATCTCCCTTTTTTATTCTCTCTTCTCCCTATGTAAAGGTACTACACAGTAGGAAAGAAATTGCTTCAAACTTTTCAAGAAAAGGCAATTACAATATTTACTGAAATCCAGGATACTTCTAAATCTAAATTGGTATTACATAATGAATATTGGTTTAGGGTAGAAAATTAAAATACTATGTGTCTTTAATAATAGGAGGGTGAGGAAGGACTTGCACGGCGTCACTGCTGCAGTAGGTTATTCCATGTCAATTGCCCCAGCAGAGGCACTAAGAAGGAAATCTGTACTGACCCATGGTTTTGGTATCTCTGCAAGACGAGTGAAATTGTGTGTTCAAATGAAAGAAAATATAATAAAACTTTGTGTAGGGAAGAAATTTTCCAAAATAAATCTGAATGTATTGAGACAATCTTCTTTAAAAATGAGTATTAAAAGTAGAACACAGTACTTATCATTGCATGTTATTTGGTTTCCAAACTCAGATATCGCTATGCAAATAATTTAAAGGAAAAAACACCCCCCCCCAAGACTAGACAAGACCTCTTTTTGTTTAATGTGATTGCTTAGTAAACATTCAGTTTGTTTATTGTGATGTTTTCATTACAAATATATTTTATTTTGTTGCTGTGTAAGTCTCTTCTGCTTAGACAGTGCTAGACAGGTGATTGTTATGACACTTCATTCTGTGTGTTACTAAAAAAATGTTAAAGACAATTGAGAACAGCAAACAGGATGGAAGGAATTGTCTTTTCCAAGTCTTCAGTTCCTATGTTTTACTTACTCCATTCCCTGTAATGTTCTGTCACAGGGTTCTTAGATTATTTTTTTAAATACACTAATATAATTTTTCATAAAGGTTTTGAGGGGTCATTAAAATTGAGTAATTTTCAGCTAAGGTAAAAAGTCCTATGTCTTGCACCTTTAGAATGCATATTCAAGTCTCTTCGAGTGTCTTCAAAATTTCAGTTATGCTTTTGATGTTTGTTTTTGTCAGGGCTACAATAGAGGAGACATATTCACGGTCAATGACAAAACTAGCCAAATCAGCAAGCAATTACACACAACTTGGGTAAGTAACTGTACATAAGAGATAAATAAATAACTGCATATCTGTTAAGAATCAAATTTGATTCTGAATATTTTATTCCTGATGTTGAAGGTTAGCATAACTTTGCCACCTTTAAAAATGATTGTTAGCTCTTCAGTTACCATGCAAAATGTAATGCAGCTATGATAAAAACTAAGCACGGTTTTTTAAAATGGTGAATGAAAAGACCAAAGCCCAAACATGGATAAACTGTTTGTTCCCCTGTGCTTAAGGCAGAGTTCTTTTCAGACATATGAGTTCCATTATGTGTTCTCAAGCCTATGGAAATTATTTTGAAGAGAGAATTTATGGTCCATAAATGTGGTGGTTAATTTCTTTATTTCTGTTTTTTCTGGTTTTGGAGTGCTATCTGTCCTCAGAGATGTTTAGAATGAGACTTATCCATAGATTCATTCCATAGTTTAATGCAAGTTTTGTACACAGGGTATAAAAAAACTGGAATGATTAATGGGTGCTTTTTTGTCAGAAAGATTAGGCCAATGAGAACTCAGACTTCTTTGATGAAGCTAGATTTTTTTTTTTAATTTGTAATAATCTCATCTAGAAATGTGGAGAGATTTCAGTAGAAACAGTTTCTGCTCTTTAAAAAGCAGATACAGAACCTTTGACCAGTGCTTTAAAGGGTATGATTAGTATTGATTTTTTTAGCAGCATTAACCAGGAAATTGAGGTAGAAATTTATCTTTAGAATGGCTAGAGAAGTCCATTCAGCACAGAAATCTGAATCTGCGAATTGATCCCATCTTCCTGTGCCATACAGTTCCTCTCTGTTGATCAGTAAATTCATCTTTGGCAGTATTTTTTCTCTCCATCTTGTGCTTGCAGTGGTGTAAGCGTGTTTTAAGCTACTCTTGCACCATCTTGCCACTTGGCATTATTGTGTCCTGATAATAGAGAGGATTAAATGAAATTTGCTTTGTTTTACTAATTTGAGTCAATACAGGTAAAACACAAAACATAGAAAAATTAGTAGATAGGATACCAAGTACATTTGGAACATAACATGAATTTATAGCAGTTGTTGGGGTGTTTGTTTCAATTTTAGGAACAGAAGTGAACTGTGAATTTCTTGATTACCCTTTAGCACTATTAAAAAAAAAAAACCCTACTAAAAGAAAAAAATTCAGATGAAAATTAAGTATTATTTTCCTCAATCTAGGACATTTGCACCAGTTTGGGATGTTTTCAAAACCTCAACAGAAAAACTAGCAAGCTGTCATTTGGATCTTGTGCGGAGATTACAAGAGCTAATAAAAGAAGTTCATAAGTATGGAGATGAACAAATCAAAGCTTATAAAAAGGTTATTAATTTTGCCTTATGCATGTCCAATGACTTGTTAATGTTAAAATAAAAATGGTTTGGTTTTGACAACTGTGTGATATTTGGCAGACTAAAGAGGATGTTTCAGGAACTTTGGAAGCAGTGCAAAATATTCAAAGTATCACTCAGGCCTTGCAGAAATCAAAGGAAAACTACAATGCAAAGTGTGTTGAACAAGAACGTTTGAAAAAGGAAGGAGCAACACAGAGAGAAGTTGATAAGGTAGCTCTGTCTTACTTCAACTGTATTATTAATCAGTCATGCGTTCACCTTGTATGAATAAAATGCTTTGAAAGGGTTAAGTGTAATTAAAAATAGTAATTGTGACTTTTATAGTGTGCATGATATTTTGAATACCCAGTGATGTTTTGTTTACTCTTACTTCCTTCTCTGTTCTAACTGCACTGCAATTCTAATTCTTTGTTTTGTAAATACCAGCATTATATGGTAATATTGTGTAATGGCTTTTACAGAAATTCTGCATAATTTTTTTAGCATCTATTATGTTTTTGAATATATTTCCTTATATAAATACACAAATAGTCAATGCTGTTGTTACTGAAGTAAGGAGTAATTGTGTTGTCCCTTATGTGGGATAAGGTAACTAATTACATAAAAGGTCTGTTCCATTAAGAAGAAAAACATGTTATCAATACTTTCAGTGCTAATTTAAAAGGTTCCAATTTCATGGACCAGAAATTCAAGGGATGAGTATCTTAATGTTGTATTTAGTACTGCCCTTGGGTTATGGAGGGGTTTGATCCATTCAGAGAAGTACAAAATGTCTGAGGATGGTAGAGACCTCTGGAAGTCATCCTGTCTATCCCCCATGCTCAAGCAGGGCTACCTCAAGCCAGTTAGCCAGGACCACGTCTACATGGCTTTTTAACATCTCCAAGGATGGAAATTCTGCAGTCTCTCTGGGCAGCCTCTGCCAGGGCTCAGTCACCTTCACAGGAAAAAGGTGTCTCCTGAGGCTCAGAGGAAATTTCTTATGTTTTCTGTTAATGCCCATTGCCTCTGGTTCTGTCCCTGTGTAACATTGGAAAGAGCCTGACTTTGTCCTCTGTGTTACCCTCCCTTTGTGTATTTGTATCTATTGATAAGATTTTCCCTAAGGCTTCCCTTCTCCAGGCTGAACAGTTTCAGTGCTCTCAGTCTTTTCTCCTGCAAGAGGTGCTTCAGTCCCTTGATTGGCTTCATGGCCTCTTAATGGATTCTCTCCAATACATCCATGTTTCTCTTAAAATGAACTACTCAGAACTAGGCGCCACTCCAGGTGTGGTCTTACCAGTGCTGAGTGGAGGGGAAGGATCACCTTCCTTGACCTGCAGGCATCACTGTAACTTTTTCCTGTTTTCAGGAATCTAGCTAGTAGAGGAAAGAGGTCACATTTCCTTGTCTCTAACTAGAACTTCTCATATTAAATCTTGATTTCTCTGCCGATTTCCATTTCAGTTAACTGATCTGTGTAGGATTCTGTGCTTGTTAAAATCATCTTTGTGCTTTTTATACTACTATCTTGATAAAATTGGTTATTGCCTTTTCACTGATGATAAAAGTGATTCTGTTCAACATATTCCAGTTGTTTCAGATTGGTATAAATCTAGATATTTTGTTTTCTCCTAGCTTTTTCTCAAACAACGGTTGATGTTGGATTCTAGACGTGAATCAGAAATATGTGTGTTGGCAGATGTTTTCCTGCCAGTATATTCAAAGTACAATTTTTCTGACTTCTTGTAAATACGTTGAAGCTTTTCAGTAGAAAAAGCTGACCTGATGGAAAGCTTGTTTTTAAGATGTAGCTTGGCCTTGTTCATTTGGAAACAAAAAAATGTTCAGCCTGACAGATGTCTGCATGAGCAGAGAGAAAGAGGAAGCACTATAGGAGGAAGGTAATTTTTTACTGGTTTATGCATCGTCCTTAGATACAATTAGGTCATAGTTAAATGCTCTTCAAGTACTTAAAAAACTATTTCAGTGGGAACAGGTAACCAGTACTGTCACATCTCTTCAGTCATGCATCTATCCAAATTTACACTTGTAATTTCATAAACAGGGTGACCAAAGATTGTATTCAGTTATTTTTCCTTTGGTAAAAAATATGCTTATTTTTCAGCATATTTTCACTTCAGCACAACATGAAAACTATTTTCAGCACAACATGAAAACTATTTTCTATCAAAAACCACAGAATAACTACTTTATAAGAAAAGAAGGGATCTATACCACTATACAAAGCCAAATGTTTGGAGAGATATTTTATTGAAAAATCTGAGGAGGTATCTGCAGCTGAAAGTTAATACTAAGTTGTGTAATAATTTCCATGGAGCCCCTGGTGGTCTAGGGGTAAAGGCGCCGCGCTATGACCGCGGAGACCCGGGTTCGATTCCCGGTCAGGGCCACTCCCGGGCAGGTGGGGCTCGTTAACCCTTAAAGGCAACCCACCTACGTCCTAAGGACCTCGCTGCCACCGTCCAAGCTCGCTTGGCCCCGGCAGATGAACCTTAGGATTAAAGGGTGGACTCAGTTCCGCGCACACTGTGTCTCACCTAAAAAATCCAATGCGCAGGCTGGAAGGTGTAAAGACCTTCCCCGGATCTTCGCTCGCGAAGACTGGCCATTATTATGCAATAATTTCCTGTTGTTCTTTGACATGTGAACTTCTCTATTTATAGTGACTTAACAAAAAATTCTTACTGATCCTTGTTCTTTCACTTACTGTAAATTTGCTGAACACAGTTCTAGCAATTGCTGCACCTGAGAACAGTCACATCCTGTTTTCAGGAGACATTAGTAGCTGATCAGTGTTCATGTGTTTTATGATTTTGTCTCTCCTACTGAGTAGTTAGTTTCTTAGATGCTTTTCAGCATAAATACTTGGATTCTGCTCATCATTAAACATGATAGGAAATGGAGAATGTTTTTGCTTTGTCAAAATCCCTTGCACATGGGGTTCAATTACATAATGCTTTACCAGAAACCCCTTTTTATGAAGTCTTTTAACTTGATATTTCCTTCCTTTTCAATGGTTAAATTTGGAATGATCTTACTGCAAAGCAGTCGTAATCAATTTTAGAAACAAGATTTCATAGAGCACCTTGTACTTTTATCACAGTAAATGATATTTGGGAAACAAGATAGGACTGTGTGCTTCTTCATGATTCCCCTGTGTGAATGTGTGAGTAGAATCATGAAGTAGAATTCAGGATAATTAACTGATGGGTTTAATACAACCTGTCATGCTCGATTTTAATGCCTGAATGATCCATATTCTTCTTTCATGAAGTATTTTCTGCTTAAGCTTTCTTTGTAACTGGAAGAGTGAAACTGTGGCTTTGGTTCCTATTCTTTAAAGTTCTGATTATGTTTCCGAAGGTGAACAAGTGCTAAGGCTATATCATTACTCATGGTTTTCTCTTGTTTTTCTCTTGGAAACTACAGAATCAATCTCTGTATTGCCAGAAGGCATCTTTCTATTAATTAATTTGAATGTTATAGGTAATGATCAGCTTTCCAACTCGTTGCTAGTAAAAAATAGTTTCTGCTTTTACTGTGAGACAGAAGAAATTACTTTGATAGGGGAAGAGGGCTACTCAGAACTGGAACAATTAGTGAAAGTACAGCTGTCTTTATTGATGTCATTAACAATTCAGGAATACTTTTGAGTTACAATTGATGGGAAATTTCAGTGAGATAAAGGAGGCATGTTGAACAAAGCAGCTTAGGGAAAAATGATGGTCAAAACTTTATTTTCATTGGTATTTAACCATTATTAAATAAAATACCAAAGGCCTGAAAGGCTTCATCTCATGCATCATGCTGTAGACTTTGAAAATAACTTTTTCTGTACCACAATCCGTCACTTCATTCAGTTTTGTTTTCCATGTAATACTGGGATTCTCCTGTGTTTTGTATTGTCTTTTATTTAACTCCCAGAAAGATGATTTTGTTTTATTAGCAACAAATAATGAAAAAACAATTATAAATCCCAGAAGGACTATTATAAATAACACTAACCTGCATAAATCTGATTATCAGTGTGTTCTGCATTAACTTCACTTTCAAGTATCTGTTAATCCATCGATAACTTTTGTTAATCCGTTGATGTAAATCCGTTACTTTAGAATTTGTTCCCTTATTTCTGAGAGAATTGCACCATCTTGGTTTTTTTACCATTGACTTTTTCAGAATTGCACATATAACTGTTTGTTCTATATTCCAACCCTACTTTTTTTCTTTTTTTGTTGTTACAAATATAAATTTGTTGTAAATGTTTGACAGAGCTAATGAATTATCATCAGCAATGAAAATTTGATTTCTAAATAAGTGTATTATAAATTTGTCACTGCTGATAAGTGGAAGGGATTTAAATGACATAACAACTTTGTTAAATTTTTTTTACATATTTTATGTATAGTTCTAAATAGAAATCTCTAATAACTTGAATACGAGTTATTTGGTGATAACATTTTTTATGACACTTCCCTGTTTTGATATGTCCCTGGATAATTTTTAGGGATCATCCTAAGCTGTCTTTTAATATTGACTTTAAAAACCTTGGCTCAGACCATATGTATGACATTTGACACCTTTTGTACTGATCTACAGGCAGCAGTTAAATCAAAAAAAGCTACAGATACCTATAAACTATATGTGGAGAAGTATGCTGCACTTAAAACTGATTTTGAAGTGAAAATGACAGAAACAGCACAGGTAAGTGTTATATTGAGTTATCTGGAATAGATTAATGTATTCTATTTCATTTCTGAAGCCATCTGAAATCAAAGTTTTTGAAAAATTGGTTATTTTGGAAATTGATTTGTTTGAAAGGCAAACACTGACTATGTATGTTGTGATAGCACTGTCCTTGAATGACACAGCTGAACACTAGCTCAAGGAATAGTTTTTGAAGAAATTTTAGGAAGAAAGCAAAAGGTACTTCTTGAAGTATTGTAGATGCATTGTGATTTTGTGGGTAATCCTCTGAATTGCTGGGCACCCAGAAATTGTTCATAGGAGTTTTAATATTGGGATACATCTTGGCTTTTCCATCAAAACAGTTCAGTTACAGCTTGTTAAAGTGTCTCCCCAGGATTTACCTGAGATTTTGGAAAGCCCTTACATCTGTTAAAGCTTCCAAGGATTTTTAAGACTCAGTCTGTATTCCAGAGGATATCAAGTTGTCTGTATCATTGCACGTGCCACTCCTTGCTGCATTTTTTACCACACTTGTCTAAATGTGCTTAGTTCCTAAATTGTAGCAGTCCTTTTATTTAAAGATTAAATTTTCACTTAACTTTCCACATCTCTCCATACTGGAAATGAAAATTGCCATTCTGCAAGTTCAAGATGTATGTGTAGAATTTTGGAATTTGTTCTAATTGTAATTTACTGCATCTACAGTTTGGGTGCAGGACAGCTACTTCAAAAATTATGCAATAGGAAAAATAACACCTGTGAATGTATAGAAGCCCACTTGTACATGAAGCACACCCTGTATTATCTTAATTCAGAGTACATTTCACTTGAAAATACACAGAATAATTCTGAAAATAAAATTAATGAGGAATGTAAGTCTTTTTATTTTTTCCAGTGCAAAATCAGTTGGCTTATCTTAAATCAGTCTTACAATGTTCACATACTACTTTTCTGAGGAAAAACATCTTTTATCGATGTGATGTTTTTCTATGTAATTGTGTAGTAATGTCCTAATGTAGCTGTTCACTTTTTTAAGTTAAACTTTGCTGACATTGTATAAATTTTACATATTTTTCCTCTTTTGGCATTTGCTATCTTAACTGCAAAATGAAGTGACTCATGACACATGATTTTGAGTGGTTGAATTTTGAAATTCAAATATAGGGTCTTTCCAGTCTTGATTTGCAAGTTATGGTTATTGCTGTGATAAATATGGAAGGGTTTACTGTGATTTAAGTAGGAAAACACAATTCGTTGTTTAGAAATTGGATTTGACAGAAATTCCTCATGTGGAGGGATGTTTTTGAGTACACCTATAGTAGTGTTATGCACTTGCTATGCAGCTGCTAAGAAAACACATTTTCCACTTTGCTAGAGGGTTTTTTTAAAATCATGTAGCTCAGGCAATTAGTGGAAAGGATCAAATAGTTGAAAATGCTATATTCTTTAAAAGTCCTCTACCTTATTTAGAACTGGATAGAGTTTAATGTAGATAATGTTGCTGTTGAGCAGCCTGCATATGAACAAACTTCAAGCATAAGTAAGAATGCATTTTAAAAAACACTGTAAATTTACAGGAAAACATACATATTTATAAAAAACAGATGTAATGCTTGAGTAAATGGTGTATATTGAGTTGGACAGCTAAAGATTCTTACTGTGATTTTTCATCTTTTTAAAATTGACTGATCTTTCAAAAGAGAAAGTAAATAATTTGGCTAGTGATTATACCTGTGATAAGAATTATGTGATTGTATTTTAGTACCTGACTTTATTCAAGATGGCTACACTTCAGAGGCTTTAAATGTGAAGTATAAAACAATAAAAAAGAAATAAGAAAACAATTGAGGGGGACGCTTTCAGCTAACAGATTAAAAAATATATGTCTGTGTGGACAACACTTCTCATGTTCTTTAAGGAGAAGAGTTTAAAGAACACATTGTGTACATGTCTTGACACCCCTGTGACTGTTAGAGACAAACCAGAGATAGTTTTGAAAGCAGAAGTTGACATAATAGGGCAATCAGTACAAGAGTAACATCATGGGGTAGGCTGCAGAGGATGACCATATCCTCTGTAATTAAGAGGAAGGCTACTGGATAAAAGAAAATAATTTTAGTCTGCCTGATTGATGGTTAGAGAGGCATGTAAGTATGGGAGAAGACTGAGGGTTTAGAAGTTATAGATATTTGTCCTGTCTGTACGGAGTTGTATCTGTGAATCAGAGTAGTGGGAAGTGTATAATGGGGAGAGATGATCTTTAGAGAACCCTGTGCAAATTGGAGAGAGGATTAAGTGGTGCTCCAAAGTTTGGACACACTTGAAAAGACAGTTACAGAAATAGACAGAGAAGTAGGAAAGAGCAGAAGTAAAAGATTTCAAAACAATTATGGTTGACTGTTGGGGAGGATGAAGACGTTTTTAGTTCTGATTTTTGGCCAGGAAGGAGCCATTTAGATCTTTGGAAGTGATTTTAAAATGGATGTCAGCTGGAAGCCTGATTAAAATGGAGCAAACTACAAAAATTATATTTGGTGAGTTTAAAATTTAAACAAATTAATCCTATTTAAAGAAGGAAAGGATGTATGTTTAACTAGAAAATGAGAAAGCATATGTATATTTCTGAGGAGGAGGAGGAGAGGTTACTAAAAAGAAAGTGCAAAACATACCCAGAAATAAGATTTCTCAGTTTAGATGGGAAAAAAAAAAGACTCGTCAGTAATGAAGAAAAGAAGGGTTATTTGAAAACCCTCTGAACCTATTTCCTTTTGGTAGAAATGGGACAGATTTTTCTGAAAATAAAAATTAGATAAAAGTTCAAAGAGTAAGTAAAAAAACCTCAATAATGGTTCTAAAAGGATATATTGCTTTTTGAAGTGCATTATTTCATACCTCTGAATTCCACACCTTATTTAAGTATTCTTAAATAATTATTCTGAAGTAATTACAATATTCTTAAATATTGTAATTGCCATGGTAAAGATCTGGAAGGGAAAAAAAGTTGTTTGTTTCGGGTTTTTTCCATGTAGGGTATTTAATTATTAAAATAAAATTTAGTCTCTAAAAATATTTTTTATTATGACTAATTGCTCATATCGGTTTACAGAAATTTCAAGACATTGAAGAAACACACCTTCTTCGTATGAAAGAGATTATAGAATCGTTGTCAAATACTATAAAAGAAATTCATATACAAATTGGAGAGGTAACTTTTATACTTTTGTTTGTTTGTTTGGACTATGCTATATATTTTTCTTAACTATTAAGTGGAATATTTCTTACTGTATTTGTGACAATTACACTTTTCAAATTATGGAAATTCAATATAAGCTCAAATTTCCATGGCTTCTTGTTGAATTTATAAATTCAGTGTCACAAAATTTGCAAAATAAGTCTGAATAAATTTTGTCTTAATGTAAAACAAAATATTACGACAATTTGAAGAATTTTTAGTGTATTTCCAATTTCTGCTCCCTAGATACTGAATTAGCACTCATTTCACACATAATCATAATACTACTTCTTTGATTAAAACTAGAAATCATATCACTCTGAAAAATTTCCAAATTTTTTTATACACTTGGAATTTATGAGCAGAAGATCTTTATTAACAGAAGCTTTTATAGTATCTTTTGTTTGGATATAAGTTGGTTTAGTTAATAATCTTTATAAGGAGTCCTATTTTTTAGTGGTTTTTGAAGTGTCTTCTTATTTTCGTACACTTCGAGTCACTATTTTCTTCAGTATTGAGGTTTTCTGCTAGTGAGTGGTCATCACAAGGGTCATGCTTTGTATTTCTAAGGCACACAGCGTGTTCACGTACTACCTTGTTGGAAAAACCTATCAGCAACATGTTGTTGTTTCTTTGTCGGACCAAAAACATTACAACAGTAATGCTTTTGCTCAAGCAGGTGGGAGTTGTGATAATACAGTAGTAACAGTTCACACCCTTAACTGGTGTTGGCTTAAGAAACTGCTTCTCTTCCTGACATTGTAGGGGAACATGTTGCTGACAAATTCAGAAAATTATATATACACAAGGTTTTTAGATGGAAAAAATAGAAGTAAAAACTAGACCTGACATTCCATTTTTTATCTGTATTGTATCCACACTAGCTAATACTAAAGTAAAGTAGGGATTTCCTTGTTAAAATATCTGTTGATTTCTCTAAGTCCTGTAATATATTTTAGAGGTAAGTATTTTGAACCTTAACTACAGAGAAAAGTACTTTTTAAAGTTTAATTGCGTTCTTTTTTATTTTTGAAGGTGCACGAAGAGTTTATCAATAACATGACAAATACTACAGTTGAGAGTTTAATACAGAAATTTGCTGAGACAAAAGGAACTGGCAAGGAAAGACCTGGTAAGAGATTAAAAATAAAAGAATTCAAAAAGTTAGTTTTAAAACTGGAAATTTCCACTCCCCATAAAAAGTCAAATCCGTGTTTGTTAATTTACAATATTTTTAATGTATTTGCAATTTCAAGTTCTTAGTATTCATTACCTTTGATATTAAATGATTCATAGATATTCATAACAGAATTTATTATGTGCACGTGGTATTTGTGTTCATAAAACTTGGTAATTTGTAGATTTGTACTATATGCTGTTTCTTGGCAAGCAGCTGTAGTTCCTTGTACAAACTATATGTTGTCTGCTAAGTGTTTCTGCATAAATTAATTTCAAATCTTTATTTATTAGAAATTTATTAATATATTCAGAGGAGATGTCTATACAGCTTCTTACTGATCTATTGAAACAGTGGTATCAGTCTGGTTAGTTTACAAAATTAACATTTTAATAAATGTACAATATATTTTTTATAAAATATCAATACTTTAATAGACAATAATGCATATTGTTTCTTTACTAAGCAGCAAATTGAATAGTACTTTCTGAAGGTAATGCTGGTTGGGTATGGCGTATAAGACTTCCCTGGACTGACATCATAAGGCAGGCTCACAGTACTGCATATCTAGTGTCACTTTAATATTTGCCATGAAACAGTCCCTAGGTGTGTGAATACAGGAATTAGTACCTTTTAACTGTTTTCTTCAGCACTGGGAGTCCTTACTAACATCTCTGTCTTCTCGTGTAGAAGCAGAAAGATTTTTTTTTTTTTCAGAGCAAGAATGTACATACTAGAGTAGATCATGAAAAATTATATTAAATTGTTAAATATGATTGCTAGGTATCTTGCAATGTGTCTGTGAGGTGTTTTTAACTTAATATTGTTTTGTATTCCTTCTGTGTTCCACTAACAGTCATAATAGGCTGCAGTAAGATTGTATGTGGAATGATTTCTGAAAGTTTCCTGTGTATTTTGCAATTTTTCAGTAAAGATTAGGAAAGAAAATATATGAAATTCAGGGTTTCAAGTTCAGTTGTTCTGAAATCAGGACAAAGACACATTAAAATTCAGTGTTCAGACCTCTTTGATTAGCTGTTGCTGACATGTCATGGCTGGGGATCTCTATCTAATATTCAGGATTCTGACTACCAGGGTTACAAAGACCCTTGCTAATGTATCCTAGAGCAGGGTGCACTTCAAGTCATCCAAGTTATTTTTGTGGCTAGACAACATAGTAATTGTAAGAAAAGTAACACTTCACTTTTTAATTTTATGGAGAAGTTATACATTTTGTACTTGTTTGCTGCTTTGCAGTGTTCTTCAAATCCTACTTATATTCTCTGTAAAAACTTCTTCAAATGTATTCTAAGAAAGTTAAGCAAAGTATTCTAAGGAAGGATAACACATTTAGCATATAACTATATGCACCTTGAATTTTCTTTTACAGCATTAAATCATTGTATTGATATCAATTTTGTAAAGCAGCCATGGTGCAGATGGAAAGCACAGTTAAATTCAGCAGCAAAAGAAGACAAATTCACAAGAAGAGTCAGAGACTAGAAACACAGACCAGTAGTGATGTTAATTATAGTTACTATTTCCGTTATATTTGTTTTATTAACTTAGACTCATAAAACTTTGACAGTTACAATGACCTGGAAGGAAGACTGAAGAATCAGCCTTCTAAGGATCAAATGAAAACATACACTGTGTTAAGGACTGCTTTTTCTTGATTAAAGCCCCACTTTTTTCTGTTTGAGAACTTTTCATGATAAAAAGATATTTTAAGTCATGGGGCAAATGTTGTAAGTCTGTGAGATGTATATTTTAAGTAGGCTGGAGAAGGGGATGACTCCTCAGATAAATCTGAATATTCAGTGTAAAAAATTATACTGACTTGGCATACAAAACAAATGCAGCAAAATTGTCTTATAGATGTCACTGTTGCTTATAATTCCAATCCTAAATCTGTTTGAAGGCAATACTTTAAAATTTCCCAAGACTATATAGGCCTTCTCTCATCCATATTATTTGTGGGCTACTATGGTAGATAGTGGGTATTTTCAAACAAAATAATCTAAAAAGATAATGTATAGAGTACTTTAGTTTATTTCAGCATATTCTAGATATGGTTATAGTTCTTCATAGCAGAGTTCACTTGGTTTTATTTATATGTGTAAAAATAAGAATGAGTCTGAAATGAAGTACTGAGAAAGGGCTGTTTTACTATGTAGACTACAAACCAATCACAGTAAAGTTTACTGCTTATCTGAAATATCTGTACAGTGATGTCCTTGTACCAGACTATATGGGCTCCCTCTGGTGGCTAATTACCATCACCTTGAATCATAATACACAGGGGCATCTAGAGTTTTAAGTTGTTCCAGAACAAATAATATTTTTTTCAAGCAGTAATGCTTTGTGAGCATTTTTTAATTCACTCAGGAACTTCTTTACAGTGGCTCTTTTTGAACTGCTACCTAAATAACTTATCTAGTCAGCTTTATAGTGTACTTCTTATGAATTTGTTTTAATTCTTTTTTTTCAATCGGTTTAGAATTTATTGATTTTAGTAACACAATATTTAAGTTATATTTCTTATTTGTTTTCTGACTGCCATTCAGTGTAAAACAAAAAACGTAAACAGAACAACAAAACCCAAACCACATACATAGAGTTGCAAATCTTTAATTTTAGCGGAAAAAAAAGTCACTAAATATAAAACATGGAAGAACAGGAAGAGAGATGGCAGGATCAGTAAGGCTTCAGATTAGAATTTACTGTGTTTTGTGAACTGTCTCCAGAATGCAGAGGAACCAGGACAAGCTGAAGAAGCAGTCCCATATTATCTTCATGAGGCTTAACAAGACCAAGTGCAAGGTGCTCCACCTGGGTCAGGTAACCTCCGGTATCAATACAGGCTGCAGGGTGAGCAGATCAAGAGCAGCCCTGCCAAGAAGGACTTGGGGCTGCTGGTGGATGAGAGGCTGGACATGACCCAGCAATGTGCACTCAAGCCCAGAAAGTCAATTGTGTCGTGCTCTGCATTAAGAGCAGTGTGGGCAGCAGGTCAAGGGAGGGGATTCTGCCCCTCTACTCTTCCCTTGTGAGAGCCCACTTGGAGTACTGCATCCATCACTGAAAATCAGGAAATAAACTCTCCAACCAGTTTGTTAGGTTAGAAAGCCAACATGACTTTATTCAGCTGTTTGCATGTGAAATCACTCCACCAAAATGCACGCCTAGCAATCTAACAGACCAGGCTATGTTCATGAAACTAATACATATTCATCACATTTCTGTCACATCCTGAGTACATTCATGTGTGCTAATTATTTTTGTGGAGTTATTTCGATATGAGTAGGGGTCTTTGGTGATTGTTTGGGAACATCACATTCCCCAGATTTTCTTTCTATGGTTCCAGATTTTCTAATGTATCTTCTCTCCTTGAGGGTATCTCAAATATGTGGTCAGGTCATGATGCACTTCTCTTATCATTCTTTGCTCTGGCATTCTGTCTTTGTTCTCAGACTTATATGTCTACTAGTACATATTAATCGCTGATATGGGTAAATAAAGAAGCACTAACTGGCACAAGGCTGTTAGTCACAGATGTAGGGAATTGACACAAAGCCACATTAGTCTCTGATGTTAGTATTAAGCACTATATGGTAACCCTGGCAAACACTACTGTGCTAAAGTTAAAAGAATTTTCCAACATCTTCCCCCATTTCTGCATATAATCGTTTTTAAAGAAATATAACTTGTAACAGATCCAGGTCTGGGGTCCCCAGCACAGGAAAGACTTGAACCTGCTTGAGCAAGTCCAGAGAAGGGCCACAAAAATGATCAGAAGCAGGAGTGCCTCTCTTGTGAGGACAGGCAGAGAGTTGAGGTTGGCCTGGAGAAGATAAGGCTCCAGGGAGATTTTATTGCAGCCTTTCAGTGCTTAAAGGGGCCTTACAGGAAAGATGGGGACAAGAAAGTAGGGCCTCTAGTGATACGGCAAGGAATCATATTGTTAAACTAAGAGAGGGTAGATTCAGACTAGATAAAAGTAAGGCATTTCTGGTGGTGAAGGTGGTGAAATACAGGAACAGATTGCCCAGAGAGGTGGTAGGCACCCCATCCCTGCAAGCATTCACGATCAGATGGGATGGGGCTAAGAATAACCTGACCTTGTCAAAGATGTCTTTACTTATTTTGAGCAGGTTGGACTAGATGACCTCTACAGGTCCCTTCCAACCCAGATCATTCTATGACTATGCTATATTCCTGTTGTTAGGTCTAATAGCAGCTTTGATACCGTTAGTTAGTTGGAAGATGCTTTTGTCACTCACGTGGTTCTGTATTGTTCGTCAGAACTTGTTGCCACTTCTGCCAAATCAGTTTTCTGTTTGTGATAGCCATGAGGTCTGTTGCTTCATATTCCTTGGAAAATTCGTTTAACACATGGCAGAAAATGTCTGCTCTGCTTCTCTACCACCCAATTTATATGTTAAATAAGTAAATAATGGAGCTGATACCAGAATAATCCTATTTGAAATTAATGAGATATCAATGAGCTTCAGCTCTATATACTTAATCCTATAATAATCTATTTAAAAATTGGTTTGTTCCAGTATGCAAAGTTGATGCCACGAGGCATAGAGACTGGTAAGAAATTCAAGCTCATGTTTTCTTATATTTTATGTCTGAAATTGTCAAGATAATATCAAGTGTCTCTTAAGAGATTATTCAATGCCTATAAAGCTGTAGTTGATCATGAATATTCTTTTAATTTTAGTTACTGAATTACCATGTACTCCTCTCATATATGGAGAGCTAAATGCATGTGTTTGTTCCTTATTAGCTTTTGGCCGCTACACAGTTCACCCAGAAGGTTCCATCCAGCCTGGCCTTGAACACTTTCAGGGATGGGGCATCCACAACTTTTCTGGGCAACCCATTCCAGTGTCTCAGCACCCTCACATTAAAGAATTTCATTCTAATCTCTAGTCTAAACCTAATGTCCTTCAGCATAAGGCCATTCCCCCCTTCCTGTCACTACATGTGCCTGTGAAGTCCTTGTCCAGCTTTCTTGCAAGCCCCTTTTAGATACTGACAGGCTGCTCTAAGGTCTCCCTGGAGCTTTCTCTTCTCCAAACTGAACAACCCCAACTCTCTCAGCCTTTCGTCATAGGACAGGTTCTCCAGACCTCTGATCAACTCAGTGGCCCTCCTCTAGACTCATTTCAACAGGGCATTGTCTTTCTTATGCTGAGGACCCCAGATCTGGATGCAGTACTCCAAGATGGGTTTCATGAGAACAGAATAGGGGGGGAGAATCTCTACCTTCAACCTGCTGGCCTTGCTTTTTGTGATGGAGCCCAGGATACAGTTGGCCTTTTGTGAGTGCACATTGTTCGGTCATGTTGACCTTCTTGTCCGCAAACACTCCAAAATCTTTCTCCCCCAAGGCTGCTCACAATCCATTCTCTGCCCAGCCTGTACTTGTGCTTGGGATTACCCTGACCCAGGACATTGCACTTGGCCTTGTTGAAGTTCATGAGTTTCACACAGGCCCATCTCTCCAGCCGTCCAGGTCCCTCTAGATGGCATTCACCACACATCTTGGTGTCATTGGCAACTCGCTGAGGGTGCTCCCACTGACTCTGTCACTGACACATGTTAAACAGTGCCAGTCCCAATACTGTCCCCACACACTTTTAGGAGCTCTGCCTGTTAGCAGAATCATGAAACATTAAGCTTCAATTTAGTAAACATCTAAAAATCAAATTTTACTGAGGCTTTAATTCAACTGATTTTTGATTCATTGAACTCAACTGAATTACTGATTATGTGATTAGAATAACATGTTATGTGGCTGTCTGTTGGCAGTGGTGAAGGGTTAGTGCAAACATTGGTGTAAGTTTATGACATGTGTTTAGGTCTTTTGTAATTGCTTATGTGAGCATTTTAGTCCTGAATATCCATGAAAGGTACTGCTTATGTGTTTTTTCCAAAGCAAATGCAAGAGTGTCAAAATGAGCTGCACCACAACTGGAAGGTAGTGCTGATAGTGCTAATGCACAGTTGTGCTCACTCCATGTTAATATTCCTTTTCAGTTGGTGTGTTGTGTTAAACTATGTTTTCTATCTAGTGAAGAAGTGTACCAGGTGAATAAGATAAAGCAAGGGGGAGAATGAGGGTTAATAATAACTGTCTTACTCCTAAAAAATTTTAGAAACAAGTGAGTCTTTTCCTAGAGCTCAAGCGGCAAAACAGGGGCAGGGAGTATTGAAGCTTGCTTTGATTAAAGCTACTAGCTTTTTATGTGCTTAAATAATGAACTCAGCTTTGAAAGAAAGACTTGAAACAGTGCTAGGTGTGGCATTTATTTTTTCCATGGGTTTGTTTCATAACATACTAGTTTATAGCCCTTATAAAAATACTTTTCTAAGACACTAAACAGCAACAAATATATGGAAATAAACACTTAAAAAATCGTTAATAATGTCTTTTGAACAGCTCTGCAGGATGTCTTTGAACTTCTTTTCCACAAGGAAGTGTAACAACACAAATATTTATTTTATGTTGTTATAAATGATTTTCTTTATATTTTTGGTAAATATTGTGAATATTTTAGTGCTGCTGACACTTGTGATTAGATGCACAAATAGCCTGAAGTGCTAGCACAATTTCTCAAAACCTGTGTCCTCACCTAATTCTACACAGAAGGCTGACTGAGGAATGAGTTTAGTTTGTCAACACTGACAGTATCTAAGGGATTCAGGAAAGTAGTCTTTGTAAAGGAAGGCAGACCATTGCTGTATTTCAGAAGTTAATGGAAGAAATTAGGTGTGGGTATCTTTGAGGATTTTTATGACAAACTGGGCTTGAGGCAGATAAAAAAGTCTTTAAGGGTCCTGTACTGTAGAGGTATTTTCAATGTAGAGGATCTGCAACCTTAAAAGATGTAGCAATAAATGTGTCTTAATTTCTGTCCTCAATGTTTTTGTTTATGGTTTTGGTGGTTTTTTGTTGTTTTTTTTGTTTTTTTGTTTTTTTGGAGGGGGATTTGGGTTTTTTTTTGCTTGCAAGAATTGAGTCCCTTCATAACCAACAAACCTGCTAAAACTTCTGTGGACTAGGTATTCTCATCTGCAGAATAGATTTTTAATAATCACGTATGTCTAAGTTGCAAACTTGGTTTAGGTTGTGATTTATTGATTTTTAAATGGTGGTGGTGATCTGGAGAGCTATAAAGGTACAAGTTTTATTGAAAAGTCTCTTAATTCAAGTGTAAGGCTAGTAGCATTGATAAAAATATCTTAGACAACATCTCTAGATACAACAGAGCAAAAACTGGCATTTCAGTGATCTGAAGCACTCAGTAAGATAAAGTACTTTTGGGTCCACTTGAATTTTCTTGATACAAAGAAATAAGTTGCAGCCTGACACTAATAGTTTTATGGGACTGTGGGAGCCAAGCAATGTCCATTTCAGTAACTTAAATAGGAAGAATATGTTAATTAGGTGATAGTCATCAGAAAATGCAGTAGTATGCAGGATAGATTCTACTATAATAAAAAAATACTGAAGAGTTTTAAAACACCTGAAAATAAAATAACATACCGAGATGCTAGTAAAATAAATAAGGCCTGTACTTAGTTACTTTATGTAACATAACCTTGTATGCAATTAATATTTAGGGAGAGGTTTGCGATTTTTAACTTATTTATTATTAACTTATTTGTTTTTCTTTTAAGATAGGAAATGTTCTTTTTTTTCCCAACTGAAAAAAGATTTTTATACCTGAAAAATTCTGGATACTATAAAATATACTAGCCTGTTTTTGCTCTTTAGGGTCACATTAAAAATATTAAGGTCTGACAATTTCATGGGTTTAAGTTCAGAACTTCAGGAAGAAACTGTACCCCTTAGTTTACAGGGAGAATGTGTGACTGTTACAAAAGACATGCTTCTTTGAAGCAATCTTTAATGATGTGGACTATAACTTTACGTATTTTCAATGTCTATTGTTCCAAAACCTTAGCTGAAAAGTACTTGAATATGTCTGTGCATTTCTTTCATCACTGCATACTTGCATAGTCTGCCTTCAGCAGGTGAATCATGCACCATGCAGTCAGGCAGGGCCATTTGTTACAGATACTTATAGACTAGAATTATGCAATTCTGCTGCTGCTTAGTATTTTTTCCAAACACCCCCATAATTTTCACAAGATTTTGCTGCTTTCAACCCAATTTGGTGGAAAAGTAGACGTTTCAAGGACATTCTAAAAATGAGGAGTTTGCTAGAGAGAAAAAGGACCCAAATTAGTAATGTCAAGTAAGGGAAAGGCAGTTGAAGGGTTGTAAGCTACTCGTTCGGAGAGCCAGCGGACAGCTTAGTGTGTGTTTGTATGTACTGTGTATGTTGACCAACGACTTAGCTTGTGAATAGTTAAAACCAGACGTATCTCACATCCTGTTGTGTATGCAGTCAGAAAGGAAATATGAAGTTGAAAAAAAAAAAGCAAGAATAGAAGAGGATGAGGAAAGGGACTGGGAGTGTAACAGTCTGCAGATTGGTGTATTAGCTGATATTATTTTGCTGCTCACAGACTTCATACTTTCACAGATCATAGATGAAATTTCCAGTGTTGCAGCCTAATTGGACCTCTAACTTGAACCATTGCATTTGGTACATGGTACATGTTTCCTGTCTCTTTTGAAAATTCTTGTGTTATCAGAGCAATAAAAAATGTTTTGTAATTGGTATTTCCCACCTTTTTATTTTAGAGAAAAAAAAAATCTGGTCTCTCCTCACTGTTGAAAAGCATCTTAATTGATAATAATTATTTTAAGGCTACTCAGATTATGATCCTTTCCTGCTTTGCTTTTGGTCTGTAAGCCACATAGAAATACAGTCCCTTGAGTATAGTGTACTTACTGTATTCACAGAGCTTGTACCCGGAGTGTGAGAAAAGCCTGAGACGAATAATGTTTCCTTTGATCCAGTGAACTGGGTGCAGGGCTGGAAGCCTAGTAACAGAATTGATTGCTTGTTAGCTAGATGCTCTATGGAAGTGCTACATGTGTTGCTAGTGATAATAGCTGTTACTTCTGATGCCACTATCATCTCTGCCTTTTGTTTATATATATATATATGTATATGAATACTATTACCATGCTATAATTTTATCTTTTCAACATGATTTTTTTTAAAAAAAGAGTGATTTGGTCAAACCTTCAGCAGCTCTAGAAGCTGTATAACAGCTTGGTTGATATACAGTCCTAAGGATGTATCAAAGAGTAGTCAAAAATTCGTTGTTGTAGTACAACTGTATTTATAGAATTAGGTTAAAGGATATGGTTTTACCAATATTATTTCAGTGTTTTCCCTCAGACTGACAGGTTAACAAGCCAGTTTTATTTTCTGTGCCTTATCCTCTTTTTGCAAAGAAGAGCTGACCAAATCCATAAACTAACATTTGCTTGTGGCAGTCTGGTACTAGCAAGATAGATATATCACATATATGTTATTTACCTCAAAGATAATAACCATTCATCTTTAGTCTGCATTCCTACAAATAAGATATGCTTGAATTTGGTTTTGTTTCTTTTTTTTAATATGTAAAATAGGAAGTCCTTCTCCAGGGAAAAATAAAATTGTGTTTGTCATTTTATAAAATTATTTCTCATAAAAATTATTTTTATTGCACAGGCAATAAAAATCAAAGTTAGTGTTAAAAACAGTGATATTGAGGCAGTATATTTTAGTTTCCTGGCTTCTGAATTTGAAAGCTTGAAATTTTTTGCTGAACATGTCACAGGATCAGATGATAGCAAGAAAAAGATTGCTTATATGTTTGTGTACCTACAAAATTGACCTTTGTGATGCAGCTTGACATCTAAACACTAAAAGCAGTCATTTGTTTTGACAGCAGAATTAATTGAGGCTAAAACAGTCGAAATTCCACTTGTATCAAGCTGTTCATTAGGAATTGCTGTCTGGCTTTAGTGCTGTCAGAAAAATAACCTGTTCTGCTATGATTAAATAGCAGAATGATGGTCGGTCCACTGAATTTGAGAGAGAGGTTGAATAAACTTTCTACTGCGGAAACAATTCAGAAGTGACACGCTGCAAGGGGGGTCAGAATGTGCATTGATATCCAGCTGAGCTGTCAACTGGCACTGAGCCAGGCACGCAAAGCTTTGCCATTTGAAGCAGCATGCGAAGCATATGCAGTTTAAAAAAAAATTGTCCTCCTTTCATGCATGACTTATACTCAGAGACAAACTTGTGTTTTTATCAAAAACAAGAATACGAGGGTTTTTATTGTATTTGTAGCCACAGGTACAGATTCATAGAATGTTTTAAAAGCTTTTGCTGGAAACAGATATGTTAATGTTTATATGTGTGCATGCGTGTGTGTAAACTGATTCCTCAGGTTGCAGGGAAGGGCAGTTTTGGAGGGGGGAATTGAGTGTCTGAATGCTTCGAGTTACTGAAAATTAAATGCAGTTAATACCAATACATGCTTTGGTGGGATAATGTTTCTTTCTGTCATGAATATCCTCCCAAAACCAGAAAGGAGACCATTTTCAAGAGCAGATGCAAGTGTAAAGCAGTTTTTATTTGATTTGTTGACTTCTTGATTTGTTTACCTTTTTAACTCTGCAGGATTTTCCAGTTCATTGATATATTTACTGGGGGCACTTTTTCAGGGTATGACATAATATTATGTTTTCCTTCCTAGTAATAGTAGTTGACTTTTGTGTTTGACTTGTTTATTTAAGAATCCAGACAGTAAAACCTTTTTTTCCTCTCTGTTCAGGAAAGTGCAAATTACTTTATTATTTTGACCCAAGCAAAACATTATCCCAGTGTCTGTCTTACACAGATTTTCTGTGAGAGTTATTCAGATAGACTGGAAAACCTATATCTAGGATTTTACAGAGAGAGGTTTTGTAACTGTTCTTTGACTGGCCTCAAGATAATTCGTGTCACTGTAGGTAAATTAAAAAACAGGTATTAAATAATAGTGTCTGTAGTTGCCTTGTGTGTACTCTGAAAATACTGTTCCCATAGATGTGGGCTAATTATGTAGGAGATACGGTAATATAATTTACAGTACAATGACATTTTCTCCATTTGTCTTTCAATAAGACCAGTATCTCCCTATTCCTAGCCATATACTTTGCCTTTAGTGGTACGAAAGCCCACATACTCACTTGTAAAGGAGAAACAGTACATGAAGTTACTGAACAGTCTAGGAGATGCATCCCAAGCTGCAGACTCACTCGTGCTTAATTTATGCTAGTGTCACTTATTGTAAGCTGTGCGATTAACTAAAATGAAATTTTTCCATTTATTCAAATTACCTTTTGTGTTTTCTGTTCTAGCGACCCAAAGCTTCCTTATTTTCAAGAGCCTAAGGACTGACCCAGTCCTGATGTATTTGCTTCAGTCTCTTGTCAAATAGCAGCTGTCTACCTTATGTATTTGTGAAACCACCATCCATTTGCCTTTTCTTAATGTCTTTATTTGTCGCAACTGGTAGAATGCTGTGGCATTCAAAAATTCAGTGTAACTTGCCTTGGAAAATGCTTTAGGGCGACGCTTGGTGGGAATGTTTACATACAGTTGGAGGAGCTTACTAATTTTTGATGCCAGCTACTAAATTTTCATTAACATCCTGATAGCTAGGTATGTATTCTTAAGCAACTGAAACTCCACTAGCTACTCATATCTCTTTCTATTATAAAGGCTAACCTTCATTTATGCACCATATTTATTCTTTTCTTTCTGTTCTGTGTGTCTACAATATCAAACACATACAAGTCCATATAGAGGTATTTGAGATGTTTAAACTGTAGTTACCAATAATGGAACAGATCAGTGTAACAGCAGGCCAGACTTTAAAAGTTGTCTTGAACCTGGAACTATCCATGCAACAGGACATTAAATCAGAGACTCCACTATAACTTTTTACTTACTCTGATGAGTGTCTTCAAATGTCTTTTTGATTTTTACAGTACTGCTTTAGTTTTAATATTTGCTTTTGTGTTCATATGAATGTTTGAGAACAATCTTCCTTCTCAATTCACATGGTTTTCTTGTTATAAGAAAAAGAGCAAAGGAATTTTCAATGCTTTGCCTGCGATACTGCTGAATAGCAGTAGTGTTAGCATTATCACCTGCATTGCAGTATGGCAACATCTAGATGGTCCTTTCAATGCCTTGGGCTACCATGTGGCACGGGCTTATCAAAGTCCTCAACTTCAGCTCTACTTCTGAAGTGTTTGAAGCAACTGCTTTTCTTTCTTTGAATGTTGCAATGGACAGTGAATCTGTTTACTTGCATCAGAAATTTTAGCCGTTATAATCTTCCAGATTTTGAGCTGAAATCCTTGATGATGAAGCCTTTGTGCTTCAACCATTGGGCACAAGTCTGTTCAGAAAAATTTTTTCCTCATGGAGATAGTGCATCCACCTTAAAAACTTTGTGTAGCTGTTACAAATTTTGACACCAGTACATGAGTTTGCATGTTTTGAGTTCTGCCTGTATATTACACCTCTCTGGCAAGATCCATTAATACAAGCCCACTGGTAATTTTTAACTATAGCAACTTATGATTAAGGAATCAGAAAGATAGATGTTATGGTGCTTCAGAGAAGAAAGCTTTTTGATTTGAGTTGTTTGTTTGGGTTTTCTTCAGTGCTAGTGCAGATGCTTCTATTTCCATATACACAAGGACAATGGGCAAGGCAGAGGGAACTTTTTTAAAAAACCATCTGAATTCTTTATTGGTGCTATGCTCCCATAGTAGTATGTGTGCCTAGGGCCTCTTTGCTGGCTAGGAGACTGCAGCTAGTTCTAGCAGAGGACAACATGGTCACAATACACAATTCTGGCTGGGCATACAGTATTATTACCTCTTTGGACACAAAGACATCTGTCCACAGGACACTCCAGCTGTTACAAGGGCTACTGAAAGTTTCTCACAGCTGTCCTGTTTTCTGAATTGGTTCACTATGGAGTGCCACAGAAAATGTCTATTTCTGTAATGTTATTTTGATTTAAAAATACTATGCCAAAGACAAAACATGGTACTCTTTATGGCAGGCATATAGGAGGCAGAACTGTTGGGAGGTCTGAAGTTACAGAAAAAAACTCTTAAGAAAATTAGAAATGCTAAAAATTTCACTCTACTCTGCTCCATTCAACAGGCAAATGGTATGAATTTGCCTGTGATGTAAGCAAAAAATGCAACATGTTATATTGGTGGGGATGTGTTAAATACAAACTTTATAAAACCAGCAAATATCTTTGGGCAATGGAGGAAAATGCTGAACTTAATTTTTTGTGGATTTTGTTTGTGGATTAATTAGAGACAGCCACTGGCTCAAACTTCTGTGATTCCAAAGCAAGAAGGTCCCTATGTAAAGTCGAGTAGGAAAAGTAAGTTAGGATCAAAAGATGTTTTTGAATTGTAACTGATTCATGTGATATCTGTGTGTTTCTGTACTAAGGGTGAATGTGTATTCAAATAAAAAGTTTATCAAGCTGTAAAAAAACCACTTTCAGAAGCAAGTGTTTTGGCAAGTGTAATGGGCAAAACAGAGGAAGTTGGATGTGTTGTTAAAGACATTCTTTCCTTTCTGCTTATTTTAGAAGTGAAAAAGATACTGATCTGAAATAAGGATAAGCTATACATGAGCCTTGAATATTTATTTTAATGATTATTGTAAAGGTCTTAATAGTCTGGGGATCAGTTTTAGTAACTGGAAAGGGTAAAGAAAAAGATGGAATTCTGAAGAAGCTTGAGTAGTTTATTCCTCTAAAAATATGTTTAAGTCTCAGTTGTTTACAGGTTTTTTCCTTTTGTTTTGGGCATGAGTGTTTGTGGTTGGTTTGGCTTTTTTTTTCCTTTCTTTTCCCAACCAAATGGGAATATATATAGAAGCAAGAAATAGAAGCAGCTGAATCATTTGCCAAGTGATGAAAAATGTGCTGTCTGAAACATAGTGCTGAAGAAGTAATGGGTTTGTTCTTCAGCTTTTATATTTTATGGCATTTTTCTGAATTTCTTGCTTACTATCTTGGTGACTTGGGTTTACTGTGAATTTAGTGGAGAGCAAAGGAGAAGGGATTGAAGACCATCTTAAAATGCCTATGTATTTACAATGTGAAAGAGACTGAGAGAATTGTTAAGAATTTGCATCTTGTCTTGCTATACTGAATATTTAGTCTTGCATTTGAAATGATTTAATAATTGAAATTTAAAGGGCTGTTGAGACTGCCATTTGAGATTTGTCTTTTCATGTTCTGCTTTCAGGAACATCATTTGGAGGCCAAACAATTTTTATTATGACATATGGGCTATTGATGGGTTCTAGTCCCAGATCCTCATCCTGCTGCTAGTTTTACAAGCATGCTTTTAACAGGTCCCTTTTTACTGACTGGGAAATTTTTGCAGACACAGTCTTAATTAAAATAAATTCAAGTCAATACTTTGAATCTGCCTTAATTAAAGAAAAAAGTCATTAGAACTGTTTCTTCTCCACTGTCTTATCTGTAATGTGTCTATATATAAACTTGTGTGCATGCCCTCAAAATGATTACAGAAAGGTAAGTTCCAGACCTGACCAGACTGAATGAATGAGGGTTAGGACATTACTTTGCAATGGCAGTTGACTGTCACCTTGTATCAACTGTAATTTAATGAATTTATTTAGATACAGAAATTAACTACTGTTCGCTGCTTTTTTTTGTCCTGTTGAGACTTAATTATTATTTTTTTGAAAGTTTGTCTTCTTTATTGCCGTGTTTAAGGTTCTACACGCCAGTTTTAACTGTGTATGTAATTGGCTGTGGAGAGCAAACACTAGAACTAGCAATGCAGAGTTAGCAAATGTGTGAATCTCAAAATTAGGGCTACAGTTGTGCTTTTCTCCTTTTTTATTTTTCTTTCTACAATTCTTGTTCATTAAAAGAAGATGAATTTAAAACCTTACACTAATACAGTATTATAGATGTAATTTTGAATGAGGACACCAGTTAGATGTTTCATGTGGTTATATAGCATAGGTAATTGACTTGTATTTAGATGATGGGTACTAGTATTTCAATTTTTCAATATGAAAGAGTCAAAATATTGCTTTACATGTATGATTTTGCAATCTTTTTGGCCACTGGCATGGTAATTGTGCTTTTCAATTGCCACCTAAATTTTTAATAAGATTATATAGAGATTATCAGGAAATATTAGTAGTCATTAAAATAGATTAAATTTGATCTAATGTTTATCTTCATTGTCATTTCTTTAAGGCCCTATTGAATTCGAAGAATGCAACACATCCAGTGTAGTTGAAGGTAAGTTGCCATAGCATAGTTATTTACATGAGTTATTTACATGAGTAAATAATAAGAGTTATTTACTCTTTGCTATGAAGCAAAGAGTACTCAGTGTGGGAATCTGTATAACTTTGAAGTTCTTCAGTAGACTGAAAAGCAGTTTTCCTTGTGGAAAACAAAATTCAGTGACAATAAGACCTATAAAACCTATATAAGACTAATGCACAAGTGTCAGAGAATTTGAGTGTTTCTTACAAGTATATTTTGGCTAAGCCCTGTATTTGCAGAGATTTGGATTTAATTCACTTATGACTGTTGTAACTTAATTTGCAAGTGTCAAAACATGGCCCAGGCTCTTCCCATTGTTACCATGTTAGTTATACCAAGTCTAACTTAGTGTTATGGTTGCAAAGTCTTTCTTTGTCGCCGCAGCTTATTTCGCTTAGGGGATGTTTTTAAGTGATTAAGAACTGCTTTATGTCCATAAGCTGTGTATTTTCTTGTGGGACAGAGGAGTTGACAGTATAACTGTAGCATATAAAAACTTTTAAGTTGCCAAAGTTGTAGCTGAGTCTTAAAATCTCTTTTGACTGAAGCAGAGAGCATCCGTGTTCAGGAATTACTCTCATACTTTGTTTGCCATTATTTTGAGCTGCATAAGGCACAGAAAGAAATTAAAATAAAATCTGGAAATCTAAAAATAATCTTGGAGCAACTGATGTGCCTCTGTATATATGACTGACTCTACAGCTAACTAATTTGAGAAGTTTGGAGTTATTGAACCCTGAAAATTTAAAAAGGGGAGAGTTTGCGCTTTTGCACTGTATAATGTATTTCTATAAAGGGGAATATAATAAAGTGCTTGAATTCAGTTGTTAAATTTTGGAAACCAAATTATTTCCACTGTTCTACTCAAAAGCATGCCCTCAATAGTATCATGCGTCAAAACAAAATTATAGACTAGTTGGATCAGATACTTGCACTTAGTCATTTTGTTTCGCAGTCTATTTTGCTTAAGCAAACGTTGTGGAGAAGCAGGTGTGACAGTAAGTCTGATGGTATATTTAAATGTATTTTAATTTTAGTACATTAAATGGGAATGAAAGCAAATTTTTTTCAGTACTGTAGCTATATGTATCCAGTGCTAAAAGCAGGAAAGAAACAACAGAGGGGAACCATGATTCCAGACTCAGTGAGAACCAGTCTGAGAGCTGGCTAGAGCACTGGGAAATCATGAGCTCAGCATCAGGTGGAAATCCAAGAGACAATCTCCTTTTTATCAGGACCAGGATCCTACTTTTGAGGAAAGACAGGGTCTTGCAGCTGCTGAGAACATGCAGGGAAATAACAAGAGGGTGTTGAACTGCAGTAGCTGGGGAAGGCAGTGTTCTGTTTCTATCCAAGCTCATTGACTGTTCAGGATCACCTGGACCATTAGCACCTCTTGAGTTTCTGTGAGCAGAGTCCTGTTCCTCAAAACTGCCAATGTACATATTGTCTATTAAAAAACCACAGCCATATTTAGATTTTATTTTTTGATTGGTATGTTACTTAAAACAAATTTTAACGATGTTCCCTTACTTAGTTTGGCTCCATACCAGTCTCCACTGTTAAATTTTTATAACAACTGAGGCAGCATTTAGAACATTGGCATTCATATGTACTTCTGTTTGACATTGCTAAACATGTATTTATCTCTTTGATCTTTAAATGAAGTGTTTGTTCTTTAGGAATAAAACCACGGAAGAGGAAGCCTTTTGGTTTATCAGGAATAATGAAAAAAGAAAAAGATACTGAATCTGTGTAAGTATATTTCCACCCTGAAGCTCTTTCTTATATGAAAATTAGTTAAAGCATGGGGGTAAAAATCAGCTGATGTTTAACCAAAGAACAGGTTTATAACTGCAATTTAAAGGAATGCAATGAATATGAAAACATCACCACTATTTACAATTTTTGTAACCAAGCATTTTAAGGAAATAACATCAGTGTATCAATAGTAGTCTAGCCATGTTGCATTCTTTCCTGTGCATAGGTAAATAGTTTCCCCTTCTATATTTGAGTGTTGTAGATAATGTAATTTGCATGTGTACTCCTAACGAAATAATAGCTCCGTGCGTGGTAAAAGTACTGGATGCCAATGTTTGCAGAATTGAAGCTTTCAGTTATTCTTCCATTAGGAGAATATATAGTATATAGTATCAAAGGAGAGAAAAATCTTTGAATGTTTTTGCAGTATATCACAAGCACACTTCCCGCTCAAAGACCATCAGTCCAGCTCAGGACTGATGTCCCAGGTATACCCTTTGCCATATTCTTTGCTTGTGCTCTGTCTCCCAGGAGTTAAGCTCTCCAGAAAGTGAGTTTGAATAATAGTTCTGAGATGGATTGGTCACAGTGTCTGTATTAGTAATTATGGTTACTGTATTTCAGTGTATTTTTTTCACAATTTCTAAATATGTTTCCACAATGAACATATGTAATTTAACAGAAAATAGCTTACAATTTGACAAACTTAGCAAGACAGAAATATTCTCAGAGGCAACATCTGTATACGTACTTCTTAAAATTTACTTTTAAAAAGTATTTTACCAGCCTTAGTTTTTTTTTACATAATGCTGAAAAATTCGTGACCTAAGAACAGCAGGTGCTAATAGTATTTTGTTTCTATAAAAATGAATTGATTCTGAGGGCAGAAAGAAAAAGGTATGATGGCATGATATCAACCTCCTATGTAACACATGACGTGGGCTTTTAGAGAGATTCTTGCATTACTCCATGACTTCTAAATAAACTAGAAAATCACAAATAAATAACATAGGATTCATTGTGCTTGTATAAAATACTCTAATACTTTTTTACGATCTCTTTAAAAAATTTCATTAGTAGTCTGTATTTTGCCTGATTTCATCTTCAGCTGATGATCCTTAAGACTGCACATAATAAAACTCTGTCAACAGAAACTTCTCTGCACTAGAAGTCAAGTCCTCTCTTAGTCTCTTGCTTTGTTAGTCTATACACTTGTTTAATTTATGGAGGGCTGGCTTTCCACATCTAGAAAAACTCATGATTAGCAGGCTTTTCAGTTTATCACTGTTGACACCTGAACTGGTGGTGGGTCTAGTAATGCTTTTACACAGGGAAATGCCATACAGGGTGTACTCTGTCGCATATTGCTATACAGTTTAACCAAGGATTTCACTTCTCTTTTTAAGAACTGATTTGCATGATTTAGTTGGTTTAGTTTTTATCTACAGTTACTTTCATAAATTTGCTTCATATTTCACATTTCTCAACTGTATTGGACTTCAGTGTGTCTTGTTTGAGTACAAATGCTTTTTGAAACCACATATCTCAAGAGAAGTCTAAGGCTTTTTCTTTTAAAGTAATAAAATAGCTTTCAGAATACCTCCATTGCTATGAATTCAGTTTAGCCAGCAGAGGGAGATAAGGTGTAAATCAACTAGAAACTTGCTAAAATATGTCTGCTTTTGTGTGAGGCCTTCGAGAGGAGATGAGATCCTTCATCTCACTGTCAGTTCCTTAACAGGCTGTACTGAATTTCATGTCAATGCTCCCGTGTTAGCAAGTTTTTGTACTTGTTTTTAAGGCAATGTAGTAAAACCTGTATTTTTTATATTTAGCCCATTTAACTTTTCAGAGATGTTTTAGACTGCAGTAAAATTGATCGAGTTTTTTTTTTACACCTTTTTTCAATAAGTGCATGTTTAAGATGTTCAGATTGATGATATAAAATCACTGTTACACCATCACTTAAAGCTTTATTCGTCACGATGCAAATTAGAGAGGACTTTTATGCTACTCAAGTATTCCTACATTCTATAAATGAAATTGCTTCTGCTTTTTGAAAACATCAAGGAGAATCAGTGTCATTCAGTATTTTAAATAAGACTGCTTAAATTGAAGTTACAGTGGAAAAATGTAACACTTGTGAATAATGTGCTTTCAATCTCTGCCTTTCTGCAAATTTTTTAATATTTCTATCTAGGAGGGCACATTTTTTTCAGCATCTTCTAGTACTTGACTGCAACTGCACTTGACAAACACACACTAAGAATGAAATTCTAAAAGAGGAAGCTTTGAGTTCGTCTAAGAATAGTCTTAATTTCTTTGGGAACTGGTTATTGTCCAAAATGTTTTGCAATTGTATGTGTATATTAGGGTTGATGACTTCTACTTGTTTCACACATCAGTTGTGGAGACCTGAATCTTAAAGCATATTCATCCATAATACAGTGTGGTAGTCATCACTTTCCTTATTTTTTTTTTTTTCCTCACTAATATATGAGTTTGCTTTTTCATAATTTCTTTTGAGTTTTCTTTTGCAGTGTTTTGAGCATAAACTGTCAGCTGGTGTTTAAATCTCATTCAGTTGAATGTGGATTAGTAAAATAAAAATTTCAGTAGTCTTGAGAGCCAAAGGGGTCAAATGCACTGTTTCAAATTAATTGAAAATATTAAAGGAAGTACTTGTAACTGTATGAATAAAATTACTTGAGCATTTTATAATTGTAAATTTCTTTTTTTTTTAAATAGGGAGTGTCCAGATGCAGACTCAGTTGTAAGTACTTATTTCCAAAATAAATGCATATGCTAATATTAGCAAGCACTACAGTCCGATGGAACTCAACTTACATACAGTCCCTAAAATGCATTGTTTATCTGATAGAGGATTTAGTATTTTCATAGCATACTTGAAGTGTTAATTTTGCTCAGTAAATAATCTTCAGCAGTATATATAAACGTGTCGGTAACATTTGAGTACATTTTGAGTACAATAACATTTTGAATAACATAATAGTTGTAGGTTTTAAGCAAGGTGTTTTTACTGCAAGTACATGTTACTTTATTCTTTAAGTTAATAGTTTAAATTCCTTGGTTAATAGATTTTAAGGAAGAGAAAGGTTCAGGTTATTGTAGACCTAACTTTGTAGCATCATATTCCTCTTCTTACTAATGCTTCCTTTGAGAAATCCTACTAGTATTGATGGGGTTCTGCTTTACCACTGGCAACAGTGTAGGAATATGCTCTTTAAAATACAGCTTTAAATGCAGTATCTCTAAATGCACTTTATTAATGGCCTGCTTTTCATTGTTGTTAGTTTGATATGCCTTACAATTTTATTTAGCAAATTGCAATAAGTGACAGTTGCAAATAAAATTGGTATGTTAATGATTTTTTTATTTCCTTAATTGAATCTTTTTGCTTAAACATGTATGTTCTCTTGAACTAATGTGTAACAGATATCGTAGCTCCCTATGGCTATAGTAGGGAAAAATCAACAGAATAATTTAGTGATTTTCTGTAGAGTAACTTGTTTTCCAGTTCATTTATTTAGATGCCAATTATAATATACAATTTAAGTTTTAAAGTTCACTGTTTTGTGAATTTTCTTCTTTGTATTTAATAACTAGGAGGTTTTAGTACCTAATATTAAAACTTCTTTTGAGAAACTTGATTTGAAACATCTAGTGGAACCATTTTTGTAAATAGGGAAAAGTAAGTTTTGCCACATAACGAAACTATATACCTAAGAACAGCTGTGTAATCCTCATCAAGACAGTTATTTTGTACTGTGCAGTCATCTTGACTTAGAGCAAATTTCTTTTCTTGGGTACATTGAGAATAAAATAACTTTGGAATTATCCTTACAATTATCAGGCTTTTCATGGAAGTAATATCATTTGACAGTTCAGGTTGAGTCACTGGAGTGAACTGCAAGTGGGTTTGACTTGCAGTGTTTATTTTCTTCTTTGCTTATTTTGGTCTCCACGTTTATTGAAAATAATTACTTAAAAATGCAACTATAAGTTGTTTTAACATTCTTTCTGGGTGCATGAGGCACTCCATATGATCACCTAAGTTAATCTGTCTAGATGTAAGTTATATTTTGTTTTTTAAAAGAGCCAATTCTCCTAGTGTCTATCAATAAAATCTGATGCTTCTGTTGTATTTTCCTTTTTTTTTCCCCTGTCCAATATTTTATGACTGCATTTGGAGTTTAAAGTTCAGTCTCTGATTTCTTCTTTTTTTAACAATAATGTTATTCTGAATGTGGTGTTAGAATGCTTTAATAAACAGACACCATTACTTTAATCTTTGTGAAAACACAATGCAGCATACCACATATGAGATTTCATTTCAACTCTTACAAACAAGTACTCGAGTGCTTTTTTGTTTTATGGTTGGAATCCTCTTCTGGAAGGTCTTATTTCAAATGTTTTTCAGTTTTTTCAACTTTTACTCTTAGATTTCCTTTCTGTTTAATTTTTCAAACTCGATCTAAATAGTTAGAACCATCTATGTTATCTCTATGAGGATTTTTTTTTTATGAATCTTTGCAATAAATTATACATTCCAAGAAATAGAACTTGAAAAAGTATTATTAAAAAAAAAAAAAAAGAAATTTAAAGCAATTATAATTTCCTTTTGACTACCAAGAGGTGCTGAGGACCAGACCTCAGAAAATTCACGTTAAGATGTCCTAGTTACAATTTTGATCAGTTTTGGTCACTCAAGGAAAACCTGTCTGGCTTATATATGATGGTCATTTTTTTTTTTAAAGGTGGCTTTTGTTTGTCAAGAATTTTAGTTGTGTGAAAAGACCATCAGGTCTTTATTTATAAGTATAGGCACTGAGGCAAATACACTGAAATTTTAAAATTTAAGAATTCAGTAATAAGTGACTTCAATACATTATCTACCAGTTCCACATGTACTGTGCATCTTTGAATGTACAGTGTATATTCAATACCATTAGGGCCTTCTCACTAGTCCAAAATGTATAATGCAATGTGTTTGAATTTGTGTTCTCTCTTTCCAAAAACGAAAACAGTGAAATATCCTAAAAAATGTCTTTTGTCCCAAAATGGAAGTTCTCAAATTTATCTATGGCAAGCCATCCACTTATGCCCATCCTTTTTGTAGCTGCCAGGTTATATATATTGGAAAATAAATTAATGAGATATTAATTCCTATAAGTACTATTTTTTGTAACTGCTGTAAGTTTTCATGTGTTCATGAGTAGGAAGGTAGATGTGGACTGAGAACTGTTATTTGTTAAAAAGATTGACTACTTCAATAAGCAGTCTCAGTTTAAATATAGGTGACAGTATCTCATGAGATTTAAAAATTCTGGTCTACATTTATTATGATTTAAAATGTCAGTCTACACATGCAACTTCCATTAAGCTAAGCCTTAGAAAATTAACAGTGTGAGCACTAGAAAGAGATAGCAACTGAAGTCTGGCTCTGTATGTGGGTTTTGCCTAGAAAGTTTTTTTTAAAGGCTGAACTAATTGTCTTGTTTCCCATGGGTTTGCCTTGTCTCTAGGGATGGTCTCTAGGAAGACAGGAGCTCTAAAAAAAAAAAAACTTTTATTTTGGGGAAGCATTTACAATGTTCCACTTGTGTCCAGTAAGATCTGAATTGCAATTGCAACCCTTCTCTTGGTTGGGATACTTGCTATCTCCTTCTACTTGAGTGCATATTTTCATGAAGAGTGTAGTAATGTAATTATCTTTGAGTTCTCTGTTCTGTCTGTCAAATCCATTTGAAATTGTCCAGTAAGTTCAAAAGTAATTAACAGGGGAGTCACAGATGTACAGAACATAATGCTGGAAAATTTCTTCACAGGAAACTGAAATGCAAACACTTATCAAGGCATACAAGACTATTCATTAACCTCTTTACATATGAGTGTAGCATAACTTCAGTTATATAGAATTATAGACTGTTTTTATTGCTTTGGAACACAAGTGTATTTAGTGAAATTCAAATATTTTTCTTTCTTTGTGTTTTACAATGTTTCATTCTGGCATATTTTGAATAGCTATCATTGATACAGAGTGCAAGGCTTTCTAGTAACAGCACAAGACCAGGGGCACTTTGAATACCTGTTTTTCTTTCTTTCTGCATTTCTAACAATGGGAGAAACTGATTGTCTACTCTCTTCTTCTGTGTCTGTTGTGTTAATAGGCACCCTAAGGAGAGGAGGCCAATAATATGCCTCTGTCTTAACCTAAGGATATGCCAGAGTCAAATTTACATCTCAAATATGTCAAAAGTGGAGAGGCTTTTTGTTCCCTTATTCCAGCCTATGCGCTTCAGCTGCTTGCTTTGAGTCCACCTCAGCCCTTATCTGGATTACAGGAAGTTGAGTTGTGGCGGAAAAAATAGTGAACTGTTCAGCTGTGCTGTATCTTGAAGCATACCTGGAGGAAAACTTGATATGGAGCTCTCATAACCACTTAGTTACCCCAGGACAAGAGAAAGGAGAAAGAAATGAAGCTGAAGCATAGTGAAGGTTCTTCACTTCTTGAGTAATGACCCACCTGCGGGCAGCACTAGCATTGCAGACAAAGGGCCAAATAAAGTAGCTACACTGCAGTATGCTCCACATGTTCCTTTCTTGTCCTTTATATGCAACCCAGAGACACTAATGACAGAGTAATGGTGTGACTTCTTCCATTGCTTTTGGGTGACAAATGGGACAGAGCAAGGAAATTAAAGTATTCACCAAAACTAAAAAAAATATGTATTGTCAATGGAATGGTTAGTTCTCAAGCTTTTTATACGGGCAATTTTATTTTATTTATTGAGCTCTTGTTTCATATCTTTGAAAATTTATTCACAGCAGAAAGCTCATAGAACATACTAAGGCAGACAGAGTTATAGGACCTAAGTGTTTGGTGTATGTTTAAAGCTATATAAGACCTCAGTTAATGTGTTATATCTGCAAACACAAGGAAAACTCCATGTGTTTTATAGCTACATGTTTAATTGTTTACTAGAACCTCAGAGAATATGAAACCTTCAAATAACATGCATATTGAACTTTTTTTTTTTTTTTAACCTCAAAAACTAATACACATCTTTGTGTAGGGGGCTAAACCAGACCTTGATCCCTATCATATTAATAACTACTCTTACCAAAGGCCAGAGTTTAGAATGATCATCATCTTGTGTGTTGAAGTTGGGAAATGACACAGTTGTACATGAAGGTTCTGGACTTTACCTCTGATCAGCAGCGCAGGCAAATCAGGTTGTGTCTGTATTGTGTGCCCAATATTTAAGACATGCTGTTATCTGTGTAACTCTAGGAGTGTGAAGAAGAGAGTAAAAATTAGTCAAGTAGATATAAATGCCTTCATTAACATCAGATTCACGAGTGTCTCTTTCAAGACACTGTGTCATCTACTGCTTTTACAAAATGTAATTTTGTAAATAAAATTCTGATGTTTCAGAAAGCAGAACCGTTCACTTGTTCAATTACTACTTATAAGATTTTGAATACCATTTTGCTTGTACATGACACATTTGTCAATACAAAGGCACATCAAGTATCTCTTCTACCCATTTCTTCTGTTGGTTTACACAAAAATATGAATTCAGTATCTCATTAATTAAAGTAGGTGCTAATGATCATAAATTGGTCCAAGATCGAAATTTTTTTGCTACTGTGGTCAGAACTTATGCTGTAAAGTATCCAGCTCTTTTATGTACATACTAACTTTGACTTTTTTTATGAAGTTATGGAAACAGAGTATATGGTAAAGGACCATGGCTGAGGAATAAATTATTCAAGTGTCTTTGAAAGACTAGAAAAGGTAGATGCTTCAAGATTTTAGTGCTTTCTAAGGACTTACTTCATCCTAGAGATTATTCAGTAACTTAAAAATAATGCAGTGAAAAGAACTTCTACAAACTAAGTTCTCCCACAATTTTATATCAAAATAACCAAATCTGCCAACTGTGCTGAGCATGCTGTGTGCCCAGGAATAATATCCCTTACATATATGGCCCAGCTGCAAGAAAAACTAAATGTTATATATTTAAAGATTTTTATTGGTTTTCAATTCATCTTAACTGTGAATGATCCTGATCTATTGAAAATTGCCCAGTGTGACAACTAAAATAATTCCAAGATTCGGAATTTGTAATATTACAGGAAAATATACCTACCCTCTAGCTATATATTTTGGTTCTGTTTACTTTGATGTCAAGTTTCATTAGTGTTCTTTGGTATATAAACAAGGTCAGCCTGAGGTCAAGCGTAGCTAAGAACTCTGATTTGAGCAAGTAGAGCTAAAGTACTGGACCGTGTGATTGTACTCTTATTTCTTTTTTTTTAAATAATTTATTATTTTTAATTATTTTTCATTATTATTAAAATTAAGATTTATTTTTTAATCACATAACAGTGAAGTCCGGATCTTACAAGTATTTCAAGAAATTGCATCTCTGTGTTCCTTATGTTAAACTTTATTGGAGCTTAACTATTGTTTTTTGGCCTTAGTTTGATGTGGTATTTAATTTGATACAAGTGTACAAGACTATATTTCATACTCTTTTTAGCAGAAAGTTTGATCTGTGTTTGAATTCCATGTAATTCAGGACTGCTAAATTTAGGAAACTGTACAGAGGAGAATCTTTTTTATTAAATATCAGACATCCCATTTATGATATCTGTAAATGAAATAGAGGGATAACTCCATTTTTATGTTTGTCTTATTCTGTAACTCAAAAGCTGTTCAGAGATATTCTCTTTAAATTTGGCTTCAAACTTTAGCTGAAGTCATGTGATTCCTTCCTTGTCCACTTGAAATCTCCAGTGTAAGTAATTTGGTTATATCTTATGATTTTAATAACAAGGTAGATTTTGGCCATACTGTGGTATGGCCAAACTGTTAGTCAAACTCCCTCCCAATATCTCCTTTCTGGTAGAACAAACTGATTGCTATGCTAGAATAAATCACCTTTTTTATATTAATATTCTAATTTTTATAAGATTTTTGTAACTGCTGATCACTGCATTTTGAAGGCACCTCAGTTGTCTTTTTTTTGTAACAAACTTACTGAGACATTAAGCAGTTCACGTACATTTTATCCTGTATGTATAACATACATTAATTTGGGGTTTTGCACATTTTTAAAATTTAGATTATTTTAGAGACTTGTTTCTCTCTGTCCTAAAGTTTTTTTAATGATATTTTAACATAATTCTCTTCAATTTATATTTAATTACTTGCAAGAACTGAGAAACAAAACGAGTTTGAAGTTCCCAGATGCTTATTGGCTTTAAAGGTCCAAGATGGTGCTGGAGATGTGTAAAGGAAAACCTTGGAATGCAATTTTGAGCACTTATGGTGTGAATATTCCAGCAACAGTGCAGGCATGCTGCCTTTTCTAGGGGGAGTGCACCATCAGAACCTCTAGTGACTTAGCTGAGAGAATCAGAAGCAGAAGTCGGGAAAATATTTTGGGACCAAGTATCAGTAAGAGCAGACACATTTAAACTGTTCAGTTTTTGCAGAAAATTTGGAGGTTGTTTTGTTGTATTCTGTTGCTGAGGTGTCTTTAACACAACTTCTGAACTACAGGTCATAAAGTCAGAGAACTGTAATAATATTTAATAAAAAGTACTTTTATGAGTTGTTGTAATCAAAATTTAATTTGTCAATTATATAAAATTCAGTCTGATGTGAAAATGATGACTTTTTAGTTAATTGTCAATACCATAATTTTTGGGTTTTTTTTTTAGAACTTTCCTGATGTAGATGACGAAGGATACAGCATTAAACCAGAAGCAACACAAGATATCCTTTTCACTATTACTGTGCCAATTTATTTGATGTTACTACAATTCTTTGGAGAGAGAAATTACTGACTGTGAAGTGTTAACTAAAGAAAGATGAATGACATTTATGCTTGCGTTGCAACTTGGTCTTCTTATGTTCATAACTTTTGCAACATGAACTGAATTTTGTGTGCCTTAAGTTCTGTGTGTGTGCAAGTGTTAAAGATTAGATCAGATGTCTTGGGAACTTTAAGAGGACAGTAAAAAAATAGAAATTAAACCAAAAGCCAGAACAAAAGCTTTAAGGTGACCATGCAGATCTCTCTCCTTGAAAAGTCTCAGAGAGTTTGTAAAGTTTGTAATATTTTTAAAACATGTGGAGTGGTTATCTCTTCTATACCTGCATCCTCCCATTTTTTTGTAACACCATTAAAATGATTGGGAGCTTGAACAATACAGAAATAGAATTTGTGTTATATCTGGTGTCGTTACACCACGTGGTGTTTCCAACTGGTGCTTTTTACTTTTACTGTCTTTTTAATAATAGTTTTCATATACAGAATAGATTTTGTTCTGAAACATCTTTATAGAGGCTCAAGAATTTTCTCTGCTGTTGTTTTGGAAGAAAAATTCTTGTCCACTTTTTTCCCTACTGTCACAGGGGAAAGCTCTGCTTAAGAGCTGGGAATAATTACATTACGGTAGATCTAAGCAAGTTTAATATGTTAGCAAGGTTGCTGATTTTTGGAAATGTATTCACTGAATTTTCTGGGTACTGCAGGTAAAAAGTAAAATTAGGCTGTGCAATTTCCTCAAATTGCAAAAACCTTTAGGCAGTTAACAGCATATTGGAGGGTGCCAGTCCATCATCATAGCTTCCCTCTTTTTCTTAACTTTGCAGAACATGCCTCTAATGTCCACGGTGAAGATTCCTGCAGCAATTAAAGCACTTGGTGTTCTCTCCTATTTACAAAATTGATATAAAAGTGATAGACTTGGATCCAGTTTTGAGAAGAGCATAGATAAGAGCATATTAAATATATGCTTTGCATATATTTATGAAATGGAGAGAGAAGTGAAGAACATTCATGCTTGTGATGAATGATTCCTCTGGGTGTCTTTTCTGTATTATCTCTTTTTGTTGTGAAACAAGAGGAAAGGCTTTAAATCTTTGTCAGTGAAAAGGATCAGTGATTTGCAGTCTGTCACCTACATAATACTTCAGCTTCTGAGAATTTTCACCAGATTCAGGAACTCCTCAGTTCCCTTCCTCTTTTCCTCCCTTAGCCTCCAGGAAGGGATATTTATTTTGTTGATGGGAACTCTTGAGATTGTTGGAGGACATTATTTTACTATGACAGTCTTAATAAGTCTGACTTAAATCTGTGTTTAAAAAGCACTTTACAGGAACTGCCTGATTTGTAGGAAATTAATCTTGAAGGTCAGCAATAACTGTAAGATGAGATCTTTTGATGAATTAAAATTACTTGTCTTTGAAACTTTCTTTTCTAGATGTGCTCCATTTTGATGGAACAGATATGCTGTAAGATTAAGACGTTTGGCTTTTCCCTCAATGCAACTTTTAGATCCTTTCAGTTGAAATGGATTTGGAATGTCTTTGGGGTTCAGGTTTAAATCTTTGTTAGAGAATAGTTTGGAGGAATTTATTGCAAATGTCTGTCACATTTTCAAGTGAAAATAACAGACGTGACTTAGAGTATGTATGCTTTCCCCAGGTAGTACAAAACTTTTATGTTTCAATAGAGGACAATTGTCAAATTTTGTCTCGCCAAAACAAATGCATTTTTTAGGACTTAGTGTAGCCCTTCCAGAGATTTTGTTCAGTACAGCTCCTGTGCATATGAAGAGCCAAGGTTATATTTTCCTTATTTTGAGGGCTGAGTTGTCATTGTGATTCCTTTTTTTCCATGCATAACAGTGCTTTAAGCAGCTGACATTGTTCTGTTTCTGTGAAGCCTTCTGTTTAACTGGCATCCTTTCTTGCAAAATCTTCTGTGCCACAGTGCAAAAGAGGTAAGTAATGGTGGCTGCTGCACTTTCCTCCACTGTTAATGTTAGGTGCAGGTACCATGGACATTTCACTGCTCATTAAAAAGGTTATGGCACATATTGTCTTGGTTGAAAGAATTTCTACATTTTTCTTATGTGTTTTTGAGTCCATGGTTGAGCCTTGCAAATCGTGGGTGTTGCTACTCTAGAATCTTTTATTTAACCTGATGCCTTCAAATATGCAGTTGTTCAATTATATTGCAGATACTTCCATTCTTCAGTTATATGACATCATACTTTTCTGAACAAAGTCACCATTATGGAGATGAATGGAATAAAACTCTTGAATTTTAATTGTGAATTTTGGACTGTGGATATTTTGTGAAGCATCTGTATAAGCGCACAAAGAGGGAACGTTTTGTGGAGCATAATTAAGAAATAGATTAAGCAGATGAATCTGAGGTATTTCCACCTTAACTGAGAAAAACATACCAAAGAGAATCATTTCTATTCATCCAGTGATTCTGACTCTGAAGATGATGAACCCAGGAGGTTCCATGTAGAAATAAAACCTGTCCAGCCAAATAACAGCTCTCAATATACTATGCCTTCCTTGGATGAATTAAAAGTATCTATAGGGAACATCACTCTTTCTCCAGCAATATCTGTAAGTTTTCTTACTTGTATTTTTAATGTGTAGAAAAGAGGTAGAGGATCTGTAGTGTAAATATGTATTTTACTGTTCAGAATTTATTTTAGGTTTAATGATTCTTTTTTCTTGTGCACTAGGTTGGTTTTGGTACACTTCATTGTAATATAACATTAAATACATCTCTCTTCTCAGATTTAGACTTTCCTTTCAGTCTTGTGAGTGCTCAGTTTTTGTCTTTGTGCTGTGGCCACAAGACACTTGAATACGTTGTGGAGTTAACTGAGCATGTCTTTTAACATAATTTACTAATTTGTATTCAATAATATACAAGTCTTTTAAAACTGATCATATAATGTGGTTATATGTAACATTTACATTGCAGCTTTATTGATGTATTCTGCCAATTCACCAATAATCATTTATAGCACAAGATGATAAACAGTATTAAAGTATGCTAGTACAACATTCAGATCAGAATAAGACTGGCTCTGATTTTAAGGAAAATAGTGTGCATAACATATTAACATAATAATTTTTCTCTTTTTTTCTCCACCACATTTTTAAAGCAGAGGCACAGTCCTGTAAGTAGAGAATGGTTTTTTATTCCTGTTTTTAGTTAAAACCAAGTAAGTGTAGTATATGAGGGGAGTTACTGAGAAAGCATTAGGAATATTTTTTTTCATATATACCGTGTGATATATAAGCTGTTTAGTTTTACTGCCCCGGCCAGTAAAGCGATTTAATAATACTGCTCTCTTTGTCAGTTCTATAGTATTCATTCCTGCCTTTTTTTACTGATGTGGCAGGTGTGCACTGGTTGCTCTGTTCTAGCTCATGTTCCATGGTCTTCTGCAAGCTCATAATGTTTTACCTGGCATTGAAAGCAGAGTATCTCACGGGGAGTTGAGTGGAAATAAGAACCCTGGGACAATTAAAAAACTGTTTTATTTTACAGTTAGTGGAAGAATTTATTTCTAATTTTTTTTCCTGTTTCAGGCACAAATGAATCAAAATTCATCCAGTAAGTGTGAATCTTTTAGTTTATGCTACTTTTTTAACATCGAATGAAAATAAATTTTTTTTAATTGTTGAAAAAATAAGCTTCTTAAATATCTGTATTTTAAGTGGAAAAAATATTTCTCTTGTCAGTTTTATATGCCTCTTCTTTATCTATATACTTGACTGTTCACTGTTATGGGGACCAGACAAGCCTGGCTCTGACAGTGGTGAGGTACACATCCAAAAGCCAAAGGGGGTACTCCATGGAAAAAACTCCTGTGCAAGTTCTTAAAACCCTTCCACCTGCTCATGTTTAGTACAATTCACAAACCAGCAAAGCACACTCTCTATTTGTATGATATAAAATATGTCCATAAAGGTAGAGGACAGAGCATGAATTTCTATCCTGGAGGGTTTTTTCATTGGGAAACCAGGACAGATTTGCTGAAGAACAGTATTGATGTTAACAGTAAAACAGTATAATTCAAGGAAGAAATTTCAAGTGAACAACACTTTGTCACAAAATGAAATACTCTGTGTAGTCTTTTATTTCAGTAGTATCTAAACTTCAGCATTCAGAAATAATGTATTTTCTTTTTTCCATTTTAATAATTCATTATGAACTGCCAACACTAATATTTTCTGTCTTTTTATAACAAAACTGAAATTTTTATTTTATAGTTTCACAGTTTTGGTGATAATACTGTATGTTTTTCTTAGGTGAAGAGTTAACAAAATCAAAGCCTTCTGCTCCATCTAATGAGTAAGTTGAAATTTAAAATTCTGTCAATGCAATTTTGCAGGAATTTGATCTTATATTTCTAATACTCAGAAATAACAGCTGACTCCTATTTGAAGTTGGTCATCTATTGCATTATAAGACTTAAGAATTAATTATGTAACAATGGAGATTTCTATAAACTTGTTTACCCCTTCTAATACACTTGCTTTACTGTGATCTGTCTCAGTTGATATTTATAATTACATGATTATGCAAGATTTTTTTTTAAATTAAATTCTCAGTTTTTAAAAAAGACATATATAGTTTCTGTTCTATAGTGTTACATGGTAAAGAGTTTAAGATTGCAACCCCCAAGTTGCATCCATAGCTTATATGTATATATATATACTGAAATAAATGGATTTGAAAATTACAGTCATTTAACTGATATTATGAAGTATGCCCACACAGAAACTTGCACCAAGGTGTCAATTCCGATATCTCCTTATGTGTAAATCAGTTCTTTGACCTGCAATTTGTATTTTTCCTTTTAGATGCAAAGAATAACTAATATGGAAAAATTTGTCAAATGTTTTTATCATATTATTGAGGGACTTTTTACAAGAGCATGTAGTGATAGAACTAAGAGTAGGTTTATATTAGATATAAGAAAGAAATTCTTTTCTGGGAGGATGGTGAGACACTGGAACAGGTTGCCCAGAGAAGCTGTGGATGCCCCATCCCTGGAAGTGCTCAAGGCCAGTTTGGATGGACCTCTGAACAACCTGGTTGTTCAGAGCAGGTGTCCCTGGCCAGGTTAAGGTGGTTGGAACAAGATTTTTAAAGATCCCTTCTAACCCGAACCATTCTGTGATTATTATTTTTATTACATTATGAAACTACTGCTGAAGTTTAGTTTGATTTTTATAAATGTATACATCTTTTATTTATATTCCAATTGTAATTCTTAACATAGAAAGGGAAACTGTGACCTCCTGGCATGGGATCCACTCTTCAGCAGTTCTCTTGAATCCTCCTCTTCAGTTTCTTTGGCATCCTCATACTCCTCAGGTAAAATATTTGATAGTAAATAATGTTTTCTCTGTATACTTGAGGATGTTATGGTGTTATTTTTTTACTTATTGCAAGGGGACGTATTTTGACTGTTAAATGAAAGAATTTTATAAAGCAGTGTACTACCTTAGAAGTATTACACAACTGAGGATACAAGGCTTTCAAGCTAGAGAGCAAGGTGCAAGAGGGAGTACTAGAGACCTTAGGAAAATTCTTTCTTTCTTCTGTCCTTTCTTACTTTCGAAAAAGTTGCTTACCACCTAGAATGTAACCCTTTTATGTTCTACTGGTAGGGCTGGGAGATTAAATGGAGGCTGTTGCAGCACCGGTAAGACACGCTGACCTTGCACAATGAATAGGGATGAGTTTCTGCTTTCCAGGAAAGTTGATTGAGCTGTGTAATATAAAGGCATTTCACAGCTTTGCTGTGAGGAACTTGTTTCCTGTAGTTAACAATGATTGTTGGATGTGCATAATCCAGGGGGAAATGGATAAAAAGGGCATGACTGAGACATGAAGTAAGGTGAGATCCTGAGAGCAAAGGTACTGGGAAGAAAAGGATGGGAAGTGGAGCGTAAGGGCATGTGTTGCATGGAGATTTTGGGGTACAGGATATTAGTGTGGGCAGAAAACTGGCAGGCTTTCCTGAAACTTGGTCTTTGCAAAAAATAGTTCCATAATTCCTTTCCATCTATCTACTGTGTATCCCAACCTTTGCTTTCTTAATACAGACACTTGTTTCCTCCCACGTGCCTGAGAAGTGTGTTCACTGATTTTTTTTTTTTTTAAACTAAGTATTCATACTCAAAAAACCATGATAGACCTCCCTTCTTTGTTCACAATTATGGCTTTCTAGCTGTTTTCCTCTGTTCTTGATCATACTTGAAGATCAGATTGAAGAACAGTAAGGAAAAGTACATATATCAATAGGAGAATTACTAAAAACTGGTATTAATTCTTGGCTTTAATAATGTTTTTTTAGCAAAAATCAGCATCACTATGTAACTCTTCAGGTTTTAAGTAGAACTTAAGTCTTTCACTACAAATTCTTGTCCCTTAAAAGTTATGGTTTTAACAAATCTGGCTTATAGAGATTGTCTCATCCTCACTTAGATAACCAGCTAGTGAATCCATGTGTGTGATAACACATCTAAGAATGAATTATACAGAGACAGATATTACTGGGATATTCAGAAAATAAATAGTGTTTTCTCAAAATAATCTGTTTTGCTAGCTTTGATCTGGTGTTGCAGTCTGCAGAGAAAGGCAAAGAGTACTTAATTTGTTGTGCTGGTGGTTGCTGCTGTATTCAGGTGTTAATTGCTGTTCCAGCATGGGAAGTCAAAGTACGTTAGGAGATCTTCATACAGTCCCTCTTGGCAGCAGAACTGTGGAGGAAGTAATCTCTGGCTGATGAATACTGACAGATCTGTTACATCTTCTGTAGCCGTATCTGGCAGGGAGTCACCTACCCTGGTCCTCGTACCCATGAGCCTTATGCACAGAGCCCTGGGCTTCACAGAACTTCATGGAATACAGTGTTCTGTGGACATAAGTTTAGATATATCTATGCCTTGGCAAACTTTATCTATTAAATAATTATTTCAAGGATTGTTGTTCTAGGACTTAAAAAATATGTTTAGCCTTGTGAAATAATCTGTGGAGTTAAGTAGAAAGTAAGTGTTCTCAAGTATAACAAATTACTAATATATTTGGGGAAAAAAAATCTGTATTGTTTGTTAAAATACAGTTCCAGTGCTTAGTAACCTTCAACTTAGTTCTAAAGATTTTTTAAAAATACACAACTTTGATCTGATTATATTTTCCTTTAAATCCATGTTTTATCTTCAACTTGAAGATTCGTGTAAGTAAGCTGATGCTTAAAGCTTTGAAAATCTCAATCCAAAACTTACATGAATTAGTTTTTTGGAATACATGATATATATGATATAGCATGCCTCACAGATAACGTTTTTCTTTTTACTGTTTAAACATTTGTTTAGCTCTTGTTTCATAACTGTGTTAATCATTGAACACTCAAACTACCGTGGCATTTGAGCAAACAGTGGTTTATGCAGCACAGAAGTGGTCTTTGGTCATCCATGAATAATCCTGCTTTATTAGAAGTTTAAGATAACTTTGTTATGTTGCACAAACACAACAGACTTTTTTCTTCTACCAGCTCTTGATAATGTAAAAATTTTCATTTTCTTCCTTATTTTCATCCCTATCTATTTTTAAAATAGTTTTTAACGTTTCCACATTGTTTTTAAATAGGATTTATTGTTATTAAAACCTTTGACTGATATTTAAAGTATCTGCTAGAGAAGGAAAACTGTGTTAAAGCTCTAGTGTTTATGTAGACTTGGAGAAGGTACTCGTTCATGGCAAAATGGCCACTGTAGAGAGGACAACCATACTTTTGATGTAAACTTTTAAATGTGTTTCTCTCTTTTTTTCATTTTGTATGTCTTTCTGCTGTTGCTCCTAGCTCTGCCAATCTGCAAGATGTTGAGAATTGCCTAACCTTGCATTTTCTGCTTTTATTGTCATCTCATGCAACAGGCAACAGCAAGCACAAGGAATACTTGTGGAAAACTCATTTTTTCAATAGTCTGAAGACAATAGGATGAAAGAGGAAAAACCTGGGGTGTATGATGCCTCATCCACATTGTTACTGATTAGACACAGGTTGATAAGACAGAATAAATATCAGACCAGAACATGTGATTGCATTGTCTTCACTCACCTGAAAGCCAGTTTGGTTGGGTCTTTCTTTACAAGTGTTAGGACCAAAATGTTTGGAAGGATAGATTTGATTAAATAACTTTGAAAGAAACTAAAAGCAGAAAGCTGTAGAGAGAAACCAGAAATGGATTAAGATGCAAGAAGGAAAAGACAAAGATGAGAGGAAATTAAATCACAGAAGGGAGGATGTAAGAGGAATAAAGAAAGTTGTGAAAAGTAGAGCCTTAAATGGAGAGATAGACGATAAGTTATTTTTTATGTACTTGAAAAATGGAAAGTGACATGGTTGGCAGTATGAATAAAGCACATATGATATGTCACTAGCGCTTTTTTTCTTTTATTTGTAAGTGGGGGGATTTTTAGCCTAGTAGAGCAATTATTTTTCATGCTGGCTAGTAATCGTCCTGCAGTGGATATTGAATACTTTTTTGAATATTGAAAGTTTTATCTTTTCAGTATCATTCCTAGTTTCAATTCTTCCTTTTTCCTTCAGCTACCCTAAAGGAGCACAGTAGGAGCTCCTCCTCATCTACCACTGATTTGGCTGGGTGTAGTGTATCTCAGTATTTGCTTGGACACCAGACAGATTCTGGGTCTACAAGCCCATCCTCACCAGACTTTACGATTAGCACTTTGTGCAAATCTGGTGTTCCAACAGCACCATCAGGGAGTACCAATACTTTATCCTGTGTTTCACGATCTCAGAGTCAGTGGATTTCCTTTGGTGATGAACTTCTTACAGTTAGACACACAAGCACAGACAAGAAGGAACCCCAAAGATTGCATTTTAAAACTGAAAATGCCTGCCTTGCCTCTTCTGCTTGGCTTGGGAATTCTTCCAACAGCTGTGCTTCTGAGGATCAAAGTGACCTTTTCAGTAACACTATATGCCATGAACAATTATTCATTGAAGAAACTGGCACTGCTGCTGAAATATCTTCCGCATCATCTTCAACACTACTGGACTATAGTTTAGTGTCTTCTTGTGCTCATACAAATAAGGGTATGGCAAGCATGCATTCTGTACTGCTCTTCGCTAATAACTGACTACAAAAAGTGAGCTTTGGACTCATTTTTCTTTTTGTTATTAATGCTCACCCAGATGTTAAAATTAACACGTCTTCTTAAATAGAATGTACTAAACTGCTTGCTAGCAACATTTCCTTGAAAGTTTGGACAATAAATATTCAGCTTCAAGCAAGAAGAAAATCCAAATTATTCATTTAAAGGCATTGCTTTCTCTTAACTATGCAGTGTTGCTTTTCTAGAAATGGGATTGTATTTTTGTGGGATGTTAGACAGCAGTGAGATCTCAAAGATTAACTGATTGAATTTGCAAAATTAATTACTTCTACATACAAACCCCCATGACTGCTTGGTATAAAATCATTTGAGAGCAATGGGAAAGCCCATGATGCTATTTTCAAGTAACTTCAGGGTATCACCTGGCACTATTTTAAAAGCACTTATGATTAGTGTTAAATCTTAGACCATCACACTTGTAAAATAGGAAATTCTAGTTGAAGCATCATTTCCAGTTTTTCTATTCAAGTAAGAATTTATGTTCAGTGTGATCTTTTAATACTTATTTTCTTGAATTTGCTTTCTTCCAGCAAGACCCACCACTCCTCTTTCTGCAGGCACCATAGTACCCCCTCCAAGGCCTGCTTCAAGACCAAAGCTGACTACCGGGAAACTTAGTGGGATTAATGAAATTGTATGTATTGATTGATTGTTGTTTTGGGGGTTTTTTTGTTCTCCATTGTGACTTGATTTCCAATACACCATTCATTTACACTGTTACTCTGTAAGTGGATTTACTTTCCAACCAATGTTCAAAGAATTACATAAGCAGATTTTCCACATTGACAGATAGGCATGGAAATTGTTTATGACAATTGTTATTAGAACAGGTAATTCTTAACAGAAATACAAGGGTCCAGAACATAATTTTTGCATCAGCTGAATGTTCTTAATTGAGTAAATCAATACTTTTCTCAATAATGTGCTCATCCAAAAAGGATGGCACAATGTATAAGATTGAAGTTTTCAAAATGTGAAATACTAGCAAAGTTATTTACAAAGCTCCACTGATTTAGGGATACCATCAATGCTTTGGGGAATAAGTGGTATTTAGTAGATCTTTATCAGTCATGTGTTGACAAAAGTATCACTGCTGTGACTTCTTCCTGCCCTTGTTGCTGGCTGATGGAGAGGGGAGGTGGTAGATCACAGCAGTTGCCCATCAGGACAGTGAGAGGTTGCACGCTGCCTGCATCTGCTCATTGCTGCTGCAGTGCAGGTTCACCTGCCAGTAAGGAATATGGTAAAATGCAAATACCCAAACAGCTTGTCAGACCAGGCCATACTTAATTTCCTTTGTAATTATTAGTATTCTGTGTGTTCCACTTGACTTACTGACTTGGAAAAATTTTCCTGTGGTTGGATCCTCTTATTTTATTTCGAAGTAGCAAGGTCTAAGGATAGGTACAATTTCAGAAGAATTTGTAAGGGCAAGCTAGGACTTGTTTCACTTATGAAGACTGCAAAATGCCTTCTCCAAAGGCTTAATTTTTTTTTTTCCCTTCTGCAGTCAGAGGAAGTTGCAGAGGGAGAGCTGTGTTATCTCCTTCTGTTGTGCTGGAGAGAGTTAACCCTCACAAACATGTGCAGGGTCCCAGCAGCCCGGAGAAGGCAGCAAAGACAGGGAGGAGAAGGCAAAAAGCCCTGGAGAGGGTGGGGCCTTGCCTTTTCTCCTTGAGGCCCAGTGCTTTTACAGTACTGTGAGGTTTTTGTAAGTTTTTCATGTTCTGGCCTTCTAAATAAACTTTTTGAATTCTTTCCACTGCCTTGGCAGGGATATATGCAGGGATACCTGCATATCTTACTTTACACAAGGTACTGTCACCTAATTCTTGTTACAAATAACATTCTCTGATCTCATGCTTTGACAAAACTAAAACATTTTCAAACTGTTTTGCTTTTCTGTACAGTCAGAATAGAATTCATTTTGAGATTCTTTTCTTGTTCCAATATGAAATGGGAGTAATTGCTCTCAGTCCAAGGAATCTGTTTTTCATGTCATCATAATCAAATGAAAGAATTTATCTGGTAGTGTTCTGCTATAAAGTATGATTCTGCACAAAGCTACATTCATTTTATATTGTTTTTTTAGAAATAGACTATTATTCGGATACAAGTGGGAGATTGTCAGTTGTCTTTAGTATGTGTCAACTCCTTTTACAATTCCAATAGTCCATCACAGCCATATACCCAGCAATAAGTGTAGTAGAACCGGAGTGGGAGGAGTGGGGGTGTGAAGAGTTACTGTGACATCCGACCCATAAGGGGAGGGAAGCACCCAAGATTCATAAATGCTTGTGGTTGCAAGAAATAAAAAAAGTCTGAGGGTCCACAAAAACGTCACAAAGTTTTATTATTGAATTATACATTTGGCATGGAGATTGGTATGCTAGTCCCTGACTTATACAAGCATCTGGCAATGGGCTTTGGATAAAGGAATAGGATAAAAAGGAAGAGAGAAAGGAAGACATTAAGTAAGGAGGAATAGAGAGAAACAAAGAGAGAAAAAGAGATCATCAGTCCTGGTTCCAGTGTCAGTCCAGGTTCATGGGGATACCACCTGGGCTTGGTGGGGGGTACCTTTTTTATAGATGTTTCCCCACAGGTTTCTCACTTTCTGTGCAAATTAGTTATCATAGGCAGTCTGTTCTTTCAGACCTCTCTGGAAATGGGTCAGAGGTCTTTGTAAGTCTTGGGTGGTCTTGATCCCCCCTGCAGTCCATCCCCACTTCTCAGCCTCATTCCTGCCCTTGTGCTTATCTCCAGGAAATAAAGATGTTTGTCCTAGAAGAGTGCTTTCCTACCTCCACATGGCCCCTTCTCCAGCCACATCTTGTTGTTTCTCATGGCTTGTTATTACTTATAATCCTTGATTGTTACTGACAGTCCTTGTCAGTTATTACCAACACTCCTTGGTTGGCTGCACAGCCACCCAGCTATCTGTGTTTTAGACATTAGTCCCTTATCTTCTGGGATTCTACAGTTACTCCGCCCAAATGATGCTTCAGGCTTTCCAGTACATTTCAGATAGGTTAATCCCAATTTCATCATTAGTTAAATACTTTAACAGTTCAGTGAATCATGAAACCATCCAAAGGTCTAGAATGGAAGAGACTTTAAGTTTCCTAGGCCAACTTGCTTAAAGAAGGACTGACTTCAAAATTACATCAGATTGCTTAGGCACATGCTGAGTTCTAAAAATCTTAAGTGGGAGATTTTACAATACGGCAACTTGTCCTAGGATTTAACTAAAAGGTTGGAAGAAAGAATTTTTCCCAAAGTCCAGCTGAAATTTCCTTTGCTATAGCTCTTACATCTGTTAGTAGAAGAGCCTGACTCTGATTTCTTTGTGTACCTCCTTTTGCCTAATGAGAGACTGCTCATAGATCCCTCCTTAGGTTTCTGTTCTCCAGGCTGAACAAACCCTGGTCCTCCAGCCTGTTCCTCTCTCTCCTGCACTCCAGTCCCAACTATTTAGTAGCCTTCTGCTGGTCTTACTTCCAATTCATTCGTAGCTTTGCTTTTGCTTTCTAAATCCATGTTCATTGCACACATGCACAGTAGTCTGTAGTCTTAGGTTCCAATACTGTGTTATATCATTATTATTGACAGGGGGCTACACAATCAAATATATTAGACTTGACTACTCCATCCAAAAAAATTATAATCTATGAAATAACGGAATTCATTCCAATGAAAAATGTGAGTTCTTTGTTTTACACTTGAAACTAAGGTAGACAAAACATTAAAGGAACTATGTTGAGAAACATTATGAAATGATTGGGGAGTGAAAGTTTTCTATTTACAGTCCTTTTTTTGTCTCTTTAAAAAAACCACTTTGTGTCATATTCTTGTAATCTCTTTTGTTCAGCCTAGGCCATTCAGCCCTCCATTGACCTCTAATTCAAGTCCACCTCCAGCAGCTCCTTTGGCACGTGCAGAGAGCATTTCTTCTATATCCTCTTCTGCTTCTCTCAGTGCAGCAAACACACCTACCGTTGGTAAGTTTAATTAACCATTTTATCTTATTTTAGAAATAGGATAACTCTACTACTAGGTTGCACCTGTTGGGAAAGCCATTTGTTGGAGTTAGTTTCTTCATATGCAAGTCTAGGTATACTTCAAGCATAATTTGCCACACCTGCTTGTAAATGACACTGAGAGACATGAAAGTGAATTCAATTAGATTAGACCGCAGAATCCAATTATAGCATGCTCTTTAGGAAAATATTATTCAAAATTAATATTCCATTAATTCTTATTTGGTATGCTTGTATATCCATCAAGTACAATATGTTATCATGTATTTTTTCAGAAGATGTTATTATATAGGTGCAGAAATATTTTGGGATGCAGAAAAATTTGAATGAATATAAAGGTTCATAAAAGTGAGTTCTTTTATGCTCTTTTAATTTAATTTGTTGTCCTTTAATTCCAGTTTCCAAAAAATTAATCTAATGCATCTTTTTCTTCAAGTTAGTTATTAGCTAAACAGAGATCTTAGTAAAAGCAAAACAAACAACTAAGCAAAAAAGATTAAGATGAGGAGCTAATTAGACTTCATGTGTTGACAGTAATTTCAGAAGGCGTTCTCTTGTTTCTAAAGGATAGTGCTTCAGTTTTGATATTTGGTTACAACAAATGAAAAGGAGACATACAGAGGTCTTTTTAGTTAATGGGGGTTTTGTTAGGTTGGGGGGCAGTGGGGTTTAAAACATTTTAACATGTTTATGTAGTAGACTTGAATTGTTTCATTCATGAACACTATTACTTCTCTAGTCCCAAGTTAAATCAGATTCTCAAGGTATTGTTCAGTTATCTGTGAATGTTACTGATGCCAAGCATTCCTCACTCAGGCTTAGCAGCTCAGGAGAGAATTTCTGCAGCTTCCAGTGGGAGTTCTGCACTGAAAGCAATGCAGCTGTTTCCACCTTGTTCTACTAAGTTCTGCCCAACCTTAGCTCCTACAGTTTAGTGTACACCAGTTTCACAAACGCTGAGAAGCATCACAGAAAGACAACTGATATTTTGGTTGCCAAGTCCATCCAGGCTCACATCCTCAGGCCTCAGCTCTGGTGCCAAGGAACCAAAAATTTGAGGCAGGAGCATCAATATCCCCAGCTCTCAGTGTGTGCATGTTGTTGGAGACAGTGACAGAGTGAAATCGTGAGGTGAGGGAGGAGGTAAGGAGGTGTGTGCTGACACCGATGTTTGACATGGTTACTAGTCTGGACTAGGAAAAATAAATAAGGCCAGTTCCATCTGCACTGACTGTATGAAATAGTCCTGGAAAAAGGGGAAGGTCAGTGCAGAGAGCTGAAAGACTTTGGGGCATGAGAATATACTCTGCAATACTGTATGAATTCTTTTGACTTTTGCACAGTCCAGTGTTTCCTGTATCCCATTTGTCCTGAATAATGGAGAGTTGACTCTAATTATCTTTTTCCGAGAGAACTTTAAGGCATGCATAATTGAGTGTTTCTTTTATGCTTTAGCCTTAATTTAATTTGTGAAGTATTTTTTTAATACATTAATTTTTAACATCTATTTTTGCTTGAAATATTTTGTTTTCTTGCAATGTTTTGTTTCATTTAAATGTAATAGAGGATGATCTTTTGATTCCAAATCTTCCTACAATTGAAAAGCTTTGTGGGACACCACCAGGTATTGTACTCAAAGCAGATATATGTCTCAACTAATCATCCTAATTCACTACCTCTAATAAAATGATATTTCTTTTGAAACAAGTTTCTCTAGATGGTATCTGGCAGATACAAATAGCTTGAAATCTCAACTACTTAACAAGTTATATGTTGCTTAGATCACCAAAACTTGATATAACCACTTTTATATAATGTAATCTTCTGCCTGTCCCCTTCCCTGCTCTGCAAACAAGCTGAAACTTGGCCTTGCTTCTTCAGTGTGTCATTACTACTTTCTTTCAAGTGAATATATTTTTAATTTTACAATCCTTATTCTCATAATACAAGTATGTAAAAACATTTGTATATTTACATATAATACAAATCTTTGAATATAGACATAATAAAGGTAACACTTTCTTAAAATAAATTTTATTTTCATGACAGCTGTTTAGCCAATATTAAAATTGTCTGAATCTTTTTTCCTAAACTGAACTAAAACCATTTGATCAGGTTTATTCATTTGCCCTTTTCATGACCAATGATGTAGTCTTTTGCTCTTTAGTTTTGGTCTGCACCTTGAGCGTGTCAATGCAACCATGTGCATGGTTGTGTCACTAGCTCTTGTGTCAGCACAGCTCAGGGGCTGGTAATGGTGGTCAGACTGAGGTAGGTGGCAGGGCATTTAAGCCAGCTTTTCTGTCACTGCCAAAGGTAGTAGAACTGGAACTTTGAGCTGGGCTTCAGCCTGAGGTGGAGTCAGGACACCTTGGTGTAGCTCTGTGATATCCTGTTCCTCTGAGACCTCACAGCAGATATGGAAGACCCTGAAGCTGGATGTTGCTGCACTGAACTGTATTTTCAGCAGCATGGCAACACAAGGATGACTTCCAGAGGTAGATTAAGCAGTTATGTTTGTTTTATAGAATGGAATGATAGAATCATGAAGGTTGGAAAAGATCTCCAAGATCATCAACCATTGACCAATCACTACCATGCTAATTAAACCATAGCACTAAGTGCTCCAGTTGTTTCTTGAACACCTCCAGGGATGGTGACTCTACCGCCTCCATGGGCAGCCCATTCTAAGTGGAGAAATTCTTCCTGATGTCCAACCTGAATCTCCCCTGGCACAGCTTGAGGCCATATCCTCTTGTTCTGTCACTAGTTTCCTGGGAGATGAGGCTGACGCACACCCTTGCTCCTTTCAGGTCGCTGTAGACAGTAATAAGGTCTCCTCTGAGCCAGGCTGAACAATCCCAGCTCCTTCAGCTGCTCCCCATAGGACTTACTCCCTAGACCCTTCATCAGCTCTGTTGCCTGTCTCTGGACACAGTCCCGTACCTCAATGTCCTTCTGGGAGTCAGGGGCCCAGAACTGGACACTGTGTTCAAGGTGGGGCCTCACCAGTGTTGAGTACAGGGGCACAGTCACTTCCCTGGTCCTGCTGGCCACACTATTCCTGATACAGGCCAGGATGGCATTGGCCTTCTCAGGTACCTGGGCACACTGCTGTCTCATTGCCAGCCACTGTGGACCAGCATCCCCAGGTCCTTTTCTGCCAGGCAGCTTTCCAGCCATTCTTCACCCAGCCTGTAGCACTGCCTGGGTTTGTTGTGACCCAAAGGCAAGAGCTGGCAGTTGGTCTCATTAAAATTATTGGTTTTTAGGAGAATGCATAGATTTTTATGAATCAAAGGGTGACCAACAGTGGGAACAGAGCAAATAAAAGAAGATATCTCATTTGTAATCCTCCAAATAGAACTCAGAGAAATAAATATTTGCTGTGGTGTTCCCTAAAAAAAAGTAAAAGCAATGTTAGTATTTCTAATGAATTTCACTCTTCAGTCAAGAAAACAGTATTTGTTTTTTACCAATAGGAATATAATCAGTATATCTGCATTACTCGCATGATATTCAAATGTCAATATAAAAATGTACACAATGCCATTAAGTAAAAGATCTTAAAATAATTTAGACACTTGTATATAAGGTAATCCTATCTGCTCTGCAATTATTAGTTGTTCCTTAGTAAATTGGAGGAAAAAGACAGTAGAACAGCTCAGCAACTGTAGTGCCGCCTTCATTGAGTGCATATTTTGGCTTTAGTGAAGAATAATCCTGGAGTTCAGTATTTCATCGAACAGAATTCCTAGTGATGGATAACTCTTTATTTTATTGCACGTCTGCTTCTTGAAATAATGGTTTCTGCAATCACAGCTTTTATTGGTCACTTTCAGGGAGAGAAAAAACTTTGGAAACATGATCCATATATTGTCTAACTACTGTTCACATTGAGAAAAAATTAATAAATCAGTGTTTTGTAGCCAGCATCATAATAGTTCGTTCTTCTAAGAATTTTTGGTTTTCGACACTTGTGACTAGATCTTTTTGATCTAAGGGGGCCTAAATGTTGCACAAATGTTTTCCTGGTGCTGAGAAGTATTCTTAACATTTTACTACCTTAGGCAAGAAATTGTAATGTATGAGAGTGAGGTATGAGGTAGAATTGAACCAACGTCTGTCTTTTGCTCTTTTTTTGTTACTACTTCGTTTACTTATCTCTGAATTTAAGGTTTAATGTGAGGTAGTAGTTCCTCTGTGAAGAACAAGGTCACAACTTCCTTTTTGCTTCTGAAAGAGCTCAGAAAGGACAGCCACTGTTTTAAAGTAAATAGGTTTAATTCGCCATGAGCAGTATTATACAGAAGCATTTTGTTTCTGCTTTATGGTATGAAAGAGAAATTTCTCAATTTGCTTATGAAAAGATGGAGATTGTGCCTTCTTTGTGATAGATAATATTATGTGGTACAGGCCACTTCAGCAGTGGGACAAAAAAAATTAATAAGATGCTCTCTACTACACTGCTTCACTAATAAAAAAGACAAAACTTCCAATACTCTTTTATATTCAGTACACATGTAGAAAATTTGTGAAAAATAAAATCCAGTGACAACCTATTTCGTCAGTTGTATATGCACATTTCAAAATGCCTCAACATGAGATCTGAGTTGATTTTTATATTTCTGTATTGGAATTGTGTTGTGTTGGCACAATAAAAAAATGAAGACTTCTCCAACAATTTCTGCTTGGGAATTGTAATGTTAATTGGCTGAAATGGTTAAAAGAATGTTCAATGGTTCATTTATGTGGGGTAATATTGATGTATTTGCATTCAAGTTCATTCTTACTATAAGTAAATTCTTTGCATTTATATGACCATTTTATCATATATTTTTCCATACAAAAAGCATACAGTAGGTTTTTTTTTTTAAATCATTCTAGTCAATGTCTTATTTCCTTTAGGTCTGTTGACGTCACTTTCACCAGTGGCCATTTTAATGCAGTCTTCCTCTGTCTCCTATGTATTTCCTTGTGTCTGTCTACTAAATTTACTGATAGTCCTGTGTTCCTGATTGTGCAATTGTACTGTACTATTTTTATGTATGTCTACACACTTTTCAAGTAATACTTCAGATGCTACTGTGACCTTGATGGCAGTAACCTCTTGTGAAAATTACAGATGTACTCAACCATTCTGAAATCTATTGCTAAGCTTTTTGGAAATTAAATCTATACACTGTATGTATTCTAGGTGTTTCACGTGGTCCCAGCCCTGTCAGCCTTGGAAACCAGGACATCTTACCTGTTGCAGTAGCCCTTACTGAATCTGTTAACGCCTACTTTAAAGGAGCAGATCCCACAAAGTTAGTTAAATAGTGAATTGTTTTGAATGTAATAAGTTAAAATAAGAAAAGACACTGAGTCTACTTGTTATATTTGGGGGGGAATACATTAGGCAGGGGATTCAAAGTGGGGTTTTATCCCCCTGGTATGAATGACAAGAGTGGCTAATTGCTCTGTGCTGGCCTGCATCCTGCTAGGAGTTCATATATACCTGCTTTATAGAAATGTGTTCACACTGAGAATGACAAGGATTTTTATCACAGTCAGGTAGGTGCTACATGTAAATTTGGGCAGATATAAGCACCTCATTCCGTTTGTCACATCTCTTGCTATGCTACTTAGGCTTGCCTAAGCATAGCTGTACCATGTTTTCAAAGCCCAAAAAATATTCACCAAGACTACTGTATGCTTAAGCAGTTAAAACTTTTTTTTCTTTCATTATTTCATCTTATTTCCAAGTTGAAAGTGACAGTACATTGTCACATTACTCTCATTTGAGATTGATTTTCTGGTTTTAATTCAGTTCATCAGATAGTGAAAATACAATGGTTGCTTTAAAATTAGTATTAAAACTAGGCCGTTAATGAGCTGCAGTGAAACTGATGTTTTCATTTTCTTCTAGATGTATTGTGAAGATTACTGGTGATATGACAATTTCATTCCCAAGTGGGATTATTAAAGTCTTCACCAGCAACCCATCTCCTGCTGTGCTTTGCTTCAGGGTAAAAAACACAAGCAAACTAGAACAGATTCTTCCAAATGCACAACTTGTATACAGGTTTTGTATTTTTTTTTTTTTTTACATAATTTTAAGCCACATGATTTGTAAAAAATGAGTTGTATGTGTAAATCAGAATTCTTTACAGTCTGGTTCATTTACTTACATATAATTATTTTATTGAATTAAGCTTTTTCAGCTTAGTTCTCTCCACTGTCACCATTAAGAATCTCAGTGATTACTGGCCTTGAGACTTGTGCTGATATAACAGGAGCCATAAAAATATTTTGTAAATGTAGCTGTGTTCTTACACTCATTTTATAAATTATTTCTATATACAGTAGTAACTATGGTAAAACTAAATGATGAAACAGTAGCCTTAAATGGAAAACAAATAGTAGGAGCCTTAAATGGAAAACAAATAGTAGGAGCCTTAAATGGAAAACAAGTAGTAGGAGCTACACCTACTCTTATTTGTCACCTACGAGTGTATTTTTAAGCCAGATCATTTCTGCACTAATCAAATTCATTACATAACTATCTCTCAGACGTGTAGCAGCGTGCTTGGGAGAATTAGTAATAAAAAAGTTTGCCAATTGAGTAGGGTAATTGTTGAAATCACACTTGGAGATACTGCTTTTAAAAAATTAGGAAAAGCTGGAATTTTTTAGCAGAGATACGTTCCAGATGAGCAGTTTCTATTTCAATTATTTGAGAGATTTTTTGAAAAATAGTTAAATGCTTTTAAATGCAGAATTTTTTAAGTTACTGAAATAATGAATCAAACCATATGCACCTGTTCTTTTGTATTTAGTTTCATGTTGATCATTCATACTTAATGAATGATTCATACATTAAATTTACTTGCTGTTTGACAATTTAAAACTGAAATGTTAGCAGAACTGTATTTGATAGTGAATTATACTGAAAAAGCACTTTTTGCAACAGAAGTTAAAATGTCTAGTATTCTTGTTTGAGTGGTGTAATACTTCACTCCTAATTGATGATCTTTCTTTGTAGTGATCAGTCACAAAGTGACTCCAGTACTAAGGATTTTTGGATGAACATGCAAGCTATAACTGTCTACCTCAAGAAATTATCAGAGCAGAATCCATCTGCATCCTATTACAATGTGGATGTTTTAAAGTATCAGGTAAACACTTTTTTCCTTTGGAAATTTTTAAGACATTCCAGATCTGATATCTACCCCAAAATTAAAAGAATCATTCTTTGTCTGCCAGAGTGCAGATGAACTGTCATCCCACATCTAGACTAATTCTGGGTATGTCACTGCTTACAATGCCTACACTCTGTCCAGGCTTAGCACATTCCTGCTATGCTTCATGTCATTTATTTGGATTCAGGACCTGTTTCAGCTTGGTTATGCATCAGTCCAATTCATGCATGCAAGCTTCAAACACTGCTTTTTTTAATGTATTAGCATAATGAAATTTTCCTTTAAGATTTGATGGGGGCTTGTTTTAGTTTGTACTTGTACTGTCTTTGATTTTGCAATTGCCTAAGTTTTGGATGCTGTAGCTGATGAATTTTAATATATGGTAATGGATTCCTACTGAAAGAGAGGAGGTTTAGATTAGGTATTGGGAAAAAATTCTTTGCTCAGACGGTGGTGAGTTACTGGTACAGGTTGCCTAGAGAAGTTATAGATGCCTCATCCCTGGAAGTGTTCAAGGGCTGTATGGGCCTTTGAGCAACCTGGTCTACTGAAAGTTACCTGTGCCTTTGGTGAGGGAGGGTTGGTACTATTTGTTCTTTAAGGTCCCTCCCAACCCAAACCATTCTGTGATTCTATCTGAGAACATATGACATTCTGACTTCTCACAGTATAATAAAACAGGAGTAGTCAGAATGGATTTACTAAGGGAAAGTCATGCTTGACCAAGCTGACAAACTTATGTGATGACATAACTGCCCCAATGGATGAGGGTATACAGTAGATATTGTCTACTTAGACTTCAAGAGGGCTTTCAACACTGTCTCCCACTAAATCCTTATAGAGAAGTTGGTGAAGTACAGGCTGGATGAGCAGACAATGAAGTGAAGTGAAAACTGGCTGAACAGCTGGGCCTGGCAGGTGGTGATCAGTGGCATGAAGTCTAGCTGGAGGCTGTTAACCAACAGTAAACGCCAGGGGTCAATACTGATTTTACCGTTTAATAGCTTCATTAATGATCTGGATGATGGGGCAGTGTACCCCTGGCAAGTTTGCTGACAACAGTGAACAGGAATGACCCTCTGGATATACCAGAGAGTCATTTTGCCCTCCAGAGGGACCTCAGCAGGCTGCAGAAATGGGCTGAAAGCAATCTCATGAAGTTCAACAAGTGCACCTGGGGTGGAACAACTCCATCCAGCCAGCTGAAAATCAGCTTGGCAGAAAAGAACCTGGGAGACACTGTTGAACATGAGCCAAACAACCTGTCCTTGCTGCAAAGGCAGCAGATGGTCTCCTGGGCTGCACTAAGCAAAGTATTGCTAGTAGGTCAAGGGAGGGGATTTTTCCCCTCCACTCAGCACTGGTGAGGCCACCCTTGGAGTGCTGTGTCCAGTTCTGGGTTGCCCATTGCAAGTGAGACTGGAGAGAGCTCAGTGAAGAGCCACAGAGATGGTGATGGGACTGGAGTATCTCTCCCATGAGGAGAGTATCTCTCTCCCTGCTCAGAGAGCAGGGACTCTTCAGCCTGGAGAAGGGAAAGTTCAGGGAAATCTCATCAATATGTATAAATACCTGAGGGAGAACGCACAGAGAACAGAGCTGGGCTGTTTCCATTGGTGCCCAGTGACAGAACCAGAGGCATGCTGAAGCACAGGAAATTTCCTTTGAACGGCCAGAAACATCTTTCTCCTGTGACGTTGACTGAGCACTGGCTGGTTGCCTAAGGGGATGGTGGAGTCTCTATCCTTGGAAATGTTCAGAAGTTTTCTGCGCGTGGTCCTGGGCAGCTGGTTCAAGATGGCCTTGCTTGAGCAGGAGAGTTGGACCAGACAACCTCTGGCCATTGTGTGAATCAGTGAGAGGATGTTCTTCTGGCTGTTAATAAAAAGCCTTTGTGAATATTCTAGACAGACTCACCTCAATGGAGAACAGGGAGTTTGCCTACACTGAAATGTCTGGATATCTGAGACAACTGTACCCACAAAAACACCCTGAAAATAAGCTGTCGGTCTACCTATTCATACCACTGTAATTTCCACATCCTCCCAATATGGTTTAAAATCTTGGCATACTGAATCTACAAAAAGCATGTTAGACACATAGAATTCCTGAGAAAGATGGAAGGAACCAAACACTTCTTTGGTTTGCTGAAATAAATACAGTGGATTCTTCTTGGAAAAATGAGGCATTGGCACAAAGAAGCCCGAGCAGATAGAAAAGGCTGCCAAGGAAAGGTGAGTGTGCACCACGACATAAAAGCTTCCTCAAGTAGGCTGAGAATGTGGTTGAGGTACATCAGGGCAGTAGTACAAGCTTAGCCACAGAAGCGGCATTCAACCTTCTGCAGCAGGAAAATAATGCTTTGAATAGGTAAGAACTATTTTGCTGGCTGCCTGTCCCATAATGACAGGTGTTGTCTTCTGCTGCTGGCTGCTTGGGCAGCTAAATTGGCATGGCACACAACTGCTAAGGGTGAAGTCATTTTGCTGCAAGCATGCTTGTGTAAGGCAGAACACAAGACAAAAACAAAGATTATAAAAGATTATAAAAGTAAGAAAGGAAGGAACCTCATAGGCCAGAGGGAGTTTAAACCTTTTAACTATTTGATTTAAAATTAAAATAACAAAAATGCCTTTTGGCTGCAACATTCTTCAGAATTCTGTGATTAAGGACTCTAAGGATCTATTGTTCTCTTGATATTTTGTCAGCATTTAGAGTTGTGTTTGTTACAATCATCCCTTAATTCTGCCTAAAAGGGGAATATTTTAATTCAGCTGGTTTCAATGGTTTGTTCTTTTACAGGTATCTTCAAATGGCATACAGTCTACTCCATTGAATCTTGCAACTTACTGGAAATGTGATGCTAGCACTACTGATGTGAGAGTGGATTATAAATACAATCCAGAGTCTATGAATGTGCCTGGTATGCTGTCTAATGTCCAGGTTGTGGTACCAGTAGATGGAGGAGTAATAAACATGCAGTCACTTCCACCTGCAAAATGGTAATTTTAATACTTTTCAGTATTCTTTTCAGATTCATTTCAGTGCATTCATTGGTGTCATAGCCCAAAAAATTTCATAGGAAAAAACAGCAATATTTGTAGTATCAGGTGTCTAGACATCTTCTGGTCTGAAACAGATCATGTACAGCTAATTCACATTGGCTAAATGTGAGCATTTCAGTCCTGCTGCATCAATGCCAAGAGCAATTTCAATCCTATCAGCACTTCATGCTGCTCACAGCTACAAGTTGTTGACTTGATGGAAGTGCTCGAAAGTGCTCCAGGAGTTAAAATGCCCTGTCCGCTTAGAGACTCTTGGCTTGGTGCCCTTTTCTGCCCCTTTCAGTGTCTGAAGTTAGCTTAAGCAGTCTGTCACACCAATTAGTTTTACTAGAATGGAAACAGAATAAATTTCATGGTTCCAAGACTCTTACATAGGGCAGAGCAATCAACACTGCCCCCCTCCTACACTGTCATGAAGCGTAACACATAGCTTCCAAACTACTTCCAGGGTAACTTACCCTTTGAGACTGGACTGCAGAGGATTTTGAATTTTGAAGCCATAGGTGGGGACATAGAACAGTGTTAAATGTGTAAAAAAGTGTTATATAAGATGTATAAAGAAGTGTATACTTCTGAGCTTGCTGTTCTGGAACAATGGAGACGCACCCTTCTCTATTCCTCTTTTCCTCCTGTAGTTTTCCACAGACTTACCTTAAAATGAGCAAATGTTTCTTATAGACTTCCATTTAGAAATGTCTGTAACATACCAGTTCAATCAAGGGAAATAATGGGCTAAAACTGGTGCTTACAACTAATTTACCATTCTCTTACAGGAATGCAGACCAGATGAAAGCATATTGGAAAATATCTAGCATTTCAGAGAAGTCTGAGAATGGAGGCAAGTTAAACTTTTGTTTTCTTGTACAGAAAAAATTTAATAGTAAAAAGGTAATCATCATAGCTTCTACACCCTCATGCCTCTTTACAAATTTTCTCATGCTGTATCCTGTTTAGCAGTTTGCCGCCTTCTCAGTTAATTGCCTCCTGAGAGATTTCATTAACAGTGAGATGTCAAAATATAAATTTATTAATGAGCTACACAATGGAAAATAATGAAGTCCCCTGAAAGCAGTTAGCTCTAAAATGAAGCTCAGATCAGGTAGGAAATTACTGCACTCGTGTTATTTGGAACTGAGGAGTTATTCAAATGAAAATAGGTTTAATATCCACACATGGATAATTTAAATAAATTAGAAGAAGGTAAGTGGAAGAACTGGAGGCAAGAAAAAAAAATCCAGAAATTGTGTGCTGAGATAGATGATTCTTGACCAACATTTTGAGTCTTGGTTTTGACCATAGTGACTCTAGCAAAAAAATGAATCCATGCACATCTGCTGAGAGTAGTAATTTATACAGTATTGTGTAAGGTACCAATAGTTGTCCTCTGCCCAGCTGCTTTTCTCTGAGCTCCAGTTGATGTTACAGCCCTTACAGTCTCTGCAGGTGCAATATTTTTCTAAAGTAGTACAGGAACCAAAGGCAAGCACCTTATCATCAAAGCCTCTGTGGAGAAATGAACTCCAGTGTAAAGGAAAGGCCTTTATCCTATTAAGAATTTAAAGAAGAGCACTGTAAAAGCACAGGTTTGCTTGTAAATGTGACTGGTTTCATATAAAAATCCTGAAAAGGGAAGATGAGCTCTATTCCTGCAAAGGCTAAAAGGTTGTGATTATCATTCAAACAAAATCAGAGAGAATTTTATTGGACAGGGGTGGTTGCTGTAGTCTGGTGGACTGGTGGACAAAAAACTCACAGCTCTTTGTCTTCTATTACATTTACATAGAAATAGCCCTCTTTCCCCTCTTCCTTTTCCTTTTCCTAACTGTGCAGCTTCTTTTAGAAGAAAAAAATCATACTGAAACAAAATGCAGCAACTTTACACCTGCAGAGCATCATAAAATTGACAGACCTACTGAAGAAACAAAATTGGTCTTAAGCTAAATTTATCAAGAACAAGCCACTGCATAAAAGAGTTTAATTTAGTTCCGGCTTTTACCTCAGTAATATTTCAGTTACTAACTTGCTTTATCCTTTAGCAGTTTCTATTGACTAGGAATAGCAAGTTGTTTTACAGAAGTAAAAATACTTGACACTTGTTATTCCATTATTAATTATTTAAATCTCATTTTCCCAGCATACTTTGGCAAGAAAATATTTGTTTAGAAACTAGTAACAATGTGGGGGTTTTTAAATGCCTTTCACTGACTACACAAATGTACTTAAAGTAATTTTGAACTATTAATGCTTTGTAATAATATCAAAGTGATGACATTTCATCAGTGTCTCTGAAAAAATCAACTGAAATTTGTGAGGAAAAGTTTAATCAGACCTTTTCTTTATTAGAAAATAATAATTTCTTTCCTCTGCGTACATTATTGTATAGCTGCATTTCTTTCAATGGTTTCATTCATGTACTTTCATCCAGACAGATCACGACAACTTCTAAGTATTCTGATGTACTTTTAAATCTGCTTGTGAAAAGCAGATACTATCGACTTATCTATATATCAGGTAGTTTCTACCATGAGATAAGTGGTATTAAGTACTTAGAGACCAGCAAATATAAATGATGATTACAGGGACCAATCAGGTATTTTAATTTTAAGTCATAAGTGATTAGTAGGCTGTTTGATGCACACATTCTGTGTGTTCCTCTTTAACTCATTCACTAATGATTTAAATGTGTATTGTTTCTCTTTAAATCGTTCAGTGGTCATTGTCTTAAACAGAGTATTGGAAAAAACAGACTTGTCCTCTCATCTCTTTTGAAAATTTGTGTGGGACTGCCAATAGGTACAGATCTCAAAGGTCACAATGTTAGTTACACTTCTTACTAATAAGAATTTTGGGACATCTTTTTGTTCATGCAAAACAACCAGCTTTTCAGTTTTGTTGTTTTTATAGGTTCTGGATCCCTCAGGGCAAAATTTGAACTTTCAGGAGGACCCAGTAAACCTGCAACACTTGCAGTGCAATTCATCAGTGAAGGAAGCACCCTTTCAGGAGTAGATGTGGAGCTTGTAGGCACTGGCTATCGGCTTTCCCTTCTCAAGAAGAGATTTGCCACTGGTAAGACACTTACATGGTTATATATTCTGATTCGTATTATAAATTCTCTAGTGTTAAATTGTAAAATATGATACTATTAAATGAGTGATGATGTGTAAATAGTTGCTTTTCATTAAAACATCTCTGACAAGTGTTTCATAGGTTTTTTTGTTTTCTGTAGCTACTCAAACTGCTCCAAGGACAGTACTGACTGCAAAAAACCTGCCTTTGTTTTTCAGGACGATATATGGCAGACTGCTGATGTACTTGTGAAAATCATCGGATCAAAGGAGTGCAAGAAACCCACTCCACTCTCTATACTTTTCAAACACTATTTTAATACGCATTAATTTTTCCAAAATGTTATCTACTTTGAGGCTAAACTACGGAAAGTAAATGCACTTTTGAAAGTCAATTTGAAAACTTTTTATTACTTTACAATAGCACTGAAGTTAACTTCAACACTGTCTGTAAATGATCAACTGCAATATTTGGGAAAATTTGTTAAAATTTAGTAAATTTATATAGATGAAGTCAAAATAGTAATCCACAGTCGTAATGAAAGTATGAAATTGTATGTTGTACTGTAAACATTAAACCTAAAATGTAGGACAGCAAGTAAGAAATATTTGAGCTTTCCATAAGTAATACTAATTTTTCAGATTCTTTAATTGCCAGCTTTTAATTGCCAGTTTTTAAAGATAGCAGAGGCTAAGTCTCATGTAGTTCTTCTGTCCACTGATGCCACAAAACCAGCTTAGAGATGTATAAAAGAAAAGTAAGTTGATTCCCATGTATCATATATTATTAACATGCAAGTTGTTTTTATATAGGATTGTTTTTTCCCTAAGTGCAATGTGTTACAAAATTGCAAAACACAGCAGTTGGTAAATTTTTTGGGCGTTGTGATTGCAATGCTGTAGATTTAATTTATTTTTATATGAATTGCATAACAATTGTGCCTTTCAAAAAAAGCCTGTGCCTGTCTAATTTGATATCCATGTGCCTCATTTCCTTTTTCAGAGTTTGGCTCTTCATGGAGAAAGCTTGATATTTGTATTATACACACAACTTTATAAAAATTCCTTTCACTGGGATTTATTTCAAAGGCAGATCTGCAAATAATGGAGTTTGCTTTAAAAGATGTTTAAAATATTTAATTATTTCCTCATGGAGTAATCGCAATAAAATGTGGCTGTGGTAAAGGGAGATGCATCATGCAGGACTCAGAAACCTTCATTAAGTAACTTTATTGTCACCAAAGATGAGAATCCTGAAAAATTACTGAAGAAAGTAAAAGCAAACTCTAAAAGCAAACAGCATTACTTTTCACTTTGACTGTAAGTCTTTAGACTTTGAGTGCTTTTGGGGATCTGTGATGTGAATGTACTCATAGTACTTTGGGAGGAGTATTTTATGGCAGCATTATGACAAATACTGACTTGTCCATTCATTTTTTCTATAACTACCAATGTTAATATTTCTATTGTCATGTAATCTGCTTGCCACAAGCCTAGGCAGAGGGAAGTGACATCATTAATATTTTTTAAAGCAAGTCAGTAATTTAGAAAATCTTCTATGTATTTATATTATCAAGGGTTTTTTTCTAGTGCTGAAATCAAAAGTATTGGGGCCATATAATTCAATAACCTTCATATGGGAAATTCAAATGAATATTCAGAGTACTAGTGTCTATTTCAAATTCTGTATTAAAACAGTAAAACATGCTCGAGTTAATCCAAAGCCAGTAGTGACATGAACTGCTGAAGCTTTACAAGAAATTATGCCTTTGTAGAGGCTACACAAATTCTAATGTACACTACACATTTTTGCAGGCTGTAGATTTGACTGGAAGAGTATATTTGGCTCCTAATTTGCTAATCTTATTGATGGTCAATATATAACTCCTAAAATGGTACAGTCTTTTTACTGGAATTTAAATTGTAATCTGCTTTGTAATCAAACTGATTAATGTGACAATATTTTATAAATGAAAACCCAAACTGTTATTTCTATTTCTAATCAAGTATTACTTTAATTCCTAAGCTAAATGAAGTAGTTAATGTTTCAGCACTTTTAAACTAGTCTTCATTCAGGTGTTTTCACATAATTTGTGTTGGGTGCAGGTTACAATTTTGAAGCCATACAAGTTTATATCGCATTTTTGTAAAGAAACTCAAGAACAATGTAAAAAGTACATGTAGCTATCTGATATTAAAAAAAAGTATGTAGCAAGCTGGTTCTTGCCTGTGTATACAGCAATATCCCTTGTAGCTGCCTCCTAAGAAAATTAATTTGTAAACACAACTCTAAAGGATCTGAATTTTTATGAATTGTTACTACATCAGACTGTAAATTAGAGCATACAAGTTTATCTTAAAAAAATTGTAAATACTTCAGAATTTTCATAAAATGTAAACTTTAAAAAATTTGCACCCATAATAAACATGTAATATATAATTTAAAGACTGATTTATATTGCCTGTACTTTTGGAGTTAGTTCCACAGATCTTCTAAGCAATAAGGTAATACAACAAAACTATGCCTGTATTGAACATTTTAAAAGTGTTAATTGATTTTTAAGTCATAAAGGGTAAAGATAATTATGAACTCTTCTATATATTTAAAAACACCACAGAGAAGGTGGGTGGAAAGATGACTTCTGCAGTGAGTTGCATCCTTACTAAACTGGAATGCCTGAGATGTCTATAATGGCCCATGCCTTTACTCAATATGCTTAATGAATAAATTAGATTAGGCAAATCTGCAGATATTTTTATGAGAAAAATCTCAACTTTGTAGACATGAGCTGCTCTTTGTAAATAATGCTATCAAATGCTGTACGTTCCCTGTCTTTCTTAATAAGCCTATATTTTGTTGTGTCTGCAAGAAAAGAATTAGTGACAAGATTAAAGTAATTCCCCCTGATTTTTTATGTTCCACCAGTCAAAAAGAGTAGGCGATTTAAGTACTGCTTCAGCAGCCCTTCTAAGCTTTGGGCATAGGAGCAAAAGTTCAAACTGAACAAATGTGTTTGAATCTGTTTGTTTCCTACTAATCCCAAGGCTTATAGAAGTTTCATAAATAATGACTTATTAAATTGACTTTCTCAGCTGGTTGAACATCACTGCAATACAGGTACCGTCTTGTCACACAGGGAAGCAATAGTCCAAGGGCTTGATTCTTATCTTCTGCTGGCAGGCAGGAGTGAAGAGTGCAAGTACTCAGTGGTCAGGCTGAGTGGTCCTTCTAACCCAGTAGTCTGTCTTCAGCAGCGGCCAAAGAACAGGCCAGAGCCTCACAGAGCTTACATGACATTTGCTTTCTGTTCCCCCCGGATTCTGAGTTACTGTTTAGGGATATTAAAGGGTGCTGCCAAATTCTTTTAGTTTTCATTGAACTTAAAGTGCAACAGATCTGACAGAGACTGCTCTGGCATATCTGCTAACATTTTTGTGCCCATGTACTCCCTCTAACCACTGCAAACTGGATCTACACTGCTCAAACAGGTTTTTGATTATCTAAGTGCATGATCAGGTAGTTTTTCAGGCAAACCTGACTACCTCTACCACTGCCAAGTAACATTTATGTAGGGTATTTGGAGGAGGTAAGCTATTTGATTAAGAACTGGAAAAGCATGAGAGTTACAACTGTGGTGAGTTTTGCTATCTAACTAGAAAGGAAGGTCTTGCATCATGCCAAAAAGGGTGACATTTCAAGTCTTGTATGTTTGTGAAGCTTAAGATAGGCATCTTAATATCTGTGTACCTTTTATTTTGTTGGAATTGCTAGATAAATGGTTCCATTTCAGTTGTTATGAAAGGGCAATTTTACTTTAGAGCATGCAAGAAAAAAGTCAGAAATTTCTCCAAGGATAGCATAAGCTAAAAACAGTTCAAGCCACTAAAGCAGCAGATCACATATTTACTGTATGGTGCCATTGATTGGACTGATTACTAGGTCTCTCAACTGAAAATTTAATGTTTATCTTCAGTTCTACATACTATTTATTACACCACCAAGTATTCCTCCTCAGCTCAGTTTGACCTCCATGCTTACTAATACGTTGATTTTTGCGTTCTCCCTTAGTTTGTTCAATAACCAATAGAAAGCATACAGTCTTAAAAGAATAAAGTAATCTTAAAACACAAGAGGCCTCTTCTGGATTACTTATTGAACACTTAATACTTTAATTCTGTGTTTTTTGTAGCTGCTTTCACTGCCCTCAGAATCCATTCTTTCTGCTTTAAAATCTGGGATGGCTATTTTAATTATTGTAACCTAAAATAGTATTTTTGTTTGACATCGTCCCAGCTTTATTTATTTTTGGAAATCTTGTTCTGTAGTTGTTATGATTATTATCTTAGTTGTTACAATTATTATTATTATTATTATTATTACAACTAAAACTCAACAGTTTTTTATAGTAATTCAATAATCATAAGCCATAAATCATGCCAATTTCACCACTCTGATTCAACTTTTCTTCTTGGCATCTGCCAGTCTGCCTTCTTGGAGTTCTCATTTTCGAAGTCATGTTTTCTGCTCCAGAAGATAGCAGTGGTAATATGTTCAGTGACAACTCGATTCTTTCTTCATGCTGGTAAAGGAAGTAGTTCATTTTTACAATTGCTGATTGTCCCCTCCAGATGTCCCCTCCTGCTTTGCTATTAGATAAGCTACTTATATAATAACCACAGCCTTCTCTTCTGCTTCCCACTACTGTCATTGGTAGGTTATATGAACAGTCATCACTAATAGAGAAATACTGCCCCAGTGTTAGTACTGATGACATTGCATCCAAACAAGATGCACCAGTGCAGCTCGGGAAGGAATAAAACCCAAAACCCAAGCTCAGAAACTGTTATTTACCTTCCACCTGTATTGAACTCTTTCTCTGGCACCTTGCAGGACGATGGATTTTGACAGAGAACAGACATAACTTTCAGCCCCTGAGCACCTGATCTCATTCTTCAGTGCAAGTTTCTCCTCCACAGGTCAGAATCCCTTGTCATATGTACACGAGTCCCTTCTTGCTTCCGAGCAGTTCCTAGATTGACAACACATATTAAATACTTAAATACCTACAGAGGACTGTCTGTGGTCTGCCATCTCTGCAGCTGACATCCCTCTGCAGTCTCACCAGTCTATTCCCGTGGGCCAAATGCTGCTGCATCTTTTCCCTTGCTGAAATCATATTTCCGTGCTCTGAGTCACTTGATAAGGAACAACAGTAGGTTGGACGTCTACCTATAGTGAGATTACAGAATAAATTTAATTTTATTTAAGGACTAAAATGCAAAATACTTCTCAGTTAAAGATTGCATCTTATACATCTAGGACAAGAAACTCAGCCTCAGACAAACATGCTGTTACTCTGGCATAATTTCTCTACGTATTATAGAGCAAACACTATACTCATAGGAGAGAGAAGGAAATTACAGGGAAAAACAAACGTAGGCTCCAGTGTTCCCTTCAGATTAATGGAGAGAATAGATATTTGCCACAACTTTCCCCCTGAGAAGTTTAAAATAAAAAAAAATTAAATAAATAAAATTCCAGATTATGGGCCATTAGCACTACTCTCTGGGAGTTTCTCAAGCTGTTTGAGAAAACCTTATCAAAACAGAAGTTGTATCTTTAATGCTGTGGGAGAGCAAGGAGGATGCCTCCCCCTGTAAGAAGTGCTGCTCTGTCCACCCAGATATGAGCTAGAACTTGGTATTACTGCACTCGGTGCTGGGTGAGCATGGAGAGCACAGTTCATTTAAGTATCTTACTTTGCTTACAGGCAACAATAAGTTTCCAGAGGGAGGAATGAGGAACTTCTACACCCATTTTCCTGAGCAACCTTTCCAGATTGCTCAGGGTCGCAGCACTTTTGCCAGCTGATCCCAAGAGATGCCACAAAAATGCACATTAGAATTCAGAGCTTTTTGCCAAATAGTATTTTCTAGTCTACTCTAAGTGATCATCCAGCTTAAAACAGTCCTACAGTAACCTGGTTTTGGTCAAAAAGAATAAAAGTGTAATTTGTGTTTCAGGAAGGAATTCAACCCTGTGTAGGCAGCAACAGTGCAGTCTCCTGCTTTTCATGCTACCGATGGTTAGGAAAAGCCAGCTCTAATCACATGTTGAAAAGCAGCTTTTAAAAAATGTTACATCATTCTTTAAGTGGTGCATGTTACGTCAACATCAGTTTATAAGCAAAAAATGTGCTGAGTTTTACCCTTAAAGAGTCCTTACCAGCCCAGGGGAACACAGACTCAGCTATACCTCCTATTTAGGTCATCAGTAAAGGAGCAGTAATATCCAGAAGACATGTTCACTATTTCAACTACTGACAAAAGTCTACAAGACATTATTTTAGTGCCTGGAGCAAATCTTAAGACTCTTACATCAAGCAGCACCAGTAACCTACACAAAAGCTGGGAAGTATTTACTGTGCAGTCACAATAGCCACAACACTGTCAGAACACAAGACAGATTTCTGCAACAACCCTGTAAAAGTTATGGGCTAACTTTTGGAATCTGCTACTGCTGCACTCAAATGCCTGTGATCTTTTCTATTGTTTTGGTTGGGGTTTTTTTCTTTTTTTTTTCTGAAATTAAGAAAATAGTAGAATATTTTTAAGACCTTGGTTAGGGTTCATAGTGAACAGTCCAAGGATTGGTTACCAAATATATTAAAATTCTTGTTAAGTCTTTTTTGGACACTTCCCTGTAGTTAAAGGATCTTCTATTATCTTTAACCTTTAAAGGCATTCTGTACTTGCTCTATATCTCTACCATTAAAGTTTAGCAATGCCTTTTTCAGCTTTCTCACAGCAAGGCAGGTTTTTTTAATTGTTATTTCTACTATTATCTGTATTTAAAGACATGCGTGAATTGTACATTTTCAATGCACATACAACCAGATCTGACCACATTTGCAAGTAATGATTCAAATAAATGTTACATCACATGAGAGACATCTTTCTCCTTAGACGTTATTGGCTCTACAGAGAAAACTATCAGCATCTTGTAAACACTCCATTGTCATGTCTATAACCCAACTATGGTAATTGTAGCAATCAGGTCAAGGAGCGGAATATGTTAAAAATAACATGGAAGTATTTCTACAGTGAATAAACTGTCCTGAACTTCCCTCACCAAAGCAAGCACACAGCATGTACATGACTACAAGTACTCCTTGCTGTAGTTAAGATTTACTTTTAAATCAGGAAAACACATGCCTGCTGCTAAGGGTCCTATTGGAACTACTTACAGTCTGCTTACACCTATACTTAAAGAGGTACTGTTAGTATTTGGGTGCTGTCAACCATTCCTAATCTTGGAGATTCCCTCTGGCCTATTACGTTCCTGGACTGAGAAATTCAGTGCTTTTGTTCAGCAGCTGCTTTCCTCTAGGAAGGGTCTTAGACTCTCCAGAAGCTCCCATGCATCCTGGCTAGGAGCAGATTATGGGCAATTCATTTGTAGTGCTAAATGAGCTCAAAAGTGGGGGTTGGAGAATAGAGATTGTAGAAAGAAGTAAACATAAATGAAACACTGTCTAATGCAGTTGCCATACAATCATAAATTATACCTCATCTTAAGGTGCCTGGATGGACTCACAACCAAACATCAGTGACAACTAACATCATTACTTGATTTCATTTATTGTTAATAATCAGGTTCAAATAGTATGGCCAGGTGGTACTACAAAAGGTCAAGTTTTAGATTTTTGGAGATGCTCATAATCATAAGCAATAATGCCTATGCTAATTAAACGCAACCAGACTGGCTTAGGCTACACCTTCATGATGAGCCAGTTTGCTCAAGAGCTCAGTATTATCAGAGGGCGTGTGTCGTCGTTTGTGAAGACGACCAAAATAATAAAACTGGGCATTCTATGATGATGGCCTAAATTCAGCTTTATTGCTCCATCCAGAATATTACATCTTGTTCTTCACGCCGCTGCACTCACACACCGTCTGTAGAATCTTACACACTAACACTATTCTTAGCTCTGTTATCTATATTTTACCACTAGCCTTCACACATGATTGGATGTTCACCTCTTATTTACGTTCTTTTCCACGCTGCCAGGCACTGCGGCCTTGCTGCATCCTCCGACAGGCGTGGACCATGCTTTCCATCTTCACTCACCACACCTTTTACCACCTCTGCCGCACATCGTATCTGGTTGTGATTCAGCTTACCCACAGACATATCTTAAACTCAGAAAAAAATCAGGAAAATGTCTGTGCTAAGTTAAGCCAACTGAACCAGCTTGCAGCAAACACCAGGCACAAGAATTCCCAAACTAAGGGTAGAGAAGGGATAGGGAATGAGATCTCACTCTTTAGGCAACAACACATCACTAGCGCAGGCCACCTGTTCACTAAATCACACTCAGAGAGGTGAGCTAAAAACAGCTGGCTCCAATAACATAATGAAAGACTTCTCTTAATAGCAGCTATAAACCCTGAAGTTATAAACATAAGAGATTGATAAGAAAAGCAAATTAAACACAGGGGATACAAAAGGAGGTGTATATAGTTCAAGGGTGATCGTTTTAGGGTGGTAAAAAGGAGCCTGTTCCAAAAAGCAGCAACAAAAATGTTTAACTTGCACTGTACTATGGGATCCATACTCGCTGAAAATGCCAGAATCAATGAAAACACGAGAGAGAGAGCAAGAAAAGTATTTGATAAATATTTTGCCACATTTCTTAAAGTATATCTAGATCATGTAGTCACATGGTGAAAATAGTTTGCAGTCCAACTGTATCTAAAAGAGATAACACATCATCTACTAAAGCTAAATATTTTTAAATCAGCATATCAGATAAACAACATTCAAGAATTTAGTAAGTTTAATAAGCCATACTATGGATCATTAATTTTTATTTTGGTGATTCTCAAATGCTGGAAAGTATTAGAAGATGAAAAGAAAGATAACACTGTTACAAAAAAAAGAAAAAAAAAAGAAAAGGTGCCAATCCAAATAACTGTAATATAGAACTTGGTGAGAAAATTAAAACAAAAAAAAATTAAGATAATTAGAATCAATCATGGATGTTCTGAATAGAGGTCTTAAACTAATTTAGGTTGAAAATCTGGATCATAAGAATAATAGGGTCAAAGGAAAAAAAGATTATGTAAGATGCCTGATTTAGAAGTACACAATATTTGATTTATAACTAGAGCAATGCAAGAATGAAATAGATTAAAAAATTAGTCTCAAGATGTAACTGAAGAGGGAATTAACTTTAAACACCTTTCTGGTGGACTCCTGCAGACTTCATAGTATTTAATATTTTTCCAGTTACTGATGTCAAAAAACCTGAAGTTTTGCAGATGAGAAAAGGATGGAGGAGAGAAAAAATCAGCTAGATCTCAAGTGCAAACAGTTTTTAACCATCATCCAATATGGCAGGAAGATACTTTAGGATCAGATAAATAAGGACAAAATAACATCACTCTGGGATAACTAAGGGCTTTTCTGAACTATTCTTAAAAGTCATCCAGGGCTAGAACTCCTGACACAAGATCTGAGGCTAGAGGGAACTCTGTACCTCATCTAGCCTTCTGCCCTGCTCAGAGCAGGGACAAAGACCTGAAGTTTTACCAACCTTCCTGCAATCTCTACCATTACTTTCCTACATCCATGTCAGGCCAAATGAGGCCCGTAAAGACAATTAAGCTGTCTAGTATGATTCAGGCCCACCTTACGGACCAAGTAAAATGTTCTTGTCCATTAAATAAGAGCTCTATCCACAAAGCTCTTCTAAATTCTATACACTACAATACAATCAGGTACTGTGCAGAAGACACAAACCTTGCTGAAGTGGTCTCCTTGGCACCACATTCTTCTTATGTTTCTGAAATCTTTACCCAGATAATCCAAAGCATATCAGTGATTCCCTGTTTGGAGTATGAAATATAAAGGGAAACAGTCCATATGTCAGAAAAAAGATATGATCAATATTCAGGAATTCATGGCACGTGGACCAACCTCCTCCCTTTATCTCCCTATCTCTCTCTCTCTGTTGCTTTCAGAAATTACTTCTGGCTATAAATTTCCTGAACAAGTAAAAGAAATCTGAGTTTGAGAGAATTCAACAACTGTGGTTCCACACAGACGTTTAAATATTTTTTCACTTTGGGAAACAAGGAACTTAAGTATGTGGCAGTAGCATCCCATAGGTATTGTAAGTTAAAGGAAGACTTTCATCTCCAGTGCCTGGATACATCCATACACAGACATGCATTTGCAAGACTCAGGAAAAAACAATAACCTGCCTTACTTCTGGGATGGTGAATTCCACAATATTAGAGAAAAAACCTTGAGGTTGTGCAGAAATGAATTATCATCATCTATAACTGCAAAATAAATAGATAAAGGAAGAAAAACATCATAAAAATAAGAAAAGGCTTAGGCAAGGCCCTAAAACAAATGAACAAACAAAAAACAACACACAAAACAAAACAAAAACCCCCTTACACTGGGAGTAAATAAAATATAATTTATAATTATACGTGAAAGTACTGGTCATGATTAAGCTAACAATCTTCATCTTTTTTTTAATTTTTAAACCATATGCACTAACATGTAAAATGCAGAGGTAGGGACATTAATCTTAATACTATTCCATTTACCTTACTTTAAAGTCAATATGGAGAGTATTCAAAAAAACCCCATAGGACTTGCAAATTGAGTGGAATAGAACACCAGTGATTTGGGTCTATTTTACACTATCAAAAGTGACTTCATCATAGCTGAAACGCACACAGGTAGAAAAATAGTATTCCATGTGTGGCAAGAGCACTATACCACAAAAGTTGCCTCCCTCATAACCAACAGAGCCAGTGCCAACCAGCTCCAAGATGGACCTGTTGCTAGGCAAGGATGAGCCAATCAGAGAAGGAAGTAACACCACTATAATAACATATTTAAGAAGAAAAAAAAAATAACAAAACAACAAAACCTACCTCACTACAATCTCCTCTCAGGTACTTGTAGAGACTGATGAGGTCTCCTCTCAGCCTCTTCTCCAGGCTAAACAACCCCAGCTCCCTCAGCTGTTCCTCATAGGACTTGTTCTCCAGACCCTTCATCAGTTTTGTTGCCTTTTTTTGGACACACTCCAGCACTTCAAGGTCTTTCTTGTCATGAGGGGTTGTAGAAAGAAGTCCTTTCTCCTGAACTTACTCATTTACATTTAAAAGTTAATTGAATTCAGTCACACTGTCAACGTGCATGTTTTTCCTGGTTAAGTGTATATCCAACCTACTGGCCTTGTGCTCCTTTTAAAACAGGGCATCAATGATGAAATCTTAAACAGAAAATTACATGTTTTTTAATATTTCAAAAATGCATAGCTGAAGTGGGGAAAGATTTCCTCAAGTCCAGACTGGATCTCTGCATGCACTGGATGAGCAGCAGTAGAAGAGCTTTGCATCCTTCTTTGCTTCCTTCCTCAGCACAAAAAGCTGCCTTTCTGCAGGATTAAATTTCTGACTGCCAGAAGCAGCACAGCCTTCAAACAGGGAAGGATTTTCTGCCCAGACCCCCACTCTGATAGGTGTAGCACATAAGAGCACCCACAGGGCTTATCCTCATTTCCTCATCTCAGTGCCATCACAATGCAGTGCAACAGATTATGCGTTACCAATGCCACCAGCTGAAATAGCTGTCATGCCTTTCTCTTACCAGTTAAATGCAAGCAGGGTAAGTAAATCCAACAAATTAAGATGCAGATTTGAGATTTAGATCTACATCTCCTGGCCAAAACAAAGCTATTTGATTTTTATGTGGGTTATTGCATAACCTCTTTGAATTTCATTAATTTTTAATCATCCTCTCTCACTTCCTTTTGATACTTACAGGGGGCTTATAAGAAAGATGGGTATAGACCTTCTATCAGGGTCTATTGCAATAGGATAAAGGTTTTAAACTGAATTGAGGGTAGATTCAGAGTACATATAAGGAGGAGATTTTTTTTTTATGATGGTGGTGCAGCACTGGAAAAGGCTGGTAGGTGCCCCATCCCCAGAGGCATTCACAGTCAGATGGGACAGGGCTCTGGGCAATCTAATCTAGCTGGAGAAGACCCTGCTTATTGCAAGGGGGTTGAACTAGATTACCTTTAAATGTCCCTTCCAACCCAAACCATTCCAATTCTGTGATTTACTAACAGAAATACTGAATGAGACTGTTGCATTCACACACTTTTTAGAGGGATGGAACAGAAAGGGTGGGACATAAGATTTAGGAAGGAGGCAGTGACCATCAGCCCAAGTCATGAACACCACTGGCATGCCCAGGCTCTGAAGAGAACAGTCAACTTGATCTTCTTATTGGGTCTCTCAGTTCTTCCTGGAGGAGGGATCTTCATGGGTCACTAAGGAATGCTGCATGAGCACAGTGCCACAGACACAGCTGGCTGCTGTTTTGTGGGGAAGGCACCAGTACCTCATTCACCTCCCTTCCAGTATAGCCAGCATGATACTCTTTTCTGTGGTTCTTTTGTAGTTAATTTGCCAAACTGCAGAGAACTATTTCGGGGTTAGTTAAGTTTGGTTTAAAGCTTACTGAAAGTTGACAGCAATGCTTTTGTCATTTCTGACAATTGACAATTCTAATAAAACAAACATTTTATATCCTTATATTTCTAAGTATAGCTCTTTTGACTCTACCAGAACTTAAATAAACCAAAACACACAGTTCTTAGCTATTCAGTTGAGCTTTGCAGTTTCTATGCACACCAACTGCTTGCTGTGAACTGGCTGCACAGAACTTAATGGGAGCTGGAGAACTGGGTCATTCTTGACTTTGGCATTATCATCTCATTTGGTCCACACCATCACAGCAAGCAAGCAGGAATTTATACATTAGAATTTACTATGCATTTATTCCACGCACTCTTCAGCAGCTCTTGCTTCAAAGCATACTAACAAAGAGGTTACCTGTAACTGAAACAGAGCAAGTAGCATCTGCCTTGACTGATGTTGTAGAAAGCTTCAAAGTGTGCTGTCAGTTATAAACACTAGGTATTTGTTTAGTAGTTGTATTTTCACCAGAACACTTTAGGACAGTCTGGATTCTCTTGCTGTGTTTTCAAGCATCTGAAAAGGTTCTGCAGATCATACTTAATGTTTTGAACTGAAGCACAATCTCTGCACATCCAGTATTTCACAGCTGTGATTTTATTGAGCCATCTCATATTGCTCACAACACATGAACATCTCTTCTGTACAGTGGAATTTTAATCTAGAAGTGACCAGCATTTAATCTTAGTTACTGCACTTTTGCCCTTGTTTGTAGAGACCATCATCTTTAGTCAAACAATTTCAAGCCAACTGTCTTTGACATTTATAAGCATGTTTGCTCAATTAAAAAAAAAAGAGGAATGAGAAGTTAGTAATTTTCATTTATATTTCATCAGATTATTGCCTTAAGTAGTGGCTTCCATCAGAACAGCCTCAGCTGATTTCCAGTCAATAAATCATCAACCACTGTACTTCTCTGCTCGTTATCCCAAATGGTATTCTTCTTGTCAGTGTCTTCACAAGTGTTACTGACTATAACCCCAGAAATAATTTCAAAAGCAATGGCTTTCTGGTAGTTCTGGATTCCCTGTCATACTCCAGCTATTAATGTACTGCACTTTTCTATAGCTGTAGGATTGCATTCCATGCCAGTCAAAAATACTTAATTTTCTCTACTACCACTAGCATCCAAAAACTACTGTCATACAATGCTGTCCAGACTTAACACAAACAACTCTCTCAGTATTTTTCTGTATTGCAAAAGATTATTTGGTTCCACTTTTGCCAAATATTACCATTTACACTTTGGACTTAAAATACTAATTATTTGTGCTTAAACAGTTACTGTGTTAAAAGTTTAAAAAAATATAGTTAAAAAATAATTCCTATCCTAAATCACAGGGTATGGCTCAAGATTTCACTCTTATGACTACAGTCCCATGAATCAACAGCCACTTAATCTACTGAGAACTCATACCAGGCTGAGTCAGAATCTCAAGAACTGAAGAATGATGTTCCTGAAATCCCTTCTTTCACCATCAGGATCAAATCCATAAGCCCAACACTACAAGAAACCCAAGTGGTGGATGGAGGGGAAAGGCTGATGACAAGTTTTGGAGAGAGAAAATATTTTTGGGTAGATGCTAGCCAACAAACCTGTTCATTTTTGTTAAGAGTGACCTTTTTTGGTTTTGGTTTTGGTTTGGTTTTGTTGTTGTTTTTAAATTGAAATTCTTGACATGTTAGATTTGGTACAAGAAGTATTTACATAAAATGAAGAAACTGTTTATATAACAGCAAAAGAGACAGAATATATATCACAGCAACGACAGTTTAATAGTATCAGACAACTGAAGAAAGCTTGGCCTGACAAAGTACTTCATACTGAAATGTTTTTATTAATTATTTAAGCTCTATGTTGGAAAAACAACAGAACCAGAATCAGGTATTAGGAAACTGACATATAAACGTAAGTAAATTTCCATATGTCACTGTTGTCAGGCATCATAAATAGTCTGATTCTACATTCTGATGCTCTCTCACTCTTTGCAACAATTAATCTTCATCTTGTGTTTCTAACAAGCAGTGCTGACTTTCTTTCATTCTCTTCAGGCTTTTTTTAAATGCCCTGGTCTTTTCTTCATTGAAATATTTTCCTCACTACAGAACACAAGAATTGTTAGTTCCCAGTTTCTCCTTACCATCAGACCCTTCACAGCAGTATCGGAAGCATTTCATAACTGAAGTCACCTTCCAGTCGGTGGTAGCTGAGTCGGGACATAGAACAGTTGAGACAACAAAGAGTCACTAACACTCAGGAACGTACAGCTCTGGAAAGCCTGAAGTCTTCTAATCCATTACATGCTCTTTCCTACACCCAATGTATATTTTCATACGCTCCTCAACTATCAATTTAATTCCAAGTTTTGCCTAGTTCTCTATCCAAATCCAGATTGCCTCCAAAAACCTACATACACTATTTCCTTCCAATCTTACCATGCGGCCAAACTATCTCCCTGTCAAGCAAGACTTTAATCCACTCTCCTTTCCTCCTGACGTCTATTTTCTGGGCATCACTCTACCCCTGTTCTGGCTCATCTTGTTTTGACTTGCATAAACCCAAACTGTTTCTCCCTCACCTCACTGGCTACCAGGCTGCCACTAACCAGCTGGGCAAGATTTAGTCCCAGTGTCATTCCTCCAGAGTCCTAACGCTGCTATACCACTTACAAGCGGCACACCCATCCTGATCTTCCTTCCCTGGTTCCTTGTCCTCTCACACAGCTGCTTCTTACCTGTCACAGCTCCCTTGTCTCAACTTCCAAAGCCACCTTCTTCCTCCACACTGTTTGTACCTAGCACGAAGGAATCTTCTCCCATTTACATTTGCTACAGTGAAACAAACATGTCATATCTAGGCTCGGCCTGTCTTTAATGCCTAGCAAGTTCCCAAGGGTGTGGAAGTAAGGCAAACATTGGTAAGTCTAAAGTGATGACAAAAAAGACGGGCTCCTGAAGTGGGAGACGTGGCACTATCTCCCTCAGAGGGCCGCTCACCTGCCTCACCTCGAAGCCATCAGTATTTCAGGGGCACACTAGACCTTGGCCACGTACTCGAGATCCAGCGGTGCCCGCCGCAGGCCTGCCCTGCGCCCTGCACCCTTGCTGCGGCCCACCCCGCCGGCGGTGTCGCGGCCGGGCAGCGCACACACCCGCACCGCGCCGCGGCCGCCTCGCAGCGCGCCGGGAGGACCCCACCATCCCCCGTGCCGCTCCCGCAATCCCTGCGGGCCGGCCGCGGCCGGGCGGGGCGCTGGGGAGGCGGTGCTGCCGCGCCGCTGCTGCCCCGGCCCGGCCCGGCCCGGCCCTGCCCCGCGCTACCGGCCGCAGGTGCTTAAATAGCGGCGCCGGCTGCGCTGCCGCGTCCTTCGCACCGCGGGAAGGTAAGGGGGTCCGGGCGAGGGGCTCCTTCGCGGGCCGTCTGTGCCCGCACCGCCCGGGAGGCCGCGGGGCCCTGCGGCCGTGCCGCCATGGCGGGGCGGGCTGGGACAGGCGGTCCCGCCGTGTTGCGGACGGTCCGTCCCGGCTGTGGGCGCAGCCCGGGGGCGGGCGGTGCCGGGGCGGCTCGTCCTCCGTGTGCCCGCGGCGAGGGGCCGCGGCGGGCCAGCCGGGTCGTGCCTTGTCTCCCAGCCACCGCCATTCCCGTGTTTTCACTCTCCTGCAGGGTGCGAGCGGAGCTGCCACCACCCGGCGTCGGAATTATCCGGGACGCAAGTGTCCGATCTTCTCCCTGGAGAGCCCACGGCTCCTCACGCTGCTTCCACAGTGACCCTTACACCATCTCTGTGAGAGGATGGAATGTCTCTGAAGGGGCCTCTTCAGCTGTTCTGCTGACACACAGTACTGTCGTGGGAGGGCACAGGTGAGGAGGCTCAGGTGCTGCTCCCTCACGGAGAGGCGGTGGACAGCCTGCACTGCCCCACTCCTTGCTCCAGAATGATGGACGGGAGCTTTCGGAACATGACCATCCTGTTGAAGACCTTAAAAACATCTTAAAAACAATGATTAACTTAGAATAGGACATGCCTGGTGGGCTGGTGCATGAGGTGGCTTGCGCCGTGGGATGCTGCCTTTCCTAGATGGAGTAGAGCTTACTTGCTTGTCCATTAAGTTGTCTGTGGCTTAATGCCCCAGGCCAGCCTTAGGAAACTGGGACAGGATGGCTTCAGGTAGTTTTTGGAGCCCTGCATCTCCCTGATGGTCTCTGTGGTCTGTCCTGTGCGTTAAAGATCTGTAAGTCTCTTTGTCTTGTGCCTTTTGCTGCATTGATGTCCATCAGCCCTATGGGACAGACCTTCCCTGAAATTGATCTGTCTTGTGTTTCCTATTGGAAAGCTCTGGCTTTAACTGTGTCTGCCTTCTCCCCAGTCTCCCTGCAGGTACTCCAGAAAACAGGAGATGTTTTGTCACGGCTCTTGTGTGCCACTAGCATGTCACATAAAAAGCATCCCACCCACAAGCATGGGCTAATTTTTGGATCTAGATGCTGTCCTAGTTGCCTGCATGACATCCAACCAACAGGTTACCAAGCTTTGTTTTGTAAGCTCCTCACTGTGTTCAGGGTCCTTGCATCCAACTGTGGCATCAGTATTCTTCCCTGATGAAGTGAGAGAGGAACATTTGTGTATCAGCTTTTATTGTAGCTGCTTTTTTCTTGAAAAGGAGGGGACACAAGTTGGCAGCTTTGCAGAATGCAGTTCTGTCTAGCGCAGATCAGAATCCCTGACAGTGCTGGTTTGTGGTGAGAAGGATCCCTGGGGCACATGTGTCTGGATACTGGCAGGATCCCACTTTCTGAAACTTTCTACTGCAGCTGTTTTCCAGCACTTCTCTAGACACTGACTCCTGCCCTACCTGCAATGGCCATAAATCATAGCGCAGCATTACCCTTCCTATACTGTGAGCTAAAACAATGATTTTGTCAACCCGTATGGGCAGTTTCTGGGGCAGCGTTTCCCTCCTTAGAAATCTTTACACACAGTGTCTAAATCTTGGAATCTTCCTCCTAGAATATCAGAGTTGTATATTCTGTGATGTAAGAGCATTGTCAAGCATTGATTAGAGATTACATACATAAGAGATCAAATTGGATGTATTTGACATCTCAGAACTTGTTGGAGTATGTAGTCCTAATGTTGCTTGAAAGTAGAAAACTGAAAGTACATCCTTTGGGCATTTCCCCCTTCAAATAAGTGGTTAAAAACACCATGAGGAGGGAGGAGTGTGGGGATGAACACATTCCAATTTAGTTTAACCAACTGTACTCATTGATGGGTGTCTCTGCTGAATGTTGAGAGTCCAGTCCAGGGGAAAACTGTGTGTAAAGAACAGAAAATGGTGTGGGTACGGAGGCAGATGAGAACAAAGAAGGAAATTAGACATAGGGAGTGAGAAGAAGTAGAGAGCCATTCATGTTTTGACATGGAATTTAAACTGAATGAAGTTGAGAGGATTTTTCCTTACAGGTAGCTTGACCTGTAAGGAGTTGTGATTTAATTTGAAACCTGGGAAGAAAAATAAATAAGACATGACAAAAAATAATCACATGATGACAACTTCACAATAGCAGTTCAAACTTTGGAATCAAAGTGGAAAACTTGAAGTCCTTGAAAAGGATGGCTTGAAACTTCTAATGAGATTTCCATTGTGTACTACAACTTTTTGAAATAGCAATACAGACTAGATCTGATCCTTCGGCATGAAAGTATTTGTGTGCTTTTGCAAGCAAAAAGAGGGAAAACGAGGCCTAGTCTGGGAAGCATAAAACAGGGGGTTAGCAGTGTTGTAATTCTTCCAATGCTTTTTTTTTTTCCCCTTCTGTGTTCCGGAATTCATAATGTCTGTATGAGGCTATCAAATTTCATATAAGTAAGAGGAAAGTAAATTTATAGCCCTGGTGTTTGCAGTGGAAATCTTGGACAGTAGGACTCTTGTCCTCTGAAGGCTCAAGAAGAACTGAGTAGAAGTGTTTTCAAATTCTTGAAGTTGTCCATAATATGCAAGTTGTAATATAGCTATTGGAGCCCCTGGTGGTCTAGTGGTAAGGGCGCAGCGCTGTCACCACCAAGGCCCGGGTTCGATTCCCTGTCAGGGCCACTCCCGGGCTGATGGAGCTCGTTAACCCTTAAAAAGGCAACCCACCTACGTCCTAAGGACCTCGCTGCCACCGTCCAAGCTCGCTTGGCCCCGGCAGATGAACCTTAGGATTAAAGGGTGGGCTCAGTTCCGCGCACACTGTGTCTCACCTAAAAAATCCAATGCGCAGGCTGGAAGGTGTAAAGACCTTCCCCGGATCTTCGCTCGCGAAGACTGGCCATTATTATTTATTTATTAATATAGCTGTTACACACAGAAACGGCAAGAAGTTGTGATGTTATTTCCTGTTCCATGTACCTGCCATGGGCCTGACGTAGAAAAAGTCTTTTAAGTTAAGCTTATAACCAGACTTCCTTTACAAGCTATGTTTCTAATTCCCTTTTCCCCATAGGGTGTATTCCCCTATGTCAGTATGCCTGTGGAGATATCAGATCTACTGGAAATATTTAAAGCACACCGTCAATGTAAGGCTTACTTCTTTGTTAAGATACTTTTTATTGAAACAAGAAATAAAGCTCAATCTTGCATGGGGTTTTCTGTTTAAATTTCATGGTAGTGTAAATGAAAATTAGTCCTCCCTTGGATTTTGCAGCACAAAATCTGTGACTTTCATCTTGAAAGCCACAACTGACTATTCTAAATGTTCCTTCTTTTGTGGCCTGAAAGAATTGAGAAAATAAGCACATGCCTAATTTATAATGTGTGTTTTAACTTAATCTCAGAACAAGAAGATTGGTGAAAGAGAAGGAGGCACTGTGTTGGAGTAATGAGAACAAATCTCTAGACTTTTCTTTTTAAGGGCTATACATTTGAATTTACTTTTTTTCCCCCTTCACATTATTTTCTTTTGTCCTAATTTATTGTACTTATGTCCGTGTTTTCTTCCCTAGAGGGAACTGCAAAGAAAGGATTTAGAGTTCTGTCTAATTATAGTATGTTGTTGTTATAGTGGTTAATGTGCCTCAGCAGAAAAATATCTCAAGACAATTGTGTCTGGAACTGGGCTTTGTTGAGATTTGTTTGTTTGCTTGTGTGTGTGTGTTTCAGAGGCCCTTTAGGCAGCTTTATGTATTTGTTGGTAAGTCAGTAAATCTGAGCCACCTCAGATAATTTATGAGAATGGGGAAAATTTCTAGACAGAAAGGAGCATATGTTGTTATCAGAAACATTTTTATTAACTTAGGAAAGACCACTGTAATCAAGGAAGGGTGAACAACACAATCCATTTTCTGTGCTCAGAAGAAGAGCCTTCAGACTGACTGTAGCTCATGCAGTATTGAAAGTGTGCTGAGGTAAAGGTCTTCCATTTGAAATCAGTCAGAATTTCTGTAATTTCTTTTTTTCTGTGACAAGCTGTCCTATCTTTAGTGCTCTTTATAACCAATTTTTTTCCCCAGTGTGAATCTGACTCTTCTACCAAGGGAGCCTCAGTTAGCAGTTTTTCAAACCAATCTTAGTAGAAGGCTAGACTGAATTCAGAACACTGAAGAAACACTTTGCAGGCGTAGTTTACAAATTAACTGATCACAGTAATGGAACACATTAAGGGGACGTCCTTCAGTTTGACTATTCAAGATAGCCAGATAGGAGATTTTTATGCTTCCTGCAGTGACCTTCTTGCTGTGTTTCCTTACCTGTCAAGTCTTGTGCTTACTGTGCCTTTTACTTGCGTGATGTGCTCTGCCTTCTCCTGTGCTGTTGGTGGACCTTGTTTGATGTTCAGCAGTAAAACCTGTTGTAACTTCATCCTTCATGTGTCTGCTCAACCAATTCTTTATTTGGGTTCTGCTCTTACAAGTGGCTAAGTAGTAACTCAGTAGATTGCCTTGCATTGCAGATAAATAATTATGTATTTGAGTGATGAGTGGGTTTTATGATTGGGTTTTGTTTTCATCCCAGTGGGGCACTGCAGTTACTGGGGAGTGACACAGAGCATGTCGTGGCTGACACATGTTCAACAGTTTGCTTCCAGAAATCTCATAATACTTTGTTTTTCTTGTAGAATAACTGTTGGTGAGGCATATGTAAGGAGGATCCAATCTAATTGGACTTTTAGCTTCCAGTCATCTGAATTAGTAGCAGGGCAGTGGAAGCTGGTAGAGAAAAGGCTGAAGGTTTACTAACAAACAGCAGTAACTAAGCCAGTTCCCCACTTCCATCTGTGACAAACTCCACCAGTCCCTATATATATCCTTCTTCATGTATCTAAGTCACAGGTGAAATTCTCTCTCACAGTAGACTGCTGGTAAGGGGAAGAGGGCAGTGGTAAAACAGTGCAGCATGAGCATGCTTAAATATTTCCTACACTTGGTATGGAATGGCTTTTTTCATGGTTTATCCATGAGACTTGTTCATTTCTGTCATCTGAACTTCCCCTGTGTTTCAGGTTGGCTTTTGATGGATGGTAGTCAAGATCCCCATGGTTGCTAGTCACCATGGAGTGAAGTAGAGATGTTCATCTGAGCCCTGTAGGCCAGAGTGTCAGAGCAGCACAAACTTTCTTGTCAGTAATGGCAGAATTTTTACTCCTTTTCCTAGAGCTCACTGAATGGAACTCTCTTCTAACTTTCAGTCAGGCTTTCCCAGCTGCAGTTTGCCCACATCCAGGAGATTTGTTATCAGTAATACCATATGGGCTGTTATTGGCCTCAACCTTATTTTCTGTTTTCTTCTATTTTACTTCTGAATCTAGATTCTTATGGGCTCACAAGCCTTCTGGGAATCACCTTTATTCATTTCTTTTTAAAGATTTTTGGAGCACAGGCAAAGGATTCAGAAGTAAGGGAAGTTGAAGTGTAGGAGCACTACGCTTACTAACTCTAGCTATGTAATCAGTGAGAGTTGAAGTACATGGTATTTAGAATGAGGGGAGGTTGGGTTTTTTTGGTCATTTCAGAACAGAATGAAAAATATTCTCTATGCTTGCTTTTGCAACTGTACAGGACAAGGAAGCTCATTTAAGAAGAGAAACAGAAAGGACTTTACTGCCTGTGGAAGGAGAAGCAAGACTTATGTGCTTTGAAAAGGTATGTATTAGAAGGTTTACTTGGTTAAAAAGTCCAGTAATCATTGCTTATTTGCAGTAGGATACTGTCTCTCAAAAGCTGTCACTCCCTGCAGGTTACTATAGAAATTTCCTGTAGCTTTCTGTTTTCAAGGGGAAAGCTAACCTGTGCTTGTTCCAAATGTTCGGTCTTTGAAAGTAATGCCCCCTTAATCAAAAGACTGTTTCTCTAAAGAAGAAATTCATTTAGCTGTGCAACAGCAATTACAGTTGATTTAAGTATAACTGTAAAGCAAGTTTGGTCTCTTTATTGGCATTCAACATCAGCAAAATTGATTAGGCCCTGTAATCTGTACTGAAGGTTCTACAAAAGAGAAAGTACAGGAGAATATGCAGCAAAGGCTGTGTAGCAAATTTGGAAGTAGAAAATATAATGTAGCTAGTCCTGCTGAGTTTTTTTCTTTTGATTTGTGTATTTTCATGTTCACAGATCTACTGTAGTTTGCTGCCATTTAATGCTAACAACTCATCCTCTTGAGGAGATTCTGTTGTAATGTATCCAGTGGCTGTTCCTGCACCAGGAGGTGACGGAAATAATGAACAGCATGGGAAACTTATTTTTTTCCTTTTTGTTTTTGGAGCTGTGTTGCTGTGCGCTGGATTCCTGCTTTCAGTCTTTATTCTCCAGTCATGCCCATCCGGAACCTTCAGTGACTGTAATGAGGTCCTTAAGGCTGCTGGGCCAGTGCTGGCTGTAGCTGGGCTGGTTTGTGTTTTACTGGCCCGATCAAGGGCCAGGATGTATATGAGACAGAGACAGTTGCAAAATGAGCAAGTGTACAGCCTTGTCTTTTGCCATGGGAACTGTCAGTTTGCCCAGTTTCTCATATTTGGATTCCTGTTTTTGACTAGTGGAATGCTAATTAGCATCCTGGGAATTTGGGTTCCTGGTTGCAGCCCTGGCTGGCATACCATACAGCTCAACCACACCGGCAGTTCTGATGTGGACCTCCAGGGCTGTGGATTCCTGTCACTTCAAATCATGGGACCTTTGATTGTGCTCACTGGGTTGTGTTTCTTCGTGATAGCTCATGTTAAAAAGAAACAAAACTTAAATCTCAGCCACGAATCTTGTGAAAGTGAAGAACATCCTCAGAGCCCTGAATCTTTTCACGTTACAGTAGGTGGGTAAATATTGGAACTTTATATTTGAGAGTTAGTAAGGATTTTTTCTCGCTAATTGTTTCTCTCTGAATATTACTTAACTGACATGTCTAGAGTTCAAATCTGGCATGTCAAGCCAGTCAAAACAGAAAAATGTTGCTTTGTCTCATATGTTTTCTGTATGGTCAGTTCAGCTACCTTTCTCACAAAGGGAAACCCTTCTTTGGCATAAAAAAGAAGGTCTGACTGTGTAAAGGAAGCAACATAACATGACACAAATGAGTCCAATCCCAATTCCTTTCTCAAAGGATGTAGTTGACACTGCAGATCACAGGTCTAATGAATTCTGTGACTGTATTTAAGATTTCTTTTAGCCTTGAGGTTCTGACCCCTTAAACAGAAGAATCTGATTCTTAATCAGTGTATTGTATTTTTTTTAAATTGCGGGCATACTTCTGTCCTTCAGAGATATAATTGCAAGATGCCTCAGTTAATTGCACAGTATTTGAGCAAATGTGGTATGTTAGCAGAGAATAATACTCTGCATGTAGCACTGGTTTAATGCCCAGTGAATACATTCCATGCATAGGCTGCTCTGATAGTTCTGATTATTCTGATAAACTCATTGATTAATTAAAAGTCAATCATTGCTTGACTGTCATCTGATTGATTGAACTTGAAATCCGTAATGAAATGTCAAGCCTGTGTATAGACCTGTAACCTGTTGACCTTAGGAAACAGGAGGCTTTGAAGTCAGTTTTCCAGCCACCAGGATAAAGCAGTAGGAAGGAATTCGGATTGTCTTTTAAGGCAAGAAAGCAAAATTAGTGGATTTCTTTTATACTTCAATCAGGAAAAGTAAAATGGAAAGTTTGAAGGTTGAGGTCTTATTTACAGTGTTGTTCTGAAACAGTGGTGACTTGGTTAGAAAACACTGCCTACCTCACAAATCAAGAATTTTGATGCTCTCTGAGCTGTCCCAGCACACAAATTACAAAGGAAGAAAAGATGCCAGGCAGATGTGAATGGTTATGTGAAATCATGCCAGCTGACTGACTGATACAAACTTTGTTTTTAAAAAAAAGTTTTAAACTTTTCAATTCCCAAGTTGCAACTGGCAGATATGCTGCATAGTATACTTAATAGTGAACTCTGTATCAGTAGTCCTGGTCATGGTTATTGTTTTTTGAGCTGCAAGTAATTCAGCAGAGAAGCTGTCAAGGTGCACAAAATCAGTTATCGGAACCATTAATTACTTGAATTCTTTCATTATAGCACTGCAGTAGATGTGCAGAAACTTAGACTGACCTATTTTAGACATGTGAGGAAAACTAAATCCTTGCCTACCCTTAAAATGAGCCAACAGTAACTGAGTGCTTTGCATTTCCGGGTTTCTGAAGATAGACAACAGTGTTTGTGTCTCTTAGCTAGATGGAATAGTCCCTCTCCCCAGCTGCGTTTTCTAAATTAAATCTTTCATTTATGAATATGCTGCATCTTTATTTTTGAATGGTTTTGGTTTTGAATGTACCTCTGACCTGCTCTAACAGCCTAGAATATAACAATTCTGTATGTGGGATCATTGCACTTTATCTTAAAAGGTAGGCAAGTACAAATTCTAGGATACTGTTAAAATAACCCATGATGCTCAGTTTCTCAGAGGTAGTAATTGGTGATTTTTCTTCTAGGTGATGCTGTAATGGTATTCCCACCCCCACCACCTCCTTATTTTGCTGACCCTATGTCACCAACTCTGACACATTGTCTTATGTCGAGTGTTTTGCCTACAAGTGAAAATCCTCCACCATACCAGTCTATCTTCACTGACGGGTAAGACTGTGTTCTTCTCTGTCTTTGGAAATCTAAACTGTTTCTCAAGCTATCCAAGACCATGATCTTATATAATCCCTGGGAATTAACTACTAGCCATGACAAAGTTTTCTAGTGCATAACTCAACTTACTTCAGCTACATGACTTGAATTGGCATTAAAACCTCATAGTATACAAGAGGAATTACAAACTGCAGAGTGTCCTTTTTGAAGATTAAATTCTTACCAGTTTCTTGTGATTGGAAAGAATGTCTGAAGTGAAAACAAAGTCGTAGATCAGCGGCCCTTAGAGTATATTTCTTCCACAGATTATCCAAGTAAAGATGCCTCTGACAGCAGTGCTTCAACGGCACGATATCCACATTGCCATATTTCAGAAACTTCTGTAGAACCAGTGCAGCAAGCCCTTCATGACATCTACCCACAGTCACTTTGCCAGTGTGTTCCATTCTCCTGTGTCCTTTATCTCACTGCCTTGGGGAATGAGACCTACTGTGCTGGTCTGCCTTGTTCCTATTCTGGCAGTGTGTTCAGATCAAAGGATACCTTGATATTGCAGGAACCCCCGGAGAGTGGATAAGGGAAGTTGCAAAGCCAGCTTCATCTCAAGATGATGTGCTTTACCCATGCAGCCATTGTTTGCATACATTTTGTATGGCTGATATGCTTAGATGCTGCTACCACCAAGCTCAGGGACTAGGACCTACCAACCTACCTGTTGGAGCGAGTATAGAGAAAGCCACCAAGTTTATTATAGAGGTTTGGGGTATCTCTCCTTTGAGGAAACACTGGGAGATTTGGGGTTGTTCAGCCTGGAAAAGAGAAAGCTTCAGGGTGACCTAATTGCAGCTTTCCAGTATGTGAAGGGAGCCTACAAGATGGAGAGGGACTTCTTGCAAGAGCATGTAGTGGCAGGACAAGGGGGAATGGTTTCAAATTAAGGGAGTAGGTTTAGATTAGATATTAGGAAGAAAATCTTTACTGTGAGGGTGGTACAGCACTGGAACAGGTTGCCCAGAGAAGCTGTGAATGTCCTATCCCTGGAAGTGTTTAATGCCAGATTGGATGGAGTTCTGAGCAACCTGGTCTAAGGAAAGATATCCCTATCCATGGCGCTGTGGGATTGGAACTAGATGATCTTTCAAATCCAGACCATTCTGTGATTCCATGGTTTAGTTTTGGGCCCATCATGCTAAGAAGGATACTGAGGTGCTAGAGCATGATGAGATGAGAGAAGGACGTAAAAGCTCATGAAGGGTCTGAAGCACAAATCCTCTGAGGATCAGCTGAGGGAATGGGAGTTTTTCAGTCTGGAGAAAAAGAGGCTCAAGGGAGACCTTACTGTTCTCACAACTACCTGAAAGGAGGTTTTGACAAGGTGGAGGTCAGCCTCCTCTGCCAGGTAACAAGTGACTGGACAAGAGTAGGTGACATAAGGTTGTGCTAGGGGAGGTTTATCTTTGCTGTATGTTAGGAAACTTTTTTTTCACAGAAAGGCTTGTAAAACATTGGAACAAACTGCTCAGTAAAGTTGTGGAGTCACCATCCCTGGAAATGTTGGAAAATCCTGTAGATATGGTTTAATAGTGAGGACATGATTTAATGGTGATGGTGCTAGGTTGTCAGTTGGACTTGATGGTCTTGAAGATCTTTTCCAACCTTAACAATTCTGTTATTCTAAGAGTCCCAGCCTGCCTGGCTGTATCCAGTCATAGTAGCTGATGGACTGCTGTTTTAAGATCTTTCCATTGTACTCCAGATTTTTCTACTCAACATGAGGCAGTGTGTTCCATGACCAGCTATACCAACTATGTGCCTGATGTCATTGGTACTTCAGAACTCTAGAGCTATCTTCCTTTTGAAGCGAGCAAGCATAAATCCATTCCCTGCTTGAAGACCTAAATGCCATAGGAAGGGGATGCTTGTGTTACCAGTGGTGCTTTTTCTTGTTACCGCAGTTTGTGCAGACATGTCTGGTTTTTTTAGCAATCCTTTGAAATGTACCTGGTGGATTGTTGAGGTTTCAGCTTTGCTGTGTGATAGACTCAGTTCTCTAGTCAATCACCCTCAACAAGCTCATTGTACTGTCTTGTTTTATAGTGCCCTCCTCCAAACTCACTCTCCCCATCAATGCTGAAGACAGCAAATTCTTCCTTCTGTTGCTGTTGCCACAACCCGGACCATCCTTCTGCCTTTTATCAAAATCACTTTCTTCTTTTTTAAGATAGAACAAACACTTCCATTAAAAACCTTACTTGCTCCTTCTTGCCATTAGTGTAACACTGTATTGCACAGAGGGACTGGTCCCCAAACAAAAAAACGAGCATATACATACCACCTAGAGAAGGGAGATACTCCAGTGTTTGGTTTCCATGGGCTGAGTTTGTCCAGCTTGAGGCTGATGACTTGTGTTGAGGGTTGCAATGCCTGTTAAGGCCTAACTGTACACACAGTTCATTCAGTTTTCTGCTTTTCCACTTAAATTGCCGTAGAGAGGGTTCTTTTTATACTATGCTGAAGAGAAGCTGTTGATCACTCCATGCCTACCTGCCAACTGAGGATAACAAGGGTAGTTGTAGGGATGAGAAGATGTCAGAATTGATAGAACAGAAGTGCTGTGCAGAGGATAGCAGCTCTTATGACAAAGCATGAATTGTTGTGTGAAGAAACATTTTTATTTTGTTCAGTATAGAAGTTTTTACCTGTTATCAGGTTGCAAATGGAATATATCAGCTCTTGGAGTTACACTAATGCAATCAAAGGACACCCAGAGCCAACAGGAGAACCAGTAAGCTTCTGCTGCTGAAAAAGAAAATTTACGTGACATAACTGTTCTTATTGGGCAAGGTGAAGGTGTCTACAGCTGAATGGTGCTTCATACCAGCTGCTGCTACTGCTGGAGTTAGGCACCACACTGAGCCTGTCTGTGCTACAGCTCCAGCATGTGCTCCTTTCTGACATGGACACTGATGTGTGTAGAAAGCAAATGGATGTGTGTGAAGAAGTTACTTGTCCTGAGTGTGGCCCTGCTGTAGCGTTTCAAGCAGCTGGTAGAGTGACTTTTGTACCACCTGTCTGAAAAAGTACAGTGCAGAAAACTGAGAGCCACAAGTCCTCTCTATCCTGCAATTTCAGGCTCTGAGTTCAGGTGTGGGCTACCTGGCATGTGCTCGGTAAAATGTGCAACATTCATAGCATCATAGTATATCCTGAGTTGGAAGGGACCCAAAGGGATCATTGAGTCCAGCTCCTCACACAGGACAGCCTCAAAAATGACAGCATGTGTCTGAGAGTGTTGTCCAAATGCTTCTTGAACTCTGACATGCTTGGTGCTGCAACCGCTTCCCTGGTGAGCCTCTTCCAGTCCCCAACCACCCTCTGGATGAAAACCTTTTCCTAATACTCAGCCTAAACTTCCCCTGACACAGCTTCATGCCATTCCCTCTGTCCTGTCACTGGTCACCACAGAGAAGAGATCAATATCTGCCCCTCCTCTTCCCCTTACAAGGAAGTTACAGACTGCCATGAGGTCTCCCCTCAGTCTCCTCCAGGCTGAACAGACCAAGTGACCTCAACCACTCCTTATACAGTTTCCCCTCAAGGCCCTTCACCACCTTTGTTGCCTTCTTTTGAACACTGTCTAAGAGGTCAGTATTTTTCTTATATTGTGGTACCCAAAACAATATTCAAGGTGAGACCGCCCCAGTGCAGAGCAGAGTGGGACAATCTCCTCCCTCAATCGACTGGTGATACTTTGCTTGATGCTTCCCTGGACACAGTTGGCCCTCCTGGCTGCCGGGGCACTGCTGACCAGGGCCCACAGGTCCTTTTCTGCAGTGTTGCTTGGAAAGGGATTATCAAAGGGTGTGAAAGAACTCAGAGTGCATCCTGCACTGAAAAAGATCAGAGTGTAGTGGGAGAATGGCAAAAAATCTAGTTCCTCAGACTTTTTGTGAGCCCTCCCTGCTGGTGCACAGAGCAGCAGAGAGAGCTGACATACCAGTCAACCCTTACTTCCTTCATCAATTCTCCTACAAAATCCTCTCCAGCTGGATCAACTGTCTCAACACAGAAATATTCAGTTTTTGTGCTCTGAACTTTTTGTGATCCCATCAGCATTGCTGATTGCCTGTCTGGACTTGTGAGCATATATACACAAAGAGGCAGTTTGTTGAGACGGTGTCTAGTGGAGTGGATAAAACACCTCAACCTTGGATATAGAAGCCCAGAATCTCTGACCTCCTGCTTTGGTGTTCTGTGACTGGACGTGCTCTAACTGTTGCCCTTCCATGTTCCCTAGTGTCCTCACAGGGACCCTCTGAGTTGACACCACCTCTGGCTTTTTAACTCAGTCCTACCCTGTCAAGGCTCACCACTTGCTGGCAGACAAGGCATCTTGAATAGTGCAAATTGCTTCCAAGCACTTTAGTAGAAGAGAAGCAATGGCCTCATTGCCCATAACATAGTACCATCGTTGAAGATCCCAAAAATGGCAGGGAATAATATTTCATATGTGGATGGCTATTAGGCAAAGGTGATTTGTCTCTTCAGTCCACTGCTCGGTGTTCTGTCAGCAAGTGCTGTGGTGAAGGTTGTGCGGGAAGAGAAGGCTTGTAGTAAGCTGAGTCATGGTCTGATCCCAGAATATTATTTTTTTTTATTCCTGCAAGCTGTTACATAGCACCTCAGCATTTGTCTTTTAATATCTCTCTGTCAAACACACACGCTTGCCGATCAGTCACAGCACTGAAGATGAGGTGACTATGCTCTGTGTTCCTGCTCCTCACTCAGTATTGGTACAGATGTATGCACAAAGGCAAGGGTCAGCTCTGGGAGCGAGTCATGCGGAGAGAGGAGTTCTTCTCTTTCCTTGGACAGCAGCTGAAGCAATGTGCTGAGGGCAAGATGAGCAGGGTATATCAGAACACTGTGGGTTCAACTAGCTTGGATTTAGTTGTGATGGTCAGAAAAGGGCAGTGAATGGCTGCACGTGTTGAATGTTGCTGGGTATGTTGTGATCTGGTCACCTCGAGTTGCTTCTGTTTCTCCAGCTCAGAGCAGGAATGTGACTCCTTATGTCCATCATGGATTGCTGGAATGCCTAGTAAAAGTTTCAGATGGCCTTTCATGCGAGATCTGAAATGGCTAAGGATTGTGATTTTTGTGATGCAGTTTTAAGTCTAGTAGCTGTCATTCGTAAGGGAAAGGGACAGTGTGTATGTGATATACTACAAAAGGGAAGATACATTAGGAGCTAAGGATCAGGAGAAGATTTAGTAAGATTGTGAGATAGCACTGCCAAAAGAAGCTAATACCCATAAGCCAGGCTGTGACTGGTGATTTGAGAGGTTAGAAGGGAGCTTCTTTTGCCCTTCCCCTCTGAAATAATAGAATTTTCATATGAGTCATGATGTAGCCCACAGAATGAACTCCTAATGCTTGTGCAAGTTCTTTGCTTCAGGTATTTTTAGGAAGTGTGTGCATACATGTTTGTGTAAGTCAAGTGGAATTTCACTCACTGTAGATAAATGAATTATGCTAATACACAGTTTTGTGTTTTATAGAGCACAGCTTGCAGATGATGAAAGAATGGTTGCTGTTAGAGACTATGAAACCATATGTACAATTTCTGGAAGCAGCTCACCTTCAGATATTTTACCAATGCTATACCTCTGCTCTGAATCACCTCCAAAATATGAAGAAAAAGCATCAATAACAAATAATGAATATTCACCATCTTCTTCCTCATCTTTTTCATCTGTTTCCTTAGCCACATCTGACATCAGCTCATAGAAGACTGTCAGTTGACTTAATTTTTAAATTAAATTGTACACAGAGATTTACAATTTTTGAATTTATTTACATTTTGTAATAAAAGCAATAATGTTGACTGTGTCTAATTTTTCATCAGGAAGAACAATGAATTTGGCTTTCAAGAAATAATAGATAATGCTGGGCTTCTGCTGAATTAGTCTGAAGGGAGTTCACTGCAGGAATGTTAAATGCTCATCTTGTTCTGTTACAGCTTCAGTTTCTAATTTTAATTGTTCTTTTTATAATGAAAGCATTACGTAGAGACCAGCTTTTTTGATTATTTTAATTAAATCTGTTTGGAGCTTCAAAAAAAGAGAAATAATTAGGAAGTGTTTTCATTTCTATTTTTGCATGACTTTTGTGGAAAATAGTGGTCTGCAAAGTTACCGACTTCGTAAGTATTCTGAGACCATTCACAAATAAGGATGTTTAAGCTCGGTACCAGATAACGCTGTGAAAAACTTAAATGCTTACATTTTGTTCTGCCTGGTAACAAACACTCCATAGCTTTATTTAGACTGTCTCTGGTCCTTATGTAAGTATAATCCCTATGAAAATCAGTTTTAGCTACAGTTAAGAGCCCTAAGGCAACCCTGAGGATAGTTAATAGGCTAACAGTTTAACTGTAGTAGTGACTGATTTCAGGGGGATTATACTGCAGTTTTACATCATCATTCACGGTTTATACAAGGAGTGCTTGTTCTGTGAAATGGAGTGCCTCAGAGCAGTAGTATCTTTGAGGTGCAGACATTACTTATCAGTATATGCAGGAGAGGCAGTTTCATGGAAACAGATGCAACGAATGTTTTTAACCGACACAGCACTTGACAGACCCTTTGGAAATACAACCCTCTTAGGTCCTCCATCCCACTGTTCTAGTTCTGTTGTGTGATTGTTTGCACCTCTTCCTGAACAGAAGGATTTGCTTCTGGTAGGTAATGTTTGACACTTTACTGTTTGAGAAAAACAGACATGATTCTGTGCCCAGAAAAAGAAGTGGCAAAGCTAATATTTGGTCTTGGTTCAGCATGGTGAACTTACCACCATTAAAACATCTTGCAACAGTGATCTCTGTATTGTTCAGCTGAGTCTCTGAACATGTGCGTGCTTTGGGACCTCACCTGCACCTCAGCTTGTATTCTACCTTGCTGAATCTGGCTGTAACAGAATACCAGACTATGAATTAAGCATTCAAATTCTCTCCTGTGCCTAGGGAAAGGCGGTTAGCTTGTCTCATCCTCCTATGAACATGCCTCTCGCCTGCTGAGTGCTTTAGAGAGATGTTCAGGAGCTCCTGCATTTGCCATTTCCAATTCTGTGGTGTTCCCTCAGTCATGCTAGAGCAGCTTTTTGCACAGCCACACAAAAACAAACCAGCCAGCAAGAGGTATATTTAGCCAGCAATAGAGCTGAGGGGCTTATGCACGCAAAGTAATGAGCAAACACAACACAAAGAGGGATTTTGTATGTGGGAACTGATTAAACTGGCATGACTCAGCCATGGGAAATGTCTGCATGAAGAAAGGGAATCCACAAAAGCCAGTAGGCATATTATCCTCTTTTCTCTCAAATGTTTTTTACCTAGTGAGTTTTTCAAGGATGCTGCTCCTTGTGTGCCATCTGCAGTACAAGCTATGGTTTCCATCCTTTTGATTATTCTTTTTTTAGCTTTTGTTTGACCTGTTTTAACAGTGATGGCCACTGCTGTGCATGATGTGTGCCTACAAAGCCTTGCACATGTTGAAGGAGCCTGTTTCTCTCCAGATTTCTCATGCTATTCCATAACAAGGACAGAAGCTGGGATATTTTACCTGAAAGATACCATGCAACCAAGACCCCCGTTGGCTCTATGCTTTTGTCTGGAACACATATTTTCTGAAAAGGCTTGACATCAAAAAAGTGTTTAAACAAATCTTAAAATATGTCACCATTTAAAAAAAAAAAAATACAGTCGCATCTGAAAAAGTATTAACCTTTTTTGCTGCCTGCAACCTGCTGAGTCAGTTGTTCTCAAAATGTACCCAAGAGACCACACAAATCAAGTAGCATATGTTGACTCAGCTGAGTCCTCTATAGGAACAACATTATCTTCTTGTTTTTCTTCAAGGTTATTGTGTTTTGATCATCTACTGCAGAGTCTTCAGTGTAGATCCCTTTACTTCTAAAAAAGCCATCTTCACAGAAACCACAGTTTAGAAAGCTGCTGACCTGAGTTTCCTGTGAAGTCTAGGTGTTACCTCTGAGAACAAGGATTGAAAACAGAATTTCCTTCTGTATGATTTAGAGAAGATGCTTATGAGATACTTCAGTGTGTAGCTGTATAAGCGTCTTCTACATTTGACTTGAAGAATCATTACTTGAACACTCAGTGCATGTGCTGGGTGCATCTCCATAAACTGCTCAGCACTGAGGGAGTTAACACTGCCAATGCAACAGTATTTGCCTACCATGTTGTTGAAATCTTGCAGGAAGGTCGGAAAATTTGAGTAAGGGGCTAAGCAGATCTGTCTTCAGCGCTCTAGGCTACCACTGGGTGAACAGCATTAGAGGGAGGAATTTTTGATGTGGCAAGTAGGAGTGAAATGTCTGTATTAGAAAGGAAGCAACTCCTTGTAAAATTATAAAAGTAGTTTAAAATAATATGGAATAGCTTTTTTATTGCGGAAATGAGATACTTTACTGTCACACTAATGGTGCTATAACCCTCTTTCTGTCCTTAGGTTAGCTAAAGTGCTTGACATACAAATGTTAGCGAGCAAATCAAGTTGGTTACTGATTCACACTTACTTAAACAGGCAAAGTGGGAGGTAAGGGTTGCTTATCCTTTCTAAGTGAAGTTAAGATCTCTTTTGCTGCCAGCACTGAGATTGCTCCACTTCTAACTGCAGCACTGCAATTCTTTGAATGTGAGAAGGATTCACAAAAATATAATGAATTCCTTTTCTCTAGGAGTCTTTCTTCCTAAATCACCAGCAACTGAAAAAATGAACAGTTAACTCATCTGAAAAACTAAAGTTGCACAGATCTTTGCAACATTGCTATGTTTTTAGGATAATGACGCTGGATTGCACCTCCCCACCCTTGCCCTTTGTGTTGCTGTATCCATTTATCCCTTTTCCATCCTATCTCTTCAGAGTCATGGCTTCTAGGTCCAGTCCCTCCACAGTTCCACAGTGAATGTGCCAGACTTCATCTAGATCAGTGCTTCTCCCTCTATCATACATGCATATATCTAAATTGTAAGTATGAAAATACTTTCAGTTTGGTGTGCCTGCCAACAAGATTTCCCTGGAGCATATAAAACCACCTTGCAGGTAAACATAGTTGTGGGTAGCTGGCTAAACCTGCTACTCTCAATTTGGTTTTGCTTTGGTGCTGGCAGAGCAGTAGTTCAAAGCCCTGGAGTGCAAGGCCCACTTGTGGTGGTTTTTCATATACTGCCCTTACACGTATTATTTGTATTTTCCACTAAAGATGCCATGTGCAGTTGCCTTTCCTCAGGAAAAAGTCTCGCTAAGTCAAGTCATTGGCTCTTTAATCTCCCTACAACTGAATGTTTCATTATGGAGTGATAATTTGTACCTACTCATTTTTAAGCCAATCAGTGTGCAATACCACGTTATGTGGTTTCCATTTGCATGTTCTTTGACTAAGTCCCTGCCTACATTACAGGAGTATGAGAAAATAAAACCTTACTACAACAGGCTGATAACATATACAACTGTAAAAATAAGTAACAGAAGGAGAGAAGAAAAGGGTTAAGTGAGAGCCTGTGTTTACTAGGATGGCTCTTGAAATAAGTTAGAGAACTGAGGACATGCAGAGCACCTGCTTCCAGCAGCAAGCGCTGCAGGAGAAGTCTGCATTGGTGAAAGAAAATGATGTAGAAGAACAGAAGGCAAAGCAGTGCATGTGCTGAGGGGTAAGGTCTGAAGCAGATGAGAACAAAACTGTAGTGAGATCTGAAAACAGCACTTATTCTGAAAAACCTCACTCTGACCAATTTCTTAGGTTTTGCAAAACTGTTTTGTTTAGGAGTTATTCAAAGTAAAAAGAGATGCATTTAGTAAATCAGCATCTTTAAGTGAATTCCCAGAACACATGCTTATTGGCAAAGAAAAGTACTGGCCTTAAAAAAACCTATGTGATCCAATAATCTCTTAAGACCTTGACAGCTGCCTGAATGCAGCATTAGCACTGTCTGGGGAAATAATTGGAGAAATGTGGGGAGTCTTAGAGGAAACTATATCTTACAAAGAGAGGGCAGTTTACAGAGAAAGTAATTTTAATGTAAGTTTCACAGAAATTTCACAGAATATTCTGAATTGGAAGGGACCCACAAGGATTATTGAGTCCAGTTTTTAACTGAATGGCCCATACAGGAATCAAATGCACAACCTTGGTGTTATTAACACCATGCTCTAAGCAGCTGAGCCAATCTCGGGATGGATTCTACTGCACCAAATGGGAAGTGTTTTCCATCCTATTTTCAAAGTTCCAGTGGCAAGTAGCCTGGGAAAGAAATAAAAAAGAAACCTATATTCTCCAGCTCTACTGTGCACTTGCTCAACAATCATGAAGTCATGTCCTAGACCAGAGGCAAAGAGACAGCCATGGGATGACACAACACCCAACCTGGAAAATTCTGATTCCAAACAGAATCTAAGGACCACTGCATAGGATTGAGGATGTTCTTCAGCACAATCCATTGCAAATAGCAGTTGCAGAGTTCTTGAATGAATGAGAGGAGAAAGGTGACAATACATCTGTATGTTCTATTAGTAAGAGAGCCATTATAATACAGTGCTGCTTTTAAAAGGATGTTGGAAAATCTGGAAGATACAGCAGTGGTAAGAATGATTCATGGTCTGGAAAAACCTGATTTTCAAAGAGCAGTAATAGAAGTTCATTCCATTAAGTTTAACAAACATAAAGTTAAAGATTACTTAAATTTTGGCTACAATTACCAATACAAGGACAGATTGTCTAGTATTTCAGCACTTTCTAATTTAGTTATCATATGAAACCACTGCACTGCAAGCCTGAACTCTTTGCACCATAAGAGGTGCAGGGAATCCTGACTAGACTTGGTGCTGTGGGAAAGGCTGATCTTGAGTGTATTTGTCAAAAAATTTGCTGGCACCATGGATGATGGAAGAGACATAATACTGACTTTAGAAACTTCACAGATGTTTTTTTAAAGGAATCCAGCAGTAATAGGTGTTAGACCTAATCCAGACCACACAAGGTCTATCTGTTATCAAATGAGAAAGACATATCTTAATTGCATTCAGCATCAGTTCTGAAGATGCCAAATTTGGTGGGCAGCCCCTTTCAGAAGAGAGCTGTTGTGACACTCTGTGATAAGAATGCACACTAGACTAAAGGCACCATAACTGACTTCGAAGAAGCAGTCTGAAAGGTCAGTTTTCTAGTTCTAGGGCTATTTTTACCTTAAAAATCTCAGGATAAGCTTGCTTCCCCAGAGCTCCTGCTAGCAGGAAATAGCATTATGGGTTATACTCTCTGAGTAGTAACCAATGTCCTGTGTATAGTCATGTGCCATGCTAGTCAAACAGATCAAGTTGTTGGAGATTTTCTTCCTTAAGGAATTATACAAAGACATTCTACCATAACCCTCCAAGAACAATTACTTTGTTCTGAAACTCTTAGGAAACAAAAAATCACAAAATTCAGTTAATCTTCCTGCTTAATATATGGGACATAAATTCAGCAGAACAATTCATTGTGATGTGAAAAAGTATTCTAGGTACTTCTGAGTACAGGATAAGATCCCTTGCTCTACCAGATTTAGCATTACAGGAGATGCTTTCCTATTCTTGCAGTGATAGGCATTACTCTGTATAAAATCTGAGGAAGGGATGGAGATCCCACAACAAAAAACGTCCACAATTAAGGGGAAATTACAGGGCAATTATGCTAACTTTAAGCAGCTGGAAAGCTTTGGTTGGCTTAAAGTAACATTTCTCCCATAACCAGCAGCTCTTCCAGGTTTTTCAGCGCTCACTGACCTGTTACTGCTTACTCTCCCACCCACCCAGTGGTTGCCCCAGCAAAATATCAGAAAGCTTACTTTGATATTTTTTAAAACCATGGAAGCTCTGGACTGCAGAACCAGCTGCAAGAGAGGTCCAGGCACAGCTATAAATGTCATGCTTCAGAGCACAGCAAAGCATTCCTGGCAGTGGCCATGCATTCTCCTGCAGAAAATGGAGCTGGAAATGGAGAGCCAGAATTTTCACACTGCTGTTGACTAAACAGATGCTGTCCATATGTTGGATGCATCAACTAGCTGGGGCCTAGGAAAAACTGCAATAGTTCCAGCTTCCCTTTTCTCCCATCCAGTGTGGACACAGTAAGTATCACAGGTGCTAAATTAAAGAAGAGGATAAACAAAGAGATAAGCAGCCGTTCAAGGGTGAAACCATTTCGGAAGTGATGGTGGTAATTCAAGAAATATTTAGCAATGGCTTCAGGCTTCACTTCCCAGACCTTTATTCTCCTAAGCAAAGTTTATTCTTTCACATGATGGACTCTGTTAACCATACACACACAAAGTTCTTGTATAACTAACCTGAACCTTCGACTTTAAATGCTCTGCTAAGTCCCTTACAAGCCCCCTTTCTCTTGAGGCAGAAGATACGTTATACTCAGTAATGGAGCAAAACAACAACAATGTAGAAGATTTTTCCTTGAATGTCTTTTCTGTCACTCCTTGTCAGCCAAATAGATCTGATGCGCTAGTGTCAGATGGGGATAAAGCTGGCACTACTCTGCTCTTTTCAGGTGTGTTTTTGGGGCTGGTGGGGATCACTTTCACCGTGATGGGATGGATAAAATACGATGGCATTACTCACCTGGAATGGACTCAGTTACTGGGGCCTATTCTGCTTTCTGTCGGGGTGACTTTTATTCTGATTGCTGTTTGTAAATTTAACATGCTTACATGCAAGCCCTGTAAAGAAAGAGAGGAAAATACATCAGAACTCGACCAGACTGCAAGCGGGCAGTCCTTTGTCTTCACCGGCATTAACCAGCCTATAACTTTTCATGGTGCCACAGTGGTACAGTACATCCCTCCACCATACCCATCCCAGGAAGGCATTCCTGTGACTCCCAGCTACCTTCACCCAGTGCTCAGCTGCTGCAGTGCTGTTTCCTCCAGTGCTTCTCCGATTCCCACCCCAGGCTCTCCTCACTTCTGCCCTGCTTACCCTCTGGATAACCTGGCTTTTACTGGAGATGAGAGCTACACCACTTATCCTGCAGAGAATACCAGGAATCACAGGTACAGCTTCTGAAATGCCTTAGCATTTTTAGACACAGGCTTCTGAGTATTTTAAGTACTACGTGTGATTTCATAGGAAACAACAGCTAGTCCAGGGTATTTTCCTTCCTCAGACTTTTTTTTGTCTTTGTTAGGAATTCTTCCCAAGTAAAGAGTAAGCAGGCATCCTTTCCTGAAAGTATTTTAACTAATTTAAATTCACTTATAAATGCCTTTCAATTTTCTAATAAATCTCTTGTTATTTTTGAAGATACTAGCATATATGCACCTCTCTGTGCAGGTTTTTTAATGCTTATCTTACCACCTTCTGGTTATTGTGTGTACAGCCAGAGGCTTTCACTCAAACATAATCAAACACGTGAGTCAGCACACAAAGAGCATTTCTGCAACAATGCAATAATCAGTTTGGTACCACATGCTCTCCCTCCTGAATATGCCTGGTCACAACATGCTCCTCTCCTGCTGTAGAACCTTCCAACTCTTTTACTAGATTTGAGGCATAAACCAGATCACTGATATTGCACATCAGTATGAAACTTCTTAAATTGTACACAAAATAATTTTATATATAAAGTTATATATACAGTTATATATACAGTTCTTTCATGTAAGGAAAAATATACTAATTAGAGGAATTACTCAGAATTATATCCTTCCTGGAACACAAGTCACGGTTATTTTATCAAAGCCTGTTTGAAAAACTGCTGACTGCCTCATTGTCCTCAGCAACATAGGTGACAGGCACAGGCAGGATGAAGACAAAGGTCATCTCCTGGCACATTTATACTTCACAAAAAGAACAGAGCAAACAGCAGAATCTCAGTAAAACTTCATCTCATAGCATTTTCTCAAGAAGCCGGGAAGTACTTCACCCAGATAAGGCAATCAGGATGAAGCACTGAGGTTGCTTGTATGCTTTGTGTTTGGTAAATTCTTTTTGCATCTGCTCCTCTTCCTCTTTTCAGGTCAGAGGACAGTTCTGATGAGCCAGAAGAACTGGGGGAAGACTGTAATAACTTGTTACCTCCACCTTATGAAGAAATATACCCACTGTCTTCGTAAAATCACCATGGACAACAGATGACAATTCTAAGAAACACCAACATGAATCCCAGAAAATCTTTTCTTTAAGCACTTGTGTGATAAGCAAGTGTGAGCAAGATCTTGGTACTGCTACGCAGTTCAGTATCACTGAAGATATTTGTCCAATCCCTTCTTTTTCTCTGTCAAAATTCATTAGCCCTTTGTGATGCAGTTTAATAACAGAGCTATTAATTATTTAATAGCAAGGCTATTAAACTCAAGGATCTAAATCCATATTAGGACTCCCTAGTAAGAAACTTGATTTTTAGACGTGCTGAAAGCAGTGTGAACTGTAAGATGTTTGTGGAAGGTCATGATTGCTCCTGGATATTCAGCATCACTGGAAAACATTTGATTTATTCTTGGTATATTTTTACTCTTGATTGCTTGGGAAACTGCAGAAGTGCTCAAGTCTGATCCATGAAAGTGCATATTATATCTTAATTCTGTTGGATTCTTTAGGCTAGCTTACTCATTAATAAGTCCAGTCTACAGATTAGGCTCCCTCTGTTTGGTTTATCTGCACAACTCAGTCCTGTAGGCATTTTTGGAGCACTCTGCTTGAACCAGAGCATCTTAGAACAGAGAAAACACAAATAGTGACCTCTGCCCGCTTTACACAGATCTCTAAGAGATCTTGCCTGTGTCAAATTCAGTTCCCTTCCCCACCTGCTGGGATGCAAAGCACTGTCTCCCACGAGGAGTCTAAATAATAACTAGTAGGTTAATGTGTCTACAGAAAACGGCACCTTTCTGAAGCCTTGGCAGGGGTGTGTGGTCCTGCCACTGTCAAGGACTGACAATCACAGCTTTTGCGTGCTGCACCCTCGCTCTGTGGTAGAGCACACAACTCAGTCTGTAGGGATTATGGGATGCATCAACTTTCTCTTACTTGTCAACACAGCTGTCTCAGCTCTGGCCAGATTTCATCTATCTGTCATTGATCTCATTCCTGAGGGCTGGAAAAGCTTGGCGCTTGAGCACAGACAGTTGCACACCAAACGGATGTATCTGACTGCTGGAAGTCATGCAGCCTCCCTAGGCTCTGGATGGAAAGGTGCATTCAGAATATTGCCCATTTGCATGAAGCTGCAAGTGCACACCAACCTCCTTGTCCTGTATACTTAGAGCTTGCCAAGAAATAAAGCATTTTTGGAGAGACACAAGCCAACCACTGCACTCCACAGTGGTGGACAAGACACTAACAGAGGTCATATTTGGGTCACAATATGTAAACTGACTCAAAGCTGGATTAACAACTGAAGCAGCAGCTACTGAACAGTGACTACGAACTATGTGCGGGGTTTTTCTCACTAGAGAAATACGGGGCATGCTGGTTTTCAGCAGTGATGGATGGAGTTAGCAGGTAGGCACGTGTGGTTGGAGAAAGGGAGGCATGCTGTTTTCAGTATGATCTCTATGGGATTGAGTGAGAGAACAGAAGATCTAAAAATAAATGCAAGTTTCTTTTATGGAAGTCTCTTGCTCCTCTTCCAGAATTTACACGGAGGTGAACTCATCCTCCCTCCACAGCAGGAAACTGGAAGGTCCCAAATCCCCAGTTAGTTCCACATGGACAGATCCCTGCACTTAGCACGTAGTTCTGCTGACTCCAGCAAGCACTGCTATAGCACAGAGGTCAGGCTTGATGGATCCAATTGCAGGACTAGGGTCAAAATTTCTACTCGGTCACCCTCCCCCACAACAGGAACATTCCTTCTATCAGAAACCACAGACTTCTCCTGCTGCTCTGCCCCCCCATATATATGGCAGTTTTCTGCTGTGGAGGGAGGATGAGTTCACCTCCGTGTAAATTCTTACATCAAATTATACTGTCAGAGTAAATTAAAAAACCTAGAAGGTTGCACTATGGACTTCATATTTATTTTAAAGTTTATTTCTGTAGACTCTAAATTTGTTGAAAGAGCCCTCGGTTTCTTTTTAAAGAGAAGACTGAACACTGAATTTAAATAGCTACATATTAAAATTATCTTGACCCATCAGATGATGAATTCTGCCTGAATTCTGTGGGAGTGTTTTAATGCTGAACAGGTATGAGAAGCTCCAGTCTGATGACATTTCCTTGCTGTACTGATTGCTAGTTATTGTTTTTAAGAACAGAGAAAAATTCTATGAAGGCTTTTTTTCTTCCTCCTCCTCCTACCTTCTCCTTTCATCCTTTTTTTAAACAATTTTTTTATCTCTAGGATGGTTTTTTTGTTTGCTTGGAGGTTTATTTTTGGGGGGGGGGGGGTGTTTTTTCTCAGGGGGCATACTGTTTTGTTTTCAGTTTATTTTACTGCGATATAACCATCACAGGAATCTCCTCTCAGCAATAGGAATTCCTTCTGCTCTATAACGAGTGAAAGAATAAACCTGTTAGGGAAAGTCTTCAACCGAGGTGAACTGTCACACCCCTTCTAGATTATAGTAATGTAGCTACACAGAGCACCTGGAAGATTGTATTTCAAATTTTGCTCAATCTAGTTTTCATTTAAACTGGTCCTCTTCAAGCAAAATTACCTTGTCCCACATTGCTCGTCATGCTACTGCAGACCTGCAGAGTGTTGGGGGTTTTACAGTTAAAGGCACCTTGCATTCTAGTTATAGTGACAGAATGTTGTATGTGAGTTTTCAACTGTGTAACCCTGCATGGGTGGTTGAGATTTTTTCCTAATATGACTCTATAGATTTTGGTCATAAGCTGGTTAACATATGAAATCAGTCGAGACATGTCTATTGATATGAAGCTGAGCATGACCTGTTCATTGGAGTAAAAACTTCGCACAGTGCTGCTCTAAGATCAAGGACCTGTTTCCAGACACTAAATGCCACATGCTAAATAGAGCTACAGGGTGCGAATTTCTTCTCAGATAAATCTAAATCCGAAGTCTGATTTTCAACACCGGCGCTGCCGTGTCTGCGAGGCAGTAAGGGAGTACACAAGGCACGGTTCGGTTTGCTTTGCTCCAGCAGCGCTTTTCTCTCAGCAGCCGAATCCCACCAGCGGTACCCGCTCCTGACATCGATGCTCCCGTGCCGAGCGATGGCCCTGCAGGCGCGTATCCCAGCGCAGAGCCTGAGCATTCGGGGGTGCTGAAATCCTCCGAAGAGCTATTTTTAAACTGAATTGGGATTTTTAGGAAATCTAGGTCTCGAAACAAAACAAAACAACCTCCGCGGGGCCCTGCTCCCAGGGGCTCCCCCCCTCAGCCCCGCCGGGCCCGGCAGCGCCCCCGCCCCGCCCCTCAGCGCCCGTCCCGCCGCACCGGCACCGCCAGAGGGCGCCGCAGGTCCCGCCCTGCGGAGCGGCTGCGGCGTGGCGGGGAGAGGCCGGCGTGGGGGGGAGAGGCCGGCGTGGGGGGGAGAGGCCGGCGTGGTGGGGAGAGGCCGGCGTGGGGGAGAGACCGGCGTGGGGGAGAGGCCGGCGTGGGGAGAGGCCGGCGTGGCGGGAGAGGCCGGCGTGGGGGAGAGGCCGGCGTGGGGGAGAGGCCGGCGTGGGGGGAGAGAGACCGGCGTGGGGGGAGAGGCCGGCGTGGGGGAGAGGCCGGCGTGGGGGGGAGAGGCCGGCGTGGCGGGAGAGGCCGGCGTGTCCCCCCACTGACCCACGGGGTGCCCGGCCGCTGCTGTCTGACCGCCTGCTGCGCTGTATGGCACCTGGTGTTTGAGCCCGCGGAGCCGAAGCTTTTCTCCTTTGCTGCGAATACTAAAGATGTTGAGAAGTGCCCTGCGCTCCCTTACAGCCGAGTTGGCCTGATTACGGAAGAAATACCTGTGGTGAAAGACCCAGGGAAACCACCAAAGAACAGGGTATCCCGGCTGCCACAGCAGGAGTGGACATCTGGAAAGACTTCGACCTGGGGGGAGACGCCGCACAGTGCACTCACATGCACCCCCGCCCTCCTCCTCCTCACCCCTGTGACCTAATGGGACAGGCTTCTCTCTGCATGAAGGAACAGAAGAGAGTCCAAGGGTCATTCGTGAAGAACTAGGGCATGCTGTTTATATGCAGCACCTACCATAATCTGTGCCTGCTGCAAGTATCGTTATTGGCTCCACTTTAGCTGTCAGGATGAATAGACATCAACAGGATGTGCTGAACGTCGCTTTTGCCACTCCATCGTCGGTGTGAATCAGTGTGTCTGTCAGAGAAGCGTACAGCACAGCCAAGTGGGTTCTGCAGTGCGGCTCAGCAGGAGTGGGTCTGAAAAGGAAACAGCAGGTGCAGAAAACCCTGTGTCCACATTCACTTCACGTTGGAGAGGTTTATATCAGACCTAGTCATGTGGACCGGAAGCTGATTAGTAGTTGAAGTACACATACTGTTCTCCTATGGTGTATTTTCTGGTCCAGCTTCATCCAATAGAAATTACTGTGCAAAGCCTCATATGGCACGTGGGGACTGCAGGGAGAGTCTCTTCAAAAGTTCCTTATTTAGAGGCACTGGTTGCCTTATAGACATGGGGTGACTTGCAGCAGGTGCAGAAGTTGCATGTGGTAGAGCAGACCCATTCAGACCTACCCGAGAGGCTTGGCTCAGCTTCCTGACACCAGTGGTCTCATGGAACAGCCTTTACCAGTACTGATGGAGGTTACTTTGCAAGGTCTCAGTGTACAGTGTCGACACCTTCCAAAGGTACATGTAGTCTAATCTTGAGATGTAGCAGGTTTGTGTCCTCCTGAGCAATATTTGCAAAGCAATGGAGAAGTTTTTCTATAAGGAACAGAAAAAATGGCTCCCCAGCTATTGTGATCTTGCACCTCTCCCCATATGTGATAATAGCACAGGGTCAAGGGTAAATCAGTAACACCATGATTGTTTGTATCTGTGTCATGTGTGGCATGTCTAATGAGCAATTGATTGCATCTACACATGCTGCTTAGCAAACACCATGGGACATGCTGAAGCAGAGTAGTTGCTGTACTTCTTTTATAAAACCCTATGATGAAATTGTTGTTCTCTTGTTTGGGTTATATCATGTCAGATTTTATTTATTTATTTTTGGAGTTGAATCATTAGTCTAAGATGCTGTTCTTTTTTCTTGGGGAAGAGGGCATGCTCTTTAACAACTCGGGGCAGATGACCTGATAATTTCATGTTTTGCATAGCTGCAGCATCCTCTTTACTTACAGTTCGGTAGGTCTTATCAAGAGCTTAGCTCTAAGGTAAAGCTTCAGGCTCTGTCAGCTAGAAGACATATCTAAGGAAATATTGAACAATAATTGCAGTCTGAGTCCATGACTAAAAAACAAAAACAAAAACAAAACACAAACAAAAACAAAAACACAATAGCAGCCCGAAATACAAACAAACAAACAAACCTCCACCAAACCAAACAAAAATCAACCAATCAACCAAAAACAAAAGGACCAACACCAAAACAAAGAGGTGTGCATTTTAAACTTCTAGCCGTGGAACTGGTGGTAGCTTCCATGTTAACACTGCTTGGGGTATCCTTGTTTTTCTACTGCTCTACAACCCAAACCCAGGCAGAAACAGTCAACACTAGCATTCAAGGCAGCATTGACTTGTCACATTGCCTTGTGTCCCCCAACACCTGCCACACATCCCTGTGGTCAGCTGACACAGCTTTGCCTACACAGAGGCCTGGCAAAAGCTGGCAGCTTAAGAAGGCTGTGATTTGCACCTCTTTGCTGTTTTTCTTTGTCATCCTTTGTTTTTCAACATTTGGCGCTACCTTCTGCATTGGTATGGAGAACAACAGCAGTTACTACAGCACATGCATCATGGTAACTGTTCATTATCTTTTTCAAAAAACACATTCATTAGATAAAATAGTCGGCTTCACTCTGCTCATACCCCCAAAAGGGAGGAGAAAAATAAACTTCAGAAAAAATTAATCTCTTTAAAACTGTAGAGGTGCTATAGGATTTTTTTTTTTGCCACAAAACAGCAGCTCCCTGAGAAATCTTCCATGAAAATGGACAGAAAAAGACAAATTATTGTAAATAGAGAGTCACATAACTACAAATTTTTACATCTATAATCCATCAACAACACTAGTTTTACTAATCCTGATAAAACCTTAAGGCAAGATAAGTATTATTTTTACTGTATTTGTTCAAATAAGGCTTATATATCCCACTTCCCCAGATTTTCCCTTAAATCAGAGGTACCTAAGTGTTTTGCAATCTGCCAACACTCTGCGTTATATTAGACTCTTCTATGTTGTTTTGATCTTGCTCCTCGTGCCCTCCATGCTGGTTGGGCAGGGACTGATCAGGACACCCACAGACAGCATTGTGCTGCCACAGGGGCAAACACAGATACACATGAGCTCAGCACACACACTCAAAGAGTAGAATGACTTGTTTAAAACATCACCTTCCGTAAGGCTGTTCAGTGGGAAGTGGACTAATGTGGCAATTGATGAGAGACTGCAGCACTGGGAGCATCAAAGTGGAAAAGATTTGCACGACTCCCGCTGTGGTAGGAAACGCACAAGCCCTTTCATAAATTGTTCAAGCCCCATGTTAAAATCAGTTAGGATTTGGCCTTGCTTTTAATAGAAAGCAGGAAAAAGTCAAGAAGAGACAGTAAGTCTGAACATGGCAGTAAAGGGAAAACCAAGTGACGGCTGGGGGAAAAAAATAAACTTGCCTATTTTAAAACCTCTACCTTCTCAGCCTGTACTCTGTGTGTTGGTCTTACTATTGCTGGTTAATCAAAATCAAGCAACAAATGTGTTAATCTTCAGTGTTTACTTAGCCATACGGACCAGGAGGTGGTGACCCACAGGGTAGCATTACTAAGATGTTTTAGTTTTATGTTACATATTCGAGTATTTTATGTTACCTTCCTGTTATTTTCACAGAAAACAACCTCTCCTCCATCTGTTTAGAAAAAAAAATCCAAATGAGCTGCAAAACTATGCCCCTGCTTCCAAACAAATAGTGAAACCTTAATGTGAATAAACATGCCATCATAAGCAAAGCCTTGTTTGTGATCTAACTGGATAATAATTCACTTCTCATATCGTCAGCTCAGAATGAATATCAGCCTAAGTATTGTTGGTGCAGGTGTAACTTAATGAATTCAGGCTCATTTTATCTGACACTTAGTTGCTTGTATTAGTGTTGGGAGCATTAGGTCCCTCAATTTTTCATAATGAGCAACACCATTAAACTGCCACAGAGCAATATAAATCAGAGATTTTCCTTAGACCCCATAAAACAACTAACAAAATGTTATGGTTACCAGATTCATTGTGTGCTTTTATATGTCCAGCAAGCAGAACTGATTATAACCCTTTTCTCTGGCTATTATTTTTGCTATTGTTTCAACGGTGTGTGAAAATCAATGTGGAAATATAAGAGAAGTAGGCTAGTCTGAAGAACTCACTCTCAAAGGCGTAGAGGTAATAATAAGATCCTGAACATAGAACAGGATCTCTGCTTGTATTCTTCTCTGCTGCACTAGACATGTGTTTTAGTCAAGTGAAATGCACAGTACAAGTAATGATGTCAGAAGACAGTGTGTGATTGCAGAGTCATGTCATGAGCCCACTTAGAACACCTTGGGTTGCATGAGTCCATGTAGCTGATAATCACATGTGGTCATGCCTAAAATGCACGCATCTTGGTTGAACCTATTAACCCATGTCTGTATTAGGTTGCTGAAGACTGAAAAACAAGAATGGAAATATTAGGAAAAAGTGTCCATTGGTATTTTTCAGAAATTGTTGTTATTGTTCGTTATCAGAGCATAAACTATTTTCGCTGTTCCCATTAAAAGGAGTGACAATATATCCCAGAATTTGTATCTTGCAGTTAAATTTTCCATCTTCCATTTACCAAAGAACCACCTAATCCTAATTTGGTGCCCGTCAACAGCATAATTTTATGTTATCCAACTCTCTGTCCTCTCCCTACTATGAGAGGACTCTTTGTCTGACAGAGAACTGAGAGAAATCCATTTCTTCCAAAAGTGGCAAATTACACACTGCTTTTCATGATTCGTACATGAATATGTTTTTTCATCTCTCTGTGAAAACTTCTAAGACACACATTATCTGCAAAACTGGAATAAATTCAACCATGGTTCCCTAAGTGGAACCAACTAAAATAGCATTAATTGCCCACCATTATGCAAGACTGGTCCAATACATCTGAAAAATAACTCCCTTCATATCAGGTATTTGTTGTTATTTACCAGCCAGCTATAGGAGCTGAAGAATATGATGAATGCTTCAAATCAGTTTTAATTAAATAGCTGCCAGAAAATGCCCCAAACAGAAATCTTGGCTGCTTTTATAAACAATTGTAACTAACATATGAATAAACTGCATATTTGAATTTTCACCAACACAACTGTTTCCCCCAGGAAATCACAATTAAAAGCTGAAGTGAATGTTCCTTTAGAAAGTGCACTTTGTTTATAGAAATAGTCTTAGCAGTTAATGGCTGGCAAAGCTTCAAACTCAGAATTACATTACATTGGTAATTTTAACTTTGTCATCTTAAATAGATCCAGTTTAGATGAATACAAGCAAAGTAGGACAGCCCTCAAAGAACTGCCTTTAAGCAGGCTTTATTCTATCCCATGAAGCTTTGTAATTCCTTCTGTTATTATTAATAGCTGTTAAGTGCTGACAGCATGCTTGGCACTGAATGAAACGCAGGAGCAGACATGGTTCTTGTTAAGGGTGGCCCTCGGGAGGTCATTTACTGTGTGTAACAACAACAACTTTATTGGAGTAGTAACCCAGTAACACAACTGCAGCTTGGGTATCAGGAGATGTCGCTGTTTAGACAAAATAGTGGTATGCGCATACATGCAGATAATGGCTCCTTTCACACATTAATTTTTTCACAGCTAACAAGGCTATCAGCTGAGTAGGTGAGTTTTGGAGGTAGACATAGAAAAGCTATGGCCCAGAATGTCATTTTTGCAGGGTTTTCTCCCTCAGTAGTGGATACTACTGGGATAGGTCCAGCACTTAGGAATGTGACAGGCTCTGGATGCACTGGGATGGAAGGGCAACCTTCTACTCTAGAGGTTATGGCAGGATGAGCCACAGGATTAAAGGAAATTGCAGAAAAGAACAGGCAAGAATTTCAAGCAGAGGGGCCTGGAAGGTGTCTTACAAGATAGCTTCCTTTTGAGCCAGGACCTATAGAGGTGATGAAAAACAATGTGGAGGGGTTGGTGTGGGAGACAGCTGCAGACCCTGAATCCTAGGCACCTAGAGAGAGCTGGAACTCCAAAGCAAAAGACATGATCCCCTTCTCTTTTACTGCAGGGAAAGCTGGCATGCCCAGCAGATGTCCTCTGTCTACAGTCACATCACTGTAGGTGATACCTAACCTTCAAGGTCCTATCAGATGTCATTAACCAGTTTTAACTTAGCAAAGATAAAGCTCTGCTGCATCATCACCTATGGAGAGTAGAAGAGAGGAAGGAGAGGCGGTGGCACCAAAACTGGGCAAGTTCACACTGTTCACACATAAATGCCACAAAGGCAGGGGTCACCATCCTCTGCCACAGTCTCCTTTGGATCTGCCCTGATACTCTATCCCTGTGTCCAAGTAGTACATTTGATATTACAGGTGAACTCATGTTTGTGTCTTCTTCCCCAGGGCTCTGCTCTGCTACTCCAGCCATAGCCACAACCAACCTTACCTTGAGCAAGTCTTATTGGGGGCTTCTGACTTGTAAGAACGGGAGATAAAGCTCCACATAAACAGATGCTGCACCGTGAAGAACGTAAGTTACCCCTAGGTGTGCAGATGCTGATCAGTGATAATGGCAGGAGGAAGTAGGTCCAAACAGGTCAAATAGTTCTCTCGAAACTGTTTATCCTAGTTTTATTTTAATTACCAGGACATCTTGTTTCCTGCTGCACAAAACCTTCCCACACGTTCAACAACACCTACTCTCGAACAAATACTAACCAGCCTCCTACCCTCTTCACTGTCTGCCTCATAACACTAATTTTAGATGCATCTGCTTTATGAGTACCCTTGCTAAAAGCAGCCAAACTGTCAGAAAATACTCAATAACACTCTGAAAACCACATAGCTTTAAGGTGTTATATCTCGGTACTCCAAAATATATTAATTCAGAAGTCACTAGTCACTTGTGACCATTTGGGCTATAAAATATATGAATGAAATGGATTTTTTAACATCCTAAGGAATGGAACAGCCTTGCTTTACGTACTCCTATATGCAGTATTCCCAGTGTTGTTAAAATCTGCTTTTCTGTAAACCCATTGATGAGTATTAGGTGTATTAACACCTGAGTTTGCAAAGGCTGTTCTCTGCACAATGTTTAGGGGAGTTATACCCAATGGATCATGACGTATTTTCAAGAGAAGCATTGGAGGGGGTGATATGAAGGGGATATCTACAGGAACTGCATAGCAACTCTGCAGAATGAGCTGCTTTCCATATCATTCTCTGCTGGGAACGTGCTCTCGTACTTCACACAAGAACAAAACTGTAATAGTGTGATTTGCGGTCAGGCACTATGAGATAGATGTTTTCCAATGCATCAAAGGAATCTGAAATCATAGGTACCCTGCCCAGATGGCTGAGATCTGGGACTGCAGTACAAGAGGCAGAAATACCAGTGAGGCTAGAGCTAGTTGCCTCAGGTACTGAAAATCATGGAATCGGAGTAGCATGGAGGGCTGAACAAACTGTTTGTAAAGCTGAGTAAATATTCAAACAGTTCATGCATAATACTACAGTTGGACTAATAAGAGTGTCACAGTTGATTTTCAGCTGTGCTGCATCACATTGCAGTGGCTGTGGAACAGACCTCCTCCCTGCTTCTTGCACCATTGTGATGCTGATGCAATCTTAGTCAAAGGAAAGACAAAAGGTATAAGATTCCAGCCAATCCAGAAGTGTCTCATTTTCCAGAAGATTTTGATTGTGACAGCTGAAAGAATGTATCTGTTACAAAATAGTGAATAGGAAGCACTTCACTGAAATGACTGTTCCCTGAACATTCTGAGTTCACAAAATATTCTGAGTTCACAGAATATTCTGAGTTGGAAGGGATCCACAAGGATCATCAAGTCCAACTCTGAAGTGAATTGCCCATACAGAGATCAAACCTGCGACCTTGGCTTTATTGTCACCATGCTTTAACCAACTGAGATAATCTCAGGGTTGTCTGTATTAAAATCATTATTTATATATCCTTGGTTTCTCCTTTATTTTCAAATAAAAATCTAATTTTAAAAACTTGGGAATTCAGAAGATGTCTCCCTCACACTCAGTGCTTGCTGTGTTTCACATATTATTGTTCTTTAAACCCAAGGCCCTTGGCTCTCCTCAACAATACATCCACTTGACATGTCTCCTATCACTGCTCCTTGTTTCCTTCTGGACTTCAGCACGGAGCATGCTTGGTTCAACTGCCTTTTAAACATTAACTCGTCCAACATCATACTAAGAAGAGCAACTATGTGTGTATCTGCCATAGAAGCAGACTCTTTATTGTTCTACTGTGTTGGTAAATCAACTACACTTTCTGATTTTTTCCAATTCCAGAACTTTTTCCTGTTTCAGCACTTTCACTTTTCCAATATCATTGCAGAAAAGATAGTCATAAAGGCATTTCAAGGAGGCTTTGAGAAGAGTAAAACATAGAGCTGCAAAAAATCTTAATTAAGGCACAAAAAAGACCTGGCAATCTTCATGGTATGTCGTCTTCTTCCTATCTCTTAAACCCAATAATCTGCAAACCAACACTATATTGGAGTGTTGTATCTGCTATAACTTATGTCAACTTGGATCACAGCTCCCCCTTTTTCTTTAACAATGTTTGGCAGCTAACCAAGTGTGGAAACTGGACTGTTTTACATTAGTCAGAAGTACATTTAAATCATTCTCACTAAATGATTTACTGTGGATTACAAATTCTTATAAGGCATTTTAAGTTAATGATTAGGCAAAGTGATATATCACTAAAATGATTGGGTGCATATGTATTTTGCTTCCATGATTCTAAATTTCTCTTTGGTTTAGAAGACTTCTCTACACTTCTTTTCCCCAGTTGAAGAAAAAAAAAAAAATCAGAGAAAAGAGTAGAAGACTCCAACATTTCTGCCTGCCTTCTCAAACTATTGATTAAGTCAAGAGGAATTTCCTCCCTGCAGGAGAGTCAGGTTGTGAGGAGACACTGTAAGTTGATTGGTGCTCTTCAGACAAATATTGGCAGGTGTCAGTATTGCACAGCATTTCCACACCCTACTGTGTCCCAGTGATGGGAGGAAAAGCTGGACAGAAAAGGTTTAAAACTTTATGTCAAATAAAATGGTGAATAAATCATCTGCAAAGACAAAGTGTTATGACAGAATATACAAAGTATCTCACAGGAAAAACAGAATAAAACACAGGAAAAACAAAACAAACCCAATAACAACAATGAAATAAACAAACAAAAATCAACCAAAAAACTTTACTCCTTCTCCATGCACAGACTTTTCTGCAGAGTTCTAAGAATTGTAGGTGTCCCACAACACTGGGAAAAAAAATGGATTTTCTGGCTCTGTCTAGCAAATGGGCTTTGAAACCCAAGTGAAAGAATGGTAGAACACACTAATAAAACATGAGCTGTTACACCAGATGCTCACAGGTGACTGGTATTCTTAAAAGAAAACAGAGAAGTACAATAAATTATTTGTTTAATTTATTGCTGTGGGCCAGGATCCTGCAAGTGCTGAAAGATAACAAGCAACTTTGCATTTACAACATAAATGAAATAAGGAAGACAATTCTCTCTGCTTCAGAGGTCATAAAAATAAAGGAAACCATTCATCAGTGCGAAGTTACCTGTGTGTAACTGTGTTCAAATCAGGGCTTGTGGCCCTAACCCTCCAGCCTGTTGCATGCAAACAACTGCACAGTTAGTTTCAATGGGGTGCAGTGATTCATGCGTATGAGCCTTGATCTTGGCATAACAAAACCAGGCAAGATATGCATTGCATACTCATTTTGGCACCAGTCACATCTTTCATCTGCAGTTTCAGATGGCTGACAAATAACAGGCAAGATTACTGCAGCATTTATTTAATTTATTAATGTCCTTAGGTCTTACTCAAAGCATACAGGGAATAGAATAGAATAAGTGCCAGAAAAGAAGGAGTGATCTGATATTCATTATTGACTTCTGTTTGGATTTCTCTAACACCTCCTCAGGTTTCCAACACATTCTGTAATAGATCAGACTCTATTAACTCCTCAGAGAAGTCTACCTCAGGGGGTATGTAGTTTCTGCCATCATGACTCTTCACCAGAAGTTTTTAAAGAAAGGTGCCTCTCTCCCTGCACCAAAACCAAAGATGTTCTTTCCCAGCCGATGCCAACACTCAAGAGACAACATGAACAGAGAATAATTTACAGGGACAAGATTTCAGATCATCAGACAAGGCCAGTGCTATGTGTTGGCCCTAGGACAAAACTGAGAACCACTGCCAGTCATAAATCATAGACACAAAATTTTTTCATGGAGAAATAGATTGAAATGTGTGATGTTTAGGAGGAGTGTTAAAAAGGAGGGTTCAAGAGAAATCTAATCCTAAAGTGAACAATGCAAGGATAACTATAGCAATGTGAGCTTACTTGGGAAAAAAATAACAGATTCTTACCTCATAAAATCATGAGGCTGCGACACAATAAGGAATGAAAGCTGACACAAACTAGGGGCAACACCAGTCTGTCTGGACTGAATTATGGAAATCCATAATTCAGACTAAAGAGTACAGGTTTCCTATACAGTGTCCACACACATAAGAGGAGAACTAAGAAGGGGGCCCTAGCAGTTATAAGATGGGAGCACAGAGCTGTGCAGAACGGGCTAAAAAAGAATGCTGGGTACAGAGGAGCACATGAAACTTCATCTGACCTTCTGCTGTTTAACCACTTGATGGATATATCTGTAGAAAACTGTGTTCACCTACATAAGCAATATGGCCCAGTACCCTGTTTGGATCATACTGTCCAAACAGAGTATGGGGTTATCTCAGGTGAAGGAAATGTTACCATTAACTATATAGGTGGGGGGGTGGCGGGGGGGTAAGACATAGTTTAGAACATTTTCTCTGGAAATAATAAGGATGCCTTAATTTCCTGGAAGACATGAGAGATCTATGGCTTCCTTCTGAGGTGTTAAAACCAAAACCACTAGATCAGAAGTATTAGCAGAACAGAAAACAGGTACCAGAAGCATAACTGAATGCCTGAAAGCCAAGGATCCAGAGCTGTACTTCCTTCCACTGGCAATGCTCCTCTTCTTAAGAAGGCTCATGACTTAGATATTCTCATGACAACTGGGAAACATAGATTTCATTTAAAATTTTTCAGCCCTCCGAGACTAAGAAGGACCTTGAACCCAGGTGTCTCACTTCTGTCACAGTGATATATATATATATAATGGGCTCCATCATTTAGTCCTGTCTTTCAAACTGGCATCTAGGAGCATATTTCATCCAAAATAATTTAGGTCCTAAGCCCGATCTTCCTGGCATCTTCTAGATGAGCTAAAAATTCCCCTGTTCACAGAGGTCACAAGGGAAATGGAGAAAACTGGCAAAAATATTTAATACATTAATATTTCAGTCTGAAAGTGGAGCCTTAGGATCCATATTGCATTTATGAGCCCTTGGGGAGGGAAGGGGGAAAGAGAAAGACCAGATAGTAACCCTTAGCAAAATTGTACAATTGTGCCCTTGGGGACTGCAAGTCCTCCTACATGTCCAGCGAAGCCTGGTATTGACCGGGACACCCAGGTTTCTGGATTTTGAACAGACTTATGTAAGAATGATGGTCTTAGGGTTTAGAGTAAAATGATTTAGAGTAGGTACTGTAAATGTAAATATCTAGGAATGTTATGCAGCAGGGATTTTGTGGGAGCCAATAGGCATTAAGTTCTTTCTCAGACACCTCTACATACATGTATATTTCACTGTATCCCACCCAAGAGATTGCATAAAGTGTCCAGTGTTACAGGACAGGATAGTGATGGCAAGACAACTCCAGGTATTAGATTTCACTGCTTCCTCTTTCCAAAAATTGAAGTCTAGTACGTAAGAGTTCTGTATGTACTGCTTCTGAGCTAGAAGAAAAACAGTCTTTGCCAAACAATCTCCTCATAAAGACCGTAGACACAATCCTCATGGAATTGATGTTTTTTCTTCCAGCTAAAACAGCAGGATTGAGCTTTAAAGTATCTTTGTTGAACTGGTTAATAGATTATTGTCAAAAATAAACATATTTCAGTTAGTGCAAGACTTTTTTCCTCCCTCTTTCCGTCTTTTGTTCAACTTCAACTCAGCTATTTATGATTCATTTCATGAGCCACTAGGTTTTCTCTGAAGGCACTAAAAAGGGCCAGAGCTATCAAACAGTTTTAGTGACTAGTGCCAACAAGGAACTGTTTTCCTCCATGCTGTAAAACAGGCACTGTCAATAGACTACAACCGGCAATAAACTATTAAAAAAGGAATTTATGATGGCTACTTATTATCCTCCTGAAATAATGTTGTTACAAGGCTGCCCTTTCCAGTCCTCCACACAGATCACATGGCAAATGTCTAACAAAGGGAAAGGCCCAGATCTGCGGGGACTGTCTGCAAACCGCCCAGGAATTGCCCCATGTTACGTGGGCACACACAACACACCAGGGTTTCAAAGCAGCAGAGAAATTGTCCCACATTGGACTTGGGCTTGTTACACATCAGCAATTGTTTTAAGGTGGGAGTTTGATTAACTTATATATAAAACATATTGAATTGTTTTAATAGCTAAATATCAAATTATGGAGGAATGTCTATTATTGTGTAGCGAGGAATGGGTGAACCACAAGGATAAAATAAGAAATGGCACAAGCCTCAAATGGAATCAGATCTGCCTCTTTTTTTAGATTTCAAAAAAACCTCCCAGCTCTAGCTCTTTTCCCTTTCTCTACAACCCCATAACATACTTTCTTCTGTGTCTGCCTCTGTTAGGTTGACATTTGACTATGATACAGATCTGTAATTGCTACAAGTTCTGTTACACTGTTTGCATTAATACAGCTATCCTACCTTACTGCAATTAATGAAATGTTGCCTTTAGTATTTTAGGAAGAAGGGAGAAACTATACAGTTAAAACTTCAGTGTCATTTGGATTGACTCCTTTTGATCTGGACCTTTATCCGGTGTGCTCCTTGAATTCTCAGTGCGTCAAACTGGACACATACAGGCTGCAGTCCAGGCTGAATGCACCACCCTGGAGGGATGTCTCCCAATAACAAGCATCTCTCAGGAATGATGGAGAGGGTCCTAAAGGTGTGTGGGGAAAAGAAGGTCATGGTTTGAAAAGTTTAAGAAAAAAGGAACTTTGGGTCTAGAGAAGGGAGAGGTAGGCTGGGCTGAGAAAGAGCAAAAACTGAGGTGTGGAGAAATAGGATGGAAGAGGATAGTTACTGAGATTTGGATTTAAAAAACAAAACAAAACAAAACAAACCCCACCAAAACAAAACAAACCAAAACCAACTACACAAAGAAATTTGCAGCATTAAGTTTTCTCAATGTCCTGTTCACTCTCAGCAGTGTTATCAAGCAGGGTTCTGCCCTTGCCCATGACTATGCAAACAAGGAGTAGTTGCCTGATATCCTGTTCCCTGAACAGTGCATCTGGAGGAGAGAAGAACGATGTTATTTAATAGCAGATGTCCTGAGAGAACGACACTTACTCTCAACAAAGCACTACTCCAGAGTTTTTAAATCCACTGTTGTTGATTTTATGAATTCCAAACAAAGAATGTACACCACAGAAAATCGTGAAATAGCATATATAGAGACCTTAGACGAGAATGAACCATTTTATTGCAGAGGAATTTTTACGAATAGCATCTGTATGCTAAAAGCCCTAGTGAGCCTTAGTTAAACTGTTGCTGAGACTATAATTTTGGGTTTACAATGTGTTCAGTTATTATTTCTCAGTGAAGGAGACAGTCCTACCTGTGACTGTCTCTTGCTGGTTTCTTGACTTCACAACTCAGCTGTGTCAAGACTATGTCTCTACAGCAAGAGGAGCAACAATTAAAGTACCGAATCTGTGGGAAGATGTAAATCACACAAAACCATTGAAACTAGAATTTGTTCACTTATTGCTTAATAATAATAACATTAACAACAACAAAAAAAAATTAGCGACCACCTTTTATTTCCACAGCACCTTCTGCCCCTGTGACACTCCCACGGTCCCCAACAACCCACCCAGAGGGTCGAGGCGTGGAGAGGAAGCTTAGCTTGCGACCGGCAGTGCAGCAAAACCTCCCCTTCTCAGGGACCCCCTGCAGTGAAACACGCTCGTTAATCATTATTTGGGTCTTTTTATCAGCGTAAGAATGGTCTAAAGTGAAACCATCACCTTTCATTTAGCCCAGAGAGGACCGCAGGAAAAAAAAATCTTTAAAACCTACAGTATGGCATAATTTTTTAAGCAAAGGGCTTTGGAGGCCAAAAAAAAAAAAAAAAAAAAAAAAAAAGGTGTTTAAGTGTGCACGAATAGAGAGAACCATTTAATTAAAAGCATGAAAGAGGACTAAAGAATACATTCATTCCTGCTTTTCGGTAACATATGCCTATCCTATAATTGCCTGTAAATAGCCACAACAAAAGCAAACTCATATTAGTGGGTTTCTGGATGAGGGATGGAAACTCTGACGAGTCCAGCTGTCGAAAGCTCACATGAACTAGTACTGTATCGGGAGGAGGAGGAGGAGAGGGGTAAAGTGAGGTGGGGAGAGAGTGGGGAAGGGAAATTAAATTTTTTTTTCAAAAAAGCTAAACCTATAGAAAATGTAGCTTGCAGGAGTATTTTTCTAATTATCACCTTGGTGAGATACAGTTCCGTACTTCCAAAGCTAAACTCTCCCTCACCATCACGGGTTTTGCACTGGCACAAATGTTCACCACTTCCGTCCTTCCTCTCTCTCCCTCCCTCTCTCTGTCGACCTTTCCACGGGTTTGTACAAATCACCCACAAAAATGCCCCCGGGTGTCGCTTCGTGGTGCTCGGCGCCGGCGAGCGAGCAGGGCTGTACTCGAGGCTTCCGCTACCGCCGCACGGCCCCGGCCCCTCCTGGGTAGAAACAGGAAAAGCCGCTCTTCTGGGCCACCCCATGTCCTCCACTCAGGCTTGAAACACCTTTTTTTCCTGTTCAGAGGTAGTCTCTCTGCCAAGCGCCTCGGTATGACGCCTCACGTTTTAGGACAGGGCCGCAGAGCGGTGCGTGGGCAGAAAGAAGAGAGTCGGAGGAGAACAAAAAGCAGTGGTGTGCCCACAGGGGCTCCTGTGGGTCCCCTCACAAGCCCGTTGCCCCCAGAGCGGACACAACCGAAGCCCCGCAGCAGCGAGATCCCCTCCAGCGTCCGCCGCTCGAGTCCGGGGCGAGGCGGGGGAATGCCGGACTGCTCGCCGGGGGTTGAGGCGGAGAGCGCTGGACTGGGGGATCCCTTCCCCGGCAGCTGCCGTCACCGGTGCCCCCGCAGGGTTGACGGAACTCCGGTAACGCCGGCGTGGAAGATGCGAGGGGCTCCATGGGGGAGCGACCGCAGAGAGTTCCGTGCGCCCCTCGGGAGGGTGGGGGACTGCGAAGGGTCTGCGGAGGGGCGGTGTTCTGATTTCTCAGCCTTTTGTTAATAACACTTTAACGCTTTGATAACTGCACGGTCGTCCTTCACAGTATAGTTGCGCCGGGCTGATTTTATCAAGGGACCGAACCGAGAGATGGGGATTTACACGGAATAGTGCATATTGTCCACCTTGATGTATTAAAAACATACCAGGTTGGTTACGTGGCTACATCGACGACTTGTTTCAGGCACAAATATTAGCATATCAAGATGTCACAAATTCCACCCCCTACCCCTATTTGCGTGCATGCGATCGCACTGCGACAACGGCGGATGCTCGGGAAAAGATTTGTTCCTGAAAATTCATCGCCCGCACTGTCTCCTCGACCGCCGCCGGCCGCTCGCGAGCACCGTGATCGGGGAGCGCGGCACTGCCACCCCGGCTTCCCGCCGCCCTCCGGCACTGCTGCGGCTCCCACCCGCTGCCCGGCGGCAGTCCCCGAGCCGGGGGAGACGCGTCCTCGGTGTAAGCTTTCCCCTCTCCTTGAAAGGCATCGCCAGGGCTCTTCTGCTCTTCGTGCGGCACCGGGCAGATCAGAGAGCGGCGAGACAGGCAGTCTCCCTCTGCGCCATTTGACCGCGAAAATTCAGTTTTAACTAAGTGTGTGTTTTTGCGAGAGAGAGTTTTCCGTTACCTGTTGATTGGGATCACGTATGTAGGGGAAACTTTCGATATAGTGCTGTTTTCGCTCACTGTAAATCCTACATGTTGCAGTCAAATTCTTACCAGCTGGGAGGGCCAGAGCAGTAAAACTCAGCAATTCTGTTCCATCATAAATCAAGTTTATGAACTGTAGTACAAGGTATATAACTCTGGAAGCTGCACTCTTTAGTGGTAAATGGCTGTTGAAATATTCGACTGCGGCATTGTCAAATTCCCTTTTCCACCTAAAACTTGACACGACAATTCTTACAGCTGTCGGCGTCTCCCTTAATTTGAAAGAAATCTACCTGGAATAAATTGGACTAAACAAGCAGAAAAGTAAACCTCAAAGTGCAGCATTTAGAATAAAATCCTCAGGCACTGATGCAGCATATAGTCTATGGGTTTGATCCGCATATTAATAATCAGATGGGTACAAGCGACCGGCCGCGGCAGTGGCAGTCAAAGAATAAGTGACCTCGTTTTAAAAGGAAATGTAAAAGTACCCTTTCAAATTTCGTTTTAAAGGCCACTTTCCTCCCTATCTCTACTTACAATATACACAAGGTCGGAGGTACGCCTACACAAGGTAAATCCCAATTCCAGCTTAGGTGGTATTTCCTCCTCACTTTTAATTTCTCACTCATTTACTCTAGAGCTTCTTAGTAAAAGAGAAGCTGAAGGTACAAACCCGTGGTGTCCTCTCATTCGTGCTTGGATGCTGATTTGTAGTAGACCGAGATGTCTCTTATGCCTCTCATTCAAACTTCGGATTACCATGTACACTGAAGTTCAACGTTTCTTAATTGGGATTTGATTCTGCACTAGGTAGGAAGGTTACCCAGGAGTATCTAGAGAAACGTAGCTTAGGGCATTTTTTGCTCCTAATGTTTTCATACCTATACCTATGTTTTCTAGTACCTTTTCAGAACGAACTACGGCGTCTAGCAAGTCACCGGCGATTGTTACCATTATAATCACGACCACGAATATTGCGAAGGCTACCAACAAAATATATTGATCCAGAAGCAGAGAACACAGCAGAACAGCAACTGAGGGTTGCCGTAATAGAAGATTTGGGTAGACTTCTTCGAGTCCCGGCAGTCAGGATAAGTCTCTATCAGGGCTCTTCAGCTTGTCAAAACTTGTCTAATCAGAGGAAGTGAAAGTGAGGAAGAAAAAAAATTGTGATTTTGCCGTGTAGTTTTTGAGCTGGGAGGCGGGTTAAGGATCGAGAAGAATAGGCTTTGCTTATGCCATACCGCTGAGGCTGCAGTGGGCATATGGGCTAGGAAATACCGCCGATAAGGTGTCAGTTATTCTCCATAAAAATGATCCGAAATTCTCGTGAGAAAGAACTGTCAAGATTTTACCCTTGAGGGAAAGAAAAAAAGAAACCACACGCTACACACCCAGCATATAAATAATATGGGGACCCCCGGGAATCTCAAAGAGGTGTCTCGTGCATTTAAAACAATTCAGAGGTACTTTAAAACTAATTATTGCTGGGTTTAATAATTGTTCCATTTCCCGGTTCATAGATATCCGCAGTTGCCTCAAGAAAGTACAGAGACGTACTCCAACTCTCCCCGTGGGACCGGACTTGCGTTTTATGTTGTAATGCACTTATTTTAATGTTTCTTCATTCAAGCTTTCGCTCATTAGTTTTGTGCAACTGAGGTAAAAGAGCATCAACAAAAAATAACCTAAAGGATGCTTTTACTGGCATTGCCCATGTGTGAGAAATCGTATTTCCCTCCAGAGTTTGTTATCCTAACTTTTGCGTGGGATTGTGGTGTCGCAGGCGTGGACAGCATAGGAAAGGCAGCGCAGAGGCAGCCTGCCCAGCCTGGTGCTGCATCTGCCTGGGCTCTGGAGAAATGTGAGCATGGATGTGGGCAACTTACATGCTTACTTGTTTTGGAGCTGTGGAAACAGACTGTAATTTTATATATCCTTAACACTTTTATATATGACTTAATTTTTTTTTCTTTGTAAAGTATAGACAGTCTATCTACGCAGACAAATTTAGAATAGCTCCTGTGAATGTGTAAAATCCAGGATAAACGAAAAGAAATCTGTTATGGTTTGTAAATTCGTCATAATATTGTAAAATAAGATTGGTAATCTAAAGCCCTTTTATCCACGCTGTTCCTCGGTGTATTCTGAAGTCAATCAGCTTCCGTGTGTTTGGGATTTTAGAAGGGCGAAATTTCTTCTTCTTCGTGTTTGGTGGTTGTTGTTGTTGTTGTTGTTGTTGTTTTACGTACGGAATCTCTAGTAGTGGAGTCTGCTCTGCTGAAATTAGACTTGTTACCGTTTTCTGTTTACTTTTTTCTCCGTCACCCCTCAGACCAGTTTTGTATGTTGATCCGTGTTCCAGTTTAGCCTGCAGTAGTACCACACCACCTAATCTACAACAGCTCCAAAAACGTATCTCGATTTATGTTTGCAAGCGGCGCTGCCACAGCAGTGGTGGTGCTGCTAAAGACCTCGCTTGCGGAACACGCTCGCAGTGCCTCATTCTTCTGGACGAAGAATATAAATCCATTTTCGTCTTCGCTTCACAAAGACGAGAGTCTTGCTTTATCTCCCCAGTGGAAAAGCAAAGCATACTGTCGAACGCCTTAGCGCTATCGTATGGACCATTAACACACAAATATAATCTCTTGTTTAGAAGTTTATCTGGTCCGATTAGGCAACAGAGTGCTGGCTGAGCCGACCCTAATGAGAACCAGAAGAAGAAGGAGACAGGACCAGGCGAGAGACAGAAGGCGACTGGGAAGAGCTTTATTAGATAAATGTATTAATCTGGATCCCAGCTGTATTTGCAGTGTTTTCCAAGATTCCTTTCAGAAATCATTCTTGTCGGATGTGGGTTTCCCTAATTAATCACTCATGCCGTTGTATACATTACAGCTCAAGAGTATAATTTTTGTCAGTTGTTTTGAAGCGCGTTTTTATTCCCATCTGATCTGCATTTGTCGCTTAAGCGTACAAGGAACGCAGCACTTGTAGATAGCAGTCCCGATACCGGCTCCCCGCGGCACCCGAGCACCACCCGCACCCCGCCGCCTCCCGGGGCTGCCCCTGGGCGCTACCGCAGCCCCGGGCAGGGAGGGCCGGGCGACCCCCCCGGAGCAGGACCCGCCGCCCTCGGTGCCTCCCTCGGGCCGCCCGGGTGCGGGGCCGGGGCCGCCGGGCCCCTCTGCCGCCGGGGGCCGCGCAGCGCCCTCGGGCGGAGCCGGCCCGGGGCGCGGCCCTCACGGCCCGCCCGCCGTGGGAGGGCCCGAGGCGGGGCCGCCCCTTCGCCCAGGCCCCGGCCCGCCTGGGCCCGCCCCGCCGCTCCGCGGGTGCCCGGGGACGTCTCGCTTCATCTGTCACCAGCTCTGTTCGCCTACCCAGCTGTCAAAACAGGGGGTGTCTTTTTCATTCCAGCTCACAAAGTACCAAAGGGGAAAGGGGCTTTAATGCCTGTGTTTGGACACAAGCAATTATCCCTAATTATTGTTTTTCTTTTGAGCCTGCCCGTCCTGCTGGAGAGCCAGCAGATGAGCATGCCCTAATCCTCCCCAGTCGGTTGATCTCAGTGGGTTTTGCGGGACAAACCGGGCGAGAAGGCTTCGTAGCTTTCATCTCGATGTGAGTTTTGAACTGATTGAAACTCATTGCGATGGAAGAATTAACCTCGGAGACCAGGCTTTCAATGGCCCCTGATAAGAGATTATACGTGTTGATGGCAAGCTTTTCTTGGCAAAATGTTTTCAAAGGACTCGGAGTTGTTAAATCAAAGCCCTACTGAATTGCTAGTAGGTCCCTTAGAGTTCTCCCTCCTTCTTCATTCCTCGGTACACTCTGTTGGTAATTGTACCGGCAAGGGTGGGAGAAGGAAAACAGAAAATCCCCTCGGAGGTACATACACACATGCGCAAAAGGATGATGAGCAACATCAGCCAGAGAACTACGAGGAAGGCAGACGAAAATTTTCTTAATTCCACAGAGGATAATTCCATAAACAGTCAGACCAGTGCAAGATTAATCCTTTTCTGCTGCACTCTCCTGTCATATGTCTGCTCCTTGTTTTTGTGAGGTTGCAATAGCATTCCAAGGACTCATGCTTCCATGTTATTTCCTCAATAATTCACTGTCTTACATGTGTGAAAAAGAATTAGGAAATAAGAAATCGACAGAAAAGTGAGGATCTTTCAGCCGCAAGTATATGTGGGTGTAGGTAATATTTAAGAAGAGAAAAATGTTGACGAGATCTTTTTAAAGAGGAAATGCTTATTCTTCAAGTTTGCTTTTTCTCCACTGAAGGGTGTGTCCTGGACTATAGAATTATGCATCTTGGTGAAGACTCTCCATATTTATGAAGTCTGGGTGACATTTTGTTGAACGCTTTCCCTTCCACTGTCTTCAGAATGGGGACTTTGAAAAAGCCTACATGCAGAAGAGGAAGTTGTCTGCTTCCACCGCTCTTATGACTTAGGGAATCTCTGTTCACTGATGCATTCTGGATTTTATAAATGAACGTGTCTTTGTTCAGAGACAGTTCTGGGGTAATGCATGTGGTTCTTACTTTACTTGTGGAAGACTAAGGCCTAACAGAAGAAAATCTTTGATGAAATAGAGGAGGAAATAAGTATTTTCCATCAGAAAGACAATCTACTTCAAGAGAAATGCTGAGAAGAGGTGGTACCTACTGCAGAAAGCTGCTGACCTGTAGAAAGAGAAATGCTTAGATCTGCATCAGTATCTGCTGCTACACAAGGAGAGATGTTTGGATGAGCCAAATCTTGCTTATTTATTATGTAGGACTCTGGGACAGTGTTACTAAAATGACATACCAGTTGGATATTAAGGGAAAGAAGACATTGGTATGAATAAAAGAATTTTAGGAGTGCTGCTGACAGTAAAATATTACCTTCTCCAACATGGCAATCTGCAGTGGTAATGAAGAAGCAGAGTAAGTAGCAGCAATGTGAAGACAGGCAAACAGCTTGATCAGTAAAACAGCTGGAAACTGCCTTGGAGGGAAGAGATCAGTGTGGTCAGGAGCTGAGTTGCTGTAAATCCAGACCACAACTGCGAAGGCATTACAGCTATGTGCCTCGGCTGATGCTCCAGCTGAAGGAGGAGGCCCAGGTTCAGAGCTACTGAAAGTGTGTACTGCATGCTACTAGTCACACTACCCTGCCAGTTTTCAAAATTGATGTTTCGTTACATTTGGTTTTTCCCTCCAATAACATTCCATGTACTTTAAGTGCTGTGTTTAAAATCTTTTCATGCAAGAGAAAATTTTTGGTTTTCGAGTGCTCTGCTGGATACTGGTACACCTTTGCTTCTCAATTTCTGATCCAAGGTCTAGCCAAAGTAGCTTACTGAAGCCTCCATGACTTTGAACTCAGCTCTTTTAATGCCTATGAATGTTTGCCAGAATGCAAACATGCAATCTTTTTTTTTCTTCTTCATTTAGAAACATCAGCTGTAATTGTTAAGATGCTGTAATTAAACTGCAATTGCCTGTGCAATAGAATGGGCAGTACAAGTGCCAGAACAGTAAACTTTACTTTTAAAGTGACATTAAATTGCCACAAAAATCCAAGTTGTTTGGTTTCCATTCAGCTTGTATCTTTGAAGTATCATGTATGTTTCTTGCCAGCAGATTTTTCGATGAAAGTCTTGATAGTAATTGGAAAACAGGTTTTTAAGTTGAAAATTGGTAAGGTTTTGTTTGTTTGTTTGTTTGCTCTTGCCAAACAGTGTCTCAACAATGACTGGAATTACAAAATGCACATTTTGGCATATTCATTTCTTACTGTTGACTGGGCCTATGAGTATTGTGGAGATTCTGGGAAGAATAGTAATAATAATAGCCTTACTTGCTTTGGTTGTTGGAGTGTTTTGCCGTGGGATGCTGGAGAGTTCATGGGCTATGCAGTGTCTCAGAGAACATATATTGCACAGGATTTCTTCTTCTTTGGTGAAGTGCCTAAATCATCACTAAACTGTTGTAAAGCTTGTAGGGAAGAATGTGCCTGCAGAGTTTATACCCTCCATAGAAGCAAGCAACTGCAATGTGGATTTTATAGCTTAAACAGGATGAAAGAAACCTGCAGCAGAACAGAAATCCCTAGTAGAATAGATGGAATAGAGTAGCTTTATAAAAACTTGGCAACTCTGAAGAGACATCTGAGGCTAAGGCTGTTTCATTGCTGCTTCAGAAATGCCTGCAAATCCCAAATTGTTAAAAATTTTACCACCTAAAGTAATGTGTGTCCAATTCATAAAGTTAAAGGTCTGGTTTCAGCATCAAAGTCTTTAAAATTTATATACTCAATGAGAAGCAGCATTTGGATCCAACAAACCCACAGTGGTAATGTGGTGTATCAGCAATATCTTTACCAGCAGCTGCAGCACACCAGCTCTCAGCCATGGTCAGCCTAACATCCCAGGTAGATGTAGCCTCTTGCACCAAAGAGGAAAGACTGACAGCATATAACACAATAACAAAGCTTTTGGGGTTCTTGGGATCAGGATGTTATTTTGATTCAGTAGCTTCCATAGACTTGACATGCTGGAAGAGTTTTGGCTCCAACAGCCTCTGACCAAATTTGTGACATAAAAATAAACAACTTTCCCATTTATACTTCTCCATCCCATTCGTATCAGGACTTCTAGTGTCTCAGCTCTCACTCTATGGACTCAGCAAAAGAGTCCTTGTTCCCTGGAGCAAGAAGGCTGTATTAGTATTTCCTATTCAGATATTTCCCAGAAAAACTCCACACATTGGAGGATCACTGCTGGTCACATAAGCTGACTAACCAACCCTGAAAGAGGGTTGCTGTAACTATTTTCTCCACTCATTAGATTAGATTAGATTTGCCATCTAATCGCATACAAATAACTATATAGTACAGTCCCCTCCTCTGCATTACTCTTTGCCATAGCTCAACAAATCCTTCATTCTTCAAAACAGTAACTAGACTATGTAGAATTAGACTTCAGTAGTTGCTCAACAGGAACAAAGGGGAAACCTTATGTGGAAGTACTGTGTGGGCCAAATCTCACAGACCTTATTTTTCTACACATTACCTTCCTGTGAATATTTCTGTTGGTCTCCAATTGTTTTCAACACTTATTACCATCAAAAGATGAAAAATAGTGGGAATAGTTACCTTATACACTGTGTGTGCTTAATATATGGTATTGCAGAGAGGGAGAGAGCAATTTTTTTAGCTGTAATCTAGTTGCCAAGCATTAAGTCATTTTTAGTTGAAAGTGAATCCTTGTTTTCAACTTTCACTTGTTTTATAATAATAAGGTGGGCTTTTTAACTAAAAGATAAGTGTTATTCCTTATTTAGCAAAAATTTGCCTAGGTAAGATAATTGTATTTCTGCACATCTTGACATAATGTAGCAGGATTTGGAAAAAAAAATTGGCCCAAGGAAATCTGCAAACACTTAAGAATCATTCCTTATGGCTTCTGGAACCAACAGAAAAAATATTCAAGCCTATAGTAGGTGCCAAAAACTGCAGAGAAGAAACTACCAAGAATAATTATATGCAAATGCACAAAGGGAAAGAAATGTTAACCAGTAGAATTTAATGACATTAAAAAATACAAAAGCAAGTTAAGATGCACAACAGTGGGCTCATACATCCCTAGGTGGTTAAGAGACCCTGTGCTGACATGGTGTTAAGTACTTCGTTCATTCTGACACACTGTCAACATGTTACCTTTCTAAGGTGCAGAGTACTACATACAAAATCAGGTATTCTTTACTGAGGAAAAAGCTTGGAATAGCTCCCTTTTACTATTGTCTTTTCTATAGCCATATCAGAAAAGAATCTTAGTACAGAATATTTTATTTAATGCCCCTTACATATAGGTCAGTAAACCCATCAGATTATTTGCATTATTATTTTTGCCAATTGTTTCACTTATTATTCAAGTCTTGTTCTGTGTTAAATAGTACTGGTTTTTAAATAACTAAATACCTAGTTCGTTAATATAAAATCTCTTCCCATTGCACACGCTAATGAATATGCTCATTTCCCAGCACAAAGCAATAGATCTTTCCCAAACCCTGAGTTTTAGGCCAAATGCAATACCATAGCTTGCCTATGCAGGTCCCCCAGACACTCCTGTACATTCAACTGCAGAATTCTTATCAACTCAGAGCCTTCCCTTCAGATTCAAACGTACTGTCTCTACTGGCCATACACAAGTGGGCATAGAAATTGTCGGGGACGTATGTTTAAAGGATTTATTTAAAGGAATCTTACCTTTATCTGAAGTTTTGAATAGTTTGTCACCTTCAGGGCCTTAGCTTATTTAGAGGTTCATTCTAGCCTGTTCAGTGATTCACAGGGATAAACAGCCTTTTGCTTTTCAGAAGTTGTGCAGATGACAAACATTTTCAGTTTAAAAACACCACGACCATGGGAAAAATTTTCATTTTGTTTTTTGTTAGGTCATTTTTTTCTGGTTGTTGTGATTTTTGGGTTGGTTTTGTTTTTATTTGCTTGCTTGCTTGTTTTTAAATTATGTGATATTTATTGAATCATTTTTCTGAATTCTGACATTTCATTTCTGTTCTTACGGTTTTTTTGTTAGTACACCTTGCTCTCCTCTCATCCCTCATCCTCGAAATACACAGTGAGAGCAGAGTGCGATGCAAGGGGCATTCAAGCATTAATGACTCGAGAAAGCAGATGCAGCAAGTATTGAGTAAGTATCTGGCTGAATGACAGCAAGTGGAGATGAAGTTCTCAATCTTAGGCAGCTAGTTGGGTGATGCAAGGAAATATATCTGTGCAGTCAAATATCCTGTGCAGCTTTGAAATCAGGATGATGGCTGCATGAAGGCTTTCATACCCACAGAAATGAGAACTTAAAAACACAGAAAGAGACCTTAGACATCAAACTCTCTGTGATTATAACACTGATTGAAAAACCAATCAGAGACCTTGGAAACTGATTACTTTACACCCAAGTGACCAATCTGTAACTCACAAACTGAGTAATTTGTAAGCAGCAAGTGCAGCTCCTGTGCCTCATGATTTGTGGCTGGCTGTGCGAAATACCCCATGAACTACCAGATAAGCACTGAATATCCTAAAGACACCAAGTTCACTTTGAGATGTAGCTCCATATGTAGCCCAGCCGTGTTTCCTGGTGGAGCAGTGGAACCTCAGCTAGCCTTTGCCGTATCTCAGGTGCTGTTTCCTTCTTTTCAGAAGTGTGTAATACACGCCTGTCATTTCTCAGTCCCTGAAGATTCTGGCATACAGCTTATGTCATATGAGATAGTGCTCACGCTGGCCTAATGTTCAGAGCCTGGGAGGCTTTGACATAAACGTGGCAATCTGCAGTCCCTGCAGAAAAGCAAGGGTTGAATGATATGCTTGACAAATTAACCTGGTGGTTTCCTCTGAATCTGAAAGGATAGCATATAATCAAAATCCAGCAGCAAGCAGCAAAAAGGAAATGCATATACTCTGTGCTTCTTGACAGTGCCAGCACAGTGTTTCACCTCTACTTGTGACCAGTCTTGGAGCCAAGTGGCAACGCCCTGATTAGAATAAATATGCTGCAGAATGTACTAGAGGAAAAAATACCTTAATTTGCCTTTGCAGCTCCTAGCTGAAGCCATAACATATGACATGCTTTTCTAGAGCTGAGCTTGGGCAAATCTTTTCAATGAATAATACTGTTTAATGAATAAACAACTGAGATACTTTCACTTCAAACACTGAATACAATTAAACCCCCCAGATTTAGGTTAATTAAAACCCAAGAATAAGACCCCTGTGTCTGGGAGACTGAAATGGTTAATGGCTTAAACATTATTAACATAATCAGAGGACTTTTGTCCATTGAAGCTAACTGTGCAAAGAAGCAATTGCTCAGCAAAGTCCACCCCTCCCCTAATATACCTACTAATGGGAATTTGGACTGGGACTGGAACCTGAGATAAGATAAAGGTGGTACTATTGTCCAGTTATCCCGGGAAAAGAATGTATGCACAAGTGTGAGAGACTGGAGTGCTGATGGCTCAGACAACTGAGGTGCAAGCTGACAACGTGCAAAGGAACCACTCTTGTGCTGAGAGCATGCACAGCTCCCACCTCAGGCTACAGGCTAAGTATTGGCCAAGATGAGAAGAGAGGTAAATCCTGCGAGGAAGGGTGGTGTTTCTTTGTCCTTACACAAATCACTTAGCTGAGATAACTCCCCTCTGGGAAGCACCAGAACATTTACATGAAGCCTGAAGGTATTCATCGCTGCTGACGGGCCATAATGGACCATCATCATCATCACGACTAGGCTTCACAGACTAGGCTTCACAAATGAAGATTTGAGAAGGGCTCTACCCACGCTTGCTGCAAGTGCGGTGATGGCTAAAAAGGCCAATGTGAGATAGACAAGTCTGGTTACAGAATGCACAGCAGAAAGACTCCCCAGGTGATATTGACAAGACGCGATTCTTTCTGCGTTGTCTTTTCTCCTCGAGAGTGATCCTGCGTGTGTTCTCAGAAGCAGCAGCAGCAGCGTTATAGATGGTGTGTCTCCAGGCCTCCCAGTTGGAGGCCAGGGTAGACCAATGGTGGTGATCAATATGGCCAAGGCTGAGGGATTGTTTCAGGCAGTCCTTGTATCTCCTCTTCAGGGCTCCTCTCTTGCGGCAGCCAGTGGCAAGTTCCCCACAGAGCACGATCGTAGGGAGGCGGCAGTCCTGCATCCTGGAGACGTGCCCTGCCCAGCGCAGCTGTGTTCTCAGCAGCATGGCCTCAATGCTCGTGACTGCTGCCTGTTCAAGGACAGATGTGTTGGTCACACAGTCAGTCCAGTGGATGTTTAGGATTGTACGGAGGCAGCGCTGATGGAAGCGTTCTAAGAGACGCAAGTGGTGCTGGTAAATGACCCATGATTCGGATCCATATGAAAGAGTAGACAGTAGGCAGCTGTAACATCTTAGAAGGTGTTAAAGACTCCTGAAATGTCCTGTGATCCACTGTTACATCATCCAGTGTAAAACTCCCTATGGGAGGTACCACGGTATTTCCATGTAGCCTAAGCAAAATAAAACCCCTATGGGCTCTGTGTTTCAGGGACTTTCCTCACCATCCTGGGCTTCCCTTGATGGATCCAGACTGCAAACATCACTTCGACAAGACTGGAACACTCACCACCAAGAAGATCAGAAGAGGAGGACCAATGGAACACTGTTAAAATCAACAGAGCCAGTGCCAGCTGGCTCCAAGATGGATCCACCGCTGGCCAAGGCTGAGCCCATCAGCAATGTTGATAGCATCTCTGGGATAACATATTTAAAAAGGGAAGAAAGTTACTCTGCAGGATCAAACTACAACCAGTGAAGAGAAGAGTGACAATATGTGAGAGAAAACTGGGGCTAATGAAATAAGAGGGGAAGGAGATGCTGGAGGTGCCAGAGCTGAGATCCCCCTGCAGTCCGTGGTGAAGACCATAGTGGAACAGGCTGTCTTTGTGCAACCCATGGAAGACCACAGTGCGGCAGAAATCCACCTGCAGCCTATGCAGGACCTCACAGCAGAGGAGCTGGATACCCTCGAAGAACCTGTGATCCCATGGTAAGCCAATGCTGGAGCAGGCTCCTGAAAGGAACTGTGTCCACGGGAGAGAGAAGAGACCACACTGCTTTTTTTTTTTTTTTTTTCCCCCAGGTTTTCTTGGCAGCACTTGTGACCCCAAGGGGGACCTGTAATAGAGCAGCTGATCTTGAAGGATTGCACTCCATGGAAGAGATCCATGCTGGAGCAGTGGAAGAGTGTGAGGTGTTTTCCTCCTGCAGAGAAAGGAGTGGCAGAGACAACATGTGTTGGACTGACCACAGTCCCCACTTCCTGTCCCTCTGCACTGCTGAGGAAGAGGAGGAGATAATCTGGGACTGAAACTGAGGCCAGGAGGAAGGGAGGGGTGGGGGAAGGTTTTTTAAGATTTGGTTTTATTTTTCATTATCCAGCTGCAATTTAATTGGTAATAAATGAATTTCCCCAAGCTGAGGCTGTTTTGCCTGTGCCAGTAGTGAGTAATCTCTCCCTGTCCTTATCTTTACCCATGAGCCTTTTGTTATATTCTCTCTCTCCTGTCCAGCTGAGGAGGGGAGTGACAGAGCGACTTTGGTGGGCACCTGGTGTTCATTCAGCATCAACTTCCCACAGCTGTGTTTTGTTTACCTTTAGGTGAGAGAACACTTTCCCTCTTTCTAATAGTCCATGGTTCAGAAAGAAGTGCACAGATGCATGGATAATAATGTTTCAAGTCTTAAAAATCAGTGTAAATTGATCTAGAGGAAAGGAAAGCAATTTTTTTCCTGGTAGGCAGTAAGAAGTGATTCACACAATTGCATTACTTCTATTAAAATCTATCTCTGACTTAAGTTTCCAACAAATGATCTTATAGAAGCATGACAAAGGAACTCTGATATATAGCTAACTGCATTAATAATCTGAAAAATAATTCATATGTTAAATTTTTCTCTTTTATATCAATTCTATTGGATTTACATTAGCAGATGTCAGCATCTTAAATGCAGTTGGAACATACAGTCTGAAATAATTGTTGAACCTGAAGTCATTTGTGATCAGCTGCAGTGACAATGTGCTGTGTATGAGAACCTAGAAAGCAGAGTATTACAAGCACGCTCAGTCTATAGATGTTGCTCTGTTAATGTTGCTGTGTTAGTTTTTGGTGTCCTAGAAATAAGTATTCAGACGTATTGAAACCAGCTGTTTCTCCTGTTATCACACTGGATGCTTATCTTCTTGCTCTATGTATCAAAATATCAGTGTCAAAATTTACTATTACTGCATGAACTGGAGAGACTTTGATCTAGAGATAAGATGGTTCAGTCAATATTATGTAGCAGCTGCCTTTAGTACATTTAAAAACAAAATTTAAATACTATTATTATTATTCTGTAATAATACAATAACCATGAGTTAAAGGTAAATAAAGTGTCTGATAGGACAGTTACAAAATGATTTTGAATCAAAAATTATTTTGAAATTAAACAGAAAATGCATTTTCAGAAAAAAGCTTTTTTGCATTTCTGATTCTCAGGGAATTCAAAATATCCATTTTTTTCTAATTCTGTGAAAACTCAGTTCTGAGTTTTACTACAGTTCGTAAAGTCAAAGATAATTCTGAGTGCTGACTGGCCTTAAATGTTGCTTGGACCCTGTGAAACCTTTAAGACAAGTAATAAAAAATAAGGAACTTCCAAAATGCATCTCTGAAATTACAAGGGATCCTATGAATAATGGTAGCATAACTGAACAAAGGGAGTAGTGGAAAAGGACATGGAGAATAGGAAGAAGGTGACAGCTAAATCTCTATATGTTGTCACAGGAGATGGTGTACAGCATTTATTTGAGGATTAAAGGAAGATTTCATACACCTGTATGTCTTTGGCGGAACATGAGAGGTGGCTTACAGCAATTAGTGAACTTTGTGACTCTTTTCTGGGAATGATCACGAAAGCACTGCTCAAAAATGTGCTTGTTTGACAAACTGCATAAACACATTCATCAAGGACTCATCTCACAGATGTCCTCAATACCTCATGCAGTCAGCAAAAGCAATTGACAGCCTCCCTTGGGTCAAAAATAAAGACCATTAGAAGCATTGCTCTCCTACCCATCTGCTGAAACTGTTATCTGAGGCAGCTAATTATATGTTTCACTCTTTCATTTCCAGAACCAAATATATCTATCAGTCTCTGTATCTCTGATTGCATTAACTGGAAATATTTGCAGGAATCATGGACAGTGAACTTTACTTCACCCCAAAGAGAGGGATAATAGTCCTTCCACCTTTCTTTTTTACTTTGTAAAACTGTTTAGAACTTTGAGAATAAACAGGGATAATTAAAAAAAGTTAAGTTAGTTTTGCATATGTTGCATTGATCATCATGGTCAGAAAACCTGACTTTGGCCTAAATCCAGGAAAATCTAGGAATTTTGAGACTTTTTCCTAACCCCTCTCATTTCCTGATTAATCATAAAGTCAGTTATCTGGCATACTTCTTTCATGATAGACAGTTATGAATGTTGTTCATAATCTGGTTATTGAAATACATCCTATTGGGTCATCAATATAGGCCTATTAAATATTTTTTCTTATAGTTTAGCACTGCATTGATGTAGCAGATTGCAGCGGCAGGGAGATAGCTCACTGTTCTATATATGGAAAGTGTTCCAGAAATCTTCCAGTGAATTCCCTAGAGTTGGCCACTGGTAGTATCTTGGTGATCAGCAGTGTGTGCTGGGCAAGCATTGCTGAAGACCTAGATTGGCCATAAGTGAGCAGAGAAGAGTAGTGGTGGAGCTGTTTCACTGACAGTGAGGTACTGGATGCAATTTAAACCACTAACAGGCTGTTCTACTGTTATTGTACATATCAGCCGTCATGACAAAACTAGGCTTTATTAACAAGAAACTGGTTGACTGGCACAGCTTACTCTACATTAGGAATAATTAGCCTTAGTTGCCAAAACACTGCTTGCACATTTTCCAAAATGCAATGTCAAAAAAACCCCCAAATCCTAAACATACTTTAATCCAACAGAAATTCATTCTAACATAGTATGTTTTCCTCACTGGAAGCTGTCCATACAGAGTCCAGTTAGTATATTCAGAAACTTACATTACTAGTGAGAATTATATTTCTCATGTTTTTCATATCATTTACCACCATTCTTGGCCACAGCAATGTAAGTCATGGGATGCAGAATGAATTTTCTCATCTTTTGTTCTTTGGGGTCCTTTTCAGTAGGAGCAATTTCTGCTTCACTGAAAATGCACATTTGGAGATGATATGAAACCAGAAAGTTTCTGAAGTAATTGTCATTGGAAAGGGACTTAAACCAGAACAGTATGTGGAGATACACATCTTCCCTTTCTCTACAAGATGCTCTTAGATTAGATTCTTAAAGTTTTTTACTTGTTTTTTATTTTCACTTCTGTATTTTGACTGATAGTTTTGCTTTACATTATCTGATGGAGATATATGCAAACTAACCAAAGAGCACACAATAAGAGACTGAATACAGTTTTCTCTATGAAGAAAATCTTATATACCTTTATATAACATTTGCTATTTAAAGCTACATTAAAAGTTAAAATTAAAATTACATATTATATGTGATGTCCTTGAAATTCTTCAAGAGAAAACTTGAGACAGTCCTGGGGAAGGTGAGAGAAACACAGAATGGTGTGGGTTGGAAGAGACCTCAAAGATCACCTAGTTCGAATCCCCCTGCCATTGACAGGGAACCTTCCACTAGACCACGTTGTTCAGAGCCCCATCCAACCTGGCCTTGGACACTTTCAGGGATGGAACATCCACAGCTTCTCTGAGCAACCTGTGCCAGTGCCTCACCACCCCCACAGTAAAGAATTTCTTCTGAATATCTAATCTAAACCTACTCTCTTTCAGTTTGAATCCATTCCCTCTTGTAGGGAATGGATTGCCCTTATAAAAAGTCTCTTTCCATCTTTCTTGCAGGTTCTCTTTACGTACTGGATGGCCACAATTACGTCACCACACAGCCTCCTCTTCTCCAGGCTGAACAATCCCAATTCTCCTAACCTTTCCACATAGGAGAGGTACTGTCCATAAGTACTGCTTCTGCACTGTGTTAGTTTCAGCATTTCAACCATTATGGTGTTGGAAAGTTGCTTATTTTGAGCTGGGTGACAAGGACTTTGCTTTGATGGCTCCATATCACTTAGGGATGACCCCAGATTAAGAATACAGGAGAACTGCATTCTGTATGAAATGCTTGTGTAGTGTCCCCTGGTTTTTCAGGTGCCACTTCTGATATCCTGCAATAAGAAAATCTTAGTTGCGTACAAGACCTGCTCACAATAAGCCAATAGAAATTTGTTGAATCCCATAGGAACAGCATTGCTAAGCAGCTCAGCAGCTCTGAAGTTAAGAGAAGGGAAAAATACAACTCATGTACTGTCCAGTACATTAGAGATGTAGTTAATTACACAAAGATATTTTATTTGCTTTTCTGCTGGTAGATAGATGTGTGTGTTATCAGCTCTGAAATTGGTTACAGTGCTGGAAACAATCCCTTTCAGACCCAGCTTTGTATTCTTGTTCTTTACGTGGGAATTTTGAAAATACCATTTATCTGAATTTTTTTTTTTATTAATGGCCAGTCTTTGCAAGCGAAGATCCGGGGAAGGTCTTTACACCTTCCAGCCTGCGCATTGGATTTTTTTAGGTGAGACAGAGTGTGCGCGGAACTGAGCCCACCCTTTAATCCTAAGGTTCATCTGCCGGGGCCAAGCGAGCTTGGATGGTGGCAGCGAGGTCCTTAGGACGTAGGTGGGTTGCCTTTAAGGGTTAACGAGCTCCACCTGCCCGGGAGTGGCCCTGACCGGGAATCGAACCCGGGTCTCCGCGGTGACAGCGCCGCGCCTTTACCACTAGACCACCAGGGGCTCCCGTTTATCTGAATACTGGCAGGGTATTTGTTATATTTCGCTAACACACCAGAGAAAATACATATAAAAACTGTTTCTGAGTTTTAGGTCAAATTTTTTCACTTCACTATGCTAATATTACTAGAGAGAAAAGCTACTGCGTTTCCATTTGTATAACCGAAAACAGAGGTTTGCCTTAAGGAACACCAGTGCAAATGACAAGGTATTAAAAACACAGATGTAGAGACAGAGGTCCATGTGGGGAAATGGTTTATATTAAGAGGCAGTTGCTGAAGCAAATGAGAGTTTTGCCCATGCAAGATCCATTTGATTCTGTATTTTAGTTTGTGTTTTGTAGTTTTAGAGAAACCTATAATGAAGACAATTTGTTCTGCCTAACCATGAGTGCTTCAGATCATTTCCATCTACTTACACTCTTTTGGTATTTTTCTGGACTGATGCTGAACCAAACCTCCAATTCTAATTGCCCATATACTCAACCGGTATTGATAGTGAAGCTCTGATTTTTCAGTATCATCAGAACATTAATCCCTTTTAATCAGAAATTATTCAGTTGTGATAACTGGCTGCATGGGACACATATTCCATTCGGTTTCCATATGCATTAAAGGCTTGTTAAATTCTCCACATAAAATTTTAGAGTGTCATTGCAACACCTGAAGAAATTTCTGAGGAGAAAAGTTCAGTGAAAAACAAATGCAGGCCTGCATATATTGAATGGAGATGATAGAAAATAGGAAGTAAACCAATTTCTGTTTTCCAATGCCTTCTAAGCAACATTGGCACCCAACTTCAGCATTTCTAGGAATAGGCTAATAATAGGTGAGTAATACTGCAATAATAGACTAACATTCTAGTAATTGATGAATAATACTCTTATATTTTGATTAACTTTCTGAGATGTAGATCTTGGGCACTGTGGTCAGATTTTCTGCTCTCTTCATCAAAATATTCTTCAGAAATCAGATCTGACTGTGGAAAAAGGTGTCAGTCATGGAGTTAATGGCTGAATTGTAACAAGCAATCATAATAATACTAAATTTGACAATTTTTGAATGTTTTAGTTTTCGGGTTGACATTTATTTCACATAATTTAGACTCTAAGAAAATGATACAATTACTTTTAAGATGGCTTCTGCTGTTTTGTCAGTCACAGGACTCTGTGCTATTTCCCACGCCTCAGTTACGCTCACAGTTCTGAATTGGCAGAAGTCAATAATTTGTGTGTTTGAAGATTGAATCACTGCTAATGTACTTTGCATTGAAAGATGCAATCGTGCCTATGGAGTGGGTGTATCTCCTGCTATTGTTTTTCACCCGGCTGAGTTTAGGTGGTCTCTAGGGAGTGTATGTGTATGCAAGTGGACACGTGAAATTGGCAGGTCTCTGGGAACGTGCCAGGGATCTCCATGGAGGCTTGTTGCTAACGTTGCCTACCATAGGAAACAATGATGCATTTGTTTCAAAATCAGAATGTTTTAATACTTGGTGTGCACATGAGGTTTTCCCTGAGCAAACTAGTTGAATGGTCTGAAACTGGTCAAAAAGTGCAGTAGGTAAGCAGTGGTGAACAGACAGAGAAATTAGCTTTAAAGTCACTGGTATTTGCTGAAAATTAGCACTGGTTTGAGCATATTTGAAATCCTGTAGTAATATACTGCCTTCAGAGGGGGCACAGTTATTTATTTATCTTGCCAGATTGCCCTGTTTTTCTCTTTGATCTCTATATGTTTTAATAATCTGATCAAGCAGCCAAAAATTTCTCACTCATAACCGAGGAAGAAACAGTAGTCTTCCGAGACCCAGATATCTGCGTTGGTTTAGGCTCTCTGTGTGCATAATTATTCATTATCATAAATGGCAACCTCTGCTAACATATGCAGAATTGCTCCTAACTTAGTACATTCATTAAAGCTGATGTTATTTCATGCAAATGTATTTTGAGTGTCTCTTAGTGTGGCGCCAGAAGTGAAATAAATTTCACTGCTCAACTTCTTTGCTGTGGCTGACTGAATGACTTCAGGCATGGCTGTGAGCAATACTTCATTCTCTGGTGCAATGTGTATACATGGCTTATTTTTGAAAAATTAACTTTTTTCAGGCAAGCATGGAAAACAATGCAAAATAGATAAAGGAAGGTCAGTTAATCAGGGCACCACAGTGAACATAGAACATATGGCAAAAAATGCTTTTTGACACTGTCTTTAGAGCTAGACTAACAGGAGATCCAAAAAAAATCTTAAATACTTTGGAAAAGTAATAAGTACCCAAGAGAAATGCTATGTTTTTTATTACATCCACTGACAATAAAACTGAAATGAGACCAAGGAGTTATGTTTCTGCTAAAGCTTGGCAGATGAACTTCTCAGATAGTGGAAAATGCTAAGAATCAGGAAGAATACAACTATCAAGCTGATACTGTCATGTAATTGGAGCTGGACTCAGTTGGATCAATGGTAATGATCAGCAAAGAAACAAATAAGCCTAGGACAGAACGAGCTGAAGTAACAGATGATTCACATGAGGTCAAGTAAAGACATAAAGACAGACTGAAACAAACCAGAGTAGCTTTTGTGAACTGAAAGATAAATAATGTAGATATTATGGGAGAGCATTGATGGTCACTTCTTTCATGTTCTTCCTCCAGAAAAGGAATCACTATGAAAAAACATACATGTAATGCCAAAACCATTCCCATCTAAGCGGATGGTGAGAGTGACATCAGCTTGCGTGGATTTACCTTCACTAATGCTTGCTAGGGCATTCCCTGCAAAGTGAAGATGAAATATTATATATGAGTACAGTTTCAGACATGACCAAGGCAAGTAGCTCACACCGTAGTGCAGCAAACTTTATTTAAGGCTAACAGCAGGCTGAATTTGCAAGAGAAATCTTTCTTGTGAGCTGGTAAGATGATTTGGCCAAAAATTATTCAACAGAATTTGAGGGCAGGTGTTTTGGGATGACACCACTGATAGATCTAGCTAGAAGTAGATCCCACAGAGAACATCTTCAGAACACAGATGGGAAGCACAGAGAGCCCCCTCCCCACTTTTTGAAGGCAGGGAATGGAGAGAATGGAATAAAAAGCTGTGAACAATGTAACATAATGATCATGTCATACTATACATAATTCCAGCTTCTTGCACTCCATGGAAGAAGAGATACTCCATTTACATGGCAATTCATACCTGCTTGAAGAAGAACACTTGGAAAAGAGCTCTGAGTTGAAACCAATACAATTGCCACCACTGAGTGGCAGTTCCCTTCAAAAGGAAACTTCAAAAAAACCCAAAACCTTGAGAACCATGCAGAGATGGGGAATTTTAAATTAAGTTATACAACTAACAGAATGGATGAGCAATCTGGTAGCTATTAAGAACCAGACAAACCATACATGTGTATTGTTCAAATCTGAAATAAAAACGCATGATGTGGAAGAGAGAGAATTGCCCTGTAATTATACTGATAATTGATGTGTTAAGCTTCATATAGGAAAAGAGATGTATCTCTAAATCAGTTACAGATATTCCTGCATTTATGTAGTTCATTTTCATGTTAACTATTTATTGGCATTAAAATTGTGTAGTCATGTTGATAAATTCATAGGTTAAGCAAAGTTGCAAACTGTTTCCTGAACGCATCTGCTCAACAGCTTATGTTATACAGCTCTAAAGGAAAAAAAAAGTATGTACTGTGCCTTTCTACTGCTTGTAATATTTTTGAAGGAAGAAACAAATGCGAAAGAAGTAAATAAAGTTGACGTAACATCTCCTCCTATGTTAATGACTGAGGGAGTGTGCACTGCTGTGTGGGATCCTAAGCACAAGCGTGGGCATTGGAGACTCGGATTTGCTCCACGATTTTTTGCATAGATGCAGAGAAATCACCAAAGAAAAGGCAAAGCATTTTTTTTTTTCATTTTCCTGGAAGTGAAGCCTGTTGCCCCAGCAGTGTGAATCAGAGACCCTCAACAAAAGTCTAGGCTGGAAAGAGTGAGGCATGACAGGAAGCTGAGCCACAGTGACACACATACTGAGGAGGTCCTTACAAGAAAGGTCACGAGCATCAAGTGTGTAGCAAAGCTGTGTCTAAGCTGCTGTTCCTCTTTGGAGAGCAACACTTTCCTTACTTGGGATTCAGAGACTTTGGCTGGCAAACTGGGTCAGACTCCTTCTCTTTAAAACACAGTCACCAAAGCTGTCTGCTGACAGCTGCCTGCTGTCTTTTGGTAGCCTTCAAATTTGTTCATTGAAGCAGAGAATGAGATATTCAAGTGCAGCATGTGAAAATAGAGGCCCATCTCTTAGACTCTGGGCAGAGAAGTGTCATAGTGGAGCTTTAACCTCTGCTGCAGAGCATACAGCCTTCATAGCCACTGTGTAGCCATTCCGTGGCCAGAACTATGAGACCCTATACACACTGACCACTGGATATGGACATATTTTTGAGGTATAAGTTGGTATTCAATTACTCACAACTCAGGCAAACTTTGCAGCAATGGGAATGTAGGTTTACTGGATTATTTTCTTGCACTTGAGTGCTTCCTAAGTGTCTTTTTATGTGTCAAAGTAACCTTTCTAACCCCTTCCCATTAGTGTCTCCAGCTCCATGTGCACTGTCTCTTGGAGGTCTGACACAGCACCAAACCAAAGCTTATTGTGCTTTCTGATCTAGGTGCTACACCCATATCGCCACTGGTGAGATTCAAGAATTTCCACTGTTTCTTCCCCTGCAGTACCTCCACATTTGGATAACATTAGTGTGCAGGGACTTGCTGCCAAAACATTATCCCTAGCGTGCTTCCCTAGGAAATTTTACTGTGAGGAAGAACCCCTTGCCACATCTGCTGTGAGGTGATAATGACATTCTAATATCTCATTTAAAGACATGATGCAGACTACAGAGACATGTAGCTTTATTACTTGATTAATTTGAAAACAACCTAAAAAAAAAAATTAATTCTACTCTCTTGTGGCTTCCCCATCTGGAGGGCATTGAGCTAGTCTCACTGAGAGGCTGTGACAATCACACTGAGTCGATCAGATCCCTATTTATGTCAGTGGGATGTGCACACTATCACTTCTTGATTCTATTGGCATTTTTAGTACAGCACCAAGGAGAAACTATGCCCTTTCATTAACTGACAGTGCCATATAAATTAGGATCTCCCAGTGTTTAGAACTTGTAAGCTGATCAAAACCAAATCACTGCTAAGTTATACTGCAGGCTGACAATGTTTTAGAGTTCTATGTTTAAGCCCTATGAAAAGTGGTAGCTATTGTGATGTGTATTTCAAGCATGGCTAAAAAGCCAAATAAGGCAGCAAAGAGGAAGGAACAATTTTAGATGACTAATGGAGAGAGCTTTGCAAGGAGAGCATGTGCCACTTAGTGAGGCCTGGGGCTCTCATGGCCCAGGGGAGGTTCTGCTGCTGCTTTAGTGCTTCGTGTCAGGACACTCCAGTGTCAGGACACTCCAACTGATGCATACCTGCCTGCAGCAAGACACAAGGTGCATCATGGAAACCTGAGTGGGTCTCGTCTCAGCTGACTTTGGATGCCTCCCAGACAGACATCTGCATCCAAACTGGGCATCTAGATTCCTTTATAGTCAACTAAAGCCTCTGGAGAAAAAGTTATTTCCCTGATTTTAGATTAGTGAAATGAATTGCATTTAGAAAATGTCCTTGATTTTTTTCTCCACTGCTGTAAACAAAATATAGATTATTTGTTCGATGTGCAAAATACTTGTATGCAGCAAAGGAGTCTTACCCTCAACACGTGTGTTTTCATGGTAGGGCAGTAGTTGTACCAAGGGGAGGAGAATTTGGAGTTTACCAGAATTACCTGCACTCATGCCAAATTGTTGGCATTAACTTGCAAAGTAGCAGGCCATTCTCAAAACTTCCCTCACCTTGATTTGGAGTGGGCATTGAACTAAGCTCTCCCACATCCCAGGAGAATAGATCCACTGCCAATCTGTTGTATAAGTGCACCACATCAATCCCATTGAAGCTGTTCTGTTCTGTATGAATAATTAACTAGTCATTGCAGCAATGTTTTGGACTTGACTTGCCCACTTCCCAGATGAGCATGCTAACTAGCAGGCTGGAGAATCACTCCCTTACATTTCCCATTCCCCTGTCTGTCTCAGTGAACACTTAATTATTTATATGAAGGGATTTATACAGCTTAAAGTGAAGAAAGGCTCATTTGGGGATAGCCTGGGGAATGGGAGATCTGAATCCAACTCTTTGCTGTGTACCAAACCAATAAACAGTTTGAAAGATGGTGTCTTTTTCTTCAAGTAAGCTCTTGCTCTCAGGACCATGGCGTTAAATCTGGTTGTGCGTTGGACAGGGCACAGGGAAAGACCTTCCTCCTTGAAATACTGTAACAATGAAGCCTAGCTGTCTACTTCCAGAAGAGGGGCCATAGCTGAGAACCCCAACTGCACGTAGCTGGGAGTCGTGCACCTCCATACCATAGACATTGCTGTCCCCAGCATTTCCCACCTGGAGAGTGTCTGTCTTAGATACAAGACCTTTCCTACGCTGTGTGTAGGAAATGAGAATTGCTGCTTTGGGAACAAGGGTCCCAAAGGGCACATAAGTCTCAGTGTTACATCTTTGTCATCTCTCTCTGATTCACAGGGGCTCCAAGAAATTATAACTGAGTCTTTAGATTCAATACCTGATGCAAACTTGAATCCTTCAGCTGAATCAGTGTACTTTTGGCTGCCCAGGCTTTTGTGTTGCTTTCTTACTGCTTGTGGCAGTAAGAACTGCAGTTAAGGGTGGTATACCAGTATCTACTGGGTACTTATGCTACTTGTGTGCCTTTTACCAGGGCAGTCAAGGACCACAGGCAAAAGTAGTGCGCATCCCATACTGACATGGGGGTGCATGTGGACAGCAAGGAGCATGTGGACAGCCTTGCAGCCACATGGCAGGCAGGGATACCAGTCCGACACATGGTCCCACAGTTTGCAAATAGACTGATGTGACATTTATTAAGAAATCAATGTCCTACAGAGTCTTCACTATGCTTTGTGGGTATTTAAGGAAAAAATGTTTCTGTTGATATTCTAATGTGTTATAAAGAAAGTTGCAGTTCAGAAAGAAGGAAAATTCTACCTACATTATGAACTAAATTAAGACTAATCAGTGTTGTAACTCCATCCCATTAGAACTATCTGAGCCAGCAATGATACGAGGGAGGACCAATGTGTGCCTCAACCTGTTGTGTCTGTGGCTCTCAAGGTACCACACAACATAATGTCTTTACCTATCCGACCCAGAAATGCTGCTTGGGCATGTAATTGTGCAGCAGAGTGAGGGGGCAGTGGTCTGCCTGGGCACACAGATTTACTTCATGCAGAAAATCCAGCTTTCTTAATGGCTCCTGCTAAAGGTGAGACCCATTGCAATAGGCTTGAACTCACAGCAATTTGCTTAAGTGAACAGATTTAGTCACCAAGATTAGAGAAAGCCAGGGAGGGGAATTGTATTTGTGTCTGGTGTTTCTCTTTAAAACTAAGGAAGAAAACCAACCTTGAAGTACAGGTGCTATAGAAGGTGTTGAAATAAAGCAGATGGCTTGGAAATATGCCTGAGTCTTTGTACGTCAATTATTTTTTACAGCATTGTTTTGACTTGTCGTTATTCTCTGAAGGAGTTCTTTTTCAGAGACATGACCCTACACTTGCCCACTTGAGGTGTTAAGGCTGCAACTTCTGGCTCCCACTACGAGAAAGTGTTCAAATCAACCCAGGAAAAGGTTTGGAAATGCGCACGGGAATATCTGATAAATGGAGTCATTTGCAAAGAGCAAGTATCTGCCTGCCTGTCCACTTCAGTTTGAAGGCTGAGCCTGCTGGTTATCTGAAATACCACCCAGCTGGTTGTGAGAGTACCACTATTTCTTTGTTCTTTTTTGAGACAGAGCATCTGCTGTGTGGTTATTTTTGTTATTGGAGGTATTTTGCTCTCTCCCTGTCTGCCTACACCTCTGGAAGCTGCTCCCTCTTGTGGTCTAGTGAGATTTATAGCGTAGGATATGAATTATATTATGCTTGACCCTTTACATAAAAGTGAGAGCTAGCCAGAGACTTATGAACTATAAAGGGGTCTGGTTTGTAAATTTTGTTTGTGTCTGACTCTCAATTTTTGTAAGCTACCCACATTCACCTTCCTAAGAGACAAGTGTTCAAGCTAAAATGACTGACTAAACATTTGCACATTCTTAAAAAACAAGAAATAGGACCATACTCTTCAGTAATGATTCTTGTCTCTGGGATACAAAAGGCAGCCGTCCATTTCTGAACAGTATTACAATAGTACATGACACTTACATATCTTCTTTCCTCTGTAGGAAATAACCTCACAGTGGTTTACAAAAGAAGTAATTATCATAATGCCTCAGGCATAAAAAAAGTGAAGGAGTTGCTCAACATCATAATAGTTTCTTTGTGTTGCTATTTTCTGCATGCTGGTTTGGTGTGTATATTCAAGGCATTCAAAAATTATGTTAATAAGATTATGATGAATTTATATACTGGTTATATCAGCACTCTTATTCTCAGGTGGCATTGTTTTTGATGGACTACAGTAGAATGTCTTTCTGAACTTTTAATTTTAATTAATGTCTTAGAGGACCTTATTAGGTCCTCTAAGAAACAAAACAAAAAAAAAAAAAAAAAAAAAAAAAAAAAGAGGAAGGAAAGTCTCAAAGATTGTGAAGGTCTAATAAAACACAAAAATATTTTTTATTTGTTATCATTTCATATCTAAGTATCTTCTAGGATCTATATAGAGTGCCTGATACATGACTCTGTAAGCACTTCATCTGGAAATAATTGTTTGCAAGGACCTGCCCCACCCTCCACAGGATTTTAAGCTCTCCAAGATAGGGATGTTGTCTTTGATTTGCCTTTAAAGTGGAATGCACAGTTGTGATGCACAGCAAATTTGATGCATTATGATGTCTTAGTATTAGTGACATTGGTGTGATGATGATTAATAATGATTAATCCTGCTATCTCAAGCAATTGTAATAGAGAAATGCCTTTCTCTGAATTGGGAATAATAACTAATTGTGGTTTTTTAAGTATTTTAGCTTTAAATTGTGAAAATCAACTCTCATCTTCTCTCTACCAGAAATTTATGCTGCCTGAAACAGGCTACCTGTTTCTGTTCACTGTAGAGAAACAGTTAGGATCTGGAGGGTAAGAAATAGGGAAGGAAGGGTTCATACAAGGATATGAGTTTTCTGAGTCATCTTTAGAGCCTATCATTTTTTCACTCACTTTAAAAACAAACAATCAAACAATAAAACCTGGTTTCTTTGTGCTTTTTGTGCAGACTGATGAGGGCATCTTGTGTCACTTCATGTAGAATCACATGCTGATCTGTTTGCTATCCTCGGATAACCTGAAGCAACAAGATGCTCTCAGAAACACAACTGCAGATGGTATTTCATCTCTAATGTGTCAGTAGTCCTCTGATAACCACAGAAAGGCTTGAAACATTTTTGTTCTGATTACTGAATAGATTTGAAATGGACAAATTCAGCAGAAGTGTGATACTTTAAAATGCTTTTTTGCTTCTCTTTTGTGTCCCCCATGACTTTGCCATTAAAATTTACACTGCAGAAGTCTGTTGCCCTTTCATGTTACAATGTAAAATGAAGAGTGTATGGAGGCATTGTGGAGGTAGTTATTTTTACAGTAATATGTATACAAGAAAAAAATAGCTTCACTTAGTGCCACTATAACATATACATATCTTTTTTAATTGACACAGACACATTTCATCTGTAGCAATGGATTTGGCCTATATAGAATGGAAGAAGTCCTGTCAAAGATGGACTGATAAAGGAAAAGAAGAAAACAGCTCAAATGTTGTAGAAACAGAAGTTTTTAATGTTGTTTAAATAGATCTTAAGATGACTTTTCTGTATTTTACAAAGTCACGTTGTCTCCTTCTCGACACCCCCCTGTACAGGACCCTTATGCAGGAGTGTCCTGAGTTTTCTCATTGGCCTTTGTTTCACCTCTTTCTATTAGTTGTTAACTCTTTACCTGATTGGCTTTTTCTGTAGTACCTTGACCTTGTCATTGGTCCCTTTTTGATCCCCCTGAAAGCCATATAAACCCCCTCCCCCAATAAATGCTCTCTTTCGTCCATTCCTCAACGTGGTCTGTGTCTTCATCTTACGGGCCACGAGGGGCAGTCTGGGAGAGCATTACACCTCCAGAGAATGGTTTAACACCCAAGACCTGAAGGTGCCCCCCTCCAAATCAGCCGTCGTATTCATCTATCTGTGCTGTCACAGCTATTCTGAGATTTCTCAGGATGCCATGAATCTGTCCTAGTGCTCTCTCAGCAACCTCTGATGTTGCCTGATGTTTAGATGCACTAATGCATCTACCTTGTCATCTTCTAGTCCCATCTCCTCTGTTCAGTGGTCTGTTTAGGCTTCCCATAGACTCCTCTGCTCAATCACAGTGCCCTTGATTACAGTTGCAAGTTGTTGCTGGGTAGCAGTAGGGTTCCAGATTATAACAATGTTCATATTTGCACGCAGAAAGAGGGTAGAGAGTGATCCATAAATTTCTTTTTAAAACAAACAAAAGTCTTGAGAGCAGCTGTTTTTGGATGACAGAGAGAGGAAGCTTACACTTCTGCCTTGGTCTTGACACTGGGTTTCACTTCAGCCACGTGGAATCACTAGAGAGAGATCATTTAGCTAGCTACAACTATCAGAAGATGTATTTGAATTAATTAAAACAAACAATTTTAGGTAATTATACCTTTGTATCATGTTAGAAATATGCAACAGCAAGATGAGTTCCAGAAATGTATAGGAAATATACGTTATGCTATTTGGAGTAATAATACTTGTTAGTTGGTTTTCCCAATACAGAAAATAACGTGAAACATGCAAGTAATCTTTCCTTTGTAACCACTACAACCAATACAGGAATTGCACATGCTTTTCCAAAGTTGCCTATGGCTTCTTATGATGGCTTCTTAAGAAGCTGTGGCAGTACATGGGGTTTTTAGGCAATTGCTATATATTTAAAAAAAAATAAAAATCAAATTCCAAGTATTACTCACTAGCAATATAATTATTACAGATGTATCATTTTCATGGCTATTTTATTTGCCATGTGTGATGTACGTGTGTATGTAGACGTTAACTTTTACTCTTCTTTGATGTGCACATTTCAGGATATGCTCAGACTCCCCTTTCCCCATTGGAGTGGAACAGTCTGCTGCTGCGTTTGTGCGACTGAATTCAGCACTTTCAACTGTTTTTTGTCTAATCTTATTACACCTCCCTAGTCAGAAACCTCACGGGTCAAACAGTGCAGTACCTTCCATTTGCAAAAGACCACACTGAAGGGCCCACCCTTAATTTGTTGTCTCACTTAGCCTGAAGGGAAAGTCCTCTCAACTGGCGAGCAGAAGCAAAACTGTTTCTCTTCAGAGAAACAACTCAAGGGTGCTGTGGCATGTACTGTAAGCCTAATGTAAGACATATTTTGCTAAAGACCTGAAGTTATATTCAACATATGGTAGAGGATCATTATTTAACTCTTTAAGTCAAACCAGATATCCAGTTGGAGGTAGGTCTATCATGATTTGGCAACATTTTCTATGAGTGCTCAATTTTAACAAGTGTAAAAAGGAACTAAGACTGAATCTACAATGATATGCTTCAACAGTCTAATGAAGCTTTCTTGGTTGCCTTTTATTACTGTCCTGATAATAAAATAACCTCAGATTTGTATTGTTTCTAATGACATTCACCTTCTCTTGTGACTCTGCTAACAAACCCAGCCAGAAATGACACAGGAACTCATAAAACTACTTCCATAAAATTAATTTTTCCCCCAAAGAACCGAAACCTAATCCTCTTTGATACAAACTATTTTATCGCAAAAATCAGGTATAGAAAGGTTTGGAAGCAAAGATCTGCAAGGTCTTAACAGTCATTTTTGTGTTATAGAGGCTTAACAACATTATGATTTGCACTTCAGTTTCATTTTGAATTGGGATTAGCACCCATCATCTGTTCTTCAGACAAGCTTCTTTGTCCTGTGCTTCTGCCTGTTTCTCATCCACATACCTGACTGCCGTATAGCAGTTTGTTGGATGGGAAAAATAAAACAGGTAACTTGGATCTTCACTTGTCCCTTCTGCAGCACTCCCACCAGGCTTACGAGTACCCACTGCAAAGATTAGCACAGCTGCTCACATTTTGAAAACAGAAAAATAATTACAGTAATTAACCTCCCATAAAGGGGCTTGCATAAAAACACATACAAACTAAAAGGACAATTGTTAAATATAAACAAGCAGACCCAATAGGTCTAGACAGGTGTATTTGCCTGAGATCGTAACTGTGTTTTTACTAAGTGACAGCATAAACAACCCTGATTTTGCAATTATGTGATACCATTCAGACTCAAAAAGTAGTTTATGAGATACACATTACTAATGGGAGAAGATGGTTTGGGAATATAATATGAATGTGGGATAACCTGTTTTTTAAAATTAGAGGTATCTATCAGGTCCACAATAGATATTACTATAAAGCCTGGGGTATGCTAATCTGTGTTTAAATTTAGGCAGGACTGGATTCCAAGAATTAAATCTGCATCTGTTGTGGATTTTAACTTGCTGAAAGTCCAGGTGATCTGGATTAAATTAAATTAACTCAACTTTCTTAAAATGAAAAATGTATTTACTCTCAGCAAATCATAAGTAATATAAACTGCAAAACAAACTAACTTAATGAATCTCTAACAACTGTATCTTGCAACCTGTTCATCCTACGAAGGATTAATCAATTTTTTTTTCTCCTTCCATTTTTAATAGAACATTGAACAATGTTTTGAAATAAGTAAGCTACAATTGTTTACAAAGTTTTTATTAAAATATTTTCTTTTTATTAACAGTGATTTTACACTCCCAAATATTTCTTTGTAAATGCTTCCTTAGTATTTGAAGTTAACATACAAGTAAATATTTAAAGAAATAAATGTAAAATACCAAATATTTGTACATGTTGCCTTTTATCGGGCAGCCAAATTCAAAAACTCTCATGAACTCAGCATTATTTCTTTTTCCCACATATCACAAATTCCATTCAGCAAGTTAAGAAAAAATGCATACAAAGAGGCTTTTTTTTTTTTTTTTACTTCCAGTGTAGAAATTCTGTTGTTTGATCTCAGGGCTTTTGCTATTTAGTTTGCTTCCTATTTTGAAAAAAAGGAGCAGAAAAAGATGAATGGCGCCTCTTTTGGGGAATAATGTATCCATTCTGTTATATGCTCTGTTTCCTGCATAAAATCATGATTATTATTCTATCTTTTCTCTTAATACATGTCTAAAATCTTAGTAATGTAACTTGCTGAGAGGTTATTAGTAGTATGTATAGCCTTTGTGTTGTTTTGCAGGTGTCTGTGTTTATTATGAGAAGCTGAAATTTAGAAATCGCTGTCAGTACTTTGTCTGTCTCAGCTTTCAGCTTGGCCTCTGAGTAACATGACGTTCCAAACCCCATAGTTGTCTTCTACCCCAGCATGAGATCTCAGCCAGAGGTCAGGCTCCGCTCTCATTCTCTACAGTGCAATTTTGCTACACCAATAGAGTTACTGGAATTCTAGGATTCATGGAAGCATATTTTGGCACCAAGAATCTCTGTGTAGTCAAAAGAGAATGGTAAGTTTTTATTGATTAGCAGAGCTGCACTGATGCTGCTGGGAAGGGGAGCTGTAGCAGAGAGTGGGCACTGAGCTACCCAATGGATTCAACTGTGGCACAAATTATCCTTTGGTTAACATCAATACAACTATGGGTGCAAAAGAACTTTTCCAGTTCTCCCACATGGACTAAAAGAACAGCCTATAGGAAATGATGAAATGTTTTGCTGGACATATCTTACTGATGGAAAACATTTGCAGCTAACTTTTATTTCAAGCCTTGGATGAAAGAGTAAGTGGGTCAGGGACAAAGAGGAGTAGCTCAGGCAGAACAGGAGACTCAGCTAAGTGACCACTTCTGCTGTGCGTGACCACAGTTGGCAGAAAACATCCTTAAAATAGTGTTTTTCTTTACAGAAACACTAGCTTGATTGTATACTGCCTATATTGGATGTTAGCTGACCCTCTTCCTTCTGAGTATTAGTGGTGTTATTAGGATTTCCACCTGTATGAATGACTTCAAATAAATTTGGATTTAAGAAGTATTTGCTTTTAATTTTCCTCTGTCTTTGCCAAAGTGGAAATTATGTCTGCCCTCCAGTTCACAGTGTAGTACAGAGGCAAAATAAATCAGTTGCAGGCATATCACAGTGAGACAGAACCAGGACCAGGAAATCCCATAATTTTGGATTCAAATGAGTTTGGAGTATTTGGGCAATTTCTGTACTATGAATGTTTTGGTTTAAAGGCTAATAAAAAAAAATAATTAAAAAAATGGCTGAATCCTGTTTTGTTTCTTCATGATCCACCAAAACACCCTGAGAAGACTTTCTGAAATTTCACTTCTGCACATTCATTACCTTTGTAATATCAGTAATAACAAGTTTGATCCTCCCTGCATTCATTATGTAACTTTTTGATAATTTGCACTGAGTTTTCTGTTCCTCATGATCCTTCAATAAGATACCTTTTCTTTCAAATGGATGCTTAAAGTCATCGTTGCATTAGGTGGGGATTTTTTCAGTTCTCTTGCAGATTACTGTTGCCCAAAGATCAGGAGCAGAAAAAACTTCAGGCAAATTTAGTATAGGCAAGATAGAGAACAGCTTTTTAATGAAGGCCTTCTGGAGCAAGGAGTACCAAGACATGTGAACACTCCATGTCCAGTGGTTCTACAGTTTATGGCCTTGAAGGTTGCTTTGACTATGATGTTATCTTGTTCAGGCCTGGTATGTGTATGTTCTTAAACAGAATGTGTTTACTATAGTCTGCCTTGAAAGGAGCCTAAACAAGCCTACATAGTTTAGAAAATCAGATACAAAATAGGGGAATAGGGTTTGGTGAGTGTTAACTGTTTTTCTAAAGTGTGACAGACTATACAGCTACATTAAAATCTACAAGAAGCTAAAAATCCTAAAAATTCAAAGGCATCATTACAAAAATATAGCATAGTGCAATTTTTCTGGTTTTGAAGGAGTCTGTCGTGTTTAACACATCTGTACTCCCTAAATAAGACAGGGCAGGTGGAAATACCTAGGTTGTGGCTTCCTGGGATGATGTTCCTAATTATCATGAAACAATTTTTGGGCTGAGTGATATAGTTACATTAAACGACCTCCCACTAAACACTTGTGTGTAATAGGTAAAACTACCATAACATCCCTTAAATTTGTGAAAATGAAGTACAGGTTTCACCTCCCCACGATTGCATAGAAGAAACTGTGAAATACCACTGGCCTGGCTGTGTTAAGCAGGTACCTTCCACAACTTCCAGTAGGGAACTCAACTTTGAGAAGTATTGAGTATGGATGCAAAAACGTTGGGTTCAAGCAAACACAAATCTTTGTTTGGCATAAATGCAACAGACTGAAACAAAAGGAGCATTCCCTGTTACTGATGAACTCATCAACCAACATCACATTTTGCTCTGTGTTGTACAGTTGCAGAATAGCTCTTGACTGCAGAACTTATGGTAGAATCTGGAGGCTAGGCAAAGTAAGCAGAAAGTAAGACATATTTTTAAAAAATGAGGAAAAAGGGACAAAATACATCTGTACTGTATCTCTATTTGACAAATTTCTAGGGAGGACACTAGGGTATTCTTCTGGTTTCCTGTAGTTTTATAATTTTTGGTCTAACTTGGTGCACACAGCAGTGATTCCTACACTGACATTTGTGGATCACCAAGAAACAGTAAGGACATGGTGTATTGTCTACAGGAGTACAGCATTCTGCAAAGTGTTGGAGAAAAAATTTTGAAGTAAAAGTTTGACGACAAGCAAGCAGAGTGGTTCCCTTACCACTGAAGAGCTATAATGACCTGTTGGCCTAAAAAGTTTGGAAACCTCTATGGGTTTTCAATGTTTAGTGTTTTTTCAGCCCAGTAACACCATCTTTTGGAACATTTTGTTTTTCATTTTTGAAAGATGTTCATAAAGAAATATTTCTTACTCTACTAATTTGTGAACTCTACCAAATTTTGGCCATTTACTCCATAGTTCTTTAGCAATACACATCATATGTAGACTTTTTTAAGCAATGTGTACAATGTATAGGTTTTTCTTCAGCAATGTACATCATATGTAGGTTGAAGGATTGATAATAAAATTGGACCTTACATTATGACTGATCTCTGAAGGGAAGAAAAAGGGATCTCAGCATGGTTATCTTGGCTGCATAATTACTACAGCACTAACATGCTGGCTGTAGAGAAAATTGCACGCAGAGCCTTCTATGTACCACCATGCAGTCTTTGTAGAAGGCTGAAGCTCTGTACTGATGAATAATAATTCAAATTCAGGACTTCTTTAAACAGAAAATATCCTCCTTCAGCACTCTGTGTGTGTATATTTCAGCCTGTGTATTTTAAGTGTTTTAAGATTCTTCAGCCCTGTAATCACTACAAGCCAAGTTGATCCCAGAGCCTAGAAAACAAAACTTCTTAAGAGCTCTGTGATTGCACTTAAAACAAACTAGACCAAGGGGAAAAGACCTGTGAAGAAAGTATTGGGGATGTTTCCTGTGGAATATATTTTTTCAAGCATGGTCTCAAGAAAGAAAAAAATGGAATCAGTGTTTCTTTGGCCTCAAATCAAAAAGTTCTGCTTTTGAATCTGGAATATGAGTCTGTCATGAAAGAGCAAATAGTTTTGGAGCTCACCAACAGGGAGGTCTTTGAAAGACTTTTCAGAGACATCAATTTCATGCCAAGGAGCACAAATAGCTACATTACAACAAAAGACAATCAACCTCACAGCTAAACATGGAAGAAAACATTTTACAGAAATGAAAAGGGAGCAGAAAACTCATGCTAAACAAGGAACCATGTCACTGATGTGCCAGCTGGCATAGGAATGGCAAATGTCCATTGATTTGCAAACCTTCCACTGAGATATGTCAGCAGAGGAAAGGTATGGGTTACAGTCAGAATTCAGGGTTTCAAATTATGAAGAAACACCTGTCTTGAAACCACAAGGAAAAGGATGAAACTACAAAGCAAAATATTGACATACTTCAGTATGACAGTCAGGGATGAAAGTGAAGTAACAACTGAATTTTTGCAATGGAAAGGTGGCAATGAGGCATTATATTTAAAGGTTCGAGATGAGATCATGCATACCTTGTGAGGAAAAACCCCAGCCCTACAGAAACATGAACCAGGGACAATCACCAGTTGGAATGAGTGTTTGCAGGTACACGCCACTTCTCACTGCTGTTAGAGCAACTATGCTGGTGGCCTAGGGTCTACCAGTTGTCTGGCAAGCTCACAGGATTGGAATTGCTTTAGGGCACAGACTCACCGGTAAGGCAGTGGAAGGACACAGACTCTGTCAGGCAACCCACTGTGTTGGATCATCTTTTGAAAGGATAACAGTCTAGTGGAAGAACTATAAAACATGACAGCAGATGGTATTATTTGTAGAAGCAAAGAGACAGCAGTCTGAGCTGGGGCCCTAAAACCTACAGGGAAGGAAAGGGTATACTCAGACTCTGCATTGACCCTAAGGAGCTGAGCAAGAATATTAAAAGGAAACATTTCCACTTGTTTGGAAGTGACAACATGTGTGCTTGAGGAGAGAGAGCCAAATTCCTAAGCAAATTTGTTGCCTTGGCAGGGCATTGGCAGATCCTTCTGGACGCAGGAAGCCAAAAGTATTGCCTTCTCAGAAAACTGCTTGGCAGATGCTGCTGTGTAAGGTCGCCTCTGAGCATATGTTCAGGACCAGAAATGGTTCTGCTGGCGTGGCTACAACTAAACCACTACCCAATTACCAAAGGTTTGTGGTTGCATATTGAAACAACAGTTTCACAGCACTCCCAGCGTCACTGGAGAAGGCCCTTCCTGGAGAACTGAGGAGCAAGAAGACTCAGAAGACTCATCCCTGTCTGTATTTCCTGTGTGATCTTACCTTCCCCATCTGTTAAAAGAGTCTTTTGTAAGTGAGTTGTGGGGATTGAAATGGTCGGAGAGCAAAGAACTCAATTACTATGGTGAGGGAAGTCACTGCTCTTCTCCTCCCTCTCTTAACTGTCATGCTGCAACTATGACAAATAAAAACATGGATGGCATTTTTCCTGACTTCTACAAGAGTCACCAATATTGAGAGGAAAATTACCAGTTGGAGTAATGGGCCTGAAGTAGCTCTGCTGACACATACCCACTGAAGCCTGGGCCATGCCAATATGTTAAAGGAGGGATTAATTAGATGATAACAGTTTGGTCAGAAAACTGAGAGAACTGAGGTTGGCATTGGTGACCTTCCCTGGTTCCCTGTTCCTTCCCAGGGCCTGTGGAACTCTGAATGGCAATAGCTTGTAAATCTTTGTGTCTGTTCTACTTCAGCATGGGCTGCCCAGGCCAGCCCTGTCTTTGCGTATCCTTGTGCCCTCTCTAAAGCAAATCTGCATCATGATAGCTGTTTTGGTTGCTGGCTTGTAGTTACTTTGCTTTTACCTGTCATTCATGTCACCTGAACTACCCCATCTTCCACCTCATGCTAACACAGCTCCCTTTTCTAATAAGTAGGAAAGTAAATGTACTGCCTCAGATTGCTTGCCCTTAGTAAAAAGTGAGTAGCAAATGCCATCCACTCCTCACAGTCTGCTTGCTTCAAACCAATTGAATGTTTGTTCAAGTTACACTCACTCTGCTGCTGGACAGAAGTAATCGCTAGGCAGCCTGGGCAGTAGCACTGTCTCTAGCCACAGAGAGACCGAAGTACAGCACAAGCAAGACGAGCAGCTCTGCAGCAGCCCAGGGAACAGGACCACCACAAAGACAGCTGATGCCACTTCTGTGCCCAAGCCATCCCCAATCACTGCTGGGGTTGCCCACAAGGGTGCCAATTAGTGCCAGCCGTGGAAGCAGTTCCTGCCTTGTGGACACCTGCCTGCAAGGGAGAGCACTGAAATCACCCACGCATCTCACAGAGGTCAGCGAGCAGCCATTCGATGCTAATAACTTTTGGTCACTACCAACTTGGGCCGCAATCGAACCACTGACCTAGAGGTGAAAGGCTGTATATCCCATTACCAATCTGCTAAACCATCTAGCCTCCCTATTACTGCAATTTTAATTAACTGAGCCAATGACATGAAAGCTGAAGGGAGGGGGAGTGGGCAAGGAAGCGAGAACACATTGGCTTTTACACAATTTGTTTCTTTTGAGTGGGTTCCGCTCTTGTTGAAAAGCTTTGTCCTAACCTGTGCTGCCCATGAGACACTCCCCGACCTGCTGTTCAGCATGGGACCAGACTGTGCAATGGCTGTTAATAGACAAAAGAGTGAAACACTGTTGCTGCCCCTGATTTATAATGCAACCCCTGGAAGAGCAACTCCTGATGTCAAGATCTGAAATTTACTCTCATCAGGAACATTCCTTAGAGAAAAAGAGAAAAAATTAAGGAAAGTCACAATATAATAAATTCTAATATAGTCTTTTTCTGAAACAAACAAAAAACAACCCTATTTGGTCTCAAGTTCCTGCGTGCTAGGATCCAGAGAAAACCTACGGTAATGCTGTTCATAACAGGTGTGTACTCAATAAGCAGAAAAGTGAATGTCTCTGATGAGCAAATTATTTGAACAGCCCTAAGCTCAGCTGATACAAGCCACTGGGAATGGCTCCGTGGTTGTTTGACTGAGGAACAAAACACTGTGCTCTTCTGGTAAGAAATCATGTCATTGTCAGATGCAGAAGAAAAAAATTTCAATTTGTTTAGACTTTGGCAACAACACAAATCATTTTCTCACCTGCTCCCTTCCACGAATTTTAGTCAGAGTCTTCACTACTGGTTGAGAATACTGGAGGAAGGACGGTAAGCACTACAGGAACTCTGAGGTTGTTTTTGGTTTCGCTCATGCCATTATCAACAGCAGCTTCTCATGTAGCAAGAACCTCTGTAGCTTTCCTGTGGTGATAGTTATCAGCATCACTTGAATGATGTACACAGCCTTTGTGGATTCATAAAACAGGGGAAGAAAATCATTGCCTCAGATTCTGATCAGCTCTGCTGCCTGTGGATCTGCCCTGTCTGCATGTGAATCTTACACTGGAATTAGTCAGCAGTCAGTATTGCTCCTGTGTGCTTCTTTACCTAAGTGCATCCACTCCACCCTCAGGTCTGGAGAAGTTCATGCTTGTTCCTGCATGTGTGTTTGATAAGTCATGGCACGACTACTTTTTTTCTGTATGTTGATTATCCACCGTGGTCTAATCCCACAACATAAATGACAGACAGAGAGCCCCTAAAACACAGCAGCTCCTCGGGTCTAGCATCCTGTGAAAACCCTGCTCCTTGTAGGCTGTTCCTGTCTCCAGCAGTGCAAGCACAGAGGGAGGCTGATCGCAGCTTGATTCCAGTCCCCAGCTGTCTGCAACAGCCGCTTCTGCTCGGGGCCTCACACAGACCACAGGCCAACCCATAATGCAGGGCTTCCCAGCAGTGGGGAATCCTCAGCTGAAAGCTTCTGCAACCCTTCATATGCCTGAGCCTCTTTCATGCTTTAGTGCCTTGTTATTTCAAATGCTTTGCATGTGTAACAGGTCTAGAAAAAGAAAATGAGCAAAAGGAAGCCAGGACCAAACTGTGCTTTTAATTATACCTGTGGCTGGGATGGAAAGCAAAGTATTAAACAAACCCTGGCTAAGTGTATGCTGCTGGCTCTACTGCTTTCCTATGTCCAAGTATTCTATGTACTCTGCTCAAGGTGCACCACTTCAATCTTTAATAGTTCCCTTTTCCCACTCGGCATCCCTCCAGAGTGCAGTCTTGCTCTGTCCCCTGCCTCTCTTCTATCCTTTGCTGACCTCTCTCTCCCTGCTGCCAAAGGAGGTGTTAAAGTGTCGCTGCACAGATTCAGGAGTTTGTGAAGGCAGGTCAGAGATGCTATGGCAGCTTTGCAGCTCAAGATTGGCGAAATAGGGAGGGGTGAATTATGTTAGGAACATAAACTGTGAATGAGCTAACATTCAGTTCCTCCATTAGGCTCCATCTGAAGATCAAATTGCTGAAGGTCTGAATATAGGAACTGCACTGCAGCATCAAAAAATGTTGCTGGGGAGATATGAGAGCTACTTAGGACAAGGTCAGTGCAGTATTTCTAGAGAAACCTCTGCTTTACAGGTTAGAGTCATATTCCTGTCCTGGTATGCCTCATCTCCTGCTGCCATGCTCAGGTTGGTTAGGCATGCACCTGGGCAGGAACCAAGAGGCAGTGAGGGAAAGCATCTCCATTTGCACATTCTCTGGCCCTGAAGATGTGAGCGTTCATCCTCTGCTCCTGCATAAAGCCTAAGAGGGCTACCTTAGCCCTGAATGCATCTTTTACACATCAGTGTTCAGCTGCTGAAGTTCCTGTACAGCTGGCCACCCACCCGCCTAACAGCTTCATGTAGGAAAGTGGGGTCTCCTTTGGTGGTCTGGTCTCAGAAGGCATCTGCCTGTGTTCAGTGGATCGTGGAAAGGAGAACAGTGTATGAACTGATTGGAAGGCCCACAAATTAAGTCAAAAGCTGAGATAAGGAGATGGGCCTAACTAACATCATGACTGCTCTCTAAGCAATGAAAAGGATGATTTCAGGCTATGTTCACTAAAGCCTCCTGCTAATGTGATCAGGCAGTAAACCATTAATAGCATTGGCTTTTATGCTTTTAGACTGAAACCTTTGAAGTTAATAACCTGTTGAGATGAATAAGACTGTTCAACTCCTCCAGAATTCCTTCCCAACCTTCCTGTAAACTCAGCATGACAAAGATTTACACTTGGTTACAACTTGTAATAATTTAGCCCATCATGGCTAAAAAATGTTTAGATAGGAATGAAATAGAAATGAAACCAGATTCTGGAGCACATTTTTTGCACAAGAGATGGATGCCGCAGAAAATTCCATGGGCAAAAAAGCACAACCCTGGTTTATGCTTGTAGCACATCCATATCTCAGACAGCCACAGAGTGGGTACATATGCCAGTTAAGAGCCTGGCACAGACGATTTATCTCCTCTTTACTGACAATGTACTCCACTTTATCTCTGTAGAGCTAGTTATTGGGAAAAAACCCAGGTTCCCAAAGCAGACCTCTCCAGTGCTACCCTCCCTCCAAGAACATGAGATAAGGTAGCCCAGAGTGCTATCTGGCACACCAAGATAAATTGTGGCACGGTCTGCAGCTGCTGGATGTTCTGCTTAGCAGAGCAGTGTGGAGGGCAGTGCCTGGCTCAGAGGCTTACCCATAGCAGTAGCACTGTGTTGCAAACTCCCACTGCCCAGGACGGCACTGCGAGGTACAGCTGGATAACCTAGCTGGATGGCAACCCCAACTGGTGTCAGAGATAGAGAGGGAGACAGCAGGACAGTGCCATACTAATGTAAAAAAGACAATTTCAGCTTCAGGAGTGCATGAGGAGGAAGAGAGTCTTAACACTAGACATTTGACAGGACTCAGAGGTCTTGTGGATGTCTTGCTCCCACTTACTTTCCCATCGTGTTGCTCAGTACGGGAATGGGAATGTTGAGTGGGAAATCCTTTGGTAGAATGGGAAATACTTTGACAGAATTTCTGGGTTTGTGGTGTACCGCTTCTTTACCTTCCCTCAGGGATCTGTGGGTCTCTAGATCAAATGCTTTCACTCCTGGCCTGCTAGAGCACTTGGAAATCATTGTTCCTGGATGTCCTCCAGAAGCCTCTGCTCCCTGTTATAAAGTGGCTTAAACTCAACGTACTTTTTCCTTTACTTTGATGGTCACCTCATTTGGAATTCTCTGTGCCTACTGTGAAACTCCTCACATAGCCTTCAGTCTCAACAATATCTACTCACTAAACTAACTTCCCCAGGGACCAGGCTCAGCCTGCATACAAATCACCCACAAGAGAGACCATGACCAGAAACACTCTGGTCACAGACACTGCTGCTGTGACACTGAGTAGAGGCACAGGAGCCTCCTCCATTACCCTGTTCTGGCAGCCAAACCTGGGAGGAGGCAATAACCTGCAATGTTAGGCCCTTCAAATGCCTTGCCACAGACATGGCTGAGGCCAGGACTGGCACCAGATTAAAATTGGGTATCTGAAGTGGGGTTGCAGAAGACAACAAGAGACAGTCACAAGTGACAGAAGCTCCAGAGTGACAGAAACCTCCTGCTGGGAGCTTGACTGCATTCCAAACAGGATGTGAATGCTAACAATACAACTTAACCCTTGGTGGACTCTCTCTTTCCAAGTATTGGAAATCTGAAAATCCTTGGTTACTTTTAAGCAAGAAGAGGAAGGCTTAAGGCGCTGCAGCAGTGAAGGACACTGGAAGGTGGAGGAGAGGAGGTCCTGTAATTCTGTTCCAGTCCCTACCCTAGATGTCTCTTAAGTCACTTGCTTCTTCCAGGTCAAGTTGTTTGTTTTGTTCTGGACATGATACCGGTTCCTGGGCTCTTTACCATACTCCACAATCCAACATAGAATCAATCATAGAATCATAGAATTAACTGGGTTGGAAGAGACCTCCAAGTTCATCAAGTCCAACCCTTGATCCAACCCCACTGTGATTACTACATCATGGCACTCAGTGCCACATCCAGCCTCATCTCAAAAACCTCCAGGAAAAGTGAATCCACCACCTCTCTGGGCAGGCCATTCCAATGCCTGATCACTCTCTCTGTGAAGAACTTCTTTCTAATATCCAACCTACAACTCCCCTGACAGAGCTTAAGCCCATGCTTTCTTGTCCTACTGCTGATTGTCTGGGAGAAGAGATGGACCCCCACCTGGCTACAACCTCCTTTCAGGGAGTTGTAGAGAGTGATGAGGTCACCTCTAAGCCTTCTCTTCTCCAGACTAAACAACCACAGCTCCCTCAGCCTCTCCTTATAGAACTTGTGCTCAAGTCCCTTCACCAGCCTGGTTGCTCTTCTCTGGACCTGCTCCAGCACCTCAATATCCTTCCTGAACTGAGGGGCCCAGAGCTGAACACAATACTCAAGGTGCGGCCTCACCAACGCAGAGTACAGGGGAAGGATCACTTCCCTGCTCCTGCTGGCCACACTGTTCCTGATCCAGGCCAGGATGCCATTGGCCTTCTTGGCCACCTGGGCACACTGCTGGCTCATGTTCAGCTTCCTGTCAATCCAAACTCCCAGGTCCCTTTCTGCCTGGCTGCTCTCCAGCCACTCTGTCCCCAGCCTGTAGCGCTGCAGGGGTTGTTGTGGCCAAAGTGCAGGACCCGGCACTTGGCCTTGTTGAACTTCATCCCGTTGGAATCACCCCAACTCTCCAGCCTATCCAGGTCCCTCTGCAGAGCCCTCCTGCCTTCCACATGTACCTCAGGTGGAGAAATGCCCCTCCTCTATCACTGTTATACCCCTGGGATGATATTCTCTTCCATTCCACCATGCTGGTTCCCTGAGCTTTCCAGACTCAGGCCACAAAGCCTGTAGCAGCAGTCCTGAGAAAGCAAATGCAGGCACAGCCATAGACTCAGACAAATCATTTCCCAGGGTGATGCCTTGAGTACAGCAAAGACTTGTGTCACTAGTCATGTATTAAATCCCAGGTTACAAAACTGAACTTCAGCTCACAGGAGTGAGGCAGCATCCTCTAGTTCCCAAGACAGCACGTTACTTTACCTGGATAGCAGGTTCTCCACTAACCCAGCACAGATCTTTGCTCCTCTCCCAGAGTCAAAAACTTACGTAAGCATACCTCAGTATGTTTTGCTGGACATAGATGAAGATGACACTTTTGTTGGTCCAGCGTGGCATGACTCACTGTCATGTCATCTACTGTGACTGACCTGCTCACCATAGGAGTGGTCACCAGCAAGATCATCAGCTCCATTATCTCCCTGACTGTGGGCTCTTTTCCCACTGACCTGCACAAAATGCCCTTCTCCCCCTCATCTAAGTGCCTGCTGTAACCAAGAACACACAGGCAGACATTATAGGTCACCAGCAGCAAAGACTTTTTCCTGATGATTTGCTCACATTGCATATGTCATACTGCAAGTCTGTACTTTTCAGGCACGGAGACCTGGGCCAGACCAGCATCAGGGAGAAAGGCTCAGTTGCTGGAGGAGGCACCACCAGTTCCAGATTGTTTAAAGATGGGAAAATATGCTGGTGCTGCTGTACTTTAAGTAAGGGGAAGGAAGATGGTTTATCTGCCTTCCTGCAGCTCCCATTTTCTTTTTCAGGGGGTTTTGGTTTCCCTGAGGGAAGCTGGACCACCCAAGGATGTAGCCACATTCTGGAGTGCAGAGGAGGGTGAACACATGCTGGCAAATACAAAAGAGTGGGAAGGAGGGACAGGGACAACAACAGAGGAGAGATGGTAAATGCTCAGTCATAGACTGCAGAGCACAGGCAAGCTCATCAAATGTCCACGATGCTGATGAAATCTTGCACCTAGAGAGAGAATGTATCTAGTCACACTAACAATTTTAAAAAACAATTTCTTGTCACTTGTCTTACAAAATAGCTCTCTGTACACTCCTTATACCCTTCTAAATGCCCTCTGACGTGTCAGTGGTGTAGTGCATGAAAACCTTTATGGCATGCCATAGAAGTCCTGCTGGGATTGACAGTGGTCTCAGCCTCTAACCTTAGGCTCCTTCATTTAAACCTCTGCAAGTTTTCACATACGTGCTCTTGGTAAATAAGAGGTATTTTGTTCTGGGTGGCTTTTTTTTTTTTTTTTTTTTTTTTTTTTTTTTTTTCTTCTGGGTGGGGAGAAACTATTTTTCCTTCCTTCAGCTGACTAGTTTTAGTATCTCTAGGAGAGTAAAGGCCTGAGGGAACAGCCTGCAGGCCAGAGTGGCTAGCACTGCTAAGACTGTGGGCTGAGGGTGTGGCCAAGCTGTGGAAGGCAACATTTGAAATCAAGAGATGTTTTATTACTTGCAAGGCAAAACACACAATGGGATAACACCACAAGCACTGAAGATTTCTGCACTGAAAATTTCTGCAGTCTACTTAAGTGCCCATTCTGGTTTTGCTGTTACAGTGAAGTGAAAAAGATACCTGAAGGCGCAGTATTCTACTCTCCTTGGCTCTCACTCTCAGCAGTACTGTGCTGGTGCAGCTGGCATACACGAGTATGTAGGGATCAGCCCTGGGTCTAACAGCAAGAGACTGCTGTCTTGCTTTAAAGCAGTCAAAAGACAATCAACACTGTATTTTGCTTTCCTTACAAGTGTTCTCCCTAATCCCCTCTAGTTGTTCAACATCAATCTTAAAACATGGGCACTGCCCCATGTATAACATCATTTTTTAATCAGTGTTTTAGACCCTCAAAATAGAGCAGTGACACAAAATATCTGTGATAGCTGTCAAAAGAGAGAAGAAAAAAAAATTTCTCGTGTTTCAAATTCAACCATAAGAGGTTCAGAAACCCCCAGAGCAGGTTTTACCACCAAATGAATAAAGTTTTTCCACCAAAGTTGTTGCAGTACATAGGGTGGAAGGGGTCTGGGGAAAGGAGGCGCAGGGGTGGGTTTGGCATGGAGTGTCTGTTGGGTTTGGAGCACAGGTGTACCAATTGCTTCTGATGACACCTTCTTCTGCATTTTCATGTCCTGCTCAAGTACTTGTGCTTTATTGTACTGTGAATAAAATTCCTCCAGCTAAGACTATATATCTTCATGTGCTCAAAGAGGGTGACTGATTACCTAGGAGCACCACTAAGGGTCCAAGATTTCCACCAAATACAGGCTCTGGAAGCAAGTTGTGTTCATGGAAATCCTTGTTTTTTCTGTAGATCCTCCTTCCCCATTGCTGTATGGGGTCATCTTGACAAACGATATATACAAGTAATTGCAAAATTACACTGTTTTTCAGGTTTAACAGTTTACATCTTCATACACGGGTGCCTTTCTACCTCCTTTTAGCTATTAATTCCATTCAGAACTGCCTGATTTCATCCTTACTGATATGGATAGCAACAGGAGGAACTTGCAGCATTTGATTGAGCTTGTAAAAATAAAGCCACTACACCACAGAGCACTCACTACTACTTAGTATCCCAATGAAAGGCATAAAAAAGAAGGTTGAAACGTCTCTTTGCAGTGCCCTGTGTTGTTTCTGATACCATCTCTGATATCATCTAATAGAAATACCTTAAGAAATAGTGTGTTCAGTGCAGCAAGTGAACTGTCTTTATTAGTTGAACTGATTTTATGAAGATTTTTACATTAGTTTTCAATATAAAAGGTACATTTCATAAACCAAGAGGACACTCACTGTTGTTACTTGTAATATGTAGTTTATATAGCAACATTTGGAAACTGAAGAAAATCAAGGGAGGATGTTTAGTTAGTATAATAACTCCAAGTTCATTTTGTAATTTTGTTAAAGGCTCATATGATACCACTTACTAGTCTTCTGATAGGCTATTACTTCATGTTGCCTTATGAAGCTTTTCTAACCTTATAGCCACTATCCAGTTTTATCACTTATATGTGGTCAGCTTGGAAAAATTAATGTTCTCAAAAAGATTTTTTTTTTTCTGTGTGGAGACAGTGACATAGCTCTGTGTTCCCATGCACTCTGTGCAGCCTGTGTTGCTTTCTCTTAAATGTTTGGATTAATTTCCTGCTCAGGGTAGACCGATCTCTCACTGAAGTAAAAACCATGTCAGCTTTAACAGGAATGTTTTCAGAGTCTCCACCTGGGAAGACTACAACTCTGAGTGGGAAAATAAACACATTGGCCTTCAGTTGGTTCACTGACTATTTTCTCTGCTGACAACATTAATTGTTCTGTCACTCAAGATGATGATGGTTTTCAGCACCAGGTCCTAAAAGAATGGGAGGATAACGTTGTCCTTTGTTAGTGTCTGGTCTCAGAAAACATGGTGGTACCTAATTTTGTCTGTGTTCGTAAAGTTAACTTAGAAACCAGGGTAGGTGGGATAGAACTGCCCAAATGGGCATAAGCTGATATAAATAGTTAAATTTTCTATGTCTCCTTCCTTATGTTTCAGATTTAACAGATTAGGAGGAATATTTCATCTATGCTCCGAAGTTTTATACTTCACTGTACTCTCAATTATGGTGTTACATTAGGGAGTGACTGCATTTCACACAGGTATAACAGAGCAAGCCTAAGCCTGCTATTCATATAGCAACACTGACATGGAGGAAAGTAATTTTGAAAATCATAAGATTTTTTTCTCGTAAATGAAGACCTTTTCCATGAAGGAGGGCTTTTGCAGAATTCTATTAGCATCAAGAGGAAAATACCAGTAAGATATACCACAAATTACTGATTTAAGGCAGCATCAATTTCTAGTATAGAACAGATAAAAATCTGTAATCAGTAGCTGAAATTACTTTACCAGACTTGTGGACCACCTAGATACACGTCTGTACTGACAGTGCTTTTCTAAAAGTTTGGTGATATATTTTTTTAAGTGAACAGACTAGCTATGCCGTATTACAGGAGCAGACAGCCCTCTCTAATTACGTATAAAGGAGTGAATATACCCCTTTTGCAGGTAAATAGCGGAAATAAAAACTCTGCCTGGAGTATTTCTTATATCATAATTTCTGATACAGTATTTTCTTAAGTATGTCTATAACACGGAAAAATTAAATATTCTCTCACAGATAACAATAACGCCTGCAAACACGGTGTCATCATTGTCTTTCTCACAAGGCACTTATTTCGTACCCAGTCAATGTAACATAGCAAGAAACAATTGTTTATCTTTTCGTTCTATTTCCCCCAGGTGCCTCTCTGAGTGTTAGAGTGCAGAGAAGTTTGTGGAAACTGAAACAGCACACACTTTTCCTACAAATGGCAATCCACTTGAATGTTTATTAACATATATGTGTTTACATAAATACAGAAGCCCTCTATACTACAAAATACTGTACAGGAAAACACAATGTCCTTGTACTTAAGTATTTTGCATAAAGATGGTTACGTGGCTGTCACAGCTATGAAATATAGTGCTGAAGACACTGGCATACGCTCACACTAGACAGCATTTGCATCTATCTAGTGAACTACCTCTACTCCTGGGTCCACTAAGCCAGTTGCATTCTAGTGTAGTGCTTCCTCTTGTGTTGCACCACATAAACGGTTAATTATAGTTTTCACATTCGAAAAAAAAACCAAAAAAAACCTAGGGCTTTTGTGTGAAGGCAAACAAATAAATACCCATGGTGGGAAGCAGCACTGAGCTGCTGTCTGCTCTTGGGGAGATCTGTTTACCTCTCTGTACCCTGGTGTCCCATCTTACTCAACATCTGGCTTTCCTATTTAAATTGCAGAGTTTGTCGCTTATTCCACATCCTCAAGTGCCCACAACAATAGAAACCTCTAAACAAGATCAAGGCCACTAGCACATAAAACCTAGTATGTAGCAATGTTGATGTGGCACACATAGGAAATGTCTGCCTTATTCTGAAATAGCCACCATGTGAGTCACCATACACAGATCAAATGACAGTTAATGCTATCTACCTTTTTTAGTGCATCGCAGAAACATAGTTACCATATACTTCATATTTCTCATGAGTTTCAGACCAAAAAGCTACATAACAAATACTTAAGAATTATTATTATAGTTATTCAACACTTGAAAATATTCACTAGAAAAAATGCACTCATGAAACTGTAAAGCTCCATATGTTTAACTAATATAGGTCTGAGTTCTCATCCCAAAACCAGAATTTGCTGTAGGAAAATACAGCATTAAATTCTGATATCTTACTCTATTCTGTGTCTGTGAATAAGTACGTTGTCATGTTGGATATACATAGTGTCTATCTATCATTCCTCCATATGCACATTTAACCCACACAGAAATAAAACTGTGGGTGTGGGAATGATTTTTATTTTGTGGGCTATCGCTGCTTCAAATTACTGGATGATTATGTAATTTATTATTATTCTGTGTGGGTTTTGTTCTGCTGTGGGGTGGTTCTTCTTGTTAGGATCTTTCTTTTAAATACTGATTGCAGTGCCAAAGGATGTGAATGACCATCCTTGAAATTAGAAGGAATAATTAATACACAATATCACGAAGACATCTTCAGTCCTATATATAATAAGTGCTAAGCTCTCCTTTGTTTCATTCTTGTTCTATAACTGCTAAGAGTGGTTTCAAACATGGCAAGCAGGGAGATCAGTCAACTAATAACTGGTTCAGCCTTTCTTCCTTTGTTAATTAATGTTGGCTGCAGCTGGGTTTAACACATTGAATGAAGTCAGAGCTGAAGTACATGTTTTGGGACTCTGCAAAGCAGTGAACTGCAGCTGACAGCTGAGACCAAGAGTATTGTAGTATCATATCCTCAACAAGGAGCTAAAAATGTAAAGATTTCGATGGCATTAAATCTGAGGTGGAGATTTTCTCTACTGCATGTCCCAGGGGGAATAAAATAGTGATGGAAGAGTTTATTGAGGTGTACAGATACTGCAGAAAACTTTTGTCTTTAGTGTCTTTCTCATCATGTCTTTTTTACCCTGTTTTATCTTTTAACCTGTTCTTCTCCTGATTCTTTCTCTTTTCCACACTATATCAGTGTTTCTCTAGCTCAATTGCTCTTCTCACTTATTGCTGCCACACTTACCAGATGTCAGACTGAGGTACAGCTAATCACTTTTTATTCAGATTTTTCTCTTTTGAGTGAAGGAAAACATGAAACTTCTCACAAAAAGTAACAATTTGTGTCTTCTTATTACTTAGTGAAATTAAAGACTGATGCTGGAAATTCTGAATGAGCTCCAGAAAATCTGGTTTTAATACAGTAATCTTAATTTTTTTGGCATAATAGTACTGCAAGATCACTTATGAGAGGGAGAAATAATAACAATACTTAAAAGAGTAAACACTTATTAACCCTTTATTGTAGTTATTTTATTTCTTCACTATTTGCTAAGCTCCAAGCTTTTATTTCTTCTGAAAACTAAGCCTGATTCTAACATAGACTTTCCACACTACCCTTTCATGTTCAAGAGACTAAAAAATATTTTGCAAGATTCAGTGGCAAGTAAGTAAAACAAAAAATATGTAACAATATTTGAAGGCATAACTTGGTCTTTTACTTTCTTATGTTGGTATCAGAAAAAGAGTATCACTGTCATGTTATGTTAATGTTAATGTTAATGTTACAGCATGGAACATGTCTTAAGGAGTCACATATTCAGGTTTTATTATCCAGGTAGCAGTGGACAGTTTCACTGTTATGTATTGGCAGTAAGCTGCTCTCTCAGAAATAGCTACCTCATTTTTAGACTGAATTAATCCTGTTGAGAGACATGACATGCTTTTCTCACCGAGTTATTGTTTGTCATTGAGGATAGACTGATTAATGATTGAGAGAGATAGCAAGAGTGATACATTTTCACCCTAAGGCCTTGTCGAGAGCTGCCTAAAAGGACAACGTCACAGTGGTCCTACAACCAGGTAAGTGACACCATATCGGGAGGATTTTGGGTTCTTTCTGCTGACAAGCTTCTTCTTCCCAACACACATCAACCCCTGCAGCTCACTCTCTCTTCAAGTGCCCGTATCTCCCGTGCTAACTGTCCCAATCAGGCAGCAGAGCGAATGCTTTAAAAAAAAAATCAAAAGACAACAAAACAAAACAAAGCAAGAAGCACCCAAAATAAGCATGCCAACCCCAACGGCAGGCTATAGGAGAGTCTGCCAGGATGTGGGGTGGGAAATGTTGCCCAGTCGGCACATGGGACCTGCCTAAGTCCCTGTTCGCAACCCCCAGACTCTTTCTGGTGCCGCAGCGGGGCTGCTCCGGGCTCCGCTGGGCTCCCTCCGGGGCCGGACGAGCCGCCTGTCCCCATGTCATCACCGCGGCCAGGCCATCCCGCACCCTCCGCCCGAGGAGTGGGGCAGCAAGCACAAGGAGAGTTACATTTTTTTTTTTTCCTAAAAATACCCCCACTGTTGTCGTCGGGCACCGTGCGGGAACGTGGCCGGCTTCGGCAGAGCAGAGGCTCTGTACATTGAAGAATTCTATTAAAACGTTAGTACAGCTAATGCAGCCTCGATAGCATCTGAAATACTAAATAAGAGACCATTTTCAACCCCAGTCCTCACTGGAGGGGATACACTAGTATGTTTCTTATTTTTATTTTCCTTATAGCCTGTTAAATTGACTAATAAAGTCAACACAGAGTTCTCTGTGTGGCTTCAAAAAACTCAGTAATTTTGTTAGAAAACGTTGAAATCCAACCCCAAAGTATTCAGCCCAAATATTTAGTTAAAGTAACCCTGTGGGTTAATAAACTAAACAAAAGCAAACCATGCAAAACTGCAGCAATGAAAACCAGACTTAAATAAACGAAGGAAAGTTTATAAGAACCCTTTAGCTGGAAAAAAACAGCGAAGGAAAACTGCATGAAAGTTTAATATGAAGCATGTGATACAGAGGGGCTCGTTTTACAGGTACGCAGCTTTGCCTCGGATGGTTGTTGTCCCCAGCAAAATTTCAGACTTATTTTTCTCCTAAGCTGCATTTCCTTCAAAACCTCACGGCAGCGGTTTCTGCTGAAGAAAGGTTCGGCAGCTCTTGGCAGGTTAAGAGGAACACTTCTCCTCCGTGCTGCAGCTCTCTCTCACTGCCCACGCTTCACCACGTTGCTAATTTCGGTGTCTGACTTGTTTAGTTATTTCAGCTCCAGTAATGTGGTTGCAAAATATTTACCTTTCACAGAAGAATCTGGATTATTTTGATTAGAGAACGATGTGCTCTTCAAAATGTTTGCTTATGAGCAAGCTCTTCGAAAAGGGGCAAAACAAAAGATCCCTCTTCTCAACCACGTCTCTTAAGCCATTTCCTAATAGCTAAACACCAGTTTGCTACAGAGATCGAGTAAGCCTAAAAAAAAAGAAAAAATTAAAAAAATTTTAAAAAGGACATTTAAAACAAGCTATTAAAATATATATGCTAAATCACCTCAAACTGTCTTCAGCATGTTGGTAGTTTGGTAATAATTATAACCATTGCTATTCTGCAGTTTAGAGCATCACTAAAGAAACTTTCACGACAATTTTTTTTTTTTAAATCAAATAAAGCGCATGGGATTGGTGACATGTTTTTCTCTGTGGAATAATGGTTTCCAAAATTATTTTGTTTCACATTATATCCCCAAAGAAGCAGACGTGGAAAAGACCGCTTGAAAAACAAGCCCCAAAATAAAAAGAGATCATTTAAACTTCTCTTAGTTGCTTTTCATTTTCAAGAAAAGCTGAATAAACAGCGTCGGCCCCGCCTAAGAGAGCAGAAAGCAGGTTTGAAATGAAAGAGACAAGCAGAGGGAAAAGAGGAGGGGTTTTTTATTTTCTTCCCCTTTTGAGTACTTAACTTTCCCCTTTTCTAAAAGGGACTGTGTGTAGCCCAGGGAGCACTTTATTTATCGTGTACAGAAGAAACAAGTCAAATTTAAAATTAACCTTCAGTCGTGCTGGGAATAGATCAGACCAAATGTTGGGGGAATTCCTTTATTTCCCCCTTCTGATATTTTTGTCTAATTCCGCTGCTTAACCATCTTCCGTTGTACTGCCAATGAAGGGAACGGTCCCTTTCGGTGACAAGCCCTGATGAAATGATTTTCTTTAAAAAGAAAGAGAAGAAGAGAAAGATGGACTAAGGAACTTGGGGCAACAAAGCTTTACAAGGCGAGAAGAAAGACTAGGGTAAAATACGACACATTTATCTATCAATTGCTAGACAAGACAAAGAAGGCTTAACAACAGTTTGAAAAGAGTGGCCTGTGAATGGTTACTATTCAATTTGTATTTTATTCCCCGCTGGTCATGGAATTGAGATCAGAAGAAAAAGTGAAAACACATGGCTGAGGTCAGTAGGATCAGAGAACCACCACATACAGCAAAGGGAAGGAAAAGCAATGGGAACTTGTGTGAAGAAATGGATTATATAAACAGAGCTTACCATCGCCTGCACCCCATTATCCTATAATTTACACTGCATGGGAGCATAGAAATATATTAAACTAGTGATAGGTTTCACCGTTGCTTTATGCCAATCAATTCCATTATATACTTTCAGACATGTTTAGAATTCTTGGACTAATGTGTTTATTTTAAATATCACAGGGAAATTATGACATCACCGGCAAATAATGCTGGGGAAGGTCGCTTTCCTTTTGAAGTACGCTGCAGTGAAACATGACTTTAATTACATAATCACTTTGAAACCGTAATTATATAATAAACGAGGGGGATTAACCGGGAAGTATATAGTACATTAAAAATTGCTTAGGTCCTGAAAAAACAAACCGAACACACAGTGAGAAATGCTCGGTCACGAGTATCGCTTGCTAAGTTCGGGCTGTAGCGTTCATTTGCGTTTCGTCCGAGAAGACAAAGAGATGGCCCTTCCGACAGCCGCCGACGTTTGCCTCCCGTGTTTCTCCGGAGCACACAAATCCAGCGCTGGTTTCTCACGCCGCCGCCGGCTTTGCCTGGCGGGACCGAGGTCCACCCGCGCCGCCCGCGGAGCCTCAGCCACCGGGAAGGGGCCGCCGCCGGCCCGGGTCGTCCTCTGCCACACAGCGGAGCCAGGCGAGGACAAATCTGTTTTTAAAAAGGGGAATTAGTCGCCCTCCCTCCGCCCCTAGGGTTCCGCACAGGCGGGCGGCCGGGCGGGGGCTCCTCCGCCCCCTCGCCCCGTGCCGGGAGCGCCGCTCGGGGCTCGAAGCGGAGCCCACGCGGGGACTTCACTTCGCATCCGCCACGGCGTCCCGACCCACCGGCCCAGCCCCAGCCCCTGAGCCTGGCCGGGGGGAGGTATCCCTGTGGCCCCCTGGACCTCCGCGGCGTGGCCGCGGGCTGCAGTATCCTGCTCCGCTGTCCTTCGGAGGGGCGGGGAGAGGAGGTTTTGTTTAATTTCTTAGTTTGGTTGTTGGGGGTTTTCTGTTTCCGTAGGGTTTTTTTTGTTTTGTTTTGTTTTGTTTATTTTTTTTTCCTTTTAATTGCTGATTTGCTTGTTTCCTTGGGTTGTGGTTTGTTTTTTGGTTTTGTTTTTTTTTTTTGGGGGGGTGTTGGTTTTGGTTTGGTGGTTTGTTTTGTTTTTTTTAAGGGCTAGACCGGAGCCAGGTGGGACCCCTGCCTGTCCTCCTAGTATTCCCCCCGGGCTGCAATTGCCTTTGCACTCTGTCCCCCCAGGCACAGGAGACAGGTCTGTCAGCCTCCCTCTGCCACCCCCCCATCTCCGACCAAGCCAGGTACTGGCTCTACAAGGAGAGGGTCTGTCCCCTGGACCCCACCAAGAGCACAAGAAGCCCCAAAGGGAGAGAGGGACCATGTCCACACAGTGGATACCCACACCCTGCCCAGAGGGCAAATCCCCGGGGGCAGTGAATGGATCCCCAGACCAGAATGAAATTCAGATCCAGCTAACCCAGTGCAAGAGTCTCTGCTTGCAGCATCAGGTGTGGTATTTTCCCCCTAGTTTCAAGTGGTTTATTGAGAGTCAGCTTGGCTTTCTGGACACATCAAACTTGGCCCTTGCTGTTGGTAAGCTGCTCTCAGTGCTTACGCCATGAGTTGCTCACATCAGGGGCATGTCTGATCTTTGGGTACACATTGTGTATATTCTACCCATCAGGACACCTTCTTTTCTGGAAGATGATGAGCAACACAGGTTCCCTGCACTGTAGGAATGGCTTGGACCATTCCATGGGGTTTTGTGTTGGACTGAAGAGATGTACCTGGAGATGTTTTTCATCTGGGTGTGTTTCTAGCAAATCCACTGCTCAGTGCAGACAGGTCCTGTAAAGAGCTGGCATATGGAGAAGTAAGTATAGGCATTCTGCTTGGTGCAACTTGACCTGGTCCCTACCTGCAGGGAACAAAGTGGTCTGGCACCCTGGGACCAGGCTTTAGAGAGTCTCATGCTCCTCATGTCCAGAAAGTCTCATCCCAGCCCATCTAGCGGTTTTTGTTTTGTCCCTGAAGTCCAGGGTCACTGGGAACTGCAACTCCACCACACACCCACATGGCTGACCTGGAAAGCTCAAAATCAGGAGACTGCTTGCTGATGGCATGGAAAGCCAAACCATGTATGGGGAGCCTCATCAGGTGGCTCCGGGCATAAGCAGACCAGCTGGATCCCCACAGTTCCCTGGGGACCAGCCCAAAACCCATGGATTTTCTCCAGAAAGGCAGCTTACATGCACATGCAGATGCTAACCACATACCCAAGAGACTGTCCCAAAGGGAGTCATTTCCCCAGATGTTAGCTGTGTGGTCGTGGATTCTCAGGAATATAATTTTTGCATATGAAAACATTTATTTTTCCTCCAGATGTCATGGTAATTAAGGCAGAAGGATGCACTCTGTTAACTGTGTGAGAGAGATCATGGTGCCTCACAAGTCTACAGGAGTCCCTGGAAGACCAAGTACCAGATGGCAGGGATGAGGCTCTGATGGGGACACGTGGGTGTATAAAACAGGCCTAAGCAGAAGTCTTATGAGAAGGTATCACAGGAGAGAAACTTGCCACAAAAAAAGGGAGAGAAGATGGCAAGGGCAGGTTCATTGTGGCGGGAGGAGGCTCCAAAGTTGTTTAATCAGTGTTCTGCACTAGCCAAAGGGTAAGTGCAACATGGCTGTTTTTGTTGGAAGTTAATCTGCTTTCTGTGCTCATCATGATGTAATGCCAGCTGTGGTATTGCCAGAAGTTCTGGTTTCCTAATCTCATGGGGGAGAGCTAAAGAAGAACAGAGAAGCGTATGAAATATCTTCCAGAAAGAGAACAGTCTTGAGTCTAAAGAGTCAGTCAGTGACATCTGTAAAGCAGTATGAAGCATGGGGAGGGAAATAGGGAGATGTCAGGAGCTGAAGGGCAACAAAGTTATAAGAGGGCCTGAAACACCCAGAAGTCTGTTTTCCACTGTGCAGATGTGGAAATTTTTAAGACTGAAGCCTTCAGAGCCCATAAGTGTTAATGAGTTAAAACACAGAGGGGTAAATTCACATTTAGTCCACAACAGACAGCCCATGGTGTTTGTCCCTGCAGTAACTTCCTAAAAAGCAGGTTGGTTGAGGCTAGGAGATTGCAGGGCATTATAACTCTTAGTTTACTTGGCTCTCATGCTTTTTTAACTCCCATTCTGGCGCATTTTACTCTCTGTGTAAACCAGACTGTTTTGGAACATCTCAAGGACAACGATAATATAAGAATTCACACTTAAATAGTTTATTTCATCCAAGCACCTCCTAGCCCCATGCTGACAAGATTAAGTCTGCAAAATAGCTTGAACTGATGCAGCAGTTTGTTTGCTTCATATTTAGTAAAATCTATGTGTATGTTTGGATCAATAGGTGGAAAGACAGGACAAAATTATTTAAATAGTACCCCTAGTGGAAGTTCCTCCCTAAATACAGTGTGTTGCAAAAATTTCACTGGCAGTTTGAAAGGCAAAGGAAACTGAGATGAGAACTACACTGGAAAACTCTAAGGGTATGATATAATTAAATACAAATGACTCAGATGGACATTCTTGGTTTGATTGAGCATAGGTTTACACCAGGCTCCTTTAAATTTCATAGGAATTTTTTTAGGCTTGCAGTGAAATTAGGTACTTTGAGATGATATGTCCTTCCACCATTTTTTATTTAACTCAAGAAAAAATAATACTGGTGCTTCAGCAAGCATCTAGCAAAAATGTGATAGAAATATCTGGTGTATCTACCCTCTCTAAAGGCTCTTCTTACCTGCCAAAGCTCACTTTTTTTTTTTGTCTAGACTGCATGTCAGACAGAGCCTGTGCCTATCCTGGTTTTATCTGGGATAGAGTTCATTTTCTTCTTAGTAACTGGTACAATGCTGTGTTTTGAATTTAGTATGAAAATAATCTTGATAACACATTGATATTTTAATTGCTGCTGAGTAGTGCTTATCCTAAGTCAACAGCTTTTCAGTTTCTTGTGCTCTGCAAGTGAGAAGGTACACAATCCCTGGTGGAATGGGAAGGAGAATAAAAGTAAACATTGTAGGCTGAGATAAGAACAGTTCAATAATTGAAAATTAAGTAAAATACAATAATTAACGGTAAATGAAAATGATAATAAAAAGGGAAAAATAAGTAATCTACAATACAAACGCTCACCACCTGCTGACCAATGGCAGACCCCACTTTCTGAACACAGATCGGCTCTGCTTTGGTCAGTTTTGGTCACCTGTCCCAGTTATGCTCCCTCCCAGTACCTCCTCACAGGCAGAGCATGAGACAAGAAAACAGTTCTTGACTTAGGATAAACACAACTTAGCAAAAACCCAAAACATCAGTGTGTTATCAACGCCATTCTCATTCTGAATCCAAAACACAGTACTGTAACAGCTATTGAGAAAATTAGCTCTACCCCAGCTAAAACTGGGACAGAAGTTTACCTGTTTTTGCTGATTCTCCTCCCCACTGGGGAGGGAGTGGAGATGGGGGAGAAATGAGTGAGCAGCTGTGTGGTGTTTAGTTGCCAGATGGGGTTAATCCGTGAGAGTGCTCAAAACTCTTTCTCTGACTTGTCCCTTATAAGACACCTGGCTCTGAGAGAAGACACATCTCCAGCACACTTACTGTAATGCATCCCTGCCTTGCATTCACAATACACAGGGAGTGTAACAGAGGCTCAGCATGGACCAGAATATCCATGATCAGCCTCTGGGAACCAAGAGGCAGGTTCCAGTCACTGGTGATGCAAGGATGTTTTTCACATAAACCTTGTCAGAATCACAGGAAAGAGGATGTAGGCAAAAATTTCAGGTGTCCCCGCTTGCAAAACAAAAAGGTTGCACAATGCACCTCTTGCAGTTGATGGAAGTACCTGAATTTATGGACTCAGATCTACTGACAGACTTGCAAAGTCATGGAAATGAAGGAGGACAGATAGAAGTTTAAGCAGTGATAAATGGAGCACTGCAATATCACTAATTTTCTCAAGTGCAGTCTAGCTATGAGAGATTGCAAGGTGCTGAGCTTGAAGAAAGAGCAGGTCAAGTAAATGCAATGACTATTCCTTTTACTGTTCATGTTCAAGTTAACGAAGTTCACTGTTTCAAGGCTGCTATATAGAAATATCTTCTTGAAAGTCACTTATTAATTCATTAAAAACTGTTTGATAGGTTTTACAAAGCACAGGGAAGCAAGTCTGTACTTTCCTCTGTGTGTCTAGAAGTCAGGAAATAAAACCTACCAGAAGAGAGTTGGTTCCTTTTCATTACTAGTCTTCTATTCAGATATAAGATTATTTATTTTTAAGGTCTTTTTTGCAAAGGAAAATAGACAACCCCTGAGAGTGAGTGCCTGTCTAAATAGAAATTATCCAGATGTAAGCTAGGTCCAAGAATCAGTATTAGGACTTAAGTAGATATTTGTATTCTGATGTACTTATTTTAACTTTACAGTGTGTAGGAAATGGTTTGAGAAAAACTGGAAGAGCCATTTTGTTCTGCCATGAGGGCATGAACATGAAAGATTTTCTGGAGGTTTTGCTTCAGTAGTTCCACTGGAAACACTGAGCATGCTTTGCAGGTGAGACTTAGGAATTGTTCATCTTAGGAACTGTTCATCTCTATTTTGGGAGCAGGCAACTTTCTGCCTGTGATGTTATATATACAAAGATGTGGAAAGGAAGCTGATTGTGTTTTGACTGAAACTATACCCTCCTCAAAGTCCAGCCACATACTTATTTACTTCTTTGCATTCACACACAATTGACAATGAAAGTGGCCACTTCACTCTAGTAGAGACACCTAATTTTATCTGAGCTTAAGATATTTAATTAAGAATTGTTCCACTAGTCATAAGACTGGAACAGGATGAAATCTTACCCAAACATGGTCCAAGTAATTATCCACCAGAGAAATACATTTTGTGAGGCCTAGACATCTTTTAGGAGAGAACTGTAAATTATATCCAGGCATCAGCTTTCTCACTTCAAGGAGTCTCAGTGGATCTAGAGTTCTGTATGGCTCAAAGCTTAGATCTATGAAGTGTGGTCATTTCCAACAACACTGAAAAAATTTAAAATAGAGTGTGTACTGGGAAGTTTTAAGTATATGGAGGCACAATTTTTTTGGCAGAGAGAGCATGGAGTTCCTTGCTGGAATGCCCCTCTTGCTGTGGACACAAAATCCATAGGAAGATGTGCACGTAAGGATGTGCACCATTAAATAACTATAATCACTTTCCACATAGAGCTTTTGACCTTTTTTGATTCTGTGACGCCAAAAAGAAACTTCATCTGGAGCAGTTGGTAAGTGAAACCCACATATAGTGAATCCCATCCTGCACAAGCGCCTTTCATGAATGCTTTAAAACAGTACAGAAACATATAGGTCTGTGAACCACAAGCTGACCAAGAAAATTAATTGATCGGTTCAAATCTGTTACCAAAATTCCAGATTAAATCACAAAGCACACTTAACTGGGCAATAGAGATCAGGCTAGACCATCCCTTTTAGTTGCTCCTTATAGGAGCACTTGGTTCTAGAGGAATAAATCTTGCGTTTAAGGGAGGGCCTCTGCCTCTGAAACCTTTTCAGAGGAACTGGCTTACCATAATCTGAAGACAAGTTTCTTACTATTTCCCAGATGAGCCTTCTTTAGATTGTTTCTATATCCTCCTGCCTGCTGCTGGTTGGCCTGGGTCCTGAGCCACCGTTAGATAGGTGCCAATCCCATAGTTTGTGCATTATTTAGTTCCAGTTATCTCTGTAATGGTTTTTTTATGTGACATGATTAAAACCAGACCAGTGAAGACATAAGTCCTGAATCCTTGGGGTGTGTTAACTGCAACACTATTTTCCCCACAGCCTCAAAACTCTTGACCTAGAAACAGCTTGCAGAGAACACTTGAGAGAGATATGCCACCCTCCCTGCTCACTTTGCTGTGACTTCCTCTTTTACTGCACACAGAAAGCAACTGTGCTTGCATGGTGCTCAGACTGAACAATCGGGTCTAAGTACATGTGTGATGACTTCCTGAAGCTTCAGAAACCAGGCCCTTAAGTAGGATCTAGACCAACTGACATGCTCAGTGCTGGTTCTAAAAACACAGTGAGAACCTTCTCAGGCTGCTGTCCTGAATCTCTACAATCACTAGTTCTGTCTTGCATTTAGAAGACCTCCCTGAAAGGTCAGACAAGGCTATGTTGAAGTATCACCTCCATCACTCAGAGGGAGACAACTGAACATGTTGCACTTCAAGCAGATCATGTTGTTGGTATCTGTCACTTACTGCATCAATATCACACAGCAGGGCAAAATCATAATAGAGGACACACAGTGAAAACAAATGTATTTAAACATAACCACATGTTCTGTGATTTCACAGGACTAAGTCTTCAAAGTAAAAATATTATTTGTGAAACACCTCCCTTGGCAAATTTTGCTGGACCATGCAAATACTGCAATAAAAATGTCATTTGGAATGTTATGTAAAATCATTCAAGTAAAACTCCAAATGAGAAAAGCAAATAAAGGAGCCTGGGATGGATGAGGCTGGATACCAGTGAAACACATAGAATCAAAAGGGATCCACATAAGAAACATATGGCGAAGGAAAAGGTGCATAGCTGCCTAGAAGAATGGTGGGGAGACAGAGGAGAGGCTGGGTAGTGGTGATGAGTGCTAGCAGTTTCAAGCAGGAATACAGGCTGTTAAATATTATCCCACCACCATAAGAAAGATAGTCTGTATCAAGAAATAAACAAGGAATCTGTCAGCGGCCAAGGCCGACATCCTCCAGTATACTAGCCCTGGTGCTCTGCCAGATGTGTGATTGAGTCTGTCTCTCTTCCTCCTTCGAGCTGCCACTTGCCTGAGCAGCTGGGACTACATAGGGTGCAGGTGTTCTCCCTCCCCTGTGTGCAGGACAGAGAACAGATTTTGGCAAAATTGGTGACCAAGGACCACAGGTGACCCACGGAGAACTTGCTGGTGAGCTGCGGGAGCAGCACTGTTGAACAGTGCTGACTGTAGCTTTCCTTATAGCTGCCAACCATGTGGAAAAAGGCAGCTATACTAAATATTCTACTAATTCCTATACTCATTGATAAGGCAGATTGTTTAAATTTTTCATAGAGCTCACAAGAACCTAAGTGCTACAAGGATGTTCATTTAGTGCAACTTTGCCTAGTGACACACATCCCCAGTGGTGGACTCTTGCCTGGCACCGAAGACTGGTTTCAACAGGGACTCTGGGTTTCCCAGTATTTTAATTGCTTTCAAAAATAGGCACTTCCACCAAGTCCAGTCAGATTTTTTCTGCAGAATACTGAAACTGAGGTCAGAGAAGGGACTTAGCTATGAGTGGGAAGATGTAAGGGGAACAAGACTCCTTGCAACAGCTCTGTCCCACTTTCCCCACACCTTCAGAAGACAGTGTGGTGGCTGAGTGGCTTTCTTCTGACCTGACCTGGCTGCCAGGATTTTCTCTGGCAACTAATAATTGTAAACTTTTTTTATATTTCGAAGGAAATATTTTTTTTAATCTGCTCAGAATGTGACATTTTAGTGACCTAGCAATGATTCTGGAAAGAAGACCCTTTCCTGTCAGTTTACTCATCTTTCTTTTTTCTGCCATGAGGGATGTAAAAGGACCTTACGATTCCTGTCCAATAAAACATAAAGTAGTTGTTGTTGGTGCTAAAATAATGCATCCTTCTCTCAAAATTTTGAAGGCTCTTTGTGAAGCAACAAGTGAAAGAAAAAGCTTCTAGGTAGGCATGCATTGATTTTTATGCCATACAGATGTTGATATAGAATGTTATATACCTGCAGGAGTCTTAACCGTTCTTTTCATTCCCTGCCACTTGGAAAACATCCACAACAACAATAGGTTAGCTGAGGTGTTCAGGCTACTGATGCCTACATGTAAAAAAGGGATGGCATTATAAATGAGCTTCCTCAGTGTAAAGCTGTTGTTTTTTTCTCTGGAATTTACAGCTGATTTAAAAGTATCAGGATCATTTAAAGTTAGGTCATACATGTGACATGTTCACTTGTGAAGCAGACTAAATCATTCCACTCACATGAAGGAAAGAAAAGAGTAGTGTAAAAACTAGTGTGTGATGATGGGTTGGACAAATTAATAGATCAGAAAATGAAGGAGAAGAACAGATGAGTTATGAGCACATAGAAAAAGGTCTTCTTGAGAATGAGCAATTGAGTCATGAAATCCCACACAGCCGAATGGTTTAGAAAATGTGCATTTATGTTCTTGTAGTAGCACAACCTGTACTAAAGAATGACAGCCTGCTGTTGGATTTGCTGTGTTAGGTTTGTAATTGGTCTTTTGTCATACTTATTGAAGAAGTTGTAAGGCATGCAGGGAATAAGGCAGAAGAGTTATAAAGAGGTGGTCTCAAGGTTAAGGTAGTTGAAAAATCTTGTAACATTGCTATTCATCTCTGTCCCCCCAAAAATTCCTCTATTATACTAGTCAAGTCACTTAAATGAAGTGATATAAACTCATGGCTTTTACAGCAAGCCAGAAGCAGAGACCCAGCACACAGAAATGAGAGCAGGATTCAAAGCAAAGAATAGGACTGAAGGCACTCTCCATGTCCAGAGGGAGCCTCTCACACAGACATCATTTTGGCATCAGGCTGCTGGCTCTATGGCTCTGTTTGAGTCAGGGTCTGCTTCCTGTCAGCACAGCAGTCAGCGCCTGCTGCCTGTAGGGTGAGGCATCCCAGCCAGGCAGTCACTTGTTTCCACAGTAGCATTAGGTTCCCTTACTCAGGCACGTGTATAAACCTGGGTATGACCCCATGGCAGGTTGGGTCAGTCTGGTATACTTCTGCTGTAACAGGGATATTGCCTGTAACAGGAAAAGAGAAAAAAGAACTGTGTGTTAAGAGCAGAAGAGTACAAGAAATCCAAAGAAGTAATGAAGTCAGAACTAAGCAAACAAGCAATCATTTATAGGCCACAAAATAAGTGCTAAGCTGCCAAACCAAAGAGGCCCTTCAGAGTTGCCTAACAGGAAAACCAGCAAGGAAAACAACGTATATTACTGCCACAAAATGCCTTAGAGCTAGAAAAAAAGAAGTCAGAAATCCCTCAGTGATTAAAAAGCCACAGAAACACCAAGAAAAAATAGCTGGAACACTTTTCAAGCAGCCAAAAGTGAGAAGAGATGTAATTAAACAGAGCCATGCCTATGGTACTATATGACAAGACTTAAACAATAGGAAACCACTTCTTTTTTTCCTGTTCATGATACATTTTGCCACACACTTAAACTACTGATTGATCTTAGGGAAAGGAATGCTATTTCACAGTTTTACTTATCATAGAATCATAGAATATGCTGAGTTGAAAGGAAACCATCAGGATCATTGAGTTCAACTTCTGGCCCTGCACAGGACACCCCAAGAATCACACCATTCTCCTGAGTGCATTGTCCAAATACTTCTTGAACTCTGGCAGGTTTGGTGCTGTGACCACTTCCCTAGGGAGCCTGTTCCAGTGCCCAACTGCCCTCTAAGTGAAAAACTTTTTCCTGATATCGAACCTAAACTTCCCCTGACACATCTTCATGCTGTTTCCTTAAGTCCTGTCACTGGTCATAAGAATGACCACTTCCCCTCAGCAGGTTACTGAAGTTAGAATGTTAGGTCTTCCCTCAGCCTCCTCGTCTCCAGGCTGAGCATACAAGGTGACCTCAGCCACTTCTCATAAGGCTTCCCATTCAGACCTTTACCCTCCTTGTGACCCTCCTTTGGATGCTTTCTAATAACCTTCTGTCTTTTTAATACTGTGGTGACTGCACACAGTATTCAAGGTGAGGCTGCCCCAGTGCGGAGCAGAGCAGGACAATCCCCTGCCTCCACCAGATGGGGATGCTTTGCCTGATGCTCCCCAGGACACGGTTGGCCCTCCTGGCTTCCAGGGCACTGCTGACCCATATTCAACTTGCCATCAACCAGGACTCCCAGGTCCCTTTCTGCAGCACTGCTCTCCAGCATCTCATTCCCCAATCAATACACACAGCCTGGATTGCTCCATCTCAGGTACAAAATCTGGCACCTGCCCATGTTAAACTTCATAGAATTGGTGATGGCCCATCTCTCTGATTTGCTGAGATCTTTCTGCAGGACCTCTCTGCCCTCCAGAGAATTGACAGCTCCTCCCATTTTAGTGTCATTGCCAAACTTACTTAGTATCTCTTCAAGTCCTGCATCCAGGTCGTTAATGAGGATGTTGACGAGAACAGGGCTGAGGATGGAGTCCTGTGAAACCCCACTAGTGATTAGATGCTAGCCTGAAACTACTCCATTCACTATAACTCTTTGTGCCTGACTGTTGGGAGTAATCTGGACAAGGAAGAGGAGTTTAGAAGGTGGAAAGAAATGACTTCTGGCAATATAGACCAGACAGCATCAGACATACAGACTGTTTGTTAGATTGGGAGCTCTCTCTCCTGCTGGGGGAGAGCAGGTTTCTCTGATTGGCCAATGTCCAGTCAGAGGCAGTTAGTTTTCCCAATTAAGAACCTAGTAGTTATCTGAAGATGCATGTATCCCCCCTATTAAGTATATCAATCTTAAATCCTATCCAATGCCCTGTCCAAGTTTATATATACCTATCCCCTTTTTCCAGAACCTTCCTTATCTGCATATAAAACCCCTCCATTTTGTAAAATAAAGTTAGATCAGCCTTAGCACTCATAGCTGGTGTCTCTGTGTGATTTGACTCCAGAGCTCGGCCGATACACCACCGGGCACAATGAGAGAAACTGCAGCTCAGCTGTGAACCCGCTGGTCCAGAGAAGACCTCAAGATCCCAAACCGTGTTACCTGACCAGTGAGCTAGTTGCTCACCCATCATCTAACATGGTTATCCACCCATATGCTAGACATTTTGTCCAAGAAAGATGCTGTAAAAGACTACATCAAAAGCTAGCTCTGTCCTTTCACCCGTCCCTCTCTTCTATGCTTCCTGGGTGTTGAATGTTGTGGTTCAGCTAATGTTTAGTCTTTTCTTTACGAGAAAATGCAGGGAAAAAAGAGTGGAGATATTCTAAAAAATGGCTCAGCTCTATAGTACAAACAATCCAGTGAAACACAAGAGAGGGAAGCAAGGGTTAAGACCAGGTGCATCTAGTGAAGAGGATTTCACAACATAGTTTCAGATAAATACACTTTTTTCCTCTGATGTTTGAAATTGTAGCAACCACAGATTAATAGAAGTCAAGAAGCTTGAGCACATCTGCTAGTCCAGTAGCACATTCCATGAAGGATTTCTAGTGATGGGTTACATATACATCAGTAAATTTGAGTGTTCACCTTTGTCAATGATTTTTAGGTTTTTCTAGGAACTAGACACGCCTGACCTTTTGCAAATTACAACTTTCCTTTCCCTTTACAATGCTTGATTCAGTCACCCATGCATTCCTCTCTTTTGTCCCTCAGCAATACCAGAGCACTAACCATAGCAGTACTAATAGCAATAAGTAGTAATAGTAGATACTGTCATGGACTTAATGAAGTATTTGATCATTTAGATCATAAAGTACATTGTGTTAATATTCACAATAAATAGAAATAGGCTACTGTAGGTATGTTGGAGAGATGCATTGGGGTCACAGAGGAACAGACTGGGCAAAGCACTTCTGCTGCACATAAGGACACCCTGAGCATCACTCACAAGTGGGGCACAAAGTCCAGTTGCCAGGGTCCATCTGTCATATACTGAGTTTGAATCACGCCATGACAATTGTAATCAACACACTGCCCAGATCCTACAATCACCCTGTTTTGAATGTCAAGGTCGGGTTGACAGGGGAACTAAACTGACATCAGTGGAGATCTGCAAATATAAGAAGCTTTTGATGGTGTCAGGACAGTAGTTCTTTAAGACTTAGTCCTCTGTCACCCAGAAATAGGAACAGTATTCACTCCATCACCAAGATATCATCTGGAACTCAAATTTCCTTGAGGTCTGTATTTTCAAATGTAATAAATTTTTACCTTGTCTATTCTTCAAGCCAGTGAAATGATAACACTTTGCCCATGAAGTCTGTAAGAGTTCACCAGTGACAGAAGAAGGCACTCCTTCACAGGAATTTGTTCTTGTATAGAGTTGCAATCTAAATATGAAAACTCTTATTTACCAGAGTTTAATCCACGCCCAATTAGACAGGCATCCCTAGTGAAATAAATCATTGATTCTTATACAGTTGGCTAGTAGATGCTTTGAAGGTTTATTTTCCAGTGAGATGACAGCCTACTTTCTCTCTGCACAGCTATCCACAATCATATACTTCCTAACTAAAACCACCTGGGTAGATGGTCACTTCTCTCTCCAGCAAGTGCCATCTTTTACATCAAGGTATTTGCTAACAGCTTATGTGTGCTCACTGTTGTAGGACAGTTTCTGCAAACAGTGGTGTCATTTTTTTTTTTTTGTGGAAATGCTCTTAAAAACACTGCTGTGCAATGCTAGGACACTCATCCTTTCTTTATATTATGAACTCTGGTTGAATCAGAGAACCACCAGTGAAATCAGGTGTAATGCGGTATAGGCCATAATATCAGAGCTCATCTTCCACAATGCTAAGGTAACACAGAGAATTCAGCTTACTGACATATTTCAACTGCACTCATGCGTTAAACTGAATTGTACAAGGCTGAACTATTATTTTCCCTTAGGTTTAGACTAGATTTTTTTTTCCCCCAGATATTATGTCTATTATATTATGGCCTTTGCTAAAGCAGTAAACTGCTTCTGAAATCTTATAATATCATTATATGAGTGCCAAAAAATTGGGCTAACTGACAATATAAACCTCAAAGAAAAACATGTTGTAAAACAAAGATGTTTTCATGTACCTAATAAAGAATGTTACACAATCTACAAAAAGTAAACATTGGGACTGTTATTTGAGAACATATTAATTACTACCATACATACTACCATACAATTCTTCCAGCTATTGCAGTTTAAAATTGTAATTTTTTATCATAATCTATTTATTCTTCTAATTTTTTTTTAAGTGTGACAGAGTATGATAATATCTGTTTAGGAATGTAAGCCAGGGATCCCTATATCTGAAATTTGCTTAACACTGCCTTGGGGACCTTGAAGACAATAATTAAACCAAGGCTGTGTCAAACATGGATGGCAAAAGTTGGGAACTACATTTATGTCTAAGTGTTTGGCTAAAGAGAAGATTGGTTTTCCTGTCTTGTCTGCCTACCCATTTGATACAGAAATGGTTTTTGTTGTGAATTCCATCCCTTCTGCTGTATCAATACCTTGTCCCAAAGACAATAGGACTATCAAGTCCATTAGGTTTGCGCACCTCACCTGTGCGTGGGTGGATGGAATGTTGCTGGATTCAGCATGAGCTTTGAAAAGGCCAGTGTTGATTTATTGGTGTTTATTGACTGCTTGATGGTTTCTTAGCAGCAGTTGTCAAACAACATGTTGAATACTTTTCTTAGTCGGAGTTACTTTCTGAAGAGCAATTCACTGGACTTTGAATGTGTAGGTCTAGCACTAAGACACTCAGCAATATTCATCACATGTAATAAGACTCAAATAATAATAAAAAAATGGGCATTCTGATTTCATCAGAAAGTATTACAACCTCATGAAATTCAGCTAAGCTGTCATGGACTGGACATAATCTTCATATCTGCCCAGCTGGAGATATGTTTATTCTATCAAATATTGTGGCCAAGCAAGCCTTGTGCTATGATGACTCCGACAGTAGGACATAATTTTGCAGGGAGATATTCACCACTGAATGCAAAGGGAAGTCTCCTGTTCTTTATTATTGAGTTTCAGATCCTGAGGACTAGCTTGGTGGTGCAATGACAGCCACAACGGCTCTGTGACTCCTTTGTCCTCAGACCACCAGGCATCTCTCTAATTTCAGGGTGGTGCAAAGCAAATTTAGCAAGTCAGGCAACATAGTTCAGCTAAATATAATCCATATTACTTGTTGGAAATACTCTCTGTGCTCCAATTATCATCAGTCTTTTTAACAGATTTCCGCGTCCTTCAGGATTTGCTTCATCTTAAAACTCTGTAAATAATTAAATGTGTTGATTGCAATAAAAAATTTTGGATTGTGCTGTAAGTACTTATCCTTCTGTGGTTTTACTGAGAAAGACATGCTATTCTTAGGTAGGGCTGTGTAATCAATATATGAAGAAATGTGTCACACATGTGAGTGACATTTCACAACTTTTCAACCACTAGGAGTGGTTTGTTCATTCCTATCTTACAGATAGAATTTATATATCAAAGCCAAATCCCAGCGTCCTGAGCAAAAAATCTCACCAATTGCATGGCTGTAACAGAAATGAGGAATTACCAGATTTTTCAGATTAAGATCTTATTTCCTGGTTGCTATGTTAATGTACTCATCAGTCAGTCCATGTGCTGAACTAGGAGATATTTGAAGGGATATCTGATAAACAACTTTCTCCCTTGCGAGGACATTAGAGCACCTTCTCCCAGCGTAGGGCACATCTTGTTAAAGAACCACAGAGGGGAGATTTGAGGAAATTTTTTGCCTTTTTCCCTTTCAGCATGCCATAAAAGGTTTCAGGAAAACAGAAATGGGCAGAAAAGGAAGTTTTCTGGTTCTTGGATGTGATACGGGCTGAGAATAGAGAAGCAAGTGATGGAAATCACCACAGAGGTTACATTTGCAAAGAAGAAATAATACATATTTTAAGGAAAGTTTATAGGCTACAACGGCTCCAGCAATACACCATGACTTGCAAGTTCCCACATTAAAAACTGATAAATCTTCTTTCATGCAGTTTATATCTGCAGATAAAATAATTTAATATGCTTAAAACACTACTGTCTGAACCAACTTTGATTTGAGCTAGTCTTGTAACTGGAAAATAGTAAAGTCTTAGTAAAAATTTTTTTATTTCTGAATGGTTGAAATTGTGTGCATAAGTTTTTGTGTTTGGTATAATGATAATGATGAAGGCAATAGTGTTTCTCAGCTGCTCCTCAAATCAACTGCAGTTTCATGCAGCATTAAGGATAGAGGCTATGCTGCCAGTAGGGTTAGTTTTCACGGGCATTTGGTCTCACCTTTCTATCATTCAGCCTTACTTTTCAGGATTTGTTTTTACAGCATGGTAACAGCCTAAGTAAAAAGGCTGATTTGGCCATGTGAGGTCATATATATCATAGCTTAAATTACTGGCTGATAAAGGGATTTTGTGCCCAAAATCATAGAATCACAGAATACCGGGTTGGAATAGGACTTCAAAGGTCATCTGGCCCAATCTTTCTTGGCAAAAGCATGGTCTCAACAAGATGGCCTAGCAACCTGTCTGACTTGATCTTAAAAGTGTTCAATTTTGAGGAATCCATCACTTCCCTGGGGAGTTTATTCCAATGGCTGATTGTTCTTATGATGAAAAATTTTCTTCTTGTGTGTAATCAGAACTTCCTGTTATGGTTATGGGTTGACCTTAGTTGGACACCAGATGCCCACCAAGACATTCTATCACTCCTCTTCCCCGCTAGACGGGAGAGAGAGGAAGATGGAAAATGACTCGTAGATTGGGATAAGGCAGTTCACTAAGGTAAAAGCGAAAGTTTGTGCGAGCATAAGTGAAGAGGAAAATGACAAGGTTTATGCTCTACTTCCCACTCGTGAGCGATGTCTGGCCACATCCTGAGAAACAGGGCTTCTGCATGTGTAGTGGTTTCTCAGCAGGCAAATGTCATAACAACAAATGCATCCCTTTTCATCCTCCTTTCCTTAGGTTTTATATGGAAGCTAACATCATATGGTATGGAATATCCCTTTGGTCAGTTTGGGTCAGCTGGCCCAGTAGTGTCCCGTGCCATGCTCTTGCCCTCAATTGTGGGAGAAGGATGCTGCACCAGCACTGCTCAGCAGTAGCCAAAACACTGGTGTGGTATCAACACCTTTCTAGCTAACAGTGCAAAGCACAGCACTGTGAGGGCTGCTAGGGGAAAATGAACTCCATTATCTGGCTTTCTGCTGGAAATTATTGTGCGGATCATAACTAATAATTGTAAGTGGTAATATGATTTGGTTAATATTACACAGCCAGCATTAAATTTTGCATCCTCCCTCATTCCATCCATCCTGCTATACTACATTGCTCAACGTGGCCATATTGAGAAAGATAAATGATAGCAAACAACTATTTTGACTTCAAAGTGTTCCAGTGATCAAGTCTCCAATTAACTTTGTTTCAAATTTCAGTGACAGTTAGTGTAAGTAATATCATTAGTAGAATGAAAAAAGCCAATTAAAATACTCACAATTGACTCTATAGAGACATAGTTTCTTCTTTTGTATTGTAAAATATTTGCATTCATTATAAAATTATGTTAGTGTCGTGGTACCTGTGGGACAACTCTGTTCCCACATTTTATGAATTAGTCCAAGTCTCATTACTGTGGCTTCACCTTCATCAGTTGCTATATGCTTAAACATATGTAACAGAGAACCACCTTATGGTTCTGTAAGTGTTACCAACAGCTACTGGAAACTGCAAATACAGTTCATGAAATATTATTAAAATCTATTGACATTAGTGAACAGAGTCTGCCGTCTTAGTCTATATGTAGTACATCAGCAGAATTTAGAAATATTGACCAAGATCAATTGACACTGAATCATCATAGTAAAAGTGCATATGTAAATAAAAAACAGATCTTACCCCAATCCCCTGATTCAGATTTGATGTTGGACCAATTGCTGTGACTAGACATGTTTGCCCAGCCAGATAGCTACTAAATAAAAAACTGAGTAATTTTTCATTTGGTTGTAAACCAAACAACAAATGTGAAACATTTTACAGCTTTAGAACATAATCCAGATCACAAACATGTGAGACTTAATCATGGTACACCTTTTGGAGAGAAGCTCCCCATTTGTTACCTTATACCGCCAATTTCCAAAACTATGCTGACTGATTCCCTACAGTTGCTATGTACCTCTATGTACGTACACTGAGGTGGTGCATGTGAAATCCGCTTCATTCCAAGCTTTTGCTGAAAGATGCCTCTGCAAAGACAACAGGTGCGTGTGGTTATTTCAGTGGCTCTTTGATCGCTAGAAAATCCAGCTAATAAGGAAATGGTCCCTTCAAACTTTAGCATATATTTTTCTCTGCTAACCATAATACAGGCCTCACCAGATAGTTCCAAGTCTGTTTATCATTAATTTATTGCTTTCGTAATCAAACCGTTCTGTACAAACAGCAGAGCCTTTATCCACTGTAAGAGCATTTGCTTTGGAAGGCAAAGGGCCTATCAGTCACTTGTTAATAACAAGGTCAGACCACTTTCATGCCCACGATCTGGTGTAGCAGCTCAGCTTGGTGGCCATGAGGAAACAGAGCCACAGGAGTCACTGCTCTTACTCTGGCAGACAGAGAGGATTTTAGGGTCCTCCCTGCACTCCTTAATCACAACAGGCATTTCTCTCTCTCCTCCTGAGAGCCACATACTTCACATTTCTCTGTACAAATAAATGCTCAGGCCTTTTTTCCAAATAGCCTTTATTAAACCACCAACTATTTGCTGTCAAGACATTTAGGATGAAATCATTGTGCTAAACAAATAAACGCAGCTTCATACAGATCTCTGCTCTGGGAGCAGAGTAAGAAAATAATTTCTGTCTGCTCTCCACAAAAGCGGCTCGAAAGGTCAAAAGAAAAATATTATTTTTACTTCATTGTGTGAAATATCGTTTTGGAGGATCTGACGCGTTGAGCGTTTGAAGAGTTTTTGCTGGCAGGTTTCAAGGGTCCCCTGGGTTGACCCCCTGGGATTGTTTTCTTCATTAATAAACTTTGCATGATGTGTGTTAAAAGGAACATTCTGTTTGCTTTGTAAATAAGGGATGTCAAACAAGAAGCAGAAGCCTCGCAGACGCTAGGTGAGGTGCTCTTCAAGGGCAGGGGATGCTTGCATGGAAAAATAAAAGCCTCAGAAAACCCAAGAATAATGTGACTGCCTTATTCAAGCTGGGGCATTGTTGGAGAAGCAATTTTGTCTGTAAACGCAAATGAGGTAACTTCTTTGCAGATTCCAGTGAGCAAGAATCACACATTGCCTCAAAGCAGCAGGGGAGAAACTTCGGAATGCAAGTGCGGGAGCATCTGACCACATCCAGGCAAAGCAGGCAAGATGGTGCAGAGCAGGCACTGCCATCACTATGTGGAAGGAGTATTTTGACAGCTCTTGCAAGCAGTCCCAGGGAGAGGGATTGAAGAGGGTTTCTGAACCAGCATTTGACAAGTCCGACTCCGACGCTGCTGTGGAAATTACTATGGTAAAGCTTCTGACTAGATTTAAGGGAGTAATTTGCAAGAAAGCAATCATCCTGTTGCCTGGTCCTGTGATTTCTCTCCTATCCCAAAGCAGAAGTAAAAATAGTCTGATGTGCATTGGTATTCATCGTCTATTGCCTGCCTCCTTGCCTGTATTGCCACTCAGCTCTCCCAGTGCTTCTGAATCTATGCGTTTTCCATCTGTTGCCTGCCCCGTTGAAGAACTCTAATAAGCCTTATAAGATGATTTAGCTCCTGTCACTCACAGGGAGAGTAACTCAGATGCATCACAAGTGCCATAGCCAGGAAAGGAAAATATCCTCAGTGTCATTTTGGGTCCTGTCTGCAGGCAGGGGTAGAAACAGGTAGGCTCTGTGATCCCTGCTAGGCATTGGATGGACAAAGCCCCTCAGCTGACTTTGCCCAATCCACATGTATTCCTAGAGTGTGTCATCATTCCTCTGGCTGTCATCACAGAGGAAAAAAAAATAGCCAGACTGCTTAAAACCTGTTTATATTAGGAAGAGAACAGTCAACCATACAGTTTAAGAGATGAGGCAAGATCAATTCTGTAACTTGAAAAGATCCAGGAGTGGATACATTTCAGTGTCCAATAATCCTTGGATGTAATTAGAACTGATGGTATCCTAGTTCCATTTACCATTTCCTGCAAAGCTGCGCAGTGCACCACAGCTAAGCCTCAGGCCAGCTTTAAAAGCAATTCTAAAACAAACATGAAATTAACAATATTACCTCGTTCTTAATCTCAATTGTATCTCTATTACTGAAATATTTATCATATGTAGATCACATACCATGCAGTCAGTAAGCTTTCCAATGGAATCACATGGTATGTGATCTACATATGATCTACATCAGACTATTGATCTCACTAAGCTGATTTTGAAGTTATGTTAATAACTGGAAAAAAATGTTTAATTTGTGTAAAATAAATATATAGGCTGTTTCAGTCATTTTTGTCACAAAAGTGGTGAAATGGAAACAATGTTTAAAAGAGGTGCATCAGCTGCAGAATCTTAAGAATCACTATAACAGGTCTTGGTGACAAATAGAATTTTCAGCTAATTTAATCGACCAATAAACAGAAATGATGGAAAGATGACAACTAAAAGAAAAAAAGCTGTTTATGAAGTGATTTATACTGGATTTAGATAGGTGAAAATAAGATAAAGAATCTGTTTTGACTTTCAAAATTTGACTACATGTATTTCCTTCCACAAGCAGTCTATGCCTGGAGACCCAGCTTGCATTGTACTGTCTTCGAGTTAGTCACACTTAGAAATTTTGTTTTGTGCAATGGATAAGAGTCATTAAGAATTTGCTGTGTGTAAGGTTTATGTAATATACAGTCTTCCAATACGCAAATGTTGCTATTTCGATTCTGCATCCAAATTCCCATTACTCATTCCTTATTACCAAGAAACCTAAATTTCATTCACTAAATTTGTTTGATCTGGTAAGAAGAAATAAGCTTAGTACCTATTCTGGTTGACTGAGTTAACTAAGTTGCAGCCAGTAATTTATACAGCTTGTGAGTTTATGTAAGAGTAGGACATTTCCATGAGACAAGATGGACTAGAAAGCTGTCACTAACTTTTCAAGGTTTGGGTGGTTAGTTGCAATACAGGTCAAGATAGTCATCATCAAGTGCTAACATTTTCAGACCTTAGGGATTATGTGAAATTATTATCTTCATCTTTTTCTTTTCTAGACAGGGGACATCCTTTGCACTGGGGGCCCTGATGACAATCACATTAGGAAAGCCAAAAAGGGCATGAATATGGAAATTGCAGTTATTCATTTGAAAGAAAAAGACCTGATCAGATAGTACCATATTAAAAAATATTATTTTTAAATGATATTTTATGATAATCAATATCATTGATACAAGACAAGGTTGGAGGAAATAAGGGTTTATCCAGGCTATGTCAAGACAGATGTACATGAAATCACCAAATGTGGAAGCATCCTTAAATGATGTCCAATTAATTTTTAAAGAAATGAGATTTCACACTGGTATCCCCAAAAAACAAAGCTACAATATAGTCACAAGTAATATATCCTGAAGCACTGCCACACTAAGTTTTAAAGGCAGAGTACCATCGTACACAACTTTTAGAGTCTTCATCTGCTTCTAACAACAAGATATTTATTATGTCTACTAAATGGATCTTTGGTGATAAAGCTCTAAGGATTGTATGATGACAATGCTAGGGACAGTCCTGCTTTCCACGTGAAAGGTTTTTGGCATACACTGAACAGATAAGAAGATTACCGTGCAAATTTCTTCTAAACACATAAAGACGACACTTTACAGGTGTTTTGATAACCCGTCTTAAAAATAAAGATTCTTCTGTGAACCTCTCTGGATAGTCTGTTCACTAGCTTTGGAGTTAAGAATTGTGTAATGTATCTTTTTTGCTCAAGTTAGTGTACTTTTTCACATTCTGTCTCTAGTGGGCATGGAAAATGATTGATTACTGTCCCCTTCATAACAACTTTTTACATACTGGGAAACTGTTATCCCTTCCTCCCCCACCGCTTGAGCCTCATGCTTAATCTTCTCTTTTCTAGACTAAACAAACCCAGTTCTTTCAACCTTTTCTTTTAGGTCATGTTTTCTAAACCTCTGATCATTCTTGCTGCTCTCTTTTGCACTCTCTTCAATTTGTCTATATCTTTCTTGAAGTGTGATTCCCAAAGCTGTACATAGCTGAGGCCTTTCTCCATGTAGCCTAAAGCAGAACACTTACTACTTTTTTCACTGGTAAGGCATTCCAGGTGAAGCACCAAAGAATAATACTTGCTTTTATCCTAACACTGCATCAGCAAGTTATACTCTTATGATTGTCTATGACCTCCATATCACTTTCTACAATATTGCTGCAGTCATTATCTTTCTTATCTTGTTTTTGTGTATTTAAATTCTTCTTAACATATTTATCTCTCCTTTCTTGCATTTCATCTTAAAGACTTTAGAATACCTCTCCAATTTACCGAGATTATGTTTTATTCTAATCATATTCTCGAAAGAGTGCCTATATGATAGTAACTGCCATAATTCAGAGACAAGGACCAAGGTGTTGTATGCTGTGATCCATCATTGTTACTGCTGCAGGACTGTATGGCCATGTCATGTCTTCAGTAACAACATTTGTGCCTGTCTCAAGTCCTAGTAACTCACCAAACATGCAGTGAGGAAAGTTCTGCCCACCTCACATATGCATCACAATCGTCATGTTGTTAAAAACAACTTGGAGAGCAACTTCAGCCTCAGTTCCTCTAGCCAAAGAACCACTCTGAGAACACAGCTGTCCTGCTTGAGCGCATCCCGAAGACACTAAGTATGATTTAAATGCACACTCCATGCATTTTCTTTGAATTAGCATAGTCTGCTTTTAAGATGACTTCATCAGCCTGAACTGCTTAGCCTCATGTTTTATCTTCTGAAACCTGATGCACCGGTTCTTTCAGTTTAATCATTTGCTTGTTTTGAAATGTAATGTTCTTATTCTACTGCTTTTCTTACTTCTTTCCACCTGTTAAACTTTCCTTTTCATCCTATGGTCAACTTTTCTCTGCCTTCAGATTCAAACCAATAAATCTCCCCCCTGCCCGCAACTGTCCCATCCCTTGAAGAGTTTCCTGAGGAGAGCTTGATATTTTCAACACATTCTGGGAACATGATGGACCATTTTTCACTTTTGCAACAGATAAGCAAGCTCTGTAGGAATTGTCCTTTGGATACTTCTATACTGGAAATTTTGGGGTTTATATACTTCACAACTTCCACTTCACCATCCAGTATGGTGGTTTGTAGTCCAGTCCTGCTAAACCTTGCCTTTACTTTTTTTATCTGTTCTAGGCCCAGACAGAGTCAACAGTGCTGCCTCATGCATCTCTCTGAATTTTAAAATAAACACATAATGAGTATTTAAGTTATTTAAGTTTATATCAATATGTGATAGGACTAATACTTGCATTCTTAGATCTGTGAAATAATATAAATAAATCTGCACATTTAAAATAAAAATAGACAACCCAGCTGTCACAAAGCTAGTTGTTAAGACTGAAACCTACTTTGGTGTGGTTCTCAGATTCCTGACATTTGTCTGGAGATGCATCAGCAAAGTTTTTTGCTATTTACCTTCATTTTTCTCCTTTTATGTTTGGTTCCCCTCATTCACTATCCACTTCCAAGGTTTTTCCTGGATTTCTATTTCTATTTTTTGTCCATTTGAAGATCCTGTCAGCAGTTTCCCTCAAAGTCAGTGCAATTGCAGGCCCCACAGAAAGTTTTTGACCAGAGGGATCCCATTTCTGACTAGTAATTCTCCTTTGTAACGTACCATCTGGTGGCTAAGGAAGCTAAAATCCTTCTGTCAACACTCCATGCAGCCAAGCATTCTCCTTTAGCCCTGGCCATTATAATCTCTGAGTTCATTTTCAGAGCCTCTGTTCTTGGCCTCGCAGTACTGAGCAGCTGCCGGTCATGTGGATTCAGTAAATCAACCAAAGTCTTCCCTCCCCCATCCTCCAGCTTCCCTCAGGTTCTGGATTATTTCAAGTCATCTTTCTTCTCTGATCCACCACTGCCCACTCTTGCCACCCCTCTCCTGTGCACACATGCAGGGGCCTCCTGAGGTCTTCTTGGTGGCAGATGCTGCCCTTGAATGTCCCTTACCTGGCCAAGGGTCCTCATGGCTCAGCTGTCAAGGTCGTCTCTCCCATGTCACATTGCCATGTTCTGCTTCCCCCATGCAAGGCTGCCGCAGCCTATCCACTTGTGTGTCTTCAGCCTGGAGACCTCAAAAGGTGTTGCAGACTTTTTTTCCAGCAGCAGGTGATACTGGGGGGCCAACTGGTGATGTAATTATTGCCATGTGCATGTGACCTGGTGAATTAAGAGCCAGATTAGAAACAAAATTGGTGACCTTATTCTAGCCAGCAGTCTCCAGTCATGTCTGAGTCGTAGAACATCTGCTGAGGTCTAGTGGGTCTCTTAAATCTCCTACAGATCAGAAAATATTATTAAGCCTGCTTTATACCCCAAATAATTTGTTCTGGGTTACTCAGCAGAAAACTTCCATTGCTCCTAAGCATTACCAGGCTAGACTCTGCTGCTTTCCATGTTCAAAGTTTTCTAATCACCTCTCTAATATTGTTTTTTAATTGTTTGTTTTCCATGAGATGACATATATTAGAACATTGTTTCTGTACCATTTCTTTGAGATAACAGGCTTTACAATTACCAGATTTGTTCAACAACTGGTTCAGTGCCCTTTGAGAAATCCTGTTGATTCCTTTATATGACTTCAGTCATATTAAAAAGATGAATTTATTTCAGAATGAAACTCAGGTTATGGAGCCTTTCACTTCAAAGTTATCTACAAAAGACATTATCCTTCTTTTTTTTTTTAATTTTTAATAATGAACTCTTTCTATTGATTAATTTTTGACACAGACCGTTTTGAAACATTGTTGTTTGAAACAGCTTGCTGATATTTTCTTAAATTACATCCTCTTGTGGGTCCATAAAACCCTGAAGTTATTACAAATAAATAAACAAAGTTTCTCTTCATGATGTAAACCAGCTTTGAATGAAGTCATTGAGTGGAAGTTTGACTTGGATTGCTTCTGAAAAGCTGTTCAGACCCAGGGCAAAGTTCTGCTTTTCCTCTCTGTGCTGCAGAAATTGTTCTGCAGCTGTTCTAAGCCAACTGAGGGGAGCAAACCCCTGTTGCTTAATGTCATTTTAATTTCCAGTGGGAAACCAAGTATCAGAAAGCCATACTCTCCAATCCCTTTTCTTGCACTTACTTTTTCCAAGTAGTATCCTTCTGAGCAAGTTATACGGTTTCACAGAGTTGAAAGGGACCTACAAGAGTCATCAAGTCCAATTCTTGAGTGAAAGGCCCATGTATAGGAATCAAACTCCCAGACCCTGGTGTTATTAGCATTTTGCTCTAACCAACTGAGCAAATCTCAGGGTCTTCAGTGTCAGTGGAAGATAAGAGATCTGAGTTTTCCCTTCTCGCTTACGTTAGGCATCTTATCCCATCCAGCCATGCAGCTGGCCTCAAACTTTCCCCACATCAGGCACATGTATTTAATGACCTGTTTGTGGCATCAGCATGAAGAGCAGACAGCACAGTTCAGACTCTGCTGTGGGCCACGGGGCATGAACAAGAAGTGCTGTGACATTATGCCAGCACTTCACTTGGTTCTTTGCCCATTCCTTCCCACTGGAGTCCTCTGCTCTGCCACAGATCTCCATGACTATCCTGGACATCCTTTATGTCACCGAGAGAAAAAGTAGACCTGTCTGGCCCCCTGCAACTGTCCAAACGAGTCTGAGTCTGTATCACCTCAATGACAGTTTGCTCCCATGCATTACAAGAAGATGATGAAAAAACTTTTGTTGATTGCTTCTGGATTCAGGAGATATGGTTAGTCTTAGCACGAAGTTGCACATTTCTTCAAGTAGCATGTGGAGTTGTGATCATTTCTACTGATTGTTTTGGCTTTCCAGATTTTATGCTGTTTTCACAAATACCCTCCAACAACCCAAACACTCAAACAGGTACGAATCATTTTGTGTGTCAAGCGTATCAGACAAAAGACTCATTTGTTTTTGTAATTATTTCATTAGCTGTACTTTTAGCTAAGCAATGCAACTGATCATCTCAGCAGCCTGTCTCATTTTACTGACTGCAATGGCCAGGACAACTTGTTACCACTTCTTCTGACAGAGGGCCAAACTCTGACATTGGAGTTGTGCACCGTGTTTTAAATGATGTTGCAATGTGAAAAGCCCTATGCAAGCCCTGAGACTGTTTGTGGAGTGAAGTACTAGACTCTTGACCAAAATTGACAAGTATCTGCCCATAATCTTCACAGGAATCAAATCATGGATGAAAAAATTACAAACAAGATGGCAGCACACCTGGAAGAGAAAATTAAAGCTATACTACAAGACATAGCTTGAATTGAAAAGAACCATTTCCTAATAGGTGAAAATCAATATAAGTATGACATTTAACAGTATGATTGAGACCTAAGTGCTATTTGCTCCTTCTCAGTTGACAAATTTTAGTCTCTCTTTAACAGGTTGGCTTTTAGAGGGTTGTCAGTCTAGTTGTCAGAGAGAGGGGTGGGAATACAACACCACTCAAGCCTGAAAGCTCTGAGTTGAGAATCAAGATATTGACAGATATTCTTTGTACCTGGAAATGGGGTGCAGTGTCCAGGTCCACCTCTCCCACTTCTCCCAGTGAGACGGGGAGATGGCTCACCTTGTCCTTCTCTGTGGGGTGGAGGGGGCAGTGGATTAGGTCAGTCGAGCATCAGCACATTTTGTCTGATTGAGCATAATCACACATCCCGGCTGAGAGAGGAGAGAAGCTGCATTCGGCTTCCAACCACATCTCACACAAAACTCTGTGGCAGCATTTCAGTGTGGAAATGCTTCAGTTTTCAGACATTAAGGGGTAGGGTATGCTATGGAAAAAGCCTGTTGCAAAACTGACACTGTTCACAGAAAGCTGATACTTAAACAAATAATTCATTTTAGCTACACACAGATTTTCTGTCAATAAACAGTTCTAAAATATTCCTGATCATCCCTAGTTGAGTCTGCAACCCATACTTGTTTTACTACTCTGAGTACCTCTTAATTGGTAAACCCTGCTGTTTTCTCTTCCTCCACATAAGGTAGAGATTTGTTCATCTCATGGGATGCTCCGTCAGCCCTTGGCTCCCCATACTGACAGCCAAGTTACAGTTTCAGCTCCACAAAGCAGTGTTTACATAAGAGCTAGAGAGAAAAGACACCTATGAAAAAAAGGAAAATAATTATATTTGTTTTTGTTATAGATGCCCTCGGCAGCCCCACTCACAGTTGGGCCCCAGTACATAGCACAGAGTAAGATCATAGTTGCAGTCTGAAAATGCTTACAATCTAATTAAGACAAGATGTAACCCACTGATGCAATGAACAGTTGAGAAGGGGACTGAGGATGGGGGAAGCTCTCACTCCTTGAGAGGAGAAAGAAATGATAGATTTTTGCAAATCACCTAATTCCAAGATTTGGGCCTTGAAAAATTTCACTGGATATCACAAAATCAACAAATAAGAAGGAGTTTATAATAAACCTTGAGAGCAGGTAAAGGACTGACATATTTCTTGACATTTTCTGTTTGGGACTTTTGTGGGTTTTATCTTCCTTCTCATGGATACTTCGTGTTTGTGCCTTTAACTGAAAGGTGGGTTAACATGAATTCGATCAGCCCGTACTGTGACTGTCTACCCCCGGAATTAGCTGCAGAGGTAGCCTTCAGAAGGTAAAAGTTTTCCCAGGAGCCATAATTTCTAATAAAGCCATAGAAACTGGTATGTTGTATACAGTCTTGACAAATCAGCTTGCTGAACCTGTAAATACAATGTTGGAGGAACAGACCAGAGGTATGGATGAAGCTGAATCTTAAAATTACCTGTAAAGCCTCATGTTTCAGTACTACTTCCCCATGGATTTTCTTTTTGTGAGTACTTAGGTACTGTGCTTATCTCAAAGTCCTAGCAACTCTCTGTATCTTCACATGTCACATCTCCCATTGGTTCCTAGATACTTGCCCAAATTTCTGGGTTTTGGAAGGGGCAACTGCACATTTTCGTATTTAATTCACTAGAACAACTCTTTTCTAACAACTGTATGGCATCGATACGCTCAGTTGGAGTAGTTTTGGTTACTGTTTGAAGTCTATCTGTCATGCCTGGCAGAAGCAGAAGGTAACAGCAACTCAGTCAGCAACACCCTTCTCTCTAAATCTGCCTTCAGTAAAAAAATTAATTATGGCACTGCAACAGTCACAATTCTGTTTGAAAGAGTTCAACAAAAGCAACCTTTTCTATTTTTTGAAAAGCTTCAGAGTAATAACTGGGAAAAAGCAAAATAAATACAGTAAAAAATTCTTTGTCATGGCACAGTCAGTGATTGTTTGCGGTGGAAATGGAAAGAACTCCAAAAATGCCAATTTTTCAGTAAGTTTTTGACTGAAAATGTCTATCTTGAAAGGAGTATGCTGAAAATCCCGTCACTTTCACATAGCATAGTCTTGAAAATGTGCAAATATATTAATTTTTAAAGTGTTCACAAAATTTTACAGCTGCTACAGGCAAGTGCTCTTTAGAACTGTTACAACCAGGCATAGTTAGATTTTTAGTCAGTCATTTGTAATGTACTGCAGTAACTAAATTACATCTCAGTCAGCCTAGCTTGAGTCTCCATTTCTAATGATTTCAACATCATTCTTAGAATTGCACAGTCCTAAAGACCCCTCAAAACTTTACTCCAACCTGGTTTAATTCTTCAGAAAATGTAATCCTTCAGAAACAGTACTGAGTTAATACTTCGACAGGATAAGAAGGGATATTCATGATGATGATTAGAATGGACTGTCAGTCCGACAAACCATGAACATGAAATCCAAACTGCTTGGGATCATTTAACTCCTTGCAATGCAGTGTCCCAAAACTAGGTTGTTAACTCAATTTCCCTGTGAAAGCAATTACAGCTTGCTCATATACAGTTTTAAAAAGTAATTTAAACATAAATGTGATGTATTTCTTAATTTCCTGCCCTGAGTTTATGTAGCATTGCTGTATTTTGTTAAAAAAGCTGCCACGTTCCACCTCACTATTGGCTGTATTTCAAAAGTAATTGAAGTGATTGTTGAAGTATACAAGGAGTACCTACACCACAAAACCTGTTTACACAGTTATTTCAAACTGTTTCTCTGTTCTAGTGGACAAGAATATTTGTATAATGACTATTCACACTTGTCTACACTTAATATCTTTGCTCTTTAGAGTAATAGCATCATTCCCCTTCAGAAGGAATGTAAAATGGTAAAACATGACCACAGAGGCTGCCCACTACTGAGATGTGAACCTGCTCTTCTCCATATCTATTTCAATTTTTGTTTGCCATTTAAATCCCAGTGATATGTCTCTCATGTGGCTCAGTAGGGCTTGCAAAGCTAGCATGAAAGGAACACAGGTCCTCCCATTTACTGCTGATAGAAACTATATCCAGTAAACATGAGTTAGTGATCTGAAATCTTTTGCTCATTTGCAGTCGAGGGGAGTTTGAAAACTTTAGACTTCAACAGCAATAATTTTCTGATAAAATAACATCTATTTTTCTAATATACAGTTTATTAGAATAGTAGGGGTTTCAAACACCAAAGAACAGGTAAGCACTAAACCAGTTTGGCTGAGATCTGAAAATCTAGCATTTTAGGGAAGAGGTTATTTGGTTGGTTTTTTTTAATAATGTTTCAGATATTAAGACTTACCTCTCAAGCTGTCAACAGATTTTGTCTTTTCCCTTAGCCTGGTCAAGGACTTTGTGTGCTTCTATGAAGATGGATTTTTTTCCCTGAGTCTTTACTGAAACTTCTTTGTGGCTTGGAGGAGAAGAAATAAGAGATGGGCAGCCCCCGGCTAATCAGGCAGCCCATGTTCCATCAGGTTTCTCCAGATGAACCCACTACCATTGGGACCTGCCCATGGGCTGACTGCAGCCTGAAGAGAAAGGCTAACGAGGAAGTGAGTGCAGAACATGAGGAAATGCCTTTGTTATACCATGAATAGTTTGTCTACTCTACAAATATGAGTAATGTAAACATGTGTCATGGTAAGGAGACCAGAACTATCATGGAAGGTGCTGATTTAATGGCTCTGGCACACAGCCAACAAAAAGACCAGAAGGTCAGACCCTTTCCAAAGGTGCAGGGTGCAAGCTGGTGATGGAGGAGAGGTAGCCATTATATCTTCTGGTGTAAAACAGTCTCCCACCAGCTGCTCTGATTTATAGGAGCTGCAGCAGTGCAACCCCACTTCAAAACCAAGGGGATACAAAACAACGTTTATGCCTCTCATGTTCCTAACTTTGTAGTCATGCATTGTGCTTTCTTCTCTTCTGGAGCCTCTAGATTTTCATCTAAATATTAAAAGGACCTCCAGGTCTGTGGACGAGCTCTTTTTTTTTTTTTTTAAAGAAGTAGCCATTTGTTTTCCTAGCCACAGAGTGGTTAGTTGTCATATTTTCACATTTTGTTTACAGATATTCCAAAGTCAATCAAGGAGATTACTGTCTCTTTTATGCAGCTAGCAAAACCTCAGATAAAAAAAAATATTGCAATGTATTAACCCATATGCATTAGTCTCAAATGTTTGGATCTATAGGTTTGAGCTATCTATTTATCAGCTGGCATGAAAAAGCCACTGTACACCCACAATTTTCATACAACAGAATACATACAGATAGCCCTGTACAGCAAGCAAAGAAAAACCTGCAGACCCTTCCTCATTAAAGTGTAACCTTTATTTGTGATATAGATATCAGAAATATAAACAGAAGTACTCAGTTCTTGCAGACAAGGGCTTTTAGTCTCCTAACGAGAAAAAGGACTGTGGTGCACCCAGCTCAACAAAACCCTTATTACACATCTGCTCAGATGCCACTGGTTGCACATTAGGATGTCTTTCAGCCGGAAGGCTGATGTTCTCCTGAGTGGGGGGCCACAGGCAGAACCACTCTGGGCTTCCCACATCGAAATGTTCAAAGCAGAGGGAGCCAGCCTCCAAGGCTGGTAGTCACACTCCCTTTTCAGAGAAGATATAAGCAGCAGAGGAGAGTTACAGCACAACCACAGCATCTCAGTTGTTAAACAGTACTTGAACACAATGTGTTTCTAGTTAGTTTAAGGAAAGATAAACAAGATTTAATATCTGGCAATGAACAGAAGTTGGTTTTTTTTCCTTGCCTTATAAATGATGTTTGGATTCATTCAAATTCATGTAGCTTCCACACACGTAAGACTCCATTCCATCTCCTAATTTTCCTTCTTTCTTATTTCCTAAAACATGAGTTGTTGAGCTAATGAATTAAAACACTCTGAGGTTTGTTTTTGGCTCTGTGTGCATCTGTGCTCTTTTACTACCATAATTCAATGTGACAAGTTTATTGTCCTAACAAACACTAGCACCTATTGTAGAACTATAATAAAAAAAGAAAGATTGCCTTAAGCAGCGCATTTTCTTCAGAGAAGACCAAATACTACCTATTGACATTTTGTTTTCCTCACATCATGTTCCTCTTTTCATTCTGTAGTGGTCACTAAACATGCAAGTCTGTAGGCAAAGTGAGCTAGATTAGAGTTTAAGGATCGGCTTCTGCAATGAGCTGGATCAGATGGAATTCATTCTTCTTATTAGCTTTCAGCTGATACTTATGAGCCTGAGCTCAGGACTCCGTTTGTGCAAGGCACATTAAACACCGTGAATGCAACCCCTGCCCCAAGGAGCTTGCAGCTCGAAAAGACAAGTATGCAAAGATAAGACAGATAAAAAGAAAAGCCTAGGACTTTGCAGAAAACAAAGCCAAGACCTGCCTTTGCTAAATCAGTGTGCAAAAAACTAACACAAATGAGAGGTCGATTTCTCCATAAGAACCATCTTAAATGTTTCTATACAAATCACTCACGTTCAGCACAAGGCTGGCCCTCCAGATGAATGCCTGTCCAAAAAAACGCCAACCCCCCCGATCTACAGCTAAGTAAATAAACTACAATGACCCCAAAATAAAATGTAAACCACTCTGTTTTTCAAGGCTCACAAAACAAGATTTTAATGACGCATATGGTCTTTATTTGACCCATAAGGGTTCTCTGATATGTAGTGGCAAGACTATAACTTACTGATGGAATAACATTTTTATGTAACCCGTTATATTGCTAATGAAATAATCAAGTCTTCTCTAATTGTATCTGTTTAAAAGGTTATATTCAGTAGCAGGTCTTGGAATATTTTTCCAGCAGAGGAGTGACTTAAGAGTAGCACACATAGAAACTAAGGAAAACTCTGTCACAACTTGTTCCCCATAGAAAGAAAATAATTTCTTTAGAGAAATGCTAATTCACTAGGGTACTGACTTAGCATAGGTAACAAGGCAGTTGCACATCACAGAAGACACCTTTAGGAAAGAAAGTATTCTCTTCTAAACTATTTGCACTAGTGATGCCATGCAAGAGCCCTGGTAAGGTGGCCTTTCTACTGCAGCAGGATGTTTGGCACTGGCCACAGGTGGTGGTAAGCACTCTTTTCTGCTCCCTTCCCTCCTCTCCTCCCTCAAGAGTAGCAAACATAGTGATCTGAGATCTCCAGGGCTCGCTTCCCTTGTTCCCCTCCTTAGTCTTGCTGTGGCAGAAGCAACCTGACCCCAGTTAGGTCCAGTTCTTCTTCTGTGGGCTCAATCCTGCCTACACTACCGAGAAGTCTTGAGCTGCCTTTCATGGGAAAATGGGGGGGAAATTTAGATGGGATGGAACTGTTGACCTCTTCTCTTTCAAACCAGTTATTTCCATGTAGTTAAATGTTCAAGAATCTGGCTGAGACAAATTACTGCATTTCACCTTATTAAGGACTTTCCCAAATTCCAGTTGCTTTCTACCTTTGTGAAACAGTTCTGTGTCACCAGTGGCAGAGGTATGGTCTCTTCTTAAAATATTAAATACAATTTATTACATTCACCAATGCCAAGTGATATTCTATGGCCTTCAGCATCTGAGCAGACTGCATTAAGTACTGGAGGGATCAATCTGGTACTAACTTCAGGTTTTATGATATTTTGTTTAAATGATTATACAAATACAGCAGGCATCTGTTTGGAGTATCTTTGGCATCATTTAGAGAAACTATATTTCACTCAGATTTCACTCCTGATTTAAATTAATTACTGCTCAGGGAAGGGGCAGGAACAGACACAGATTTATACAATGTGCGTATTACATTTCCATATTTTCCTTGATGGAAAGGGAGTGGTAGGGGTTACAATTTTAAAAGCTTCCCATTTGGCCTACTTTTTCTGTCCCAGTCTAACTAAAGAGGCTGCACAGTCACAGCTGTTTGAGGCAAAGAGATACCATGTGTAACCTGAGGAGGAGGAGGAAAACCTCCTCTGACCTCCCTAGTAAATTCATACTCATCCCGTACTCTACTGCATTAGACGGTCCAAGAGGTTCCACTTTCAGTCCTCCAGGATCCTGTGGTGGAACACACCCCCACCTGCAGCATCTACGTGAGGGGAGCCCAGTGGTTGCAGGGGAGCAGTCAGTAGCTAATTACATTTTTCACCAGGGATACAATTTGGCAGATCTGCATATAATGCTGAAATCCCTGATTAAGTTCAGGATGGCAAAGGAAGTCAGATGCTGTTCTCTGCATTGGTGGGGAGCAGCATGACACATAGCTCATAGAATTTATCTCACCATACGTGAAGCAACAAAAACAAACAAACACACAAACAAGTAAATTATTCATATTTTGTTTTGCAACTAGTCTTGGAAAAAGAAAATTATGAAATATGAGGGGTTTACTGCATCTGTCAGTTACTGAGATAGATACAAACTTTTGCTAATAAAATAATATAATAATTAATAAAATGTTCTAGCTGCAGAGTACATTGCATTTTAGTATATGTATGTATACATCTGTATTTCCATGCATAGTGGAGACAGAGACGAATTTTTCACACGCAGTAATTTCCCAGGTGGAAGTTTGCTATTGAGACTTACAGCTAACATATTGAAATATATTAAGAGGGTTTAAGGCTTCCATTTATCTTCATTAAAACCAGTTTGAGTTTGAAAGCTGACTTGAGGATCATTTTTCACATCAGGATTGAGAAGACAGAGGTTTCACCCCAGCTCTTCAGCTGACTTAGGCAATAATTTCGGACAATTCCCATCACTTTGGGACACAAAAATGAAGTTAATAGCACATGTCTCTCTCCAAAGTAGCCTAATACCTCTTCAGAAAAGCCTCTGTGAAGGAATGAGTATTGTAGGTAAATTGGGTTAATTTTTCTTTTCTAACGATTCAGAATCTGAGCAGATGATCTCTGTATAACTAATTAATTCTTCAGGTTTTATAAACTGGGACACAGTGTGCAGCTCTTAAAAGAAATGAAGCGTTTTGTAAAAATACATGCATACTGTTGTTTATAAAAAAATAAATGCTTTTCAAAAGCATATGTAAGTACAGTAACGTTAACTTTCAGGTCAGACACTGCTTGAGAAATCATACTTTTCCTGTATTTAAAATAAAAAGTATCTATATCTATATCTATATATATCTCCTTCCAGTCTTGTGCAGATAAGTAGAGCAGTGCAACATAATCCTGCTGGATAAAAATGAAGAGGAAGAGTGATGGCCTCTGTGGTTTCATCTTTTCCCCTTCATGCCCTGCCATGTCCCTGTGGCCACTTGCAGCACCTGGATCAGTAAGGAGCCAGGAGAAAAACACAGTCTAGGACACTGCGAAAGCCTTGGGTTAGTGGTGACAAGTTTATTGTCTTGCGGGGCAGTGCAGAGGGCAGATGTAGCTGGGTAGGAAGCTGCCTGTGTAACCACCCCCAGCACTGCAGTTCTCTGTTCAGTCCTTAGCAAAGTGGAAAGAGTGTGCAGTCCTTTTTTTGGCTTACAAGTCTGTGGATAGATGCAGCTGGGAACAGGCACCCAGCAGAGATCATAAACAAACACTTTGTCCCAAAACTCTAGATTTTTTAACTTTTTTGAAAGCAGATAACAGGATATTGCTTTTTGTTCTTCAGCTTCTATGCCAGAGAGCACCACAGTGCCTGACACAAGCACTGTGCAATGCTGTAATTTTTTTGTTGTAGATGACCTCCCCATCTACACACCTCACTGTTCCAACACCCTTGTTGGTACTTATCAAATCCTGTAAGACTTGTTACATCTTACAGGGACATCAGGGAAGTAAGACTGTAGTAAAGGTATCTTGAAATAGCCTGAAGTTAAAGGGATTTCAGTTCTCCGTCTCCAATTGGAAGGGAGCTCTTGGACAATGCACCTCTTGGTGCCTTAAAAATTTTTTGCCTCCATTTTTTCTCCATAAAATGGGTATAATAATAGAGACTTCCCCTGGTAAATGTTGAAGTTTACATATGAAAGTACTATATAAGATTTAGGTGTTTTTTGTTTGCTGTTGTTTGTGCATTTGCTCTGAAAGTAAAGTTACTATGCAAAGACATTAACCAAAAAATCTTATTACAAAAACATGAATGTGTGAATAAACACCAGAAAGAGAATTCATATGCTCTAAGTTAAGCAAAACACCTTGTAGAATTAAGTTAGACTGTGCAGACAATGCTTGTAGAATTAGGGTCCCAATTTTTATTAGTTCTCCCTTTAAACATAACTCAGCTTAGTTTTCAACTGGTTTTCAGCAATGCTGTGAAAGAAGCCACAACACCTTCTGAGGGATTATGCCAACCAGTAGTTTTGAACAGGTTTGGGGCAATATTCAGTAAATTTTTCTTTAAAAAAAACTGTAACTAATCATTTTCATCTTATCGCCTACAGAGTCATTGTACTGGAATGATGTTTGGCTAATTTTCCAAAGGACACATTTACTACGGATTGTTCTACATAGCTGTCAAGAATGACAGTGAGCCAAAACATACTCTGTCAAGGGAAGTGTTTGGTTGATGAAATTATAAATAAGTCATCAACTAGAAGTCTGTTAAAATGAATCATCATTAAATGTTTCTCTAAATACAGTGTTTAATATCAAACTCCAAAATAGGAACTGCAAGACTGTCTTTTCCTACCTCATTCACAGATCTCTCTTTGAACACATCATGAGAATATTAAGCTAGTTAATTTAAACTATATGTGCATGCAAGCACATGCAGAGAAGCAAAGACTGTGATATGTTTTACATAAAGCAGGCCATTGTGCACTGATTATAATGTGTAAAGAGGAAATATGTTTATACCACAATCTATTCGAAACTCAAATAGGGAGCAGTACACTATGTTTATAAATACAAATGCAAAACCTATGTTAAGATAATATTAAGGGTCTGGATTCTAACCACAAGCCCCAGGAAATTCAGGGCAAACTCTGGAAGTTTGGGCCTGATTCTGATTTCATGATCTTGCCATGTAACTGCAGTGTCTTCGGCAATAGTTCGTAATAGAGAAAACACAAACTTTTGTCTGAGGTTCTCTAGGTACGTCAAGCCTTGTGCAAAGTATTATCATATTTAGGTCTGAAGGCTAGATAAAAGAAAACAATGTAGGCAGCTGTGACAGCATCCCCCAGGGCTTCTCTTAATCTAATGAAGTGTGCATGTGTATATGCATATGTGGGTATGTGCAAGAGGGGAAGGATGGAAACGCCCAGTCTTGACAAGCACATGCTCAAAACTCTCTTTTGTCCTCCAGGACACATGTAGACATTACAGAAAGCTTGGAACAAGCTGAATATTATCAGTCTTTCATGATGCATAATGTACAACATTATACTACTATGTTTTAAGGAGACTGTAACAAAGGAACACAACCAGGATTGTCCCTGTTGAAATATACAACTGAAATACTAATCAAAATACTTCAGTGAGAAAGGAGGAGGAAATGATCTAACCTTGTGCAGTCCTGTGTGACATTTCAATGCAATGAACATGACAGTAAAAGAAACTCTGATAAAGGCAAGAGCAAGGTTGGATCATTCCACCTAGACCGAAAGGGACATGGCAATGAAGAACAGTTGGTCTGATGATGATCTCTAACAACAGGAGCTCTTGTCTATTGGCAGAATTGAACTAGTCATCCACATGGTGACACTCTGAGAAGGATGCCTACTGTTACAGTGCATTTCATGTTTTCGCTTTCTGCAGCTTTGTTCTCCAAAATTCCATACATACATCCTTTAGTAAAAATGATTCTGAATACCTTATTTTCCTTAGCAGCAAGTCTTGTTCTCTGATGAATACAGCAAAGCCGTTCCTGATGTATAATCTTCTGTGAGCATTTTCTAGACAAAGCATTTTAGAGTTCACAAATATTTGTAGAGCAATCCAATATTTTTCTGGAAGGGACTAAGAGGTGGCTAAAACGAGTCACCAGGTTACAGTGTGATATCTCTCTCAGTGAACTCTCACGCAAGACCAGGGTCAAATTTAGAGGCCACAATGAGGTTCCTGAAAGAGCCCTGAAAAGGTAGTTCAGGTGAAATTTAGGCACTTAGAAAATGAGCAAACCACAAAAGTATATCCAACTGCTTTGTTCTTAAATAGCTATAGATATCTAGGTATGAAGCAGCCATGTAGCACAGACCCCAAAAGCTCTGCTCACAGGGTGCTAAGACCTCAACTTTGACCAGCCTGAATCTGCCTAAAAAGAAAAGTTGACATCCACCTTTCCTATAACACTGATGGTTGGTGAATCTCCCGGGAAAGAAGAGATAAAGGCTGCACACTATCCTTGACCTGGGGCAGTCCACACTCATGCTGTGCTACAGGCCACACATCCAATGCTCTTCTACAGGTTGCACCAGAGATGCTCAGCTGTTCTTGATTGGAACTGGTGGGCTGGAAGGCAAACAACACAGCCAGAGAGGAATGAGACATACCTGTGTCTTAGTAGCAACAGCGCACTGCTGGCACGACTGACTCCCAAGTGGCACAGTCTGACTAATCTGGAAACAGATTTGTAAACCTCCACTGACAAATCCAGAGAGAAGAACTGACAGTCTTCAAAAAAAGGCTGTCTATCTCACTTCATCCAAAAGAAAAGGAAGTCCAGTGCACAGACTGTGTGAAAGTGAGGAAAGAAAATATGGTGAAATAGTGGTAGATGGTGGTAGAGACCCAAAACACATGAAGAGGAGGGGAACATACCTGGAGGAAATGTTTCAATAATGGCGAAGTTTGCTTAGATGTATAGATTTTTCAAAAGAATTGATGAGTTTCTGTTTCCAGTCAATGACTTCTGATGTTTCTCCTGCTTTTTTGTACTATTTATCAAATGATTCTTAATGAGACACAACTTCAGCTGCAAATACAGTGATCACCTTTCCATGATTAACATTGACACACTTAATGCAATCAAGGATCATCGCTTTACTAGCCAGTCCTATAGTTCATTACTGTAGAAAACCTGAAAAGACAGGAAAGTATCATTTGCTATTAATTCTCAATTTATTTAAACCAGTACTTTCCTCCAGATTAGCTTATTCATGAAATTCATGTCCCAAGTAAAATGGCCAATGTCTAAAAAAAAAAAAAATTTAAAATTACCATAAGTTTGTAAGGAAATGAAGGGACTGTGACCTTAGTCTCAGTTGACACACTCTGGTGAAAGCTAGGCATCAGCTCAACTAAAGGAACCTTTCATATGCAAAAAAAAAATGATGGAAGAAAGCTTAGGATCAGTCCATTGTTCCTACCCTATGGACAACAAAGAAAATTCCAGGAAGCTTGTTCTTTACTAAAAAGCCATAAAGAGACATACTGTATGAATAAGTGTGCCAGATGAGAGCATTTCTATATAAGGCTAGGTCTAGAAGACAAATTCAGAGATAAATACTGCCTCCAGCCAAATGTAAGAACACAGATCATCGCAAAAGCAAAGGGAAGGTCTACAGTAAATCATATTGTCTTCAGTAAATCATATTATCCTGCACCAGCCAAGTGACTAACACAAGTTGAACTTCAGCAAGACAGAAATCATCCCAACGGAATAATGTTCTTGCCTTCCTCTAAGGAGAACATGTTTGCATACACTGCAACTGTTTTTAATATGTCCTGGAAGATCTATACAGAATTTCTATTGCATCTAGATGGAGTTGTCTCCTAAAGCATGTACTGAAGTATTGAATTTTTGTAATATGACCTTTCTACAAAGGACTTAGAACCAAACCCAACTAATTCTAGATCTAGACTTAGAAAAGGTCTTGACGTTCCTTACTAATTTATATTTCTCTTAACAGCTTTATCTGACAAAGGTTAGATGGACATGATTAGGCTGACAGATCAGTAAATATACTCAAGTCAGAGATGAGCAAGTCAGATAATCTGCCTGGACACCCTGCAAACTTCATTGCAATGCTTATCACCCTGTGCTGAAAGGAGCCCTCAAGTCTACAGTCTACAAGTTACAGTGATGGCTGCCTGATATCATGTTGGTTGTGGTTTTCAGACTTTATTCCATTTGTCATCCTGGTGATATAAATCTGAAATAGCTCCATTAGGAGTTGCTATGTTAGAAGGTCAGCTTAGATTTGCATCTCTGGAAAGTGATCTATGCTCCTGCTGCATGGGGTCTGACTTAACTAGAGAGTGAAAGAGCATGTCCAGACTCCTCATTTATTTACCCTCTACTCCTGATAAAAGGTAGTAAGTAGTCAACTACACACAGAGAAAATCAGATTATTTAAACTAGTAATAAAATTATTTGCATGAGAACTAGTTACACCTGGAAATCATTCTCAAAGGTTCTGAGAAGAAAAATATTTATTAAGAGCTTGGAGTTTTGATGGATTTTTATTAGTATTATAGCCACATCAGAAAACACCCAAATTCTTATCACCTCTATGCTTTTTTCTTTTGCTTTGTGATATTTTTAAAGCATTTTCCACAAAATATTTGGAGATAATTAATTTTTTTTTGTATCAACACTTTGATGGTAAAACTGATTTGAAGTTCCTGTGCCTATCCTAGATTACTTTTCTGTGGAGAATTATCATGTATTTTGTTCACTGATAATCCACCTGGTGATTCATCACCAAGTGATAATATAGATATTAATTTATTTTTCTGCAACCATCAGGTATTTCGAAATGCATGAGTGCCATCAAGACAGCTCCTCCATCAAAGGAAATAGAGCTATCATGATGTTAAATTCCTAGTTCAGGTTCAAGATAATTTTGTGCTGCTCAAAGACCCAATTGGAGAAGGAATCATAAATTAACAGACGAGTCTCACTGAAATCACAGAGGCAGAGGAACAACATGGAACTGAGACAACACTGAAGAACTGTGAAGGAAGATTAAACATGTCTTAGAGTCAAGGTGGAGTGCAGTGACCTGTCTGTTCCTGAAACCAAAAATGATCCAAAAAACATGCAGCCCATATCTGAATCAGGGAGCTAGACTAAGAGATGAAAGAAGTGGTGAAGCCCTTATAAGCATCTGAGTAAATCTGAACAGGTTGTTCAGAAAGAAGGAGGGAAAGAAGGTAGAAAAGAAGGAAAGAAGAAAAGAAGGAAAGAGGAAAAGAGAAAGAGAGAAGTGTCCATAGGACTTTAAATATCTGGGAAAGGGAAAAAGAAGATGTAAGATTTTTCTCCCAGGGCACAAGATAACTTTAAAAGGAATGACTTGTACAAGCAGACATGCAGCATGCCTTAGATTTTGACCAGCATTTTGCTTGGCTCTTCCAGCATCTCCCGCGAAGTTTTGCAGACATATCTAAGTTCTGAGACATAGGAGTGTTCTCTGGGCTCATCTAAACTTGGAACTTTTCCCAGGCTAATCACTAGGGTGCCACTTGCAGGCCATGTCACATAGACACGGTTTCATGAACATCTGGTGTGTGACTACGAAATCTTTGCCCAAAACCACCAAAATTCTATTACACTGAGTGGCAGAAGATCTGAGGGTTCAATACATCACCTCAGTCAGTGATACGTATTTCAAGCAACTTTCTAGATATCAAGGTGCTTAAAGTAACTGTAGACATCAGACCGGCCTCCAGATATTGTGCTTTGAATTATAATTTTGCACAGAAAGTGCTCGCACCAAGACATATATTATTCATCATCTGGAAAAATTTTTTTACAAATTGGTGTGGTTCTTTTTGTTTGTTTGTTTCTTTTTCAAAGAAAGTCTGAAAGCCTTTTTTATATATTTCAAAATGGACTCACAGTTTGTGAAGGAAGTCTCTGTCTTCAGGTAACATAATGTTGTTCTTCTTTCCCATTTTCCACAGTAGCACACCCTTTTCTCTTTGATGTGGTCTCTGGCACCTTAAAAGCAAGTAAACCCATCTCAACTCTTATGTGCCAGCAGTTCAATACCTCCAGCCACCATGCCAGTACCTACAGCTGAAAGCTGGGGTTGTAGAATAGGCAGAGGGGTGTGAGGGACATCCTGAATTACATTCCTGCACATTCTAGCTTCCTATTCTGAAACCAACAGTATACCAGTTAACCAGAAGCTTTACCACCAGAGTCAAATAACATCGAAAAAACAGGGATTTACGCACATGTCAGAGACTGATTGCAGCTTGTCAGATGCTCCAGGCTAAGTGATTTTAGAGCAATTTCTCCAACTACCAATCATTTTGTTTGTGTGGACCACCATGAGCAGACACAGAGAAATCTCACCACTCCATTAAGGACTTGGCAAAATACATGTGCTTGCGTATATACACACACGCATGCGCGCACACAGAAGAGGAAAAAGGACTGAAATGCCTGTGATTTCCTACTTTGTTGGCTGGATTGCTTTTCTGAGACTGGTTAAACGGACGCTACGCTGGGTGGTTAGTGATTATCATTTTTCTGCAGTGTTAGAGTACTTGACATTTTCATTCCTCAGTGACTTCAGTTAAAAACAAATAGGTCTACCTGCAGTCCACATCTGATCGCCAGATGGTCTCTGTGCCTATGAAGCTCCCATCTCCAAGTGAATTCAAATGACCTCACACATACATCTTCAAACATTGCTATCTGACCACAAAAATGCATGGAAAACACAACATCTGTATGTGTCTGCATCTTAAATCCCTGTTGTTTTACAAAATATATTGCTTGTCACCCTAAAGTCTAAAGTCTCTTAATGATCTTCAGGGGGAGATGCAAATGGTAGCCTATGAATTTAGAGTTTCTTGCATTAAGCTATTTCATTTCAAGCAAAGGTCAAAAGATATAAAACTATTCATTTGAGTCCGCTGAAGCAAACAAATATATCCCCATTAAGTATTTCAAATGGTCCCCAATGCACAGCTGTGTGTGACTCTATGTTTCTATGTTGTGTGTAGTATTCATGCAGCTGATGCATCCAAGTAGTTGAAATAAACTTGAGATCTTATCAAACCATCACTAACTGAAGAATTGCTTTTGCCTGTGTAACAAAGCATTATCATGTCATTCTAGGGGAATACCGTGTCATATCAACATCACTGTATGTGCAAACCCCAAAAGAGGGCAAACACTGGTTCCCAGAAATGACTGGATGGAAAAACAAGCTGAATATCACAAACATTTTCCAAACTACAACAGACTTCCAGGCCAATTAAATATGGCTAACTTCGAATGGGAGAGGAAATAGTTTTCTTTGCTGTTAAATGTCAAAAAAAAAAAATTTCCTTGAGGCATAAAAGCCCAGTTTATTTTTGGAAACTTGCTAAAATTAATCAACCCTGTGTGAACTTCTGAACAAAACAAAAAAAACCAACAAAAATGTAGAAATATATAGGAGAATATCACCGGAAACACAGAAGGAGAAAAAACGGATATGAAGTTATGCAGTACTTAAAAGAGTAAGAGCTTTTTTTCAAGATGACTTGACTAACCAGCATGGAAAAACATTTACTTGTTAAACTTAGGGGAATATGATGCTGACCAAAAAAGGGCTGTTTTATTACTACAACACTCTGTTAAGTTTAAATACAATAATGAGAACCCAGGCTGAGATATTTTTTTCATGAAAAAGCCAGTCTGCAATGTTTACATTTCAAATTGTTTTCCTTTATTTTTGCTTACAAAGTAAACTTAAAATTTGACACCTGAGAACTGTGATTTGCCTTCTGTGAAATTCATTAAGATAACTGCTTACGAAGGAGGAAATGCCAGTCTAAGTTATTTGCCCCTTATACGCTAGTTTGACTTCATTGTAAAAGAGAAGAAATCCCATTTGAAAACCTCAGAACAGCAAACCAAACCACCCCAAAATTCAGGTATCCCACGTTTCCTGCACTCATGCACATTTCGCTCCTTCGAAGGGAAAGCCTTCATCACACAGCAAAGTCAATAGTGGCCATCAGGAAGTAAAGAAAACATTTGAGAAATTCAGTTAATCTATCCAAGTAGACGAGGTCATGACAGGACCACGTGCATAAATAGCAGAGGTATTATTTTCAGATGTAGATGTCCCAAACAGGAATGGACCAGCTGGGGAAAGGCTTCCTTCCAAGTACCCTGAATAAATGGCAGAGTGTGGGCTGGGATGTCATGGTTAGCTCAAGGGAAAGTGAGAGCAAACCTTCATAGCAAAGATACAAAGAAAAATTCTTCCACTACAGAGAAAGGGCAGTAGTGCAGAGGAATGGGAGAAAGAAAGGAGAGAAACTGCTTTTGTACTTGCATTTGTTTTTATCCTTACTCTTCTCTCTCCTGAAGAAGAGATGGGTGTAAATACTCAGCCTGCAGTTTGCAATGGCTTTTAAATACTGATTCAAATGGGCTCCTTCAACCTGTGCAAATGAGAACTGCCTATTTGCCCTGCACTTTAATTCCTTGATAATATAGGGATTAATCACCTACTCTCTAAATCAAATAAATGCAGTTAGACCACTGTCCTTAAGGGTTTTTCAGTCATTCTGTGTTTTCTGACATTTTGAAATCTTTGGGTTTAGATTCTGGACTAATAGCAGTAACCCCCAACCAAAGCATTTCCATTCACTTGAAGCTGCTATTGCAAACACTTATTGCACCACTTGTCAGATGTGAAAAGAGGATGATATAATTGAGCCTGCTTTAAAAAAAAATCAAACTGACATAATATTGCTAGTAACTTGACAGCTTTATGTAAAGCCTTCCCCTGAAAACCCAAGCTGATCACACTGTTGAAGGCAAGCAAAGGTTAGGTAGAAGGTTTAGGCTCTAGGACTCCTAGACTCAGTCTTTCAGAGGTTCGGTCATATTTAGCTTGCCCTTTGACATGACCCAGCCTTAAACAATAGCTTTTTGGATATGCTAAATGGCCACATCTTGCCAGTTGCTGCCAAATTAATGAGCCCATGTCATTTTTAGTTTACAGTTCAGTCATAAAGCAGCCAAGTGGAAAATGAGGCAAGGACCGTTAAGGAGTGTCACGCAAATTTTCAAAGAGTATAGTCCCTAATTCCTCACTACCCCTTTCAGAAGTCTCTAATCATCATTTGCTTTCCTCCCTTGATTTCTTCAGATCCTCTAAAGATCCTCCTCACTGTGCAAAAGAGGCTGGTCAGAGAAACTAGGTACTGGTGGCTCAATGCAGGAGAGTGGAGAAGGAGTAAAATGAAACCTGAACTCATGATTTACACAAAAGTTAAATCAATCTGAGTGATCCCCTCAGTTTCCCAATTCCTGCCACAGGTATGTGTAGATCTTATGTGTTGCATAGTTGGAAGGTACAGAAGCAAATGCAACCTTTCATGTAAAAAGGGATTGTGTTAAAGGGAATCCTATCCAGGAAAATGCTTGGAGAAAAGAAAAAAACCAGAATTTTCCACTGTTTTACATAATTTACAGGCAGGAAAAACCTTCTCAATGAAACTAGCATCCCACCCATACTCACAGAACTATTTCTTTGGTGTACAGCTTGATCAAAAACCCACAACTCAGTTCAGAGTTGAAAAGCTTTCTGCTTCAATCCTGCAGGGATGCATGTTCTGTACAAGTGGTTGTACATGCTTTCAATTTGAAACCACACAAATCTTGCCAGCTTTCCAGTATGACTTTGAAATTCTACTCTTGAAATAGTTCTGCTCTTCCCTGTCTCACTCAGCTCCCACCAGTAGTTTACCTTGTCCTGACTGCTATACGGCCATATTTCCTCATTCTTAGTCCTTCTTTTTCCATATCTTCTGCCCTTATTTCTCATCAGCTGTGGACCTCACCCTTCCACAGCCTGGACTTTTACCTTGGAAATGTCTTAGCTCCTCAAAGTCCAACTGTTGTTGAACTTTGATTTTTTTGTGTGTGGCTTTGCCTGGATGCACAAGATGCTCTTCTTTGCAATGGTCAGGGATCAACATTCACATTATCCTCAGGCAGCCTCCCTGGTTCCCTATTCAACTCAAATTTGTCGTTGTTTTTAGAACCTACCTCAGACATGCCTCAGGCTCTTTCATATGATTTCTCTCTCTGTTCCTCTTCTTGCTCTTCCTGATCGTCCAGCACTTGGTTTCCTGTGTTCCTCCAGGACCTATGTGTATTCCATGAAATTTTTACTAGGACTATTCATTTGAACAAAAAATGTTTTTATTTCATGATGCATTCACATCCTTTTAGCTTGACTGTAGAGAGTGAACTTGTTAGCAGCAATACTTGCAGACACAGCAAATCTGAAGAATACAGGTCAGAATATTCTTGGAATATGAATGGTGGAGCTCTAAGTACAACTATTTGCAAAGTAATTCAGTTCTAGGAGGTACTTTCTTCCAACTGGGAAGCAGAGTGGTTGTCACATGACCTCTGTGCCCATCCAAAATTTGAAACACATTTCACATTTTAAACACAAAAATTTCTCCTGGAGTCTCTTGCAAACCATTTACAGACCTTGGGTTAGATTGTGGTGTTCCACCACATGCCCTAAATAGAGAGCAGTTCAAGGCCACACAGGAAGAACCAAACAGATTGAGACTGTCTAAGAAATAATTCTTCACCAGGATTGCTCTCTATGCATGCAGGTGAACAGTTATCATCAGCTGGAGGAACAAAAAAGTATAGGAATATACAGAAATCATTCCTCAGAATACCCCTGGTTGCCTTGGTGTGCACTTCAGGTCATCCTTCTCTTGATCTGAGCAAGCTTCCCCCAAAAGCAAGTATGGTCCTATCCTTCTGCTCCACCCAGGAGCCCGTTACAGCACCACATCCCTCTGAATTTAAGGAAAGCTCTTCCAGTTCCCAGTCTAGCCCTGTTCTTAGCTATTTTAGACACTTGTGTGCTTCTGATAAAAACAACATTAAGTTGTCATAAAGCTATTTTTTCCTTAAGTGCCAGCCCATGTGGTTACTCAAGCAGCAAGGAGACCATCTCTCAGACTGTTTTGTTAGACTAAGTGCTGTTGAGAGATTCTAGCTTTCTCCTGTAAGATTACTTCTCTCTTCCCTTAAATGTGCTCCAAGCCAGGCCTTCGTAGTCTCTGTTCCTATTTAAATACGTCTTCCTGAAACAGAGGTGCCCAGAAAGGCATATTTTATTTCAAGTGTTTCATTAGTATCTGAGGCATTAGCAGCAGTCCCTTTTTATCTAGTGGAAATACCTCTTTTAGCATATACTATAACCACACTTGACTTACTCATTGCTATATCACACCCATATATGTTTTATATTCCTGTTATTCTCAATTGCCAAGCTTAATTTTTATTGCACAATCCCTGCTACTTAGTAGTAAGTGTATGATCTTAAAATTTGCAATAATCACTGTTATTCTATTTCTATTACTTCAAACCCCAAGTAATCCTTGCTTTCATGTTATATATTCTGGCTCACCACCATACCCCCTTCTGCTGTGTTGATAACGAATGTCATTAGCACATTTCCATGCTTTCTTCCAAGTCATTATTTCTGTCATTAATTAAATTTTTAAACAAGTTTAGCTCAAGATTAATCCTTGAAGTGCTCTCAGTAACCCTTAGCCAGCCAGGTGCTCCTTTGGCTGCCTTGTTGATCTTCCACTGGTTCCCACGTCTTCTTCACGTAAACTGATAATTTCTTGTGTAAGACCATGTGACATGTTTTACTAAAGTTGAGATAAAATAGATCACTCTTATTTCCCTTGTTTAGTAATGCAGTTAACAATGGAAGTCATTCTTCTAATCCTGCATGTTTCATGCATTTCTAACTTCCATATGTGCAACTATTCTTGTCTTAGAACTTGCATACTGCTGAGATCAGACTAAAAGGACTAGTTTTCCATCTTGCCACATATTCCATAAAACAGTATGGGCTACATTTGCTCTCCTCTAAGCAGATGCTACCAGACTTGATTTGACTCATTTATTCAGAGTCCCATCATCACAAAGTGCAGTCTCAACTATCAGGGACTCAGGAAGAACCTATTCCTTCACAAAACACCTTGTGCCTTCTGTATCATGTTCCTTCTCAGAGACTGTGAATTTCCGTGGTCATACCCTCATTCCTAATTGTCTGCCCTGTCTCCACAGGAAAAGAAATCTTGTGGAAAAGGAAGGAAAACTCTTAGCTTTTCAGACACTATTTAGAAAATGTGAAGTATCAGCGCCCCTTTCTCTTCAGCAATACATGGTCGTGTAATTTTTTTGTTCTTCCTCAACTTCTTTCCTCCCCTTTCACTTTTCTTTGGCATGTTCTTAGGTTTGAACTCAACAGTTTTCATTCCATCCCTTCACTATCGGTGCTGGTGCCTGCCTCCTCACTGCCTCCCTTGATCTTGCACATGATCTCAGCACAACGTGCTAATCTCATGCAACAAAATGTGCCCTAATACCTGTGACCCGGCCTTGACTCCTCATCTTGTTGGCTTTTCCAACCCTTTCCAACAAACACTCTGGTGATGTAGAATGTAACTTCTGCAAGCAGGTGCTCTTGAAGAAAGGAGGAGGTACCGGCTGATTTAATCCTATTGTACAACTGTGAAGATTACTACAATCTTCCTTCACGGGCTGCCTTCAAAAGATATCATAAACAATGAACAAGCTGGAGACAAATTTGGTTGGGTGCATGAGCTATACCCTGAGAGAAGAAGAAAGTCCAATATATTGCACAAATAAAACTATTGCTACAAGTTACTCACTGTAGTCTGTACAAGCTCTTTCTCTCTCTTTGTCTTTCTCTCTCTTTGTCTTTCTCTCTCTTTGTCTTTCTCTCCTCTTTCTGTCTTCAATTTTCTTCCAACTCTTCATTTCTCCATCACTATTACTATTCACTGGATTTCTGTACAGCTGCTAGAAAGCAGCTTAGAATACTCTCTCAAGTGCTGCATTCTGAAGTCATGGAGGTGTAAGGTCCTGCTCTGCCACTTGGTGCAAGATATCAGACCAAAGCCAGTACAGGCAAATGCTGGCACTAATTTCAGCTACACCTCTTCAGTCTGGTGCAGGGAATAGTGGTTGCACTTGAATCCTTGACTGCAGTAATTTCTCCAAAACTATCATAATCCATGGAGAGGAATGGGAACAAGAGAGATCAGCTTTGGGCCACTCAGAGAAGAGACAAAATTGGCCTCAGAGATATGCCTGAGACTAATCACAGAGATACTGCAACGGTATATACACCGAATAATTTTGATCTTATTTGACAACAGAGAAATTTAGACCACTGCTGAATTACCAGATTTCTGTGTACTGCTGCTGCTGTGTGTCCTATGGAGACACCCTTTTTCATCAATGTCTTAACTGGGCTTTGCAAAAGACTTGCCAAAGGGGTGGGAAAATGCTCTATTTTGTTGGCTCTTCCTGCACCAAAGCAGAATGAGCAACTGGGAGCTGTAACTCTTTAAACAGTTGCCAGAGGAGGAAAAGAAAAGTAGAAACCCAAAAACACAGCGAGGTCTATGCTACAACATGCTTGGTGGAAGACTGACATTTTCTTCATTTGAAGCCAAAGACCTGGCTCTTACTGATTACACCATTCACAATATATGCCTGTAACCCTGACAAAACACTTCTTTCTGTGCAGTTGATTTTTTAGGCTAGTGACATATCCAATAGGATGCAAATCTTGGCTTAGAAAGCTATAGGTGAAGCTTTTAAAAGGAAACTGTGTTTCTAATGGCAAAAGCTCATACTTGAAGTTGCTGAAGAACTGTTTATTATATTCTATTCTCTCAATTTATTCCTCACCCTCTGACCTTGACCACTCTGCACAGCAGATCTGAAGCTACCCCAACTACAACTTAGGACCTAGGCTGGCATGGTCTAACGGTTTGGATCTGCAGACATTCAACCATAACCTGAGCAGCTAGATTTGCTTTAATCACTTAAAAAGTAGGCAGGAATACAAATGTGCCAGTTTATCAACTGAGGCAAACTAACTCTGCATCACTAGGCTCAGTGATGCTGTGTTGATTGAATCCATTGAAGCATTTGGCCTCAATATATCCTAGAGAGACAGTCTTTCAGAAAAATAATCAATGCAAAACAGTGTTGACATTGGAAAGCCTGGAACTGATGCAACTTAGAATTACTCAAGTTCTTTGGTGTGATGTTTAAACAGTAGTGTTTGAATGCCAGGGAACTACAGGCCAAAGAAACTATTCCAAGTTGGATTTGGTAAGCACAGGATTTTGCTTTAAAGCACATTAGTCAGACAAGTTCAGTCAAAGTCATATGTAGGATAATTAGCTCTTGTGTAAGGGTTTTCTCATTTGTTGGCTCTTCAGATGCTGTGGAAGCCATACTAATCAAAACACTGAACAGCTAAAGATGGCTGTGCTGGAGCCGAGTTTTTCCATGCCTTCCTCACTCTGCTTCTGCTTGCTGTTGGAATGTCACAAAAAACCAAATTCCATTCTTACAATCACAGTTTTGGGAAAGCAGTTCAGAAAAAGAGAGGGAAAAATATTATGATGAAGTCTCCTTTTTCTGTCTTTCTTAGTACTAGAGACAACGGACCCCGTGGTGTCTCATGTAGTGAAATAAGGAAACTTTTAACTTTACCTTGAAGTGTAACTCTGGCTTCATCTATGCCTTGAGAGACACTGATATGTAGAAGGAATAAATCCAGCAACAATGAATAATGTAGCCATGATAAAAGAATGTTTCTAATGCTAGGGACTCCAAGCTGTGAAATGATCACACAACCTTACTCTGCCCCTTGAATATATTGTGAGAAAGGCCCTGATTCCTTGCTTACTTTTTAACTCTGTCAGGGAAACATATTCATTAAACGAATTAGAACATGATTAAAGCCAAAAAAGAGCTGTGCATGAAGCCCAGAAGGTGACCCTTATAAAACTAGAGCCTTGGTCTCAAGTAAAGGTGAGCAACCTGCAGGGGCCAGACAGCAGAGGGACCACCTCAACAGCACCCTGAGGCCTCCAGTGACCAAGAGACCCACAGCACTGGAAAGGTCTAGAGCAACTACAAAACCTGGAGCTATCTGGGTTGCTTGTAAAGACCACAGAGACAGGGCAACCTGAGATCAATGTAGATTGGCACGTGAGGTACCTCACTGAGTGCCTCACAAGTCGGTCAGGCTCACATTAGGTATTCCATCAATAACCCAGTGGCTGGAGCTTCACTTGGGAGTATTGTTTTGTTCCCCTATCCTTCCCTTACACTCTCTTGTAGGATAGGAAACTGTATGGACTGGGTAAACCTTGTATTTTATTTTCTCATGACTTTACTCCAAGTGCATCAGGTAAGAGGGTTGGAGCTTGACTCACTTCAAGTATAGCAGATACACCAGGAAAGACAAAGTGTGGCATATCCCTCTTCCTAGGAAATGAAAGAAACCAGCTAAATTCATCTTCCTGCCTCTGACACCATGTCTATTCTGCTCTTTCTATTTTATTTCCATACCTCATATCCCAGGTCATTTCTGAAGTCAAGTTCATTTTCACATATAACTAAGTTATATTTTATTTATCTTTTTTCCAGATTAGCCCAAGGTTGAGTTGCTATTCATAAGCAATACTGTCAGCACTCCTACAAACAGAAAGAGACAACAAGTGCCTCTCAGCTTGAGCTCCCTCTTCCTTCCTCTGGCAGTCTCAGCTTTCAGCTGCACTGACCTCCTGAATGGCCTGTGGGCTTCTTTGGGAAGAAAACCCAAGCAACCACCTTGAACACAGCAGCCTCTGTGAATCTCTTCTGTACCATGTTCTACTTCTGTATTCAGTTACAAGCCTTATTTGGCACTAAAGATAAAAGATCTTGGAAGTTACTTCCCTCGTGTTAATTTTATTTCAAATTGTGTGGCTCCAGAACTGGATTTATTCCTTCTACATATCAGTGTCTCTCAAGGCATAGATGAAGCCAGAGTTACACTTCAAGGTAAAGTTAAAAGTGCATGCAAATGCATAAACATATGTGTTATGCCTCTTTTCCCAAGCCCCCCCAATTAATTGTGATGCCAACACTAGCACCCCAGTGGAAGGTAAACATGCTGCCAAGCAGTGGTTCAGAGCAGACCCTCTCAGTATGTGGGGAGCTGGGCTTCACTGTCCAGTTACAACACCTGAAGCAAATTTTCCTCCCACCCTGAGCAGGGAGCTGCAGTTTCCTTCACTCCCTTTTGTCTGAGGATTAGACTCGCCTGGTTATATTTTTTAACCCACTCTCTAGCCAGTTGATGATGGATATCAGAAAATTTTGAGCAAGCTGCCTCACTGCTGCCCAATTTAACACAGAAATGGTGGCTGCAAGTGAAACTGTTGGATTAGAAACCTATAAGAAATACAGAGAGAGTGAGAAAGAGAGAGAAAGATAAAAGGTCCTCTTTAGTTGTTTTACATTATTCCTTTTTTTTTTTTTTGAATAATGAAAAATAACTGAAGTTGTTCAAAATATGTGTTTCATAACCACGAAAAAAAAAATCCCTTTTTTCCTCTGCTTTCCTTCTCTGTACTCACTGGTAGTAACCAGTGCTGGTTACATACCTGAAAATACTGATTAGCATGTTGGACTTGCACGAATACACAATGTACAAACAAGACTGTCAGTGTATTCTCAGTAGAGAAAAGTTAATGATTATCATGTTTATAGCTTGGGTTAAAATGAGAAAGCCATAAAGATAAACTTCTGATAAGGTGATGCCCGTATCCCAGAGAACCGTGAGTTTTCTACTGGACACCAAGGTCTCCAGTCTCATTACTGGGTCACTTGTACAAGCTGCTTAGAGGAGTGGGTATATGACCAGGTAGTTTAATTTAGCAGGACTAAATTTGATAAGTGTCTGTAAAAACACTAGCATAACTCCTTGCTTTATGCAGCTGCTGATGTACTAGATCTCCCTCTTTGGTTTAACTCCAAAGGAGTGTTATTTTTTCCTTCTGTTTACTTTGAAAATTCGACAGGGTCTATCTAACAAGAAGCTATCATCTCTAAATTTCAGTATGTAGCTTGTATGGTGCAAATTATGGGTTGCTTCAGCTATGTCATGTTGAAATAGATGGTTCTATCATGAGCAACATGAGAAACAGAAGAACCTGCCAAAGTCAAAAAGTGACCTTTGTCTCCAGATCCCAGACCTTTTCAGTTACATGTACCATTAACTCTAATACTGCAACTGGCGTACCCATCTGCTGTGTAGTCTATTGCCACAGGTGTAGATTGCTGTAGGAGCCCCTGGTGGTCTAGTGGTTAAGGGCATGGTGATGTCACCGCGGAGACCCGGGTTCGATTCCCGGTCAGGGCCACTCCTGGGCAGATGGAGCTCATTAGCCCTTAAAGGCAACCCATCTACGTCCTAAGGACCTCGCTGCCACCGTCCAAGCTCGCTTGGCCCCGGCAGATGAACCTTAGGATTAAAGGGTGGGCTCAGTTCCGCGCACACTGTGTCTCACCTAAAAAATCCAATGCGCAGGCTGGAAGGTGTAAAGACCTTCCCCGGATCTTCACTCGCGAAGACTGGCCATTATATAGATTGTTGTTTTTTCTGACCTCTTACATATGCTCATCTAAACAACTAAATCTAAACAATTCATTAATGTTGTCAAGCCTGTTATTTACCCTGCAGCTAGAGTTTTGTATGGCAAGAAACTCATGCAAAGCATTACTGAAGTACAAACAAGGATTTACAAAACTTAGCTCGATTACTCTTGCAGTCACTGAAATTGGATTGGAACTCAAACCTTGAAACACAGAAGAGGCTGGAGAGTGTCAGACCTGTTTTGTCTACTAGAAAAGAAAGCAATAGCCAGCGGGATGGTATCTCCACTGTTTTCCTAAAAATTACAGCTAACAGAGTAGAATGAATTGTTACAGACAGTGAAAGAAAAGAGTCCAGATAAAAGATGCAGTTGCATCATACTTTAGGTAGAAATTAAACCCTGTAGTATTCTTGCAAACATTGGCCAGTGTACAGCAAAAAGACAAAAGCTCTAAATTCCAAAGACTTGAGAGGTCTCAGGACACTGCAGAAAGCCAACAGCTATTGGCATAATATTTGGTCCTTCTTTGTCTGTCAAATCTGGAAAGTAAAAAAAACCAAAGCAAATAACAAGGAGATAAAATGGAATAAACAAGCACAACTCTTCAATCAGTAGAACTCTAGGAAAATAAAAGAGCAGCATTGTGAAAGCATGGATAAATAGATGGATGGAGTTATATCTTAAAAGATGAGAAAACCATTATGGAATTGTTTATAGCGGTATTTTCTACTGCTGCTTATGCCATAACACTGAGAAAAAATAGTGCATCAATTGCATGGAAACTGTACAGGTCTGTGTATTGAGTCACCGGAGTGGCTAAATACTGCAAAGCAAGCCTGGTATAGAGAGAATGGGAAATTCAACAAGGTGGGCATGAGAGATATACAGAGGAACCAAATTAGCTGATACTAAAGCAGCAATTGAAGAAACAAAGAAAGATAAATTGCAAGAAAACATACAAAGAAGTATCAAACATGTACTGCACTAGGAATAGTACAAGCATACAGTTTCCTAACACAATTTTTCTTTACAGAAGTGCTATACATCTATAATAGGGAGTGAAAGTGTCCAGAACTTTATTCTATTTGGGCATATGAATACGATAAGTGCAATACCTTTTGAGCCCACAGATTTTATGGCTGAGAAAGGAGTCTGCTTCTGGCTGGGGGAAAATACCAACAAAAGGAGTATAAAATGCAGGGCAAGGATAAAGTGATCCTTCTCTTGCATCCTTTATCTTCAGTTAACCAGCACCCTCCGGTTCACAGAGATTTCTGTGGCTGTTGCCCTATGTCCTGGGGGTAAGCAGAAAGGACAAGATTTCAAAATTGAGTAAATAACAAATAAAATGGCAGAGGTGACTTCTTAGGGACTCCATCGTATGACCAGTTAAAAAAGGCAAACATGAAACAAAAATGTCCCCCTTAGTAGGATGCTCATTTAGACACCAGGATGCTTCAGAATAACCTTTGGAAAAAATGTGAACATGAGACAGATAGACTGCCCAGAAAAAGGCTTGGGTATTAATGCTGTGCAAGGAATGCTCTTGAGACTCAGGACTCTGAGATCCCCTTTGATGACCTACTTTCCATCACCTCCTCTCTCCATTTATTTTTGAAATCATTATATATTTCTGTTGCTTTATAACTCATAATTGAAGCTAACTTGCTAACATTTACTTCAGAGAAAAGGAATTCTAGCGCCAGGAGCATTAATACTGTGTTGTCTTTTGATCTTGATACATTTTGCTCTTTTTGATATCTCCTGTTGTCTGGAAGCTGGTCCATCACAGTTCCAAATTTATAAATCTTATTACCAAGATATTCAAGTAAATATGTATTTTTATTTACACATACATTTATATGTTTGTAATTTATATGTTTAAAAATACTTAAAGTTGGCATAAACTCACACACAGTATACCCAAAGGACAATGAACTCAGCAACACTCAGCCATAGATGTTTATAAAAACCTATACTATCTAAACTAATCTCTCTGTCTACAGTGCTCTGTTTCTCTGCCTGTGGAGCTAGAGCCTATCTGAAGGAATTATGGAGGACCTTCACAAGACAAATAATTATCAAAGCAATCTGGCTGAGGAAAACTGTTTAACTGATGGCAAGCTATTTCACACTGTGCTACATTATGTTTTACCAATCAAATGCCTCAGTGGTTAAAATTAATTCATTGAACTCCACATGGATTAAACAGGCTAGAGTGCACTCATCCTCTCCTTACGCAAAAGGAGAAGATTTGGTTCAAATGTTGATTTGCAACATGTCAGGAAATGTTTTCTTCAATTAAATAATCTCATTTTAAAGTGAGTTCCATACCAGAAAAACAAAAAGTGAAACTTTTCTACACATGTGCAGTAGTTACATGCAGGATACAATCTTAAGATTTCTCTGAGGCAGCTCTTGAAAGCCAGGAATTTATATTTGTATCAGGATCGCAGGTCAGAAATATTAGGCAGATTTTGGGTTCCATTGCATCTATATACATCAAAGTCAATGCATTTCTAATAGATGTGTACAGATTTAGTGATCATAAAAGAGAGAACCCATGTATTTCTTACTGGTACTCTCTGTGAAGGAGAATTAATCCACAGATGTTTCTCCACACAAACTTCATTATTTATATTCCTTATAGGCAGCTTAATTCCTTACAGAAGGTTTCCCTCTGATCAGAAACTAATCAACTGGAATAAAAATAGGTAATTATTACTAAAAATAATAATAAACATATCTTCCCTGGCCTTTACTGCTAAGGAGATCAGAGATACAAGATAATCACATTCCCAAAATGGATCAGACAAAATAAGATCACCATTACTTTTAGACAAAAGAAAATTTCAGAAGAATAAGTGTGCTATCTGGTTTTATCTCAGCTTCAAAAGCAATGGCTAGTGGCTCATCACACACATCCTAAAGCTGATGTCGTTGCAGCTGATTTTGGCCTTGTGTCAGGGAGTTTGGCATAAATAAATTGGACCTAAGGAAAATATTTTCACAGGGTTTTGTGATGGCATAGCTGACCAAAAATTATGAAAAATCACTGCCATCATCCAATCTGAGAGTCCAAACAGTGCACTATTATGCAGCTCACTATATCTCCTGGGAAACTGAGAGTAGAGCAGCTTTAGTTTTCTCTGTAGTTTTGATCACTCAGCTGCAATAAATGGCATGCAGTGGAATAAGAGTAGGCTCGTTACTCGGCTATGACACGTACAGCACTGAAACAAAATCCTAAGAAACAGGCTCAGACATGGTCTCTGATCCATGCATGTATTGATATCAGCCTCACAGTGTGTTCTGGCATACAGTCAATGTCCTCTAGGAAAAAGCCCGAAAGTGTTTGTTGCCTGTATGGAGGAAGAGATATGGTGGCCAGCACTGGCAGGCTGCAGAAGTTCAGGCCTTACTCTTACATCTCCCATTTCTGGTATTTCCAGAGATGTTTAAATATGGGCAATTATTAAAACACTTTCGACATGAAGAAAATTTGAATTTAAGTACAGGAAGAAGCTTGCATTCATATGACAAACTAGATGTAATAAAGTGGCCAAACCATTCTCCAGGAATGAATGCAAGTATCAATGACAGCATCTAATCAATCAAGTTAAGACATACTATACAATAATTAATTTCAAAATTACAACGGATTTTTAAATTCAAGTTACAAAATAACCTGCAAAAATTTTAGATTTTCTAAATCTCGACACTGTGAAATCAGAATCACTGAAAACACTCTGCAAGGACTGTTTCGCACAGCATCACACTAAATCTAACTAAGATCCCATTAAGTAACTGGCAATGAACAGTGCAGGTAGTAGTGCAGTTGCCCCTTAGCAACCTCTTTCCCCATTGAATTCCTGTTTTATTCCAGATGAGCTGTCGGGTCCAGTAGGTACAGTCTTTTGAAGTTCGCCACATGCGCACACATGCACTTTCCATTCCATTTGCAATGCTGACACCCTGTTCCTACGATTTGCAGAGGCTGGGATTGGTTTCAATGGTTTTAACTGGGCCACTGCTTGTTCTCAGTTTCCTGTTGCTTTGATCATGGGTTTCCAGTTCTCCTCAAGTAAGTTGTATCCTCCAAGGTGGATTTTCTCCTTTCCTGTGCTGGGCCAAAGCATCTAAGTGACCTTTGATTTTTTCCTTCTTCTCTCTCTTTTTTTCCCTTTGGCCTTTTTTTTTTGTTTTGTTTCTGCCTCGCCATATGTGAGATAATTGTGCCCACAGGAATTCCTTTCAGAGTGCCTAAGCACAAAAGAAAAACACTCGGCCAGTTCTTTTTCTAGAGCAGTACAAACATTTCCTTAAACCTAAGTGTCTCAGGAGGGGCATTGACAGAAGGCTCCTTTCACCCAGAAAACCCACTCTGTGCTGAGCTGCCGGTGAACCCTCAGCCACCTCCTGCATTTTGACATCACGGATGGAGCAAAAGTTTTGCCAATGTAAGCAGCCAAGTTCTTTGATTCCAGCTTTATGACAATGGAAAGGAGGCCAGGGTCAACCATGCTGTGGTGGGGTTTCTTAATGGAAAAGGGCAGTGGGGGCCAGTAACTCTTTGGCAACTTTGTTCCTTAGACTACTGTCCCCCTGCATTGCACTTGATGGATGGAAAACTACATGCCCTCCTCTTCAGTGATAGCTTTCCCATGCTAATAAGCTCCCCAGTAAGAAGGTCTGAACTAACATTAGGAACTTGCACAGCTTGGGAAGGGCAAAGCAGATCTTAAAACCACCCATGTGATTTGATGGCTGCAAGGAACCATGCTAAGAAAATATCCCTGTACTCTGAACTCATCTTATTAAGGAAATAAATCTGATTTCTTCTTTGAGCTCTCTTCCCCTGTGGTCTGAACTGCTAACCCCCTGGTTTTAATAGATGAGTTATGTCCTCAGACAACAAAACAAAAATTTTAGTCCTATTTTCAGATCCCAAGAAAATGAATTGTGCCCTCTCCCCAGCACAGTTTCAGGATGTTTCTGTCTGTCACTGCACTAACAAAAGATAGAGTTAACAGTTAGCTCATCAGGGTATCATTTTTCCCAGGTTCAGCATGGTTGTGTGCTGAGGAAACGGTTTTTGACTCTGAATCTCAATTTGTGGAAAGGGCAGCTAGGCACTGCCTTTCTTCTCTTCCCTCCTCTGTCACTATCACTGCCAGTAAATGCCTGGAACCTGTCCTCCAAAGCAGAAACAATGCCCATTCCACGGACCACTGCTTCTGCCTTAGTGGCCAAGGCAGCTTTAGGAAGATCCAAAATCAAAGTAGGGAGCAAGATGGGCCAGAACTTGGCTGGAACATAAGAAAGACCACAGAAATGCCACTTCACTAGGAAAGAAGCTGGTAACTGGGCTAAATGCCTCCTTCTTGCTTCGCCAACCACATCACAGAACAAGCTACAGCACAGAAGCTTTAGGAGCTCCCTCCCTCTCCACTTCATGATGCAAGGCATTCTCAGTGCAGTTAGAAGTCACCCAAGCTGGATGGTTATTCACGGATCTTGTGGACACCAATAAGGAGTCAAGCACATCCTGAGCTGTACATCCTGAAAGTACCTCCCAGGGAGACTGTAGCCATAGAGGATAAAAAGCTCTAGAACAGAAGAATTTTGCAGCACAATCAAATACAATGTTGATAAAAATTCTGAAAGAGCAGAACTCCGTAGGAGCTTTAGTGCAGCCTTTGGGTGTGAAGTTTTTATTGCTGCTTTTAGACGGGAAAAAAGAAATATTTAATTTGAGCTAAGCATCTCCAGCATTTGCAGTGGTAGAAAACAGTTTTCAGAAGAATCCTTGCTAAGAGACTACAGATAGGAACACAACAATTTATTCTTCCCTTTCTCTGAGAAGAAATATAACATCTCTCCTCAGAAGTGTACACCTTTAGATAACTAGATCTTTTTAAAAGTGCATAGAAAAAAAACTACATTGAAATATGATGTATTAATTGACAATTGTGAGGGGCAAGGGTGGTAAATGTCTAGGGATTGGGGATTTTTATGGCATGGAGCCAAAGTCATACAGATAAGTTTGATATATGTGTGTTGGGGCCGGGGGGTTGGGGTGGAGGGAAGATATATAAACGCTAATGTTCACAATATGCCATTCAAGTTATTTATAGCAACTCGAAACCAGAATTTATAGAGTGCTATTAAAAT